>NC_091435.1:57174886-57831196 GCF_964237555.1 Oryctolagus cuniculus
GAATCCCTGCACCCTGAAGCTGACTTTTAGAAACTGCTCAGTAAAAATATCTAGATTCAAGAAATAATGAGTATAGGAATTTCAAGTAGAGGAGTACAAATACAAAGTGCCCCCCCCCCTTACACTAAGAATAGAGTTGACCAAGTACTGAAGATTTATTTCCTTAATTCATTTTTGATTATTTTGAGAATTGGGCTTATACTTGGGAATTAGCTTATATATTAGAATATCTCAGTATTGTGTACCCTGTGATTGGGTGATTCTGTACCATATTATCTCAGAAATATTTTGTAACTCGTTTCTATTGAGCAAGAAATATTTTCATTTTGATGAAATAATCATACAAGTAACCATTGTTCAATTAATAAAGAGAAATGGATATTTAAGAAAACAGTTGGCATCATTTTGCTGTTAATTTGTTAGATAACAATATATGAAAAGAGGAAGTCAATAAGCCAATACAAAATATTTAAAGTTTCTTCAGAGAATAAAACTGGAAGTATTTTGAAAATTAACCTGGTGAGTTGTTAAAAGAAGATTTTAAAGTGACTTAGTTTAATCTGCCTGTTCTCCTACATTCCCAAACTAAGATCCTGGACTAACTGTTCTAAACTAAACACTGTAGATCATTATAATGCTGTAGATTATTTGCGAAAACCCTCCAGAGAAAGACAAATGAGGAAGGCGGGCAAAAGGAAACAAATGAACAGTCACTTTGTGTCAGAGAAAATCGGAGGAGGTTTTTCTCCTAGGAACAGTCTTTAGCATTCACATTCCCTTATGGTATCCTGATATCAGCCTCTCTAGAGCCATAAAACACTTGAATGTCTCCTTGATGACTAAATATATTTCCTTCTTTGAGGCATTATTCTTAAAGTGCATGGTGTGTTTTTATCAAGACAAGGATGCTCTACAGTTAAAAATGTGTGTATATAACTGTTCTTCATGAAAGCTTTATACTTTCATACTACCCTCATTATATATAAATACCTGTATGTGTGTGTGTGTGTGTGTTTATCTGTGTATCCAAGTGCAACAAAGGAATAGAGAATATAGAGCTCCAGTCAAAAACTGTTTATTAAAGAGTTGTGGCCTCAAGCACTTTAATGATTTTGGAGGATGAACTAATACATCCTTCCTGGAGGGAAGACTGTGTAGTACCATGAGTTTTAACTGAGCAAGATAGTTGACTCCTTGTGTGATGTCAGTGCCTTTTTACCTGAGTCCTGTTGATTTGTCTGAGATTGGAGTAGGACTTTATCCTTTTAACTTAAACTTTGATCTCTGTTGCAATGCACAAGCTCCTTCCTCTCATTTTTCCTAGAAACTTTGAGATGTTTTCCTGTCATTTAAAACTGAAGAAACTCTTCTGATCTTTTCTGATGGGCAGACTTATATTATGGCCTTATATTTTGTGGGTGACACAAAAGTACTGGAATGAGGCCAGGCCTGCTGTAGTGGCCTCTTACATATGCAGAGTAGCTGGTCGGTTAATGCAGAGTGGAGCTGAGATCAAGAAGATCTGGGAATCTCTGGTGCCAAAGGACCTCTTTAATATTTTTGTGAATCTGCATGATAAAATAAGCTTTGGTTTAGTGAAAAAGATGCATAAATCTTAAACTGATGATTAAACATTTGAAGGATCGGTCTTTGCTTTGAATTTTAATTTTCTTCCCAATTATAATAGTATCATACAGACTAGTTGTTGTGAAAGCAATACAATTAAAGAAGTAGAAAACTGATAAATTGTTGAGTCTATTTGTCTCTAGGAATGTTATTTCTTGAGAGTAGATAAAAGCACTTTCAAACATGTTTGCTTTTTTTTTTTCAGGTCACAGGGGTGCTGTTTAATAAATTACTTTTCTCAGGCACTAAGAGCCACCTTTATTCATCTAAAAAGGTTAATGCAACTTTTCAAAGTGTCCAAGTTTTTCTCAGAGAATAATTTATGTTTTTTAAAAAAAGTATTTTTCATTTGAGAAGTTCCTAAATAAAACAAAAATAATAAAAAATAAAAGTCAATTATAAATTAAAGACAGATAAACCGTTTTTCATAACTAAAATTACTCTTTTTCTCTCAAGGATTGTTGATATGATTGGTTATACATCCCCTCCCAACTCATGCAAATTTCAATATTCTTTCCCCCACCCCAAAACTATTATTCTTTTTGTTTTATTTTTCTTCATACCACCTATAACAATTATACTGTATATTTTACTTACACATTTTGATTCTCTATGACTTTTCTTATTAGAATGTAAATTCTGTGCAGAAAAAATATTTCTATTGCTTTATCTCAGACCTCCTGGAGAGGACCAGACACATATAAGCATTCACTAATTATATAATTACTGTAATTAAGTGAATACATAAGTAAATGTACATCAATAAAGCTTACCAAGTGATTGCCAAATTTCCATTTGAGTCATTCTTATGTGTGTCATTTTCCGGAAGGTAGTGCCATGTAATTATTGAGGATGGATTCTGGAGTCATTGGGCCTATACCTAAATCCTAATTTTAACAGAGAATGGCTGTTTACTTTTGGGCAAGTTACTTAGTATTTCTCTGTCTTAGCTTTCTCATCCTCAAAATAAGGAGAATAAAATACCTATGTCATGATTAGAAAATATGCAGGACATACTTAAAACATTCTGGTACACTCCAGCTCTGAAATCTCACTAGTACTATTATTAAGTCAACTTCTGAGAAGATTAGTCCATTTACATTAATGGAATAAAATGCAATTATGACAATTATATATAAACTGGAAAATATTTTGTCTCAATCCTGAATCATTTAGTTTGAAACATAATTTAAGCATACATTTTAATATCATTTACTTTCTGAAAATTAGGAAGACATTAATTTTATTTATTTGATGAACTTCAATTAAGTCAAACAGAGTAGTGAAATAATTACAAAGATCAAGCTCTGTCTTCAATTCTGCCCTGCCAATACACTAGGTCTGTGACCTTGAGCATGTCAATTAAAACTTTAACTTCAGTTTTTGCATTTGTAAGATGGGTAAAGCTTAAATGTATATCTATATTTGAATATTAAGTACAGCACAGTGCCTGGCACATAACATATCTCAGCAAAAGGAAGATCATAACAATATTATTTTGGCATCTAGAGAACTGTGTTTATGGCAGAATTGTATCAGACTATAAAAAAATGAGTGAGAATTGAAAGTGAAATTATATTTTTGACTTCAGATTTAATACTAAGCAAGTACATCAGAAATTCTTAGTTTAGAAGTAGTTATCATTTTAAAATGCATTTTTAATATGAGAAATAATGACATATTTGGCAGCAAATCACTTAGCATGTAACCTCCTTTGTGTTGCTAAGTGTAAAACACTAAGCCTATTAGTGCCATTTCAGACGTGCTTCTTTTTTTAAATGAACACTTCTGGATTTCTTAAAATTCAATATCTTACATAGAGCCTTTCTCCTCCTCTTATTCTTGACAATTTAAATGTATGAAGGTACTAAGCCAGAAACACCTACAAAATCCTTATGCATACATACCTTCAATGTCTTTATTATCTGAGAATGAGTTATATATATTTTTTCATGTTGGCTGTTAGGCAGTTTGTAAAGCACTGTTTGCACTCAGTAGGGGTGTTGGTTGTTGCCTTTAGACACCTGGAAAAGATGGGAAATACTTCTGCAGATATTGTCTACTGAGAGTTTGCTGGAGACACAGTGAATCAGCAAGCACCTCAGTTTATCTCAAAGCAGACCACAGAAATCAGACTAACACAAATCATTTTTAGTCAGATCAGGACTGGAATGCACAAGTCTAGAATTGTACCCTTCCAAGAGATAGCATGAGCAATTAGGGTTTTATGGTTTTATGAATGTAAGGAGTGTCAACATAGTCCTCAAATCCCAAACAATTCCATTTCAGAAAAGTGTTTTGCAACTATATTAAGGTAGCACCTCCAAGCTTGCTGCTAAGGGCTAATGTTTTCTGTGTACAGGGAAATTGGCAAATTAACAGTTCATTGTTTTGTTTTAATTTGAAGGTGGAATATAAAATGCCTCCAGAGGTCTTGAAATGTCATTTTACAGAGATTCAAAATATAGATATTCCCTATATAAAAATGTGATATCCTTTTGAAATTCCCTGCTTAATATACCTTAATATTAAAATAAAGATCAGTGCAAATGTCACTGTAAATAAAATAATATGATTCAACTAATCAGAGTAATCATTAGCCTGTGGGCCACACTCATGTCCTAATCCAGCTCCTGAACACATGGCTTTGCCAATAAAACTCAGAGAAAATCTGGCCACAGTCTTCTCTTGGATGCCCTTGTGCTATGAACAACCTACTTATCACCATTGGTGCTCCTGAAACTAAGATTTCAGTGCCCTCTCTATGTACAGACTATGCTCTAGGCTATGAGCTATTTCTTCATGCACTGATATTTTAGAGTTTTATGATCATCATGATTATTTACAAATTGATTTATTTGAAAAAAAAAATAAAAAGAAACAGAAGCAAATCTTCCATGTAATGTTTCATTCCCTAAATGCCCGTAATAGCCAGGGCTGTGGCCACAAAAAAGCCAGGAGCTGGGAACTCAATCTAGGTTTCCCACGTGGCTAGCATGGAGCCAGGTACTTGAGCCATTATCAACTGCCTCCCAGAGTGCACATTAGCAGGAAGCTGGAATCAGAAGTGGAGCCAGGACTTGAACCCAGGCAATCTGATACAGAATGTAGGTGTATCAAGTGGAATTTTAACTGCTGTGCCAAATGTTGGCCCCATCATTTTGATTTTTCAATGACCAATATAGAGAATGGCTGAGGAGATATTTGAATCTTTATTTGCTGATATCAATGTCAATGTACTTTTTAAGGATTTACTCATTTATTTGAAAGGCAGAGTGAGAGAGGGAGAGAGAAGGGGAGGAAGGGAGGGAAGGAGAGAGAGAGAGAAGAAGGAGAAGAAGGAGAAGGAGAAGGAGAGAGAGAGAGAGAGAGAGAGAGAGAAAGAGAGAGAGAAAGAGAGAGAGAGAGGATCTTCCCTCTGCAGCTTCATTCCCCAAATGCCTGCAACAGTCTGGGCTAGGTTAGAAGTCAGAATGAAGTCAAGAGCCAGGAACTTCACTTGGTTCTCCTCTGTGGGTAGCAGGAACCCAAGTTTTTGACCCATCATCTCTGCCTCCCTAGATCAGAAGCACAGGTGGGGCTTGATCCCAGGCTCTCCATCTGATACGGGAGGCCCTAGGGTAGCTTAAGCCACTGTATCACAATGCCTGCCTCTCTATGTATTTTCTGTTAAAGCAAGTTTTTTTTTTTTTTTTAATTTCTACCTCTTCTTCATAAAGTAAGGTATATCTGCTTAGGATTTTATTCTCCTGGCCGGCACCGCGCCTCACTAGGCTAATCATCCGCCTGCGGCACTGGTACTCCGGGTTCTAGTCCCGGTTGGGGTGCTGGTTCTGTCCCGGTTGCTCCTCTTCCAGTTCAGCTCTCTGCTGTGGCCCAGGAAGGCAGTGGAGGATGGCCCAAGTGCTTGGGCCCCTGCACCTGGCTCCTGGCTTTGGATCCATGCAGTGCACTGGCCGTAGCTGCCATTTGGGGGGTGAACCAATGGAAGGAAACCTTTCTCTCTATCTCTCTCTCTCACTGTCCAACTCTGCCTGTCAAAAAAAAAAAAATACTTTTTGGACAATCTTAAGTCTTATTTCAAGTTGTAAGGCTAGGACTTTAGCTCTCAGTAGGCTATAGGTTCTTTCAATTGACATGAGTTCATCCACTTTTGGTAGTACAGATGTGTGCAGTTTATAGTAATATTTTTGAATTTTTTCACAATGAGTAATCAGTGCCTTTCCCCTTTTTGATAAATGCTTTTTCTCCTTCTTAATACTCATTTTACAAAATATGTTTATATACAAATTTTATGACTCACATAAGAAATTTCTTATTAATTATTAAAGAGTGAAAAATTTAAAAAGCTGAAGAAAACAGGTGATGACAAATGGCAACCTAAAAACCAACTAAATTTATTTAATGACAAATGATATTTAAGTAGCTTGTGCTGTGAGGTTTACTAGTAATAAGATTCAGAGTTTAATTCTAGTTGCTTTACTTGTTTTCCATCACACTTAAACTCTTTGAGACTTTTTTTCTTTGTATGAGGAATAATAATTCAAACCTCATCTGATCATAATAGAGATTGTGAATGAGGGACTATGTTTAAATGGTTTGTCACACAGTACTTTGTTTGTGCAGCATGTATACTCAGTAGATGTTATTTTTCTTTGGTGAGCAAATAGAAAAACTGGAAAGTATTTTAAAATACTAAGCTCATCAATTTAAATTCCTGACTCTGAATTCTTAGGAGAAATCCCTATATTGGGAGCCAATAGTGTGGGTCTGGAGTCTCCAACATATTCTGGCAATTATGGGGACCCATAATGAGGAGGCAGTGGCAGGGCATGGAAGTCATGTGTGTGGTGAGCTGTATCTCTCAAAGCCAAGCTGCTGTCTTTCCTAGTAGGCTTCCAAAGACATCAAAATAGCAGGGCCATGATTCTATTTGAAGTGTCTGGATGGCACTGTTTGGCCAGGAGATCCCAGGGAGTGGGTCAGCCATTGTGTGAGCTTTCTGTTTGTGGACTGTCCCAGGGCATCAGAACCAACAAGAGATGTGGTTGTTCTCAAAGTTGTTGGAGATTCGCCTGAGTAAGTATGATACAATGCGGAGGGAAGGAAGTTCCCTCTGAATTAGTATTTTGTTTAGAGCCTATTTTTGAAAGTAAACTTATGCCTTCCTTTCCCACATCCTTACCAAAGTGACTTTGTTCACCATAAACTTGTTATAAAATGATGATTCTAAAGCAAGATGCATTTCCTTCCTTTTGCTAAAGACTTAATTAATCACCTAAAGGGCACATCTTTAAGGACAGCTGAAATACTATTCCCTGCCCCTTTCCTCAACCCAACCTTTTAGAAGATACTAAATTATCTGACTAAACCATTTACTATTTTATTTTCCTTTTGCTTTTTATGCATAGACCAAAACCACAAATAGAAAACACTTTTTTTTTTTAAGTGTAAAAACTACACCATGAGAGTATGTTGTGCACTTCTGGAAGATGTTTTAACTTTATCAGGCCAATAAAAGGGCATCCTGAAAAAAATATTAAATGCCAGACTGGCTGGTATTCAACTGTTAAAGTCAATTTCTATTTATGTGTCCAACCCACATGGACATCTTAAAAAGCACCTTCTATTACTTTCTCCTAAGAATTCAATGTTTTCATAAGTCTGTATTAGTTTGTATTACTAACCAAGGAGCAGTCACTGAAACTGGTCTGATGCTGTACACACACATACTATTTTCTTATTTTTCCTTTTGCCTTATCCCTGTGTTTCCTGAGAAAATGATACACAAACCCTAAGTTTGCAGAAGTGGAAGAAGTCTGGAGTTCTTTTTTGAGTGAAAACTTTTACTGACACTATATAGTTAATTTTCAAAGTTTATGGTTTATATTCTAGCTCTTCTATAACAATAGTGTGATATTGTCCACTGTAAGAAAACTGAAGTCAGACATTGAAAATAATACGGCAATATGATTAGAAAAATCTCTGCCTTCTTTGCTGATAGGTATTTCTGATAATCTTTGGCCTTTTGTGAGCTTTGAATGAGTGGATGTGGACTGTTTACCCAGTGGTGAATTGAGATCAACCTTATGCTCTCTAGTAAGATGGAGTTAAGGCTGTGATATTCACACCACATGTAACTCTTGTCTAGGTTTTGCAATGGAACGAATATGGTTGCCGCTGCTTCTAACAATTAGAGTGCTTCCCGGATCTGCTCAGTTCAATGGCTATAACTGTGATGCCAACCTCCACAGTAGATTTCCTGGTAAGTCTAAACCCAATCTATTCTTTAATTACTTCTGAGAGGAGTGATTATGTTTAAGTAGTCAATCATTTAAATATATATGGAAAACAAAGGGCCATCCCTTTACATTAAGTGGATATTAACAAATGGGAAATGACAAAGAGATATTTTTCTGGAGCTGTAATTTATGCCTACATTAACATACAAAGTGGTCATCATAGTTAATATTATTATAATGGCTGATCACAGATGTGAATGATATTGGCTAGTGGATAGTAAAATTGGGAGAGGCTAATTTCATTCAAAATTTGCCTGACAGCTTTTTCCTCTCATAAGTTAATTCAGATTTTTAAAACTACCTTTATATGCAAATAAATTTGTTTGGTAATAATGCTTAAGAAAATGACTTAAAATGTTATCCAATGTTCAAAAAATGTTGTTCATAACCAAAGTTCACAGCTTTGTTTCAGGATGAATTCCATAGAAGCCCATCAGTATTGTGACAGATAATAAGATTTTGAACATATTGAGATACATGATCCACAGAGTTAAAATTTATACTCATTGAGAAGGTAATCCACGTACCATTTAAGTATTCATCATTTTATATTAGCTAGAATTATAGAACCACAGTTCTGCACTTGCGTAATAATGATTACACAATTTGAAAATATTTTTCCAAGTCTGCCACACAAATTATGTACCTTTGGCCATGTTTTACTTTCTCTAGCTGATGGTACATAAGGCAGAAGCACATTTGCATAGAAGTGTCAGTGGGGAGGTACACAAAGTGAAGTTATTATATCAGTGTAAAGACTAGACTGTATCTGAATGTCTCCATGAAGCTAGTACAGTAGTTCTTAGCATGTTAAGTAAAATGTAGAGTTCATGACAGGGTTGTCGACAGTAAAGTCTGTATAGGTATGGTAAGGCAGGGATTTATTGGTCTTACATACTCCCAAAAGAGTGCTTTTCCCCACTTTTTTGTTATGGAAAGTTTCAAACATATAGAAAAGTAGAGATAAGTAAAGAGAATATCCTACTGATTATCCAAGCTTTATTAGTTATCAATGTATATAGATTTTATGTCATCTCTCTTTTTTTTGACTTCTATCTCTGGAATATTTTTAAATAATTTCATTATTCATTCATTGGTATGTGTATCTAGTGGAAAAAACTTTAAAATCATTATACTTCATGTTTATATCAAATACACTTAATAATAATGCTATATAGTCTCTAATAGTCAGGCTACCTCTAATTTTTCCATTTGTTTTATAGAATTCCAACACTCTGGATTTAGCCAAACTAAGATTCAGTTATTTTGGCAAGAATTCTTTACATGCTATATCATGTACTGAAAGCATTTTGTGTTTATTTTGAAGGCACTGAAGAGCCATTGAATGTTTTGAGACATACCTTGTTAAATTCTTGATGTGATCACATTTCATTATAGAAAGCAGACTTTAGAAAAAGTATGAAAGATAGAATCAAGTTGGAAAAAACTGGAGCAGAGAAAAATATGAAGGCAGTGACAATGTGAACAGCACAAAGAGACAATTGTTAGGAAAGATTTTTGTGGCAAACTCAACAGAACTTGAGAACTTATTAGCTTTGAGAGATGAAAGAAAGAGGAGACTAAAGCATATTTTGATCTTGGACAACTAGATGTTGATATTGTTAACTGTTGGCCAGAACATAGGATACTTGTACATTCCAGAAAGATAGCTTGGGTTTAGAAATAATGGATTCAAGGTAGTTTTAGAACATGTAGGAGAGGTTTCCATCCAAAAGTTGGAGACAGGGACCTTAGTCTGGGTAGAGAGGTTGAGCTTGAAGATAGCTATGAGAGTTGAATGAATAGGGGAAAGGAAAATGATAGATTTGTCAATGAACTGATATTTATTGATCTTTAGTGGTGTAGGAAAGAGAAGATCCTGAGCCAGAAACTGAAATGAGAAAAGAGTTTTTGTTTTTGTTTTGGACTAAAGAAGGCTGAGTACACATGAATAAAGCAAAAGTATTCAGAAATCAAAGTACCAGTAATTAGTAATTCTAGGAATTGATGTAATGAGGAAAGAAAATTTAGAAGTGATCAATGGTATATGCAGAGGAATAAACCTTGGGAAGGAATAGCTATTTCTTTGGTTTGGGAGAGGAGAGATAAAGAGGCAGACAGAGAAGGCGAGAGATGAGATGTTCATTGTGCACAGGGAGGGAGTGGCCCTCAGGAAAGGGAGGTGCCAGAGGTCTGGCTGGGGTCGTGCAAAGGGTAGCCAAGCCATGACCCTATTCTGAGTGGGCATGAAGACCAAGATGTAAGAAGGCTGCCTAGCAGAGGATATGGCTGATGCTCTAGCTATAAACACTCGTAATGAGCCAGGAAGTACCTAGAAAAGCAAAACGAAGTATTTATCATATAGTAAACTTTTAAAAGATTATGTTAAAATCCATTTTTATGGTATATTCTGACTACCTGCATCAAAACCACTTATAGTTGTTAAAAAAATGTGGACCGTAACACTTTATCCCAAATATGTAGTGTTAGAATCTCTGGGTATGGTGTCGGGAATCTGTATCTCAAACTCTGTAATGAGTATAATGTACTCTAATGCATGAGAATATTGGGTCTTATATTCCATTATTTTCTTGAGTCCATTATTCCAACTAAAAGCACAATCATGCATTAGGGAAATATAATTAAAACAATATCTTCTCCCAAGACATAATTTGTCTCCACCAAAGTAGCAGAGAAACAAAACACTTCTAATATTGAACGTGCATTAACACCAGAAAGAAATGCACATTAAAGGCCATCATTGAGAATTCAAAGTCAGAAAGAAATCTTTTTTTTTTTAAGATTTCTTTATGTATTTGAAAGGCAGAGTGATGGTCAGGGGTGGGAGAAGAAAAGGGGAATCCACTATGTACTGGTTCACTCTCCAAATGGCTGCAGGAGCCAGGACTGGGCCAGCATGAAAACAGAAGCCAGGTTCTGGTATCCTACATGGGTGGCAGGAGCCCAAGAACTTGGGTCATCTTCTGCTGCCTTCTCAGGTGCATTAGCAGGAAGCTGGATCAAAGTGGAAAAGCTGGGACTTGAATCTGCACTCCAATATATGATGGTGCCATTGCAATTAGTAGCACAACTCTGCACCACAGCACCCACCCAAAACTCTCTCCTTTTTAATATAGCCAGGCAGGTACAACCAATATATATGTGGTTTGTCCCACATCCTAACTTTACCTGGCAATTGGAGTCATCATTGTTGTTAGTGCTTTGGCTTTACCCAGAGGAAAAATTAACTCCTCATATCTTTACAACAGGATGTGGTTTTGAAACTTGAAGGAAGAATCACATCAAATCAGGTTCTTATTTTCCCAATAGAAACTGGTAGATAAGGGCACCGACTCCCTTGATGTTCACATTTCAGAGATGGCTCTCAAGTCATCAAGAAAGACATTCCTAGGTCATAAATCTGACAAGGGTTCTACCTAGTTTTCCAAAGGATTTATATATATTTCAAGGAGAGAAGAAAGTACTTACCATTTCATGTTCTCAGCTGTAAATGCTCTGAGAAAAGAAAGGGAGGAGAAATATCTTCTGTTATTTTCAGTAGGGAGAAATAAGCTTCTCAAATTTGCATTTTTTATTATACAAACTAGCACTTTCAGCACTGCCTTGCTTAGGCAAAAAATATCCAGACTTTTTGGATGTACATGAATACACACACTCCTTTTGCTGTAATTTAATTTTTCTATATTTTTATTTCATTAATTTTTAAAAATATTTATTTATTTGAAAGGCAGAAATACAGAAAGTTGGAGGGGAGTGAGAAAGAGAGAGATCAATCTTCCATCTGCTGGTTCACTCCCCAGATGGCTACAAGGACAGGTGCTGGGTCAGGTCAAAGCCAGGAGCCGGAACCTTCATATGGCTCTTCCACATGGGTGGCAGAGTTAGCGTATTTGAGCCATCTTCTGCTGCTTTTCCAGGTATATGAGCAGGGCGCTGGATCTGAAATGGAACATCCAGCACTCAACTGGTACCCATATGAGATACTGGTTTTGCAGCTGGTAGTTTAACCTGCTACATCACAATGCTGCCCCCATTGTTACAATTTAAAAATTATAATTAAAAAGAAATCCCAAACTCTAAAATATGAAAAGAGTAAATGTCCAAAGAGGGGTTTAAGTTTATATAGGTATTATTTAGTAAGCATTTTTGCAAATTGCTTGCATAAGGAAGACCAGAGGGAACAAAGAAATCCTAAAGGTTAATTGTGACTGCCCTCTTGACTTTCCACTTCTCTTCCACATTAGAATCACCCTTGATGTCTGCAGGAGTTCCACAAACTGCTCAGATCCTAAGCAATGAGACAGAATGAGAATGAGTCTGGCAAAGGCGAAGCGCTTTCTAAATGCAAAGCAATGTTAATAATGACTAAAGTAATCATGTCACCCACTCTGACCTTAGCTGTTTCATGACATTAGAACTATTTTTTTTAATTTCCATGGAATTTTTCCTTGGACCAACAGAACACCATGGTCTAATTCACTTGAAGTTAAAGGGATACTATTTGATTTCAAAATTAGTTAACTCTTGTCTGTCCTTGCTCATAGCAAGGAGTAGATTTGTATACCACTAGAATTATAATTCTATTCTCCCCAGAATAAAATTCAAAGCAGAATATACTTTTAGATACCAAGGAACTAGTTGGTTTGAGTAAAATAATACAAAGAAATGTACCTGGCTTCTTTGATGGATACCTCTGGTACTAGTGTCCATTTTTGGAAGGGAAAGGTATGTGGGTTAAACTTTCTAGCCTCTAAAGAAATCTTGAGGGGCTGGCATTGTGGCATAGGAGGTAAAACCCCCACCTGCAATGTTGGCATCCCATATGGGCACTGATTCGAGTCCTGGCTGCTCCACTTCTGATCCAGCTAGTGGCTAATGTGCCTGGGAAAAGCAGTGTAAAATGGTCCAAGTATTTGGACCCCTGCACCCACGTAGGAGACAAAGAAGATCCTGGCTCCTGTCTTCTGCCTGGCTTAGCCCTGGCTGTTGCAGCTATTTGAGTTGTCAACCAGCAGATGGAAGATCTCTCTCTCCCTCTATCTCTCTCTTTCTCTCTGTAACTCTGATTTTCAAATAAATAAAAATATCTTTTAAAAAAAAGAGAAATCTTTGATGGTAAAGACACAACTCAGGACAGAAGTAGATTTATCTCACTAGAAACTAATTCATGGCCTTCCACTGTCTAATGGTTAACAAACCAGTTATGGAAAACTGCGTGTACTTCCTGGTTTTTCTTGACATTTTACTTAAAATAGTACTAATAAAACAATAGGCTCCATGTGTTGAGTGCTAGGTACAATACAGAGTTCTCTCTTATTCCTTACAAAAAAACCTAAAAAATTATTTTCAGTCCCCACTTTACAGTAGTGTAATTTTAAGATTGGAATTTTTCTAATACTGCAAAGTTAGCTAATGACAAGGACATAAAACCAGGAATCTTTTCATCAGATATTGAGATAAAAAATCGAATTTTTTTTCCATTTTTTTTTTTTTGACAGAGTTGACAGTGAGAGAGAGAGACAGAGAGAAAGGTCCTCCTTTGCTGTTGGTTCACCCTCCAATGGCTGCCGCAGCCTGCGCGCTGCAGCCGGCGCATCGCGCTGATCCGATGGCAGGAGCCAGGTGCTTCTCCTGGTCTCCCATGCGGGTGCAGGGCCCAAGCACCTGGGCCATCCTCCACTGCACTCCCTGGCCACAGCAGAGAGCTGGCCTGGAAGAGGGGCAACTGGGACAGAATCCGGCGCCCCGACCAGGACTAGAACCCGGTGTGCCGGCGCCGCAAGGCGGAGGATTAGCCTAGTGAGCCGCGGCGCCGGCTACCAAAAATTGAATTTTGAATATTAAATTTAAAAAACAGTATGGAGGGGGCAGTGCCGGAGCTCAACAGGGTAAACCTCTGCCAGTGGCACCAGCATTCCATATGGGCTCTGGTTCGAGTCTTGGCTACTCCTCTTCCAAACTGGCTCTCTGATAATGGCCTGGGAAAGCAGTGGAAGATGGCTCAAGTGGTTTGGGCCCCTGCACGCATATGAGAGATTTGGGAGAATATCCTGGCTCCTGGCTTTGGATCGGCCCAGCTCCAGCTATTGTGGCCTTTTGGGAAGTGAACCAGTGGGTTGAAGACCCCTCTCTCTGTCTCTAACTCTGCATCTCAGAAAAAGAAATCCTTTTTTTTTTTTTAAGCCTTATATAGATAGAGATCAAAATGGACTACTGTGTTAACAAGTCTGAAATGTCAAGTGTCAGGGGAATTTGTTTAGCCTTTTCCGGGCCTGCTTAACTAAGAAAATATTTTTTTCTGGTAGTAATTATTAATATTTCCATGAACATGACTGTTCCATAGGAAATCAGATTGAAAATCAAAAATTTAATTAATAGAATTCATGGATAACTTAAATTGATCGAAATTTTGTAAATCAAGCAAAATGAACTGTCTAATGTTGTTTAGACTTTGTTTTACCATTGCATTATTCCATGCCCAAAGACAAAATACAAGCCAATAATGGAACAATTACCCCCAGGGAGTATGTTCTGGCCTTCTCTGTGGATAAGAAAGGCCAATTCCTCTACCTTGGTTTCCAAGTTGTCAAGAGAATGCCTGCTTTCCATTGCACACCTGTGACTTCAATTATTAGACCAGATGAGGCAGAACTGACCTAGGTGGGATTACTGATCATGATCTGATTAATCTACAGTGATAAGGCACAGTGGAGAAGACAGCAATTAATCACTAAATTCAGGACCGAATAATTCAGGGTCCATGCCCTTCTTTGTTTTTAAAACAAAGTTCTTTATTGTGTGAATTTTAGATTTCCTCTATTTGTATGCACTCATATGGTTTCTTTTCTGCCTGAAAGAGATGAACGGATACTTCTTCCAAAGAATGTGGAGCTGCAAGTGTGATTGTAAGCTGGCAAAGTTTGCCTCAGACTGTACATGAATTTCCTACAATACTGGAAACAACAGCTTGCATTTGCTAACAAGAAACAGATGTTGTGATGAAAAACTGAGGTGGCAAGAAACCTGTTCAATATAGAAAGAAAACAGTAATTCCTCATTGACTTAAATTTCTCATCAGCTGTTGGTATTTTGTGTAGATGAAATATCAATACCCCTTCAGGATTTCTTGCTCTTTTAGCACCAAAACCTCAGTCTTGTATTAGAACTTGGTAAGAGGAGATGAAACTTAGAAAGGATGAATGAAAACAACGTATTTAACATCTATTGTCTAAGCAGTTTGTGTCACACAAGCTATCACTACTCTGATTCTATAGATGGAAGCAGAAATGATACATGATATGTAAGTTACTTTTATAATCTACTAAGATGATCTAAATTATTATATTTATTAGAGGTCAGGAAGTAAATCATTTCCAAGTGAAATTTTCTATGGTACTATATAGCTTTCTTTAGCTTTAAAAAGTCTCCTCCCCCCATATTGAGGACATTTTTGTTTCTTACCAGTTTTAGTTCTATACTGTTCTTATGTACAGTACCAACCCATGGATGCACACACCATCATAGTTAACAGAATGCCTATATATGAACTGCATGGTACCTCCACTTGCTTATTGTAGACCCTGCTTCTGCACTGTTTCAGAGTTCTTCCAGTGGTACTTCACATGCTCAGGGAAAATCTACTAAGCTTCTTTTTGTAAGGAAAAGTGGCACAGAACAAAGAGGAGACAGGATACGAACTCTCAGCTGGGCCAAATTTATTCAAAGAAAATAAACTTGCAGAGGTCATCCAACTGCCATTGTGCACAAAGATTGAACATGTGACGGAAGGCGCAGACCCCAGGGGCTGAGTATTTTCATATCTTAGGTGGGCCAAGGGTCTGGAGAGGGGCAGGGCAATAGGTGGAGGTGAATTCCTTCATAAGGTTCTTCAAGTTTGGCCAAGCAACTTCCAAACCCAAGGAAGGATGCGGGGGTGGGGATGGGGATGAGGGTGCAAATGGGTTGGGGTTGTGGAGAAAAATATGGTAATGAGACTGAATTAGGATCTTGAAAGAAGGCAGGGGTAATAAGAACCTGAAATGGCTGAGGCTTATGTTCTTGTTCCGTCACTTTTCCCCTGAACTTTGTGACCCCGTGATGCAGGCACCACATTTGCTGGAAGACTAGAAACACTACTCTATTTGGCATAGTTGCCCTTTGGGGTGGCATTCCTGCACTCTACTATACTGTTATTGTTTGTGGAGTGGATTAGAGATGGGGGTTGGAGAAGACTGACTCTCTTCCCACTTTTGTTTCATATTGTTGTTTCAGGAGTACAATAAATTTACCTCTCTCCCAGAGTCTTCCATTAGCTCTATTTTTTTTGAAATCAAGATCCCAAGCCAATTGATTTCCCCAATTAGGACAGGAGCCAGACTCTTGCATTTTCTTCATGCTTCTTGTCCATTTCCCACCTTTCTTTCTTTAAATCCAGACCTTTCATTCTTGTAAGCACGTGAATCATATCAGTATATATTTGTTGGACATGCTTAACCCTACCAGGCATGATCCATCCAACAAAGTTGTGACTTAGCAGCTCAATGGACTGAGAGACTTACAGCATTACCTGGGAGTGTTCATGAAATTCAGAAACTCGAGTCCTGCCCTAGATCTAGTGCATCAGAACCTATGTTTTAACAAAATGCTCTGATGATTCATTTGCACAAGAGTCTAAGAAGTGTTAGTCTGGTGGGTGTTTGGAGCTGTGGTTAAGATGCTGCTTGGGATGGCAGTATCCAATATCTCAATGCCTGTTTCTAGTCCAAGTTCCTTCACATTTAATCCAATTTCTTTCTATTGGGCATCCTGGGAGGCAGGAAATGATGGCTCAAGTACTTGGGTACCTGCCATCCATATGGAGCCCATTACAGAGACTGACACAACATATGCATACAACAAATGCTCTCCTGGAATCCTTTGTTATATGAAGCAGTGCATACTTTAGAGTTTGAAAATAAATACAACCAATAACCTCTAGGCTAATAAGAAACTGTAGGCACTGATTTTGTATATTTCGGCCTTGTTCTTTGCAACTTTTGGTTATATTATACACTAAGCTCCAGAATTTCTTTTCATATGGATTTTTATTTTTTCAGCTCAGTGGTAAAAAAATATTTTGAGCAAATGCATTGCAATGCTGAGTATCACCGTACAGCAAAATTTCAACGTGTTGCCACCTTTGTATTATACATGTATGCAAATTATTTGAATAATTGCATTGTTCTGTGTCATGTCTATAAAATTATCAGAAGATGTTAAAAACAAATCTGATGCTAGTGAAAGGAATTGTAGACTTCTAATGTAACAGAACAGAGAGGAGACAAAAATAATTCAGTCTATCAAGCAAAGCTAGGGAACTTGGTCCTCATCTGGATGTTAGATTTAAGCAAGTTGACTGGGGAAAAAGAACTCAATAAGATATGTTTATTAGATATGTGAATTATTTGTGCCACATAAGTTTATCTAAAGGCAAGGTATAATTAAATATTCTAGGATAAAACTTTATTAAGGATATGTAAGTTGAGTGATGTTTCTGTAGAATTGTACCCATCCCTTGCTTACTCCACTTGTATAATAACCATATTTGATGAACTCCAAATCAGAATGCTTTTTTAATACATGGTAATAAGAGTACCTGACACTGTAACAGGATATATAAAATCTGCATAATTTTAGAAAATCTGAGACAGACCATCCCATTACCTAGATAATAGATGAGAGGGATACAGAATTTATTTTTACCTAATTCAATTGTATATTGCACTTAAAAAATTTTGTGGTGGCCAGTGTTGTAGCATAGTCAGTAAAGTAATCTCCAGTGAGGGTGGCATCCCATGCAGGCTCTGGCTTATATCTCAGCACTCTACTTCCAACCTAGTTCCCTGCTAATGGCCTGGAGAAAGCAGCAGAAGATGATCCAAGAGTTTGTGCTCCTACCACCCACATGCGAGACCCAGATGAGGCTCCTGGATCTTGGCTTTGGCCTGGCCCAGCCTTTTGTTGCACTCATCTGGGGAGTACACCAGTAGATGTAAGATCTCTCCCTCTCTGCCTGTAACTTTGACTTTCAAATAAATAAATCTTTTTAAAAAATTTTATGAAGAGATTGGCTTAGTTAAAATAGCAGGGAGAATGATCCTACATGGGAAGCAGGATACACAGCAGACTCATAGAATGGCAAATGCCCTAAACAGCACTCTGGCCTCAGAATCAGCCCTTAAGGCATTCAGATCTAGCCAAAAAGCCCATGGGAGTTTCTCAGGCATGAAAAACCAAGACACTGTGGCAAAAAAAAATGACCTAAATAAAAGATCTCTGCGAGTGAGATCCCAGTGGAAAGAACGGGCCATCAAAGAAGGAGGTACCTTTCTCTGAAGCGAGGAGAGAACTTCCACTTTGAGTATGGCCTTGTCTAAAGAAGATCAGAGTTGGTGAACTAAAGAGGCTTCCATAGCCTTGGCAGCTCATGACAAGAGCCTCGGGTGCTTACTGACACCATAATAAGAGTGTCAATTGTTAAATCAACAACAGGAGTCACTGTGCACCTGCTCCCCATGTAGGATCTCTGTCCTTAATGTGTTGTACTATGCAGATTAACAGCAAAATTACTACTCAAACAGTACTCTATACTTTGTGTGTTTGTGTGGGTGCAGTCTGTTGAAATCTTTACTTATTATATACGTTGATCTTCTATATACAAAGATAATTGAAACTGAATGTTAATGAAGAATGGGATGGGAGAGGGAGTGGGAGATGAGATGGTTGTGGGTGGGAGGGAGGTTATGGGGGAAAAACCTCTATAATTCAAAAGTTGTACTTTGGAAATTTATATTTATTAAAATAAAAGTTCAAAGAAAAAATATCAGGGAGAAAAATGGCCATTTTTGAAACATAATTGCACATAAACTATGTAATCAGGTGTGCCATTTGCACATACTGAGTATCTTTAAACACAGAACATCGAAGTCAAATCTCTCAAAAATACTTATCCTTTTTTTTTTTGTTTGCTTGTGTTCATTGGTTGTTTACTACTCAAGTATTGTTGAATAGTATGTTGTTTTTCAGGCTAGGAATGGACAGTAAAAAACTCAAAAATTTAATTATTGAGGGCAACTGTTATTTTGGTAGAAAATAGAGATTTTTGCCCTTTGAGGACTTGAAGCTTCATCTTTTTTCTCCCTGAAAGGCTCAGAAATGGCAAAGTTGTGCTGCATGGGTGTCTTTAGTATCTATAACCAGTGTTTCTCTGAAGGACAGTGAAAAGTCTTTAGAAAACTGGGTTAGGATGGATTTGAACAGATTGCTTTTCTTACACTACATAAAGCCTTTTGTTTGTTATCATATCTTCAAGTGGGATCAGCTTTTAGGAAATTCAGTTCCATTGCAGGGGTTACAAGTCTTCGCTATAAAGCAGAGCACAGAAAAGAGCTCTCCATGTACGCACTGCCATTTTCAAAGTATTCTAAGCAAGAATGAATTTCCCCACGAGGAGGTGAGGAAACTGAAGTCTTTAGCTGGCTTAAGTTAAGGAGAATAAAACCTCTTTTGTGAAATTATTTTTTAGTTTGTATCCACTTTGTGTATTTCTGATATATCAAGTAATGCAATAATACTTGTTCTCTATTTCACTGGGCATAAAGAGTTGTTAGCAAGCTCTTTAATAGTTGAGAATTTGATTTGACATTCAGGTAGACATTTTGCTATTTTAAAGAGATCATTTTACATGTAGACATCTCCTATGATTTTTTTTCCTGTGCCTGCCATTTGGCCACATTTCCTGTCATTTTTTTTTTCCATTTTAAATTTTAATGAAAATGAACCAACTCCTAACCAGTCTGAGCATTTTTCATTATTCATCTGGTCTCCTTTGTGTTATAAGTTTTTTACTCCTTATTTATGATGTACTGACACATCAAAACCAAGCTCAATACCACATTCTCCAGGCCATTCCCAACCAGCTGGTCTGGGCAATGTTGGCCTTCTATGCCACCCCATAGCTCTCCATGCAATCTGCCAGTGTGGACCAAGTTATCATGTCTATCTCCTGTAACATATTATATTTCAGGACGGGGCAGTACTTTTTGAATCTTCTGTGCAGTCTATTGTGGCCAACAATTTATGTAATTAATTAATTAGATACTCACTGGAGTACACCGGTGAATATAATAGCTTTACTGCCTCCTCAGACTTTTATTTGAGAAGAAAAATACACAAATATATATACTTCTTATGCCATATGATGTCATACAGCAGGGTAGCATATGTTAGATACAGATCAGGGAAGTCTTTTGGAAGAGAAAATGAAATCTGAGGCCTGGAAATCTGGGTTGTGGCTACTTACAAAAAGCTTGGAGGTAGGAGGATTATTGTAAATAGAGGCAAAAAAAAAATGAAGGCCATATGTGTAAACTTTTATAGTGATTTAAAAGCTTACAGTATGCTATTTTGGAATAATTTACATGCAAGAAGATGGGCTAATTTTAAGAGTATAACTTCAAGTGTTAACATCTGCATATACTCCTATAATGCCCACTGAAATCAAGACAGAGAGCATTGTCATCTCCCCCAAATTTTTCTGAAGCCCATATTCTAGACAATCCCACACAGGAAGTTTACATTATTTTGGCTGTGATCACTCAAAGAAATGATAGAAAAAAATATATGGATTAAGGGTGATAGAAGAGAGGGAGATGAAAATGCAGAGGTAGCAGGTAGGGGATCATGGAGAGTCTTGAGGACCTGAATGGTTTTAGACTTTTGTTTTAAGTGAAATGAGTAGCTTTTGTCAATTAGAGCAAGAAGTTTACTTAACCAGATGAAAGTATTAAAGCTATACTAATTGAAGGGGATTAGAGGTGGAAATAAAGGAATCAGGAAGTTAATGCAATATACCAAAGAGAAAACACTGATGACACGGGTCAAGGAATAGCATATAAGTTGAGAAAAGTCAATAGATTTAAGATGTACTTTGAAGCCCATAAGTACTCAAAAATATTTGTGAAAATGAACTATATTGTTTTAGGGAAAGATACATTTGAGGGGTATGTTTGCATTTAAATAATCAATGTTGTTGAAGGTGTGGGGAGCAGCTCGGACTAGACTGTTACTGGAATTAAGACTTATTCTATGCATCTGCTCTCCCACAATATGGCGCTGGGAGAGAAGAAAACAGCTTCTGCACAGCTGCCTCCAGTTCAGCCAATAAACTGTAGGACCTGCTCCTGATTGGAGGAGAGCAGTGTACTCGGCGTGTGGGCAGCCGAGCATGGATTGGCGGAGGAGGACTATAAAGGAGGAGAGAGATGGCATGCACCAGGAACATCTAAGGGGAACATCTGAGGGAACACCTGTGCAGCCCCCGAGAGAGCCGGCCGGCAGTGTGCCGCTCCCCTGCGGAAGTGGGGAATGCGGCCAGGGGGAACTGCCCTTCCACGGAGGTGGAAGGGATAGTAGCCAACCCGGGAAGAACCAGCAGCAAACCTGGGGAGGGCCGAGCAGACGAAAGAACAGCGCAGGGTCCTGTGTCGTTCCTCCACGAAGAGGGGGAGCGACAGAAGGCTGCAAAGATATTTCCTAATTTTAAACAATATGCATTGTCTTTTATGTTGGCAAAGCATACTTTATAATTAATAATTTTTCCACCTACAAAGGAAATATTGCTTGGAATTTCTTATGCCATCTAGCTTAATATTTGCCTTTCAGCCATGGTAAAAGTTTTCATTTTTCTTTATGGGTAATTTTTAGTTTCAAATGATTACCAAAGATAGAAATTTCCATGTTGACTTCTTCATGCCCACAAAATACAATGCATTTTCCAAACAAAAAAAAGTACAGAAAATAAATATAATGTTGAACAGTTTTACTGTTATTATAGGATTGAGATGTTTATGCAAGTTAAATTTATGCTAAATTTTTTGAATAACATATTCATGTTGCTTAACATCCTATCATCTGTCAGAATGTATTTTATTTTGTTTGATTATCCTCTTTTTTTTTTTGACAGGCAGAGTGGACAGTGAGAGAGAGAGACAGAGAGAAAGGTCTTCCTTTGCCGTTGGTTCACCCTCCAATGGCTGCCGCGGCCGGCGCACCGTGCTGATCCGATGGCAGGAGCCAGGTACTTATCCTGGTCTCCCATGGGGTGCAGGGCCCAAGTACTTGGGCCATCCTCTACTGCACTCCCTGGCCACAGCAGAGAGCTGGCCTGGAAGAGGGGCAATTGGGACTAGAACCCAGTGTACTGGCGCCGCAAGGCGGAGGATTAGCCTAGTGAGCCGCAGCGCCGGCCTGGTTATCCTCTTTTGAAAAATAAAAATCATCACTCCAAATAGTATAATCAGTCTGGTTTATATCTTCCCACATTTTGTAAATCTGATGCTTGTTTCAGATTTCTATATCTAATTATTGAAATAGATTATTAAAAAGTGCTAAGTTTTCTGTATTAGTTTCCTATGGTTGCCGTGATGAAGTACCACAAATAAGATGACTTAAAACAACAGAAGCTTATTGTCTTGTGGATGATTTAAAACAACTGAAATTTATTGTGTCACAGTTAGTTAAAAGTTCAAACTCAAGGCAGGGGGTTCCAAATAACATCTTGGGTATGGGCAGTTAGGACTTAACATATATATATATATATATATTTTGGAGGAAACAATTCAACCCATAATAGTCACCAGATCAGATAAAAGTGAAATCATTTGACAGTGGAGAATGACATAGCAGCCAAACTCTGCATTTCTACACAGAGTTTGTTCTACACTTAGAACTAACTAGAAGTATGAAAATTTTGAATGTGTATGTGAGTTCACTTCTACAGACGTTGGACATATCTCCTTACTAAGAACTCATGGCATCAAGGAGTGCCATACAAATTGTGTTTTACATTTCTGTGCCTAATTCATTATTTTATTGAGGCACAAATAGTCATTGTCAAATTTTTTTGGTTGAGAAAGCTGTACATTTTTGTTAATAATATCAGTGCACAATTTTTCATCCCCTTTATCCTCAAAGTGGTTTCAATCTATACAAATAAGACAGAATTTTTTGGATGGATTTTGTCACAATATCTTGTATAAAATGGGTTACCAGATTCTAAAGTGGCTATTTGATTTTGGGTGAATTTAACTGCTTCTTTTCCTTTACTTGGCAAAACACAGCATTGTTACTGAGTTTCATACACTAGACAGATGATCTGAATTATTCAGCTACTCTAGTTCTGAATTTCCACAGTAATCTAATTTTTCCCCTCAATTCTCTGATCATTTGACAATACTAGACTGACATTTAATTCACACCTGCTGAACACCAGGTGCAAGGAAGCAAAGATGAACTGTAATCCCTACATTCTTATATCTCTCCCTAAATAACTAAATCAGAAACCATTTTCTGGATAAATTTGCTCATTGTATTATGGGGTATTCAAATCTAGAAATGAGTTAAAACTTCTAAGGAGATGAGTAAATATTTAAAGGCATATTAAAGTTATTTGTGTTCTCTCTACTACGCCATTGAGACTTACATTGGCTTCTTATGCTTTTATTCAGCTGAACGAGACATCAGTGTCTACTGTGGGGTGCAGGCCATCACGATGAAGATTAATTTTTGCACGGTGCTTTTCTCCGGTTATTCTGAAACAGATCTGGCACTGAATGGGAGGCATGGGGATTCCCACTGCAGGGGCTTCATCAATAACAACACCTTTCCAGCAGTGGTCATTTTCATCATCAATCTCAGCACCTTGGAGGGCTGTGGAAACAATTTAGTGGTAAGATGACTGTGAAATTGTGTGCTAAGTCTGGGGTCATAAATAAAAATACTCCCATTTAATGAAATAATCAAAAGTCCTATCTATCTTTCAAGAAAAATTCCAATAAAATGGAACAAATCTCATTCCTTTGCCTGTTTTAGGGTTACACTCCTAAATATACAGTTCTGCCTTCCCCCGGCAGTTGAGGGGGCTGAGGTTAGCTGTGCTACCCTAGGCAACATTCTTTTGTGTGAGTGACTGATGACTATTTCTGTACAGTTTATTATTAGCCATATTCCTCATATTGTTTTTGGAAAAATCTGCTCATAGAAAGGATGTTTGTTCCAGTGACTTTGGTGGTGAACCTCTTAGACTGTGGCTTCAGTGACTCATTCTGGAAGAAAGATCAAAGATAGAATGGGAAATTTGCAATTTTCTTTCATGTTTGTCATTGAATGGTTGACACCAGTGCTTATAAAAGAGAGTTGTCCACGTTTCTGGTGTGAAGTTCTTCATTGTGTCAGACTGAACTTTGCATTTCAACATGTTTATTATATTTGATCTTACCCATGGAATCCCAGTGGTACATTCTCTCCAGTCATTGTGAAACTCAAAACACCACTTTGAACACTTCCACCCTGAGTGAGTTTGGTCTATATCATTCATTTCTTTATTAACACTTTGAACACCAAAAATAGAATTGAATAATTGAGGTGAATATATGGTCTTCAAAAAGTTCATAAAAGATGCATATCATGAAAAAAAACCTGTGTGAATTTGGAAAACGTTTACATTCAAACAAGTTTATCTTTTAATTCCATTTCCCCATGAATTTTTTTACTTGCCTTCATATTGTGATTTCAGGGAGAGGTATCAGTTATACTGAAATTCACTTAGTACTATTTTTGGTTTTGCTTGATTAGGTATAATCTCATGGGTAAATCCTAGCTAAGACAAAAAGGCGATACATTGCACATGACTTTTACTCTTCACAAATTACTGCCTGGGATACGGGGGAAAACTTGATTATTCCAGAGACAAAGTTTCTAAGAGTTGGTAGGAGATGCAAGACAGGAAAAACATTTCTTTGAGCCTTCTTATGTACTTCTTCCCAGAGGACAGTTAGAATATTGTGCCCATGACCGTTTCCAAGCCTGCAGCTTGGGTATTGTTGACTCTTTTTATTAAAAACGTTTATTCATCTCTGTGAGTTGTGTGCAGTAAAGTTATGAAGCAAGCCTAAGGGAGAAGAGGCAGGTTGATTATTACATGCCTATGTTTCCTTGTTGAGGGAGGGAGTCTGTGCGCAGATTGACAGCATTT
The DNA here is from genome assembly GCF_964237555.1 of Oryctolagus cuniculus. Lineage (NCBI taxonomy): Eukaryota > Metazoa > Chordata > Mammalia > Lagomorpha > Leporidae > Oryctolagus > Oryctolagus cuniculus. The sequence goes on from NC_091435.1 coordinate 57,199,907, forward strand.
CCACCCCTCCCTTCATGCCCGGAAGCCTTTCCTTCATGGTTTTCTTCTCTGGGTTTAAGGCACCAAGCCTTGCTACCCAGAAAACAATTCAGTCAAAAAGCCGAGAACAAGTTCTGTGTGTGCGTGTGTGTGTGTGTATTTTTTCAACAGGTAGAATTGATGTATTTAGCCAGCAAGTCAGGCTAATAGTGGGAGGAGGGAGTGGTTTACTTATTTTCATTTCTTCCTTTGTAGATAATTGCCTTAGCTTTGCTCATATGCTGTTAGGTTCACCCATCAAGTTTATTATAATGTTGAAAACTAAGTGCTACAGTTCTCAGTGATAACTGCAAAGGATATTTATTGAGCACCTTGTTATATTTGACATGGTAGGAGTAGTTATGTCCTCCTCTGGTCTTATGAAGGTCAAAATGGCTGCAAATCTTTCCTAAAATACTAGTGCTTTGATTTTAGTAAGGTTGGAGAGTCCAGTGAAAACAAAAAAGCCCCAACAAAATGTACACATAGGCAATATTTTTGTGTAACTTCTGGATATTTATGCTTCCCCTGAAAAATAATCTGTGAACTCCTGTCCTAGAAGGGAATGAGACTCTCTGAACCACAGAGGAAAAACCTGAGAAAAATAATCCTCAGAAAATTTGAGATCTTCATGCTTTGTTCAAAAATATTTTTGGGGTCCAAGATGCAGATAACTGTGCTCTGTTGAAGATGCAAAGGTGAATAGGCTGTGATGGCTCTTGTCCATGAAGAGTTCTGATGAAGGTTGAGAGGACCAGCAAGACAGCAAGCTCTTCAAGCCTCCTGCTGTGATGGAGCGTGCATGTGGGGGAAGCAGGGACAGTTTTCCAGGGAAGATGAGCTCCAGGAAGGAGTGAGATACACCACAGTGAAGGCAGTGGGGGCAGGTGACTGAGGGAGTATGCACAGAAGCCAGAGCAATGAAGGTGCTTGGGTTGGGAGCATTATTTTTTGACAATGAGATTAAAGTCATTTCTTTTAAACCATTCCAGAGAATTCATGAGTATTTTAATAATTGTAGTCCTCTGAACATATAATCTCCCTCCTTATTTGTGAAATATGAGTACCTTAAATAAATATGAAGTTTCATTTAATTAAAATACACCCTTATTCATTTATAAATAACATTGTATGTGTATAAAACCATGGCATTTTGTTGCTAACTAGACCCTAGAAATGATCTGGTCTAGTGTTTTCTTTTGCATTTGTTATATACATAGTCATTTAATTAACAGATTTGACTTACCATTCTAACAGGTATCCACAATTCCTGGAGTCAGTGCTTACGGAAACACATCTTCAGTACAAATAGGAAATATTTCAGGATATATTGATACTCCAGACCCACCAACAATCATCAGCTATCTACCTGGGCTTCTTTACAAATTTAGTTGTAGCTATCCATTGGAATACCTGGTTAATAATACCCAGCTTGCCTCGTAAGTTTGCATTTTAGTCTTGCTTTCTTACATTATCTTTGTGTTTGAGTCATTTCTTATCTTCAAGAAATTTACATAAATACCAATATTTATTAAGAATTTATTAAGAATGGCCAAACTCACCCAATGTAATGGGAATTATATTATGAGCAATTTATCTCTGTGTCTCTCTTTCTCTTTCTCTCCCTCTCCCTGCTCCTCCCCTTCCTCCTCCTCCTGCTTCTTCTTCGTTATCATCATGAATATCATCATCTATTCCTATCTAATTGTCATTACCTAGACAAACAACCCCATTAGAACTGCTTAAACCACTCAGGTGTCTGCCTTGCGTTCCCTTTGTTCCCCTCATCTGAGAATCCTGGTTGCTTAAGTGGTCCTGAAGCTCCTTCCGTGTTTCCAGGTGTGAGGCATTTGATTACTACATCAGTGGGCCTTGCTTCCCCACTGGGTTGTGCTATATATTTTCACTGTTAGACTCTGCTGTCCCAGATTCTGTTGTCTCATGACTCCCGAGGGAGCTTTCACCTCCACTGGTGCTCATGCTTCCCAGGGAAGATGGCATGACCCACAGCCAAACAGTTCTAGACATGGACTAAGGTTGCAATCTTTGTTTGTTTATTTATTTATTTATTCCAAAGCACATACTCAATGAACACGGTTTTATCTGTTACAATGTAATCACCTGTATTTGTCAAATATTTTTGACAAAATGAAGTGATTATTAAGAGGAATTTTTCTGTCTCCAGTTTTATAGTTTGCTATTAAAAAAGTCCTACTTTTTGTTTCATCTTAGTTATATGAAAACATAGAAGTCACATTCTGCTTCTGTTAAAAAATAATCGTCATCAGTGTTAATAGCCCAGTGATAATTAAAAAAAAAAAAAAGAAACTTGAACAAAAGCAAGACTTCAATGCAGAGAAAAGAAAAGCCTTGTGTCAACAGAATATAGGTTGTAGAGAGGAGGATATCTCCCTCTGCTCCCCCTCATCCCCACATTGAACACATTCTGAAGCTGCAATATCCATGGAAAATCATTTGTTACATCCGTAGTTATTACACACCTACTACTTACCATGCCATGTAATAGCAGCAAAGTAAAACAAAATCCTGATCTCATGAAACAATAATGGAACTGATGAAAGCATATTTCCATCAGATCCAATTTCTTATGAAATGAGGGTTTTCTGCAAAAAGTCTCATATATATATATATAATGCAGAGTGAAAAAGGATGACTTTATAAATAAAAAGATCATAAAGAACAGTTTGTCTTTATATTTGATCTTCCTTGCTTTTTGATTATTTATCTCTTCGTTGATTTAAGCAGTATGCCCACTCCAGGCCCAGCTAAAAGTCTGACAGCTTACTGAAGAGTTTTATTGCCTTAACTTTAACATTCAGGTCTAACTGAAACTTCTGGTTTAAAATTTAATCAACACTTTCCTTCTTCTAAATCTGTTTTAGGTCCTCGGCTGCTATTTCTGTGAGAGAAAACAATGGAACATTTGTCAGCACTTTGAACCTGCTCCTTTATAACGTAAGCTGATGGGTGAAGGATGCTGTTTTCTCTTTCACTATTGGGAGGAGCCATTTATGCGAATGCTTCTCTATAAAAATCTGCTGAAAGCCACATTAACCCTACAACACTTTTGCTAACATTTATCCATTTTTACCACCATTTTCATATGTCCTATTGATAAAGGTGTACTAAAAACCCCATTAATTTTGTAAAAGCTGATAAATGATTTGAATTTTACATGATCAATATGATTCTGTAATAATTAAAGTGTCTACCTGCATTTCCAAGTATATATTTATTTATGCATGCTTATATAAGTATGTGTGTATAGCCATATCAGGGTTGATTGGGGAATCATATTTTTTGTGATAATAAGATATAAACAGTCCAAATTATGCTTCTTGAGGAATCATTGGTGACGAATGTGTTAATATTTTCAATATGAGCTTTGACTAGTGATAATTCTATCACTTCTGAAATAACTCAGATCTACTACATAGCATTGTCTACTAAAGTTTTGTCATGTAAATATCAACAGTGGCAGCAAAATGTGAAAAATACATGAATTTCTATTTATAACTGTAACATTAATCCCCCAAATGATATTTTCATGTTGATTAAAAATTTTTATTCATACATTTTAAATGCCTGATTTAAATATCAATTTTTCAATCTATCAACCCACATTTTAGTAAATTATGAATCTGATTTTTGCATTATTATTCATGTCATCATGGCACTGAGTTATAATTCATGCAACTGATTTAAAAGTCAGTACTTTATACTTTGAATATAATGAGCTATAAATATTGTAGTAGGACATTTTCCAAAGGCATTTAAAAAATCATGTTTATAAGTTTGTAGTCTGTCACCACAGAGTTCTAAACAACAAATTAAAATGTGTTGGAATGAAGATTGCCTTTCTGTCAGTTCTAAACTTTATTTTGCAAAAGAGAAGTTGCCAAGTTACTTGCCTCTATACTACTCGGCAAATGTATGGTAATATTCATTCCTGACATCACCAGATGTTTATTATTGCTGGGAGCAATAGTTCTATAAATAATTATAAATTGAGATGATTCTACCTATTGATTTATGTAAGTTCTTTGTGGTAGAATTCAGGTGACTAGTTTGTGTTCAATATTTATTAAAACTGAATCAGACAAAGATGAGCATCCCCAATGTTAAAAAGTTAAAAAAAAGGAAATGCACATGACAGTTAATTTTCTTTGAAATTAAATTATACTATCAGTGTAAAAGCAGAAAATCAGATTTAGAAATGTGAATTTGGAAAGAGCTTTGTTATAAACCAATAGAAATGATATTGTAATCCTGCTAACATGAAATTCTTGAATCTTAATGCTAAGTAAAAGTCTACAATTTGATAATAACCTAAATATTTGAATTCTATGGTAAAAATGCAACCTTTTTTTTTTTTTTACCAATTCCACCATTCTTTTTTTAAGAGAGCTTTTATTTAATGAATGCAAATTTCATGGGTACAACTTTAGGAATAAAGTGGTTCTTCCCTCCTGTACTCCCATCCCCACTCTTGTCCCACCTCCTACTCCTTCTCCCATCCTATTCTTCAAGATTCATTTTTAATTAACTTTATGTACAGAAGACCAACTCTATACTTAAGGAAAGATTTCAACAATGTGCACCTACACACAGACACAAAGTATAAAGTACTGTTTGAGAACAAGTTTTACAGTTAATTCTCATAGCACAACTCATTAAGGACAGAGTTCCTACTTGGGGAGTAAGTACATAGTGACTCCTGTTGTTGATTTAACAATTAACACTCTTATTAATTATGTCAGTCATCACCTGAGGCTCTTTTCATGAGCTGCTAAGGCTATAGGAAGCCTTTTGAATCCACAGACTCCATCAGTATTTAGACAGGGCCATAAACAAAGTGGAAGTTCTCTTTTCCCTTCAGAGAAAGCTACCTCCTTCTTTGATGGCCACTTTTTTTTTTTTCTACTGGGATCTCACTCAGAGATCCTTCATTTAGGACTTCTTTTATTTTTTTGCTACTGTGTCTTGGCTTTCCATGCCTAAATGCCCTGTTGGGCTTATCAGTCAGTCAAGAGTGCTTTAAGGTCTGATTCTGAGGTCAGAGTGCTGTTTAGCACATTTGTCATTTTACATCTGCTGTGTGGACTGCTTCCCATGTTGGACATTCTCTCCTTTTTAATTCTATCTATTATTATTACCAGATACTTGGTCTTATTTCTGTTATCCCCTTGACACTTAATCCTATCTATATGATCAACTAAACACTCAATATGATAACTTTAACACATAAGATGGCATTATTACCATCTAGGTTAATGGGAGTCCCATAGTAAGTTTTTAGCTTTTCCCTTAGGGGTAAGTCCATGGGAATGTGTGCAAAACTATACAGCTCCTCCCTCTCTTATTCCCACTCTTATTTTTAACTGGGATCTATCTTCAATTGACTTTATGCACATATGATTAATTCTATGGTAAGTGAAGAGTTCAACCAATGGTATTAAGTAGAAAAAAATCAATAAAAAATAAAATAATAAACTTTCTTAACAGTCAAGACAAGAGCTGTTTAAATCATTGCTTCTCATAGTGTCAATTTCACTTCCAACCAATTTTTTGATATCAGACTATAATTAAAATAGATGGTACAAAAATGCTTCTCATTTTTTAAAAAGATTTTTATTTATTTATTTGAGAGGTAGAATTACAGAGAAAGGGAGAGATAGAGAGAAAGGTCTTCCATAAACTGGTTCACTCCCCAAATGGCCACAACAGTAGGAGCTGCGCCAATCCAAAGTCAGGAGCCAGGAGCTTTTTCCAGGTCTCCCACACAGTGTGGGGGTCCAAGGACTTGGGCCATCTTCCACTGCTTTCCCTGGCTATAGCGGAGAGCTGGATCAGAAGTGGAGCAGCTGGGCCTCCAACCAGCGCCCACGCTGCAGGCAGCGGCTTCACTCGCTATGTCACATCGCCATCTCCAGAACAATTTTAGGTTTACAAAATATTTGACTGGGAAGTACAAAGCCTAGCACACACAATTTCTTTTATAATTTATATCTCATATTAGTATGTTACATTTATTATACTCAATGAGCCAATGTTGATATATTAGTATTAACTAAAGTCTATAGTTTACATTTAGTTAATTCTTCCTTTGGATTTTGACCATTATATCAAGTGGCATATATCTGTCATTACTGTATCATACAGAAGAATGTCACTGCACCAAACATGTTTTTAAACATGATGCTATCATGATATCTTGTCATGTCACAGGACATTAAAATTAGTAGTTTTCATAGGAAAATATGATATACTTTTAAAAATTGATCACAAATTATATTTGCTATTTGCTTGACACATTTAGCTACTGAAATATAATATTATAGCATTTCAAATCAGATGTCCATGCATGGTCACTGGGGGCATTTCATATGAAATTTTTTATTTTAATGTTTAGGGAAAAGAATTCATCAATAGTTTGTAAAGTGTTATGTGTAATTGTGTTTAGGGATGATGAAAAGTAATACTGCATACTTACTACTCTTATTTCCTGGTTTGTTATTTGAAGGGACAAAGTTGTACCCTATTGGGATTTACACAATTGTTTATTTCCATGATTCTGGGATTAAGCACATGTACTCAAGAGAATTGTATTTATAGTGGCAGGTATTTGGCCCAGAAGTGAAGCAGCCACTTGGGATACCTGCATCACATATCACATGCCCACATCTTATACACAAGTTTACGGGCCAGCTCTGTTTTCCATTCCAGCTTACTGTTAATGCATGTCTTCTTGCTAATGCACATCGTAGGGGGCAGCAGGTGATGGCTCACGTACTTGGGTCCTTGCCATCCGTGCAGAAGATCAAGATTGAGTTCTAGCTCCACTTTGGCCTGGCACAGCCTGGCACAGCCTAGCTATTTTGAGCATTTGGAAGAGTGAATAAAAAGGATGGAAAATCTCTTTTTCTGTTTCTATCTCTCTTTTTCTCTTTCATTATCTCCATGTCCAATAAATGAAATAAATCCTTTTCAAAAAGGAAATTATACTTATGAAAAATACTGACATGTATTGATGATATTTCCATATGTGTAGGTTATTTATTAATCTGTAATTATAAATAGATTTTAAAAGCTGGGGTAAAGCTAAATAAATATAATTGATTTTAAGGACAATATAGAACAAATAAAAGTAAAGGAAGCTATATAAAATTATATGTTAGATAACTATACAAAACTATCACAAAATTATCTCTTAGAAACAATTTCAGAAGGAAAAAGTTGATGATTCTTAATTAAACCTGAGCTGGATCACAGGTCATTTGCAATGACTCAGAAGTAAACCACTTGTGAAGAAAGTAAGCATTCTTCTGGACAACATGAGTATTGATGCAAACGTAAGATGAAAGAGCTATAATTAATGTAGTGTGGTTTGCTCGAAGAAGCTCGAGAAGGGAGCCGTGAGGTAATTCAATAAAAATGCTATTTATTGGATTGGTTAGAGTAGCTTTTATGGTTTATCTCAGGAATACAGAAAATAAGACTGACATTCAGCAGTTTTGAAGTATTACATATAATTCCTCATTTGTTCAGGAATGCAATGTTCCACATGAATGCAATTTAAAAAATATAAATATAGAAACCATCACTGTTTTCATTTTAAAAATTCAAAATATGTTGCTTTCTTCCCAGCTTTCTATACAGAATATGTTCCATGTTTTCACTTCCCTTGGCCACTTTAAGCTTTCTCAGGGAACATTAGAAACATTTTTGCTTTGCTGCAAAACAGTAAAATTTTCAGTTTCAGCAGAGTTTGAGGAAATAATTGGTCTCTAAGCTAAATTATTTGTTTAAATTTTGCATTTTAAAATGTGTTTACAACTTGTTCCACGTTTTTCTTCAATATTGTGTGATAGATGCCACTTATTAATTTCTACTCTGCAGCTTTAATCTACTATAAAGGGGCAGGCGTTTGGCACAGTGACTCAGACGCCTTCATCCCATATCTTGGTGCCAAGGTTTGAGTCCCTGCTCTACTTCTGATTCCAGGTTCCTGCTAATGTGCACCATGGGAGGTAGCATATGATAATCAAGTGCTTAAGTCCCTGCAACTCACAGGGGAAATCCAGACTGACTGCTAGCTTTAGCCTAGCCAGGCCCAGCCCCAGCTTTCGCAGGCATTGGGAGAGTGAACCAACAGAGGGCACATGTCTATCTTTGTCTTTTTCTCTGCGTTTCAAATAAGTTAAAATAAGTAAATAGAAATAAATAATTATAGTAATTGCAGTGATATAAATAAACTCACTAAAAATTATCTAAAATAAAGGTAAAAAAAAAAATAAAATGAAGTCCTGAGATAACCTTCTATAAATAAGTGCCGAAGAATTTGGCGCAGGAATTCCATATCACACAGTGTGGCAATTAAGAGATGGTGTTGGTCTCCTTATTAGCTCTTAATAAAATTTTGGTGATTTTAAATAGCCACATAAGTAATTTAGGATAAGTTAAACATTATCAAAAGATATATAAGACCTACAATTATAACAATAATGGTTTATACTGAAGCAAATATAATATAAATAAATGTAATATAATGTTATCCACCATTATTTTTCAATAAATGGAATTTTAATCTAAGAAATGTGCCCATTGACTACTGAACATTAAGTAAACTGAATAGCTAAAGACCATTGAATACATACATGGTTGAACCATGGGACAAAAAGATTTATGAATGGAGATAAAATTGTTACATAATTATGGCTTAAGAGCAATTCTGCAAGAAATCAAAGGATTAAATTAATCCTCTAGGTGTTTGTTGTGTAGAACTATGGTGATGTACTTTTCTTTTTCCATAAGACTAGTGTTTTAAATGGTAAGTGTGCTGTTGTTGGGAAGGTAATGACAGACTGTTTTTTGTTTCATCATTAGGATTCAACCTACAGTCAGCAGCTAATTATTCCGAGTATAGGATTACCTTTGAAAACCAAAGTGTTTGCAGCTGTACAGGCCACTAATCTGGATGGCAGGTATTTCTAAATTCTTTTCCTTTGTTAGTTAAAAGTGTCCAAATCCTCCTGAGTAATGTTAGCTCATTCACTTTTAAATCAATTTGAAAAACACTGTCATTACTATACCATGTAAGAATACTAATAAAAAGAAATAACAAATTATAAAGTTAAAAGGGTGACAATCACACTATGTCATTCATTAAAAAAAGAAGAAAAAAAATCTCCCATAAAGATGAGAGGGTAGTGACTGAAGAAGGGCTTGGGGATGTCTTCTGGCTCATTGGTTCTTTGGTTGCAAGATGAAAACCAGATGCAGTCATTGTGAACACTTTTGATTTGTACACTTTTTTAATGTATGTTATTATTCAATACTAATTTATTTAAAAAATGGAAGAACTCTTCCTCCAAAATCTGGGGCAAAATTATTTAAAACAATCTGCAGGAATACCTCTGCAAAAAATTTTAAAAATCAATCAAGTATCTTATGATGCTTAGAACACTCAGAATGATCAAAACTGGAAAGACACTCAAATGCTGAAGCTTGCCCCATCCTATAAAAAAGTCATATAGAAATGGTTTATTTGGGGTTTCATTTATTATTATTTACAGTTTGCATCCTGATGAGATTAGTATACTTTAGAAATTTAGGACAGCGCCGCGGCTCAATAGGCTAATCCTCTGCCTGCGGTGCCGGCACACCGGCACACCGGGTTCTAGTCCCAGTCGGGGTGCCGGATTCTGTCCCGGTTGCCCCTCTTCCAGGCCAGCTCTCTGCTGTGGCCAGGGAGTGCAGTGGACAATGGCCCAAATGTTTGGGCCCTGCACCCCATGGGAGACCAGGAGAAGCACCTGGTTCCCAGCTTTGGATCAGCGCGGTACGCCAGCCGCAGCGCACCAGCCGAGGCGGCCATTGGAGGGTGAACCAACGGCAAAGGAAGACCTTTCTCTCTCTCACTGTCCACTCTGCCTGTCAAAAAAAAAAAAAAAAAGAAAAAAAAAGAAAAAAAAAAGAAATTTGACTCTTTTTACCCTCTCCCCTTCTGTCTTCTTGACATTTCTGTTCTTAGACACACATGATTCTGAAATTCTTACTATATGTGTTTTTTTTTTCATTTTATTGACATTCTTTTACCATGAATCAGTATTTTTTAAAAATAACACTCAGAGTTGGAATGAAGTAAATCATAAATCTAGGCACAATCCGGCCTTGTAGGAAAAGGTTGTGAATTTGTCTCATGGCTTTCTTCTTCCTAACAGAATGTTTATTATGTATTCACACTCCTACCCCCAACAGATTCTGGTGTATGATTTATATACAGTATTTGCTGTATTTGATATTATAATATTCTCTGTATTCTGTCAAAGATAGTAACTTCTGGGAATGAAACCATTGTTCGTTGTGAGTATATAAACATGTACCTGCCTATGGAGTATACTTTCAGGTTTTGTTTCCCCAGATTGTGACCATTCACATATGTTTCTCTCTCCGTGTGTGTGTGTGTGTGTGTGTGCATTTGTCTGTGTGTCGTATTAGCCTTAACTACACTCAATGAGGGGATGACAGTTTGTTGCAAAATTTTAAATGTCTTGAGCTGAGGATAAGATTTTAATAAATAAGAAGCCTCTGTAAATCACAAGAAATGTAAACTATATTCCACGGGTTAAGATTTTGTCAATAATTACTTCCTTTGAATTAATAACCAGCCCCTAGAGGGAGATTCTAACTCTAGATTGTGCTTGCCTCTTTCTGCAGATGGAATGTTTTAATGGATTATTGCTACACGACCCCATCAGGGAACCCAAATGATGATATTCGATATGATCTCTTCCTTAGGTAGGTGTCTATATCTTGGGTTGCTACTAAAGACCCAGTTATAGATAACTGAAATGGAAAATCAAAGTGAGATAAAGAGATGATAGGGCACTGCTACAGCTTTTGAACTGAAAGTTTTACATCTTGAACTTTTAGTCCTTCTGAAGCTGGAAGTGTAAAAAGTTGAGCTAAGTTTTCAACACAAAATGCTGATAATGCCATTGTTGAATGAGAGTGGTAAGTAAGTTACGTATACCAAAGATGTTTTATTCATGTTTGGGAGATGTGAAAATATTTCACTGTCATAGGAAAAGCATGGTTAGATTTTTCACAATAAGAGAAAGGCAATGGGAGAGAATTATTTATCTGCAACTGGGCCATCTCATCATATGTTGAAAGTGGAGTAAAATTAAAGTAATGGACTGGATAATTTAGACCCCAAAGATACTTTTGTTCATTTATCAGTAGTTAATAAGAAGTATAAGATTGTCTACCACTCCTTTTTCATCAGAGCCAATAACTTCAATTTCATTCCCCAATAGACAGTGATAGAGTGAATGTAATCTACATTTGGGAAAAGGGGACATTGATCATAAAACCATTCAGTCATTCCAGTTCCCTTTCAGCATTTTTATCTGACAGCAGAACAGACTTGATAGTCAAGCAATGTCTCCTAATCACCTTGTAAAATGCAGTTGGCTCAGATCACTGCAGCTTATTGACACATGATGGGAGTAATATAATGGGAAACCAAAAGAATATGTTTTATTGCCTATCAAGGTTAAGATGATGTTTAAAGGGTATGAATCATGTTGTTGGCAGTGTTAATTTGTGCAGCATTTTTTGGGAGTGAAAAGTTAATATGCATCAAAATCCTTAGCAGATGTCATAAATGTATTTAAAATAATTATGATGTTCTAGTCTATCAATGATAGCTAAAATAGTGTAACATAGGAAAAAACTATGTATTCAGCAATAGGGAAGCGCGTAGGTGAATTATGGAGACCCAGTAAGTTCAGAGTTCACACAGGTACCACAGTCTTATAAAGTCATTTCTCAAATGCAAAAAGTAGTTCTGTTTTAGTTTCTTTCTTGTCTTCTTGATATTTCTGTCCTTGGAAATAAATGATTCTTTAAAATTTAATTATATTAGTATGTGAAGGGAATGACTTGGCATACACATTCTATATAAAATATACCTCACTTATATGACAGAAATGACTGTAAAGAAAAACACCCACAGGTTCATATGGAGATTGGTACGTGGTGGGGTTATGGATCATCGAGTTTTGACATTATCTTACTTCCTAAAGTTTCTATAATGACCACACATTACTAATCTGGAATATGATCATCAGACTTCCAGAATGCATCTTTTGGTTCTGAATCTTTTCAGTTTTCTTACTGGAAACAATAGAGAATGAAATGGGCACTAAAAAATAAAAAAAATTCACAAAAATGTTATTTTTAGTCAATATATTGTTTAATGAAAAAAACCTTGATATTAAAAAAGAGTTAGTGTTGATACAAGTGGCTAAGACCAGGAGAAATGGTACAGAGAGGGGCTTGCTGGCAGTAGTGTGAGAAGAGGTGGTGAGAAAGGCATGGATGAAAAGAGAAAGCTGAGGGGTCTGAGTGCGGCAGATTCCAGGAGCAACCAGCAGAAACGCATTCCCAGAAGCAGAGGGCACTCCTCTGGGGGACAGGTGCTAAGAGTAGGACTGAAATAAAGAACCACCAGGGCTGGGGAACATGAAGGATGAAGGAGCAGAGAGTGTGCTGAGCGTCAGAAGGGGAAGACTGCATCAACTTCCTGCAAATGCACTCCTTCGACAGGAGAAGGAGTCCCTGGGAAAGCAGGAGCTTGAGCCTTGGAGGCAAGGCTGGTCAATGAATCCAAGGAACTCAGGGTTGTTAGAACTCTTATGAATGAAGCTCAGAGAGGTAAAGTCAGTTGTGCAGTTACCACACAGCATCACAGCCAGACACTTTGCCTGTGGCAAAACAGAAGAGGGAGCCCTAGGGATGAAAAAACTCTTGAAGAGGTTCTTACTGTTCCACATTGCCTTAGGAGTCCTCTGAAAATCTGTCCAGGGAAATCTAACTTTTTCAAATAGGGATGACAAATAAATGCATGCATTTCTTGCAGTTTTCTAATATGCTATGAGAAAAATGTCAAAATGACAGAAAAATTTAAAGATGAATTAAAATCATCAGAAAAAAAGATTGTCATGGAAGTTAAAAATTGTAATTAAAGATTCCAATATTTTTAATTAAAAATAATAATCATGATTAATATATTAATAAGATGTTTGTAATAGGGGAAGTTGAATGTGGAGTAAATGGGAACTCTGTACTACTTCACATATTTTGTTTTGTAAATTAAAACTATTCTGAAATAAAAAGCTTATTTAAAAATAATAGTTACAGAGATGGAACTATAAGAACTCAGGTAGCTTGGTATAGGACAATAAAAGATAAAGCTATGTAATAAGAAGAACATAGGACCCAAATAGGAAAGATAATTACATTACTGAAAGGAAGACATAATTAGAAAACATTCAAGGGAATACTGACACAGCAAAAAGTACAATAGGGGACTTTAAGGATAAACATTTTTAAAATGCAAATGAAAAGAAACAAATATAAAGAAAAAGATAAAAAAAGATTAGAGTAGGGGAGATAGAAATAAAAGGTAGATAAAGGGAATTCAATATGTGTATAATATCCATAAATAGCAAAAATAGTAGAAAAATATTTAAAAATATAATCCAGGAAACTTTGCTAAATAAAAACTGAAACCTGCATAGTGAAAAGTTGCTTTGGGTGAATCTGAAGCTTTCATAAGATAAAATGGGGAGTATATAAAAAGACATAGTTAAAAACACTACAAATTCAGATAATTCAATCTGCCTCTGAAAAAGATTAATTCTGGTGGCCAATAATTAAATATTGTCAAAGATCTAACTCACATAATCAGTAAACTGCATATTGAATACGGCAATTTGTGATAATATCAGAAAACAAAGTACTGGAAGTTTAAAAAGACAATTAATGACACATATCAAAAATGGAAATGTGAACTAATATTTTTCAGTAAATTAAGAAAAGCAGATTATTTGAAAAAGCAGAGAAACATTTGCTAATCTAATCAATAAGAAGACAGAGATAAGAGACAAATACTATTGGAGTGGCTTAATTCACTCAGCATAATGTTATTTGTCCCTTTGGGACTGGTATACTAAAATGGAAAAGTATTACATTGTACATCAACCGTCAGGACAAGAGCTGATCAAGTCACTGTTTCTCATAGTGTCCATTTCACTTCAACAGGTTTCCCCTTTGGTGCTCAGTTAGTTGTCGCCGATCAGGGAGAACATATGATATGCTGAGTGAATTAAGCCAGTCCCAAAGGGACAAATACCATATGTTCTCCCTGATTGGTGACAACTAACTAAGCACCAAAAAGGAAACCTGTTGAAGTGAAATGGACACTATGAGAAACAGTGACTTGAGCAGCTCTTGTCCTGACTGTTGATGTATAATGTAACACTTTTTCCATTTTAGTATTTTTTTTTTGTTCTAGTACTATTGGTTGAACTCTGTAATTAACACAAAATTATTCTTAGGTGCTTAAAATTTAACTGAAAGGTGATATCTGTTAAATATAAGAGTGGGAATAAGAGAGGGAGGAGATGTACAATTTGGGACATGCTCAATCGGACTTGCCCCAAATGGTGGAGTTAGAAATGTGCCAAGGGATTCCAATACAATCCCTACAAGATTGCATGTAGCAATGCCATCTCACTAGTCCAAGTGATCAACTTCAGTTCACAATTGATCACACTGATAGGTCTAAGAGTCAAAGGGATCACACAAACGAGACTAGTGTCTGCTAATACTAACTGATAGAATCAAAAAAGGAGAGAATGATCCAATATGGGAAGCGGGATACACAGCAGACTCATAGAATGGCAGATGTCCTCAATAGCACTCTGGCCTCAGAATCAGCCCTTAAGCCATTCGGATCTGGCTGAAGAGCCCATGAGAGTATTTTAGGCATGGAAAGCCAAGACACTCTGGGAAAAAAAAAGAAGACCTAAATGAAAGATCTCTGTGAGTGAGATCCCAGTGGAAAGAACAGGGCCATCAAAGAAGAAGGTACCTTTCTCTGAAGGGAGGAGAGAACTTCCACTTTGACTATGACCCTGTTGGAATAAGATCGAAGTCGGTGAACCCAAAGGCTTCCATAGCCTTGGCAACTCATGACTAGAGCCTAGGGAGATTACTGACACCATAAACAAAAGTGTCAAATTGTTAAGTCAACAACAGGAGTCACTGTGTACTTACTTCTCATGTGGGATCTGTCCTTAATGTGCTGTCCAATGTGATGTAATGCTATAACTAGTACTGAAACAGTATTTTTACACTCTGTGTTTCTGTGTGTGTACAAATTGATGAAATCTTTACTTAATATATACTGAATCAATCTTCTGTGTACAAAGATAATTGAAAATGAATCTTGATGTGAATGGAATGGGAGAGGGAGTGGGAGTGGTGCAAATGGGAGGGAAATTATGGGTGGGGAAAGCCAATGTAATCCATAAAATGTACTTTGGAAATTTATATTTACTAAATAAAAATAAAAGAAAAAAATACTATTGGAGTGTTTGGGCTTGAGTCCTGGCTATGCTTCCAATTATAGGTTCCTATTAATATGCACCCTGGAAGGCAGCAGGTGATGGCTCAAGTATTTAGGTCTCTGCCACCCACATGGGAAAATTGGATGGAGTTCTGGGCTCCTGACTTCAGTCTGGCCTAATTCTGGTTACTATGATTATTTGGGGAGTGAACTAGCAGGCAGAAAATTTCTATTAGTCTCTCTCTGTCTTTCAAAAAGAAATGAAACAAACAGAAAAAAATAAAGACAAAAAATATAAAAAGATAAGTGACAAATCGACATGGGAATGAGGAGCATATTGTCCCATCTAATGGAATAGTTAATAAAAGCTCTAAAATGTGTTAAAGCAATTCAATATCAAGCAAGATTAAACACATAGACAAAAACCAAAAATAGTAAATTATGGATCCCAAAGCACATGGAAATTTACTATATGATAGAATGTGGTACAACACTCAATATGATAAAGAAGGATTAAAAAAACTGGGATTAATAATGCATAACAATAAAAGTAGTACTAGATCTCAACACATTTAATAAACTGTAGATTATTAATTTAAATGTGAAAACTACAGCTCAAAAGTGATAGAATAAAACATACAAAATGACTCTAAAACTTTAGAATATGGAAATAACATTCATCTCATATATAAGAATTTGAAAAATAAGGTTTTGAAAACTTAACTCCATAAAACCAAAACTGTACACACACCACCCCCTTGACACATACATGTATGTACAGAGTAATGTCTAAAACAACTGCAATGCAGAACAATTTACAACATATATAACAAGCCAAGAAGCCAGGACTTGTGTCTCTCAATGCAAAAATAAATAAATACATTTTTAAAAAGTCAGGAAAGAATCATAAAGAGAAAGGCCAACAACACGATAGAATTTGAGAAAATGATATAAACAATTTTAAGATAAATAAGTACAGATGGCTTTAATTTATATGAAAAGAGAGATAATTCATTTACTCTCAGAAAAATGTGAATTAAAATGTTAGAGACATCATTTATTTTCACTTTCCAAATAGGGAACAATAGAAAGTGTTATCCTAACACTGTTGATATGGCTTTGGAGAAATAAGAATTGTTATTATAAATGGCTGGTAAAGTTCAAAATGGAACATATATAGAAGATAATATGGTAATACCTATCAAATGATCCTAGCTATGTATTTGACAGATGACACTGTACGTATTTAAAATTATGTATTACAAGTCTATTCATTATTGCTTTAAAAATTTATTGGAGAGCTGACAGAGAGAGAGCTCACATCTACTTGTTCACTCTCCCAAATGCCCAGAATAGCTAGGGCTGAGCCAGACCGAAGCCAAGAAACTGGAACTCAGTCTGATTCTCCCATGTGGGTGACAGGGACTCCAAAACAAACCATCACTGCTGTCAGGATGTATATTAGCAGGAAGCTGAAGTCAGAAGTGCAGCCAGGATTTGAACTCAGGCACTCTGATTTGAGAGACAGGTGTCCCAACCAACATCTTAATTGTTGCATCAAATGCCCATCTTTGCTGCTAACTTTTAAAAAGGTTCAAACAGTGTAGACAGAAGGCTATCATTTGTTTAAAGAAAGGAGGATAAAATAAGAGTATATTGCTTTTGTATCTATTTTCCAGTGCCTCAGGAGAATGCAAAAATAAGTGAGATCACCTCCAGCAGGCTTGAATATAGACATGTATTTTGAAATCTGTGGAAAAAGATGGCAAAGATAAAGGGAGGCTTTTTACTTTATGTATTTTATATTACTTAGATTTTTTAACCTTATGAAAGTTCATCTCTCCAAAAACTTGACCGTAATATTATAATCAGAAACTGCTCTGTTATAAATTCTATGGTCCAGGTTACTCTTGTCATTTCTACTGAATTAGCATATACTTTTATTTAATAGATGTAACATGGCATGGTTCTGTTAGCTTTTAATGGAATGGGGATACCCTTAATACTGTAGAAATTAATTTACAAGTCCCAGTAGGTTGGTTCTCTCCAGTGATGTCCTGTTTTCACATTTCCTAAAATACAGCTGTGACAAAGACCCTCAGACTACTGTTATTGAAAATGGCAGAAGCCAGCGGGGCCGATTCTCTTTTGAAGTGTTCCGATTTGTGAAGCACAAGAATCAGAAGATGTCTACTGTCTTCCTGCACTGTGTTACCAAGCTCTGCAGAGCTGATGACTGTCCCTTCCTTATGCCAGTACGTTTTCAAGCAACTTTATTCTAAATTGTTGAATTGACCTAACCTGAAAGGGTATCAAATGTCAGGAACTAATTTCTATACAGAAAGTAGATATGCATTAGGTCTAAGAATTTGAAATATAATTTATTCATTCATCCAGTAAGGACTTATTTAATGCCTACTTTGTGCCAAACATTGTACTGGGGATATAAAGTTGAAGTATTTGTGAATTCTGAATTAAATTAGCTTATCCCTTAGGATTATGAGATAATCATGAAAGGAAGCAAGGCAAAAATTGTGTAGTGCAAAGTCAAAGACATATATTGGCTGTAGTAAGAGGCAGTTCTCACCACTATGAGAGAGATGGAGTAAAGATTGGGAGATTTGGGGGAGGGAATGACCCAAGCTGTGGTTTTGAAGATGTAAAAACCCAAAAAAGGGATAGTCAAAGTGTGAAAGACATTTCCTACTAAAAGCTGGCCAAAGTCACAGACACATGACACAGGGTAATCAAGGATCTTCTAGTTCTGGTGAGGCTCTGGAGCAGTGTAAAGGATGATGGGAAAGCCTGGAGTCGGGGCTGGGCTGGTGCTAAGAAGGACCAGATGGCTCAGCATCCTTGGATTAATAGTTAAAAGCTGTAAAAGTTGTGTCTCTGAATTGCATTCAGCCATCATTGAAATGCAGACCCATTTAAAAATAAATAGAAAAAAAAAAACTGGATTCCTACCTGGTCCCTAGGATCCACTGATAATAACTTGAAAAATATGCAGACTAATCTTTAAATCTGAGGTAGATTTAATATTCATATACATGGATCTCCAAATTTTTTTCACTAAAATACTCAACTTTTATTTCCATTTCCATGAACTTTTTGAAGTCTCCTTGTGTGTTTACATTTATGCTGCATTCATGCATACATGGGAAGCTTCGCTTCACAGTCATTGATCTGTTTGATACTTTCTAGCTCTATCAGGTAGGAGTCCACATTACCTTAGGTCCGTGCTGGCCAACATTTCATGCAAGGATTTATTAAAGTCTTGAGAGTTACAAAAGTGGAAAAGTTTGATAAACACAGTTATTTCTTTTCCAGGAGAACCACTGAGCTATGTAAATTAATGAGGCAGTGCACAATTACAGCGGGAGGAAATAAGAAATGTGGCCCAGACCAGGATGAGAAATACTGTAGCAGTTATATGCAAAGTAATTAAATAAATGCACAGAAGGAAATGAATAAAATTAAACATGTGGTATCTCTTCCAAAAGAATCTGCTTTCCAAATGGCCATAAAGAAACAATTTTGTGCTGGTGTGGAATTTCATTTGTTTTCATTAACACCTCAGATTTGCAGCAACAGAGAAAGGAGAGATGCAGACATGAGGACGACTCGGAGCCCCCAGAGCACTTCTGGAAACGCCGTCCTCTCTGCTGGCCCTATCATTACTCGGAGTGGTAGGAGTGCGCCTCCTTTCCTATGCATAGTAATAGACGCTTACAAAAATAGTTCATTACTTGGCTTCTAATGAGAGCTCAAAGAGGTTCCCAGACAGCACTAATTAACTGGAAGACTCGATAAACTGCTAAGCAACTTTAATTTCACAGGGGTTTTCTGTTTACAAAACTTTTACTCAGAGGGCAATATTGCTCTTACCACAGTTCCCTTTTCACACACACACACACACACACACAAACACAAGTATGCTGTGCTGAACATACTTCATTACCCCTACGGTTCACTTTACCTTTCCATTCCCTGTTCTCTGCGGGTTAGGAAAGACCTATGTGGACTGCATCCGCTGGCTCCCGTGCCATCTAATTTCTGATTGGATTTGAGCACTAGGTGGTGCTGTCAGAGATGGGAGCACACAAACAAAAGTGAAGTTCACATGTTTCTGACCAGACAGTTCAACCCATGAAACTATCTCTGGGTCCTGGAAACACACTCCCAACAGCCCAGATCACTTGACTTTCTTTTGTGCATTCCCTCCATCTTTGTGAGTCATCCTACTGAATTCTCCTTAAATTTTCCAGTCTGAGTACCATGTTTCCTTCCAGGATCCTGTGTAGTACAGGCTTCCATCTGACATACTCATCCACACTCCTGAATTTATATGGTCTAATGCATACAACTGCTCAGCTACATATACTCCCATGTATACAACTGCGTGTACACACATGTGCCCACGCACATCCACACCAGCTTCACACAGGGATATATATTTAAGTCTATGTGAAACAGGACGTCGAGAGTTGAAGACAGATGTGCAGGGTAAACAGCACTGAAACTGAAGTCAGAAAACCAGTTCTAGGTACAGCGTTTGTTTTAGCGGGCTGTGACTTGGGATTTTGCATTTCTCTACGCAAAATTTTCTACATTTTGAAAAAAGGAATTTTAAAAATTAGGCTTTGATATTTTCTCTATAGTTCTAAGTTATTCTCAAAAGGAATAATACTTCTGTTTTGTATTGTAAATTAATAATGTTTTCTCTATTTTATATTAGGGTGTTATTATGTTTCAGTTAGGTTTCCTTTACTTTTTCTCCCACACTGACAGTCCCACAATGATAAAGCAAGTTTTACCTGAAATGGATGAACAAGTAAAAAGTGGTTGGGCCTGAAAAATCCAGGAAATGCTTTAATTATTCACTTCGTTGTGTTTGTGGGGACACAATATTATTTGAAAGCAAACTAATAATGAGTCTTTTAAATAATTCATACATTTATGATATAGGAAATTTCAAACTTAGTCTGTATCCCCTGAGTATTTGGCATGTGCTTAGAATGGTTTGAAAATGACTGGTCTGTAAAAGGCCAAATCTTATCTCTATTTAACTGTAAGAAATAGCTCAAATTACATTGAATAGAAATTCATTTTTTATAGCCAGTGATTAGGAATGTTTGTGGTTAGGCGCAATGAAAACAATTTTTCTTTGGGGTCAGTTTGCCATCAGAAAAACCCTTGAAAATGACCTCTCTTCTGCCTATCTTGAGTGGATGGCTTTTGCTTAATAACTGCCTTGCTTCCTTCTTACTTACTTGGGTCGAACTAAATTTATATATCGTAGATTTTTTAAACAGTTTATTAGTAGAAGATAATTTTTAAAAACACCAAGAAAAGTCTAAGTTCTGTAAACCCTGGAAACATTTACCAAATAGAAGTTCTAATTCTAGCACAATTTACCCAGTTATCCAGGCTTATAGATTTCACCCATCTGGTTGCTCAGTATGTCCACGCCAAATCTTCCCAGAGCTAGCACGACATCTCTGATGTCATGCCTGAATTACTTCCTTTCCAGTTTCTGACCTGTTTTCCTCAGAGATGTCACTTATTCCCCAACACATTAGGGTTGTCTCTGAGTTCCCTCAGGTCTTTCTCCCAGCAAAACCCTAACAGGGAATGAGTTCAACATTTGGGATCCCCCTGAGTCATTCTCATTCTCTCTGGATTTATTCTTTCATATCTTTGATAAACAGCAGTAGGAGGATCTTTAAGTTTTGGTGACTATGGTGGCCTCACTACTAAGAGGATCATGTATAACTATGTCTACATTGTAATACTGTAACATCTGCACAAAAATAAATTCAATTCCATAGGAACTTAGAACTCAAGCCATGTCTACCCACAGGCAAATCCTTTGAAAACTTTATGTTCAGCTTAACTACCAGGGCTACCCTCTTTCCTTGGTTTCACTTTATTTTTACCTTAGGTCAGCTGGAATTTATCTCTTTAGGTTCTGTGGCTGATTTTATGTAGACAAGTCCAATTTCAGGCTTGATTTGCTCTCTTCAAAGCTCTCTGATACTTGAGAATTTTGCTCTATTTACTCATTGAACCAGTCCTTTTCCCTAGACATCTGGCTTAGGACAAATTTAATAAACTGTTAAATTCAGAACTCTTGTTTTATTTTCTAATGAAATCAAATCCACTGTGGTTATCTTTACCTAGAAATATTAATCCTTCTGCTAGACAACATTTTATTATCATAGGGCGTAATACTGGAAATTGTAAGATGATGCATACCAGGAAACAATAACATCTGAATGTTTTGTGTCCATAAATTCCTTTGGAGAAGCCCAGGCCAAATTTTTATTTCAACCAGTATCGTTGAGTTTTATAGGTAGTTAATAATTCATTTGAGGTATTTACTTAGCCCCCACCTGGGAATGGCACTCTGCTGTGAAATGGAAGTAGAACAGAAACCATGCCACAGACTTTGACCTTGGGAATTATAGAGTTCAGACAAGCGACAGACTAGGACAGTGAGGACAGTGAGGAGTAAAAAGTCTGAAGGTTTTTAACTTGAAAATGCAGTCCACTTTATTACATAGATGACTAAAGATGTGTTACAAAGTGGTTTGTTAGTGCTAAAAAGGGAAACATAGTTAGTCTGCATAATTTGAGGGGGCTTCTAAATGTTCATGAAATAATGGAATGAAAAGATAAATTTAGTTTGTGCAAATATTTTTGAAATCAATGCATAACTTTTTCATAAGAATTTCTATGAACCTTTTAAGATTCCTCCTGTGTTTCCACTGTTGTTCATTTTTTCCATTTATTTTAATTTTATATGAGAGAAAAGCAGTGAATGGCGATTTTTTATTTGCAACTTCTGGCTTTCAATGGCTGTAGTATTGTATTATTCCCTTTCTTCTATGTGTCCTCAGAGAGATATATAGTTTTTCAAGAGCCCACCAAGTTTAGTATTCCAACACATTTTTCCAATTCTAGAACGCTTCCTGTACTCCTTGAGCATGCATGTACATGTCAAAACCAAGAGGATAGGGGCTGGTGCTGTGGCACAGTGGGTTAAAGTCCTGGCCTGAGGCGCGTACATCCTGTATAGGTCCCAGTTCTAGTCCTAGCTGCTTCTCTTCTGATCCAGCTCTCTGTTATGGCCTGGGAAGCAGTGGAAGATGGCCCAAGTCCATGGGCTCCTGCACCCACGTGGGAGACCCAGAAGAAGCTCTTGGCTCCTGGCTTTGGATGTATTCAGTTTTGGCCGTTGTGGCCACCTGCGGAGGGAACCAGTGGATGGAACACTTCTCTCTCTGTTTCCACATCTCTCTGTAACTCTGTCTTTCTAATAAATAAAATAAATCTAAAAAAAAAAAAAAGACTAAGTGGATTTGAGGGAGAAATTGAAGTATGTGATGACAGAAGTCTCCTGGAAAAATGTCCCCTTCACCTTTCTGAGCTGGACACAGCTTTGGTTTTTTTGTTTGTTTGTTTGTTTGTTTTGTTTTTGATTACAATAATATAAAAATTTGAGGATACCAGATAGCAACCAGATAAAGCAATTATCTTATCTTTATTCACTACCAAATCGAATTCCAAACAGTAAACACACATGCTTCAGTTTCAGCCTTCTGCTGAAGGTAGGGCACATTTTTTTTTTTTTTTTTCATCTATTTTTGTAGAGTCCTGGAAGCTTTCATTAGGCCACAGGGTTGTTTTGTCCCCACACAGGGAGATTTTGTACACAGCCAAGACCATGTGGGTGACACCTAGAATATTGTTCCCACAAGTGTAGGTGGGGAGTGTGGAGGACATTCTGACAGCTATAAACTCAGGATGTCAAAAGTGGTAGGGATATTCAATATAAATACTTTTTTTTCAAAGCAATTAAGTGTGATTTCAAAACAAGTTTTAAAAAAGAAATCTTTAGAACATTCTACAAGAGGTCATCAAAATATTCATGGAAAGTGTGTATTTTGAAAAACTTTATGCATGGATTTCAAAAAATTTTAAACCAAAATAAACTTATCATTTAATTCCATGTTCCATGAACTTTTAAAATTTCCTTTATATATTCCACTCCTGTGTCTGAGATAATTTTTGGGGTATATGGATCTTCTGGGTGAATGATCACAGCCCTTTCATCCTGTATATTTTCATAAGAAAGTATCTTGGAAAGTAGTGTTAATGGGAGTTTAGGATTCTCTTGAGTGTTCTCTAATAAAACCTGTGGGCTCTCTCTCTCGCTCTCTCTTTTTTTTGGGTCTTAAAATAATGCATTGCAACACTCTAAAGAATCTTGTGAGAGTGCCGTATTTAATTTTGGCCATTGTACTTCCAGATAAAATAACAGAAAACTCTTGTTGCTGCCAAAGCTCATATATCTGAAAAGAAATAGCACCGGTTATTTTATAATATTACACCAAGTACTAACCCTGAGTTTCATAGTTTGAGTTATTTATCTCCATAATCAAATATAGTTTCCATACATGGCCAGTTTATACTATTTTAGAAAAAGGACTCTGAAACCAAGTTTTGACTTAAACATATGTTTAATTTGTTATGGAGACTCTGACAGATGGAAGTTCCTTCATCTGTAAAATGGGGGTAACAATAACATCTCACCCATATGGCTATTGTGAGGATTAAACATATGAAACTGCATTTTATAAATGGCGTGGCATTACACATACACTAATTGTAATAATATTTATACAACAGAAATAAACGCACAATTGCACACATTTTATGGTTCAAATAACCAACATTTGCGGGCATTTACACATTCATATATTAATCACAAATATGAAATCCACTTGTTATACAAGGTCAGGGGCTCATAGAAATATAGATATTACACATTAGACAATAAAAAATAGGGAAACCAAGTAAATGTATTCATTTTATCTTTTATGTTTGCCAGGGAAAAGTGAATAATCAAGAGCTTCAGTTTTTCACTTAACAGATGCGAATACAATCACAGCGCCAGCACAGGAGTCATGATTTCCTTTCATTTAGCTATTAAGTGTGAATTTGTCTTCTTGGAACTTAAAATGATGTTTTTGCAGATTATGTTGGGCAAATTGGTGACATTTAAAATAGAGTGGTACTAAATAATGAATATTTCTCTATAGTAGAATAACAAATGGCAGGTTTTAGTGCCATAAAAATGTAATAGCTTTTAACAATCACTGCCCTCACTAACCTGACCGGAGTGATAATGATGAAACAATGCTGGCCAGAATGAATAGAGCACAGTATATTTTGTATTATCTTTACCAATGACAGCTGCAGGATATGGGTTTGGGGATGATAAAATCCAGGGTGTGTGGCACAGAGAGTGGGAAAACAGAATGGTTTAGAAAGACTTTCCATTCTTCCTCATGCAGCTTGTGGGTGAAGGTTAAGGGGAAATATAGGTTAAAATGTCAGTGCAAAGTAATGGTAGAGGCAGAATAAACAAAGGCAAATACTTGCTTGGAATAACAATGTCATTTTTATATTTCTTCTCCCCACTCTCGCTCCAAGATGAGACACCAACAAACAATTCACAGCTTGGTAAGATAATTAATATGTATGTGTGTGTGTGTGTGTGTGTATATAAAAGTGCTTTACTGTCAAATTTTTTGATGATCAGTTAGGAAACTGTAATCAACTAAGTGTAATGACCTATGGTTTTATGAATTTGTTATGTTCTAAATAATAGTTCAGTGATGATTTTTGAGTTCATATGAGATTTATTTGCCAATTTTTATATAATTTTTATAGTTTGGGGGTTTTGTTTGTTTTGGGCTGCCTGTGGGATATTAGACCTCTAAACCAAGCACTCCTTTGGATATTAGGTTCAATTACAGTCCA
Organism: Oryctolagus cuniculus; assembly: GCF_964237555.1. Taxonomy (NCBI): domain Eukaryota; kingdom Metazoa; phylum Chordata; class Mammalia; order Lagomorpha; family Leporidae; genus Oryctolagus; species Oryctolagus cuniculus. The sequence continues at coordinate 57,225,198 of NC_091435.1, forward strand.
ATAGATTATTGCATAATCCAGTGTCAAGCTGCTACTCTATGAAATGTTGGTGACAGATATTTTGTTGATAAAACCAGAATAAGATGAGCTAAATGTGATATTGAGCCTTTACAACTGTGTTTCATTGCTTGTAGGTTCTCTGAGTATGCCTGCTTTCCAGTTGAACACCGTCACCAGCGCACTGATATCGGGATTGGTCATTCTGGGCGTCATGAGCTTTTCCCTTCTCCTGTGCTCACTTGCCCTTCTGCACAGGAAGGGATCCACCAGTCTGGTGTTAAATGGCGTAAGAAATCCAGTCTTTGATTAACAGCAGCAGGTAGCTGCTCTGGGGGAGAAGGCTTCACTGACAATACTATATGTGAATACAGTCAGTGTTCCATCTGAATTGAATTTCAGCCAGAATTTGGTATTTGTAGGGTTGATAGATTCTATAGTATAGCTCATCAGCATGATTAGAGCTAAAGAATTTTGATACTATTGCTGTTGTTACCTAGGTATGCAGCCAGGTCTATTGTTATGGTATGAATTGGTATATTGACAATAACAAAAAATTCTAGACCTAGCTCTTATGGGATCCTTATATTTCATTTTATTTAAATTTATTTTGAATATCGCTTCTGGTGATAAAAGGTAGACATGGAAAAAATGGAGTCTGTTGTATTTTACCCCAAGCATTAAAGTCCAGTACAATGGCATTAGATTCACATATGTGGTCCTTAAATAAATTTTTTTATTCTATATAATTTCAGTTGTGGCCAATTTACGCGCCTGAGGTTTAACTACTCATTCTATGGCCTCTTGATTTTTTGGCTGTTTTCAATGTCTGAGGACATACATTTTAAAAGAAACTCCTGGAAAATGTGTCTTAAAATAGGACATCCAGCCGGCGCCGCGGCTCACTAGGCTAATCCTCCGCCTAGCGGCGCCGGCACACCGGGTTCTAGTCCCGGTCGGGGCGCCGGATTCTGTCCCGGTTGCCCCTCTTCCAGGCCAGCCCTCTGCTGTGGCCAGGGAGTGCAGTGGAGGATGGCCCTGGTGCTTGGGCCCTGCACCCCATGGGAGACCAGGAAAAGCACCTGGCTCCTGGCTCCTGCCATCGGATCAGCGCGGTGCGCCGGCCGCAGCGCGCCGGCCGCGGCGGCCATTGGAGGGTGAACCAACGGCAAAGGAAGACCATTCTCTCTGTCTCTCTCTCTCTCTGTCCACTCTGCCTGTCAAAAAAAAAAAAAAAAAAATAGGACATCCATTGGTGTACCAAATAGTGTCTAACTCTCAAAGAATATTCAGTGGCCCTAGATCATTTTTCAGTTGGATCAGAGCGCCTGTGTTCAGTTTTCTCCTTCTGGTTCATGTGAGAACACATGTTAACTCTCCTTCCAGGTAAACAGTTCAGCTGCTTTCACAGCTGTGTTTCCAGCAGGGAAGCAACTGTGCAAAGATCATTCTTAATTCAAGAATCATTACGTGGGAAAACAAACTATACTTGTGGAAGAGAACATTGTCACTACCACATAAGTTTAGTGTTCCTACAAAGGCTTTTAACAAGTTAGATTCCTTTTCTTAACAAAGAGGAAATTACTGTAGTTAATAAGAAATTTGCTGGACTCTCCATAAAAAGTGTTCCTTTATCTCCAGTATTTCATGTCAGTCACAAGAGTCTGGAAAGACCTTTTTTAAAATTATTATTATTTAAAGCCTTCTTTTTAACATCTTCTTGTAGGTGTCATAATCACCATGGAATAAGTACTATTTTTCTGTAATAGTAAAGTACAAGAAGCATCGACTATTTTATCAGTTTTGCCAAACATTTTACAAGCTAAGTTTTAAGCAGCCCATTTTCTTACAAAACAAAACAAAACAAAACAAAACAAAACAAAACCCTCTTCTTTATTGAAGAATCCACACAATTGAACAAATACTTCAATGACAAAAAACCCTAGCACATGCAGTTACTAGAAGTGGCATGTTGAAGTTAAAAAAAAAGTGCTGTGATAACTAATTTCTAATGAACATTTGGGACTTATTATTCTGTACTTATTTTACTGGATGACATGTAGATAATTATGTAATTTTAGATTTGTTTCAAATGAAATGCCTACACTATGCATTAATTAAATTAACAATCAAGTCAAAAGATACTTTCTCCAGTTTGCCAGACTATTTCGGAGTGTTTGTATTATGATGATCAGCTGTGTAATTGCATCAATTTTCTATTTCAGGGCATAAATACAAAGTCAAATGGGATCTGTAAAATCTCTGGATAACTTTTTGATACATAAAAAATTTAAATCTCTTAAAAAGCCAATCTCTTCTTTTCAGTGTAAACATCAAAATAACTTTGAAAAGACCATTTTGAACTTTATCTATGTTAATATGATTAACTGACCATGTTACTAATGTGACCCTGTATGCCCATGGATAGTACTGAAATATTCTGATTAATGTACTTTAGATACCTTAAGTGAATTGCCATTGATGCAAGGATTAAGTTCTGTGAATAGGACATTATACCATTGAAGCTGCTCTGTCAATTTGATTTTATGCTTTTGCAATGGCTACTGTTTCAGCTGTTGACCTTTTAAATTCTATACTCCATTTTATGGATCTGAATAATGGACATACATCATTTGGAAGTAACTGAAATCTCATTTTTTTGCTACCCTTTCATCATAAGTGAGAAAATCAGATCTACAATGAGATAAACCTAGCTTGTTTCATATGACTTTGTTTTTAAAATCTGTAGTTACATGTAATATTTAGGCATGGTAGATTTTTCTGGTTATTATAGTATGAAAACCTTACAAAATATGTGCAAATATTCCTTCAGTTTTCATACCTCAAACTGTTTTTTGCACTTCAGGGGTAAGGTCTGATAACATGTAAAAGATGATTGTTTAATAAAATAAATATAAATGAATATATTTAAACTGTTGACTTTTTTTTAAAGAAATATGTTTATCCTTCTTTCAAAATCTCATTGCTACTTTTGGGGCTGGGGCCGTGGCTCACTTGGTTAATCTTCTGCCTGCTGTGCCGGCATCCCCTATGGGCGCCAGGTTCGAGTCCCGGTTGCTCCTCTCCAGTCTAGCTTTCTGCTGTGGCCTGGGAAGGCAGTGGAGGATGACCCAAGTGCTTGGACCCATGCACCTGCCTGGGAGACCAGGAAGAAGCACCTGGCTCCTGGCTTCGGATCAGCGCAGTGCCAGCCCTTGCAACCATTTGGGGAGTGAACCAACAGAAAGAAGACCTTTCTCTCTGTCTCTCTCTCACTGTCTGTAACTTTACATGTCAAAAAACAAAAACAAAAACAAAAACTCATTGCTACTTTCACAAATACTAAGAAAGGTTTAGTCTAAAAGAAACTGCCTGATGAAACATCAAAGTCAGAGGCCTCTCGAAGTAAGTGGAGTGTGTCCTGTGGGTTCTGAGCCCTAGGTTGGGAGCCGTATCCTTGGGACCAGCTGCTGGAGAGAAGTACACTTCCCTTTGAGCTGGGGCTCTGACTGAAATGGAGCCTACGACCTCTCCTCTCCTCTCCTCTCCTCTCCTCTCCTCTCCTCTCCTCTCCTCTCCTCTCCTCTCCTCCCCTCCCCTCCCCTCCCCTCCCCTCCCCTCCCTTTCCCTCCCCTCTTCTCTTTTAGATTTATTTTATTTATTTGAAAGACAGAGTTAGAGAGAGAGGTAGAGACAGAGCAGAGAGGGCTTCCACTGGTTCACTCCCCAAATGGCTGCAATGGCCCGAGCTGCGCCAATCTGAAGCCAAGAGCCAGGAGCTTCTTCCGGGTCTCCCACATGGATGCAGGGGCTCAGCAACATGGGCCATCCTCTGCTGCTTTCCCAGACACATTAGCAGCAACCTGGATCAGAAGTGGAGGAGCAGCTGGAACTCTAATCAGTCCCCATATGGGATGCCAGCGCTGCAGGTCGGGGCTTTAACCCACTGTGCCACAGTGCTGACCCTGAGCCTGTAATCTTTAACATTTGAGTGATCACAGTTAAAACAGCAAAGACAAGGAGTTCAGTTTCTGCCCAGTTTCAAAGTCTCCCATTAGAGTTCCTGTATGGTCTGGCTGCAGTCCTTTGTCTTGGGAGTGAGTAGGTAGGGAAGCAACACAGATTTAAGAAGAAGCCATTTTCCTGATGAAGGGCGCGTCCAGTTTTTCAGAAGTGGGTCCTACTCTGAGCCCTCAGGTGTCATCAATTAGCTTTCAGAGCATCACAGGACATGAGGGTGGATGGCAGTTGTGGAAAGTACAAGGCCACCCTTTCGTGCCTCATAGGCAGTAAACTTCCCGAAGTGAGAATAGAGCAGGAGAAATTCACAGGAGCAGCTTGCTTGTGAGCATATATGAGGCATAGCTTGAGGAATTCCCAGAGCACATGGCAGGAAAGAATTGCAACAGGATAGCGGGCCTGCACAAATTTACCTTCATTCCATATTTATAAGAAAAGGAGCAAGCTGATCATAGCTCAGTGGCTTTGGGGAATGAGGTTCTTCAATTATTTACAAAGGAAACAATCCAAATTTATAATTTGAATTTTTTAAAAAAAGTTCTGGAATAGTAAACAAAACAAATACAAGGATGACCTGGTCTATTATTCAGGATTCTCCAGGGACAAAGGACCAATAAGGTGAAATAAAGAACTGGCTCATGTTTTATGGAGGCTGAGCAAGTCCCCCAAGATCTGCTATTGACAAGCTGGAGACCTAGAAGAGCTGACAGTGTAGTTGCTGTCCAAAAGCTGGCAGGTTCAAGACCCAGGAAGAGTTGATATTTCAGTTCAAGTCCAAAGGCAGGGAAAAAAAAAAACATGAAGAAGCTTGGAAGTCACTTATCGGGAAGAGTTCCTTCCACTCAGAGTAAGATCAGACTTTTGGTTCGATTCTGGATTTCAATGGACCAGATGTATCCCACTGCTGAAATACAAAACTCCCTAATCAGCCCAGTGACAATAGGGAATGGGTAAATAAAAGTATTAACAAAATTTGACAGTACAACTAAAGAGGTTGTGAAATATTTAATGTCTAGAGGTAAGGGTTAATGAAGGAGAGGATCTTATTTTATGTTAGCTGAAGCAGCTGGGTCAAATGGAGGAAAGACAGGGCCATGAGTAGGTGGGCAGTGATGAACTCTAATCAAGCCCATTATCCCCCATCATCAGGAGAAACAGAACACAAGGGAGCCTGGCCTGACAATGCTCATTGGGCCCACTGTACAGAGTTGACTGGGGGGTGCTGGTCACCAGAGAGAGGACCAATGACCTCAGGAGTGGCAACAGGCTAGAAGAAGTGAAGAGCGTACAACAGAGTAGCAGAGCTAATGGGGGCAAAAGCAACAGGGATACTGGATACTGAGAGGAGAGACCACTTCTTAGAAGGAACCAGTTCACTGGCAGGAGACAGAATTAAAATCAGGGACAGCTATTACGCGCTTTCTTCATGACAGCAGCCTGTCTTGTTCAGAGGCTCAAGGTAAGAGGAGACGTGATACAAGAGTTTTATTTTCATGTTTGTGAGAACTTCTTGCCTGACAGCTTATTGGCAAATGACATCAGTCTCTTCCAATTTGAATAATGCAGGAGAACTAAAATAGTGTTGATTAACGCTACTTTTTGCTGAGACTGCAAGGAAAGATTGGATTTGGGGGAGGGTGTTCTGTTCATATGCAATAGACATGACAGAAATCTCTGCTCAGTGATCTTCATTTATTAAATACTTTGTATTATTGGCCATGTGACATCGAGAACTCAGATTACTATTTGTGTAGGTCAAATTTCCAATTCCCTTTTGCCTCAAGTATCTGGATATTTCCTTTTTAACTTAAATTGCCAACATAATTATCTCAACTTTCCCTTTCATTGCTGTGTAGAAAAGAGCAGTACTATCATTACATTGAGCTTCAGTCAAAGGCAATGTGGCCCAAATTTAGTTAGTTTTCATCAGGAGCATAGTTGTGTTAGCATTGCCCAGAGCGGAATCCATTACTGAATAATCCTGCTGGTTTGACTAATCAACTCACACTGGAAGATCCTGGGAGAGTTGTGGTTCTACAATTTCATGCAACTCTGGCTCAAAGTTATACAAGTCCTGAAGCGATTTTTCTGCTTGTATGTAGCTTTGCAGCTTTTCTCTTTTTAACAGTAGTGAACAACTGGCTAAAATGAAAAAAAAAATGCCTAAAGGAAATAGGGTTGTTTTTAGTGATCATTTGGTACTTGAGAATTAAAACTAATTTGTGATTTAAAAATTATTATGTTTCTAACATATGCGTTATGGTTAATAAAGTGAGATGTCAGAGAATGATACAGGGATGCCTATAGTGGAGGAACTTGAACTCAATAATCCTTCTTGCATTTTATGAAGAAAAATCATGGATGCTTCAGTGGAAACCCATCTCACTCTTTAAGTGGAATAAAAGTGATTCACTATTCCTCATTAAAAGAGTCATCAAAATTTTAATATGTTTTCTAGCATGTCAGCTAATGTATAACATTTCTTTTATTTCACATAGCTTTGTGCCTTTAGAACTTGATAAGAAACTCTTTAAAGATATCATTATGAACATCATGCGTCAATCGACAGGACTGTGTGGTTATTTAAGTAGCAAATTGTTACAGGGATTTCTAGGCGAAAGTAGTGTGCACAGATTCGGCCTTGCATTCAGGGTTGTATGTGTGAAGACATTTGCCTGAGCGCCTTCTCAAGTGCTGTACAAATCCACATGCTCACTCCTCTAGCATGGTATTTTCACTGACTCGCAGCAATTCTCCTCAATCTTGTCTTCATTTTATGTGTAAAATATTCAAAATGGCCAGCAGTTTCTGTAAGTTTTTTGTGTATACACATAATTGGAGTATATTGGAGAAAAAGTGGAACCGGGCTGGGGTTTGACAATAGAAAAAGAGAGGCTAAGGACATTTAAAAACACCAAGAGAAGTTAGAGGTATCCAGATTTCTTCTCTTGTTTTAATTACCGAATATTTTAAACATGGAGGGAAGTGCAGAGAGCAATGTAACAAGCACAGAATTTCTAGCACCCTGCATTAACAAGGGTGTATATTTTGTTTTCATTGCATCAGAAACAGAACAAAAACTTGGATATAAATTAGAGTCCATTTTGTTCACCTCTAATTCCTTTACTTTGTCTCCAGAAGCAATCATTATCAAAAACTGATGTGTTTTCTTCCCATATATGTTTTTGTATTTACTGCATTTGGGTATTTTCCAAACAAAGGGCTTTAATGTTATAATAATGTATATTTCATATCATACTGTATGTTTTCTATTGTAACCTAATTTTTAAAATCAACCACATGTTATTGAAATATCTTCCTGGTATATTTCAGTTCCATGGGTCCTTCAAATTCAACTATTTGCTAATTACTTCCTCAGTGACCTCTGGCTTTATTATTATGGTATAACAGTAACTTCTTCAAAATTACCTTGGCTATTCTTGGGACCATAACTTTTACCTATGGTTTTTCAAATCTGACATTATGAGAAAAATGTTAAAATTTTGATTCCTATGTCACTGAAGTTCTAGATTGCCATCAGGATTTTTTAGAAGGAGAAAATTGCTATGGTTTGGATTTTTCCAATTATCAATCATGTTTTCCTGTATTACCTTTCATGTAGTCTCATCCATATTTATAAAATTGATAATATCTTACACAGCTTTTGTTAGATTTTGCTCCCAGATATAATGTGTGTTAATGGCTGTAGTAAATAATACTTTTTTAAAAAAACTTGACTTTCTAATTATCTTTTCTGCTGGATACACATGTTGTTAGTGATTTTTGTTTTTATATTTTGTTTACTCCAGTAGCTTGAGTGTTCAGTTTGGGAAACGACCTCTTTGACTGGGGATCCTTTATGGGACCAGAGTCTCAGGGTATTCAACAGATGTGGCAAGGCCCTAGGCCAAACTCTTTCATTCAGGGAACTCTTCACTTTCTTTTGTGAAAATCCCTGTTAATTTTGTTTATTTAATTACATTTCATTATCTTTACTTCGGATCTAAGTTTTTTAAAAAGGACTTTTGTAATGGTACTAAATAATATCAGTCACTTAGTGAAGTGTTTGATATCATGAGGAACTTCCAAAAATGTTATCAGTCTAAAGCTAGCTCTGAAAATCAAACTCATGTGTCAGAAGTAAGTGAAAAACAGTGATCAAAGGATATTTATTCCCTTTTGCCGCCTCTAACATAAGCAATAAACATGATGATGTTTGGCATGTTTGGGATATATTTGTGTAAATCTTCCAGGCTGAGAATTTCAGGCATCCACTTTTTTTTTTTTTTTTTTTTTTTGACAGGCAGGGTGGACAGTGAGAGAGAGAGACAGAGAGAAAGGTCTTCCTTTGCCGTTGGTTCACCCTCCAATGGCCGCAGCAGCTGGCGCACTGCGCTGATCCAAAGGCAGGAGCCAGGTACTTATCCTGGTCTCCCATGGGGTGCAGGGCCCAAGTACTTGGGCCATCCTCCACTGCACTCCCTGGCCACAGCAGAGAGCTGACCTGGAAGAGGGGCGACTGGGACAGAATCTGGCGCCCCGACCGGGACTAGAACCTGGTGTGCCGGCGCCGCTAGGCGGAGGATTAGCCTAGTGAGCCGCGGCGCCGGCCCAGGCATCCACATTTGAGGTAGATCCTAGGAGTCAAAGAAAATGAGGCACATGCTGCAAATATGTTGCCTCCCAGCACTGGCCCAAGGTCAGATGTTAACTTACAGCATGTGCATGAGGGGAGCCCAAAGGAAGAAGCTTCCACACTTAGGTTTCAGATAAATTACTTAGGGTGCTGAGATATCCCATCTGTCCCTTCTAAAGAGGAAAGCGGTGCTGTGATAGAGGGAAGGTATATTCAAGGTGATGGGCATTTGATGAGGAACCGATAGCAGGATTGTGAAACAGACAGAGCCATTAGGTGTCCCATGGTGTGTTGTTGAGTGTTTGACAGAGAGCACATAATGTTTTCCTTGAGACCTGCATGATGGTGACTCCTGTTTCTTGATTTTAATAGGTTCAGGCTATAGGGCATGGGAGAAAACTTGCTGGCGGATTGCCTTTATACATTTATATCTAAAGTAGTCATTTAAAACCACCCAATTTTTTATACCTTGAAAGATAAATTTTACAAGGTGTTAAAATTTATATTGCTTTACCCCTAGATTATCAAAGAACATTTACATTACAGTTACAAATGTCCTGACCTCCTTAAGAGATAAAGGAACTATAAATACAATAAATGCCTCTCAAAAGCCTTATCCCAGGGATTAACAACAATATCACTTCTTCCAGAGCCTGAGAGTCATAAAATCTCTTTAGCATAGTTAAAATCTAGGCACTAATGTATTAGAGAATGATATACTTTAACAATTAAAAAATCTGTTATACTCTTAGAAGTGAAGCATGAATTTTTGGCTTATATTATGTCTTTTATTGTAAAGTAATGACAGAAGCCAAAACATTCATAAAGTTCAAGCTGGGGCTCAAAATTTTTGAAATTCTTTTCCAGAAAAAATATGAAATATTAATTTAATCACTTAGTTTTTTTCTGTTACATATGTGATTTTTAAATCTATATGTAATATCAATAAAGCATGAGAATATAGGAATATTGAGTATTTGTAGATGTTTTATATCTACTAAATTTGGAATGTCCTCATAAAATAATTGCTACTTTCCTAATTTTTCTTAGAAAAATTTGAGTCACTTTTGAAGTGTATTAAGCCTTCCAAGTTTGATTAATCAGTTAATTCATGCTTTGTTGTCATCATTCTTTTAATGCCTTAAGTGTTTCCCATAACCAAATTCTCATTAAAAACTTGGAAATGACTGAGATGAAGAGAATGGGGAACTCCAGATTTGATAGAACAGATCCAAGTTCCTTATTTATCTGAGCATGTTAGTGTGCACGAATGATGAATACTGAAGAGCTGAACACTGACTGTCAGAGAAATCTGTCAGCATTGGTATGGTTCCATGGTTATTGCGTCTCAATAGACATTAGATCAAACTACCAAAACCTTGATTTTTCTGCCTAAGAAAATTGTAATGATTATAGATAGCAACAATGTGTGTTTGAATACCTTGCAAGTTTTATTTCATTAAAATTTAATCATTGTATTGCTTAGAATAATATTCATTTGCAAGTAATAGACACAAAATACCAGCAGCTTAAATGAGATCTAGGTTCTAGGTTTCATGTAATTGTCCCAGGCTGGCCCAACAGCTCTGCTCCACGGACCCCTCAGTAGACTCCTTTAGTGGCTCATTACTGCGTCATCACCGCGCTGTAGCCCTATGCTCCGAAATAGAGAAAGGTGCAAAAAACAGGTGCACACCATAAACTATTTAAGGAAGTATCCTAGGAGCTGCCACAGGGCATTTTCATAACACATATAGTTACAACTTTTTGAGAATTTACTCCTTGCTCCTAGTCACTCTAGGAGCAAGGGTATCTAGAAAATGTAGCCTTTATTACGGGTATCCATGTGTCCAGCCATCACCAAAGGATCTGACTTACGTTATTTATGCTGCTCAAATAGCATCATCATTTACTCACAGCTTTAAAATATTAATATTATATTACTTAACTAAAGTACTAGATGCCATGTACATATCTCCAATACAGAATTCTTAGATTTATTATGATAATTTCTTGTGATATAATACTATATAGACACTGAACATGAATTATAAAAAATGAGAAGATTGTTATGCAATAATATGAATAAATGAGCGATACATAAATATATATATATAAAATTACCCACACAGAAAAAAGGAAGGAAATTCTCAGAAGTGCTAACTGTGGATGGTGTGGGAAGTAATTGACTTTTTAAAATTTATTTATTTTTTTGACAGGCAGAGTGGACAGTGAGAGAGAGAGACAGAGAGAAAGGTCTTCCTTTTGCCGTTGGTTCACCCTCCAATGGCCGCCGCGGCCGATGCGCTGTGACCGGCGCACCGCGCTGATCCGATGGCAGGAGCCAGGTGCTTCTCCTGGTATCCCATGGGGTGCAGGGCCCAAGTACTTGGGCCATCCTCCACTGCACTCCCGTGCCACAGCAGAGAGCTGGCCTGGAAGAGGGGCGACCGGGACAGAATCCGGTGCCCCGACCGGGACTAGAACCTGGTGTGCCGGCGCCGTAAGGCGGAGGATTAGCCTAGTGAGCCGTGGCGCCAGCTGGAAAGTAATTGACTTTAATACTAGTCTTCTTATGATGTCCTCTATAATATTCTCTGTTTTTGAGAAAATACCCAGATAATTTAAACCAGGAAGCATTTTAGTCATCTGATAATTACTTTACTGAGTGAAGTGTTTTGTTTATATTATTGAGATAATTCTATTAATTATCAACTTCATGTATTTTCATCTATTGAAAAACAATTCTTTGTACTTAATCTAATAAGAAAACACATTTACCAACTTTTTCTGCAAGATAGTGAAAATTCAATGGCTTTGTATATTCCTAAGCAATTCTCACATTTCAGTCCACATGCAAATGATCTACAGCACATTTCATATTGCACAATGACGGCGCACTAGGCAGTTTCTGGGAACTCTGGCTCCTACTGACAGCAATGCATGAACTATCTGACTCATTGTTTTCCATTTGCACATTTGTGTTTCCCACAGCACTAGCATTCGTTATGGTCACACAACCAGGCTCATGCAGAAAACGAGTTTGTGCTGTGGGAAATGGTTGAAAAACATCATCTTCATTGTATCAACACTGAAAATTATGCTTGTCCATGCTCTTTGGAGTTGATGTCTGGAATACTTGAAAACAACATCTAGTCATTTCCCATTTACCCAGAGTGAAAAAATATATATGCCTCTGTTATTTTTAAGACTTTATTTTACAAATAATCTGTTTTATCCTTGCCCTGTAGAGCTAAGGAAAGCTGCATGCAATCAATGCTGTTTGTAGATAAAGGCAATTTCCAGAATAATCATACCACTGCCTACCAATTCTTGAGAGAAATGGCACGTGAAAAAGATGGAAACTCCAGATTTCTTCTGTCAGTTGAACATGACCCATTTTTTGAAATAAGCTAATAACTATTTTCTAGGGATTTTCACCTCATTCCATGTTGAAACAATAACAGCTGTGTGGACTCTCCACATTGCCTCTATTACCTACCAAGTTATCTCTTGGAATGGGCGATGAGAACTCCAGTGTAATGTAGCTATAAAGTAACTCCACTGTAATGTAACTGTCACTCCTGCGAGTCTGTAAAGCAGGCAGCTACAGCTTTCCTCCACTAACTCTTTCCATATCAGGATCTCTCCTCAAAAGGGCAACTATTGAAAGTAACTTTACACAAACCCATGAGCTTTGAAATAATACTTAGAAGACTGCATGTTTTCCCAAATTGTCAAGCATACTGTTCAAAAGGGATTATATTTTACATCAGTTTAAAATCATAACTTTTTTTCTTCAGATGAGATTAAGACAACAGAGCCAAGGATAGCATGTCAATGGGTTTCTCTTTTTCTCTTTAGCCAAAATTGTTTCTCCAAATATCTAAATACTGTGCCAACTTCAATTGGAAGGAAGTGAAGAAAAATATGCTGTTTTAAATGTTGATCAGAGGTTAGATATTGGGACTAACTTTTAAATATCACACTAAGATATGTTCATCCCACTCTTACATTTAAATAATGTTCACATTAAATAATTGTTCCAAAGGAACTGTCAAAATGAAACTGTCAGTCACAGCTTTCCTTAGCTGAGTTTTGACAACTATAAAAGTCTAAGACTTGCAGTGAAATTATGAGAATTAAAAAAAAATCATTTGTAAAACATGAGCAAAACCTTATTCTAGCTTATTTTTGGCAGAATAGTGAACAAGTTGTACAATACTGAGTGGATGAGCTTTCTAGATTATATTGATTTTGCAGGACTAGCCAAAGAAATATAAAGCGTGTAGAATCTATGCATAAACTGTAAATTATAGATTTATTGGTCTTAGTTTTTACCTTAGTTGTCATAGATATGTGTGCTAAGTTTAGGAAAAATTTGCAACTCACAATGGAATTTATAACCTCTACAAATAAGTACTTAGATTTTCCTGGGAACCTTTAAACTCTTTACATCCAGAGTTGAGCAGTTGCTTAAAAAGCACGTGGCTCATTGTTGATAGTGGATAGAAAATGGAGACCCTTTGTCTGTCATAAAGAGAAATGAATTGGAAACTTGCAACAACCATAATCCTCAAAGTATGGTCCCCTGACCATCAGTGTTATATGGGAACTTGTTAGCAATGCAATCTCTCAGGACCAAGTCCAGATCTACTCAATCAAAAACTCTGGGAGGTAGAACTGTCTTTTTTTTTTTTTTTTTCTGTATAACGAGGTCTGGATTGATTCTGCTGCACAATAACATTTATAAACCCATGTTCTAGAATAAGATTGATGCCAATTTCAGAAAGCTAATAAATCATCATAGACATGTGACATCGTTTGATTATTTGTATGTCTGCAAACATAAAGGACATAGATTATATAGAAGACATACTCTATCCAAATGTCCAGAAGTGGAAATGCACTTCTGTTAAGGACTCAATATGTTCTCATTTGTGTAGTACTGTTTTTTTAAGGTTTACATATTTATTTTGAAAGTCAGAGTTAAAGAGAGAGAGAGAGAGGAGAAACCTTCATCCACTGGTTTACTCCCTGGATGTCCACAATAGCCTGTGCTGGATCAGGCCAAAGCCAGGAGCTTTCTCTTGGTCTCCCATGAGGATGGCAGGGACAGAAACATATGGGCCATCTTCTGCTACGCTTTCCAGGCCATTTGCAGAGAGCTGGATCGAAGGTGGAACAGCTGAAACTCGAACCAGCACTCCCATGGGATACAGACGTCACAGGTGGGAACATTATCTACTGGCCCCTTGAGCAGTGTTTTAATATGATTATGTTTTTCTGCCATTTTTTGATCACTAGGGCTGATCAGCTGAGCTGGGTGAGGCATTGTATATTTTCTCCCTCATTGCTCATTTTTCCCCTGAAGGCAGATATGAAAGTTCAGTCTAGTGAGGTGAGCTCTCCAGACTGAGAAAGACTTCTTTGATCAAAGATACACATACCTGAATTCCTTGGCAGTTCTGTGCCAGGTTTGTTATGGACAAAGAATGTTTCTGGATTTGGATTGTGTCAATTTGGTCTTTGGCAACGTTGTATATAACAAAGAAAGGCAATTGCTTTGGAATTGGATCTTACAGGAATCACAGGTTTGCCATTTGTTAGCTGCATGACCTTAGGGGATGTCATTTAGCTTCTTTGAACTTCAGCTTCTTTATTGATGAAATGAGATTCTCATATAAACTTTAAAGGTTAACCTGAGGACTAAGGATAATTTATGTAAGGCAGCTGGCCAAAAATTGGGCACATAGTAGATATTAGATCGTCCACCTTGCCTGATTTCTTCTTAGTATTATATCTGTTGTTTACCATTATTGTGGGGTCTGGCTTAACTTTTTCCTATATGGAGTGACCTGAGTTTAAGAGCTCAGGATGTGATGTTAGCCTACCTCAATGTGAATCCTAGCTCTGAGATATATCATTTGGTTTCTTCAAGTGCACAGTGTAAAAGCTACTACTATCATCTTAACAAATTCTAAGTAATAAGTTACTGTAAGATGCTTATCATATGACTAACATAGTTAGCATGCAACTACTACTATCCTCATTCTTCATCACTGATGTGACTTCACATGTTTTTGTTACTCTCCTTTGGTAGGAAAAATCATGTGTTCATTATTCAGTTAATCAAATGTTTTTGAGGTTCTACAATGTGAGAGGACCTGAGAATAAACAGATTCCTTGAAGCAGAGATGTGCACTTATTACTATTTCTCAAATTAGTTTCCTGATCTGTAAAGTGGAAATAATTAACTCAGTATTTGTGTTAGAATGTCATAAATAAAATGGTTGCAATGAACATGATTTCAAAAAGTGAAATGAAAAGCTTCAGACACAGATAATTGAATCATCAATACATCCCCAGATCACATTTTATGAAAACAGAAGAAGACAATTGGTGTTGTTCTTTTCCAAACACAAGCCCAAACTCCATGTTTTTATTTTCTTTGACACCTTACTGTTGTTGTTGAGAAGAAATGAGGGAAAAGAGGAATTAATTGAAAAATAACAAAGTAAATAGGTAGAAGGAAAAATTTATGAGCTATTGCTCCTCTTCTTCAAGAGCTTGAAGTAAAGCTTTAGAGTCAACTATATATATATATATATATATATATATATATATATATAAACACATGCACAGTGGGCCTTCAAAACTTTCCTGAGAAATGTGTTTTATGAAAAAAACTATGCATGGATTCCAAAACTTTTTTGCATTAAACCAAATCCATACTAACTTACTAAAAACATGCATGTCTGAATAGGATCTAATTGAAAGCACTGAGATGGATAAAATATCAGTTAGAACAGAGCTCTTATCATGGCAACATGAATTCTGATAAAAATGAAGCAAGAAAAATGTCAAATTTATGATGAATCTTTGGTGGGAAAATGGTGAAATCATTGATGCAGTATGAAAAGTTGATAGGGAAAGTTCCCTCAAAGAAATCATCAGTTAATAAATGAATAACTCGTTGTCACAAGGAATGGCATGAGGTTGAAAACAAAGTCTATTGGGTGGACCTTCCATATCAATTTGAAAACCTTGAAATCTAGTCCTTGTCTTGAATGAAGAGGACCAATAATTAACAGCACCAATATCCAATACTAGAAACATTTTGGTGGTTTAGTTTATACAATTCTGACTGAAAAGTTAAAGTTGAGCAAACTTTCTACTCAATGGGTACCCAAATATTGTACCCATATCAGCAGGCAATAACATAGCCTTCAAAGAAAATTCTAAATAAATGAGATCAAAATCCTGAAACTTTTCATGGAAGAATTATAACAGGAGATATTACATGGCTTTCTCAGTACAGTCCTGAAGACAAAGCATAATCAAAACAATGGCTACCAAGAGGTGAAAGTGGTCCAGTCAAAGCAAAAATGGGCTAGTTCAGAGAAAGATCATGGCAACAGTCTTTTGGAATGTTTAACATATTTTGCTTGTTAACTTTCTGGAGAGCCAAAGAATGATGACATTGACTCGTTATGAGAGTGTTTTGAGAAAACTTTAGCAGAAAACTGCCTCGGAAATCTTCATCAGAGTCTTTCACCAACATGACAATGCTCCCACTTATTCTTCTTGTCCAACAAAGAAATTTGTGAGAGCTTTAATGGGCAATCATTAGATACCCACTTTCCAGTCCCAGTTTAGCTCGTTTGTCTTCTTTTATGTTTGTAATCTTAAATATTCTATAATGGGCAGCCATTTTTCTTTAGTTACTAATGTAAGAAAGGCTACATTGACATGGTAAGAGAAAGACTAAATGGCTGATATCATCCCATCCAAACGTGTCTTGAACTCCTGGAGCTTATGTTGAGAAATCAAGTTTCCATTTTTAGTGTTTTCTTTTGATTTTCCCACAAATGGTTTGGAGTCCATTTGCTATATATTACTGAGATTTTTTTTTACCTGAAAGGACATTTGTTTAGCATCAAGATTGTTATGATCTGAATAACTGTGAATTCCCTCCGTTCATATGTTGAAACAAATTTCCCCAAGTGGTAGTAAAATCATGTGAGCCCCTAAGGAGCTGATTAGGTCATGAGGGCACTGCCCTTTAACAGAGGCTTGAGGGAACTTATTTTCCATTTCCCGTCAAGTGAGGATGCAAAGAGAAAGCTCTGTCTATGAGAAAGCAGACTTCACCACACATTGAATCTTCAGGCTCCTTAATCTTTGGTGTTCCAACCTCCAAAACTATGAAAAATAACTTTCTGTTTGTACCATTTAGTTTATGCAGTTTCTCATACAGTATCCCAAATGGACTAAGATTATATTCTGAAAACTAAGAACTTGATTTTTGGGCACCATGTTGGGGTTGCTGGCTTATGGACATTTGAGCTTTTATCTATTGGGGAAATATTGGTGAATCCCTGCTTCAGAATGCCTGACTGTAGGTTACTTCAGATCCAGTTTTGGAGCCAAGGAAGACAAACCTGACTGTGCGTTATGGTCCCCTTCTCCAACAGGATGGATGACAGGATTAGAATAGTCTTACTGCCTCCAAGACATACTGCCACCGCAACTCTGGGAAGTCTCTGTCCATCAGACTACATCCCTATTAGTTCTTTTCATCTCTCCTGACAACTTCAGTGCCAAATGCTGACATAATTTTTCTGACAAATTGCATGATTCTTTTCTCTGCAGCTTCTCTGTCAGTTGCCCCCCAGAGCCTGGTATAAACTGGACTCTTGAGCTGGGTTGTTTCTTGACCACAGGTATAACCAGTATTGGGATATTTCACTTTTGGGTCTCTTCTGTCACTTCACTCTCTTGGAAATTGACACTAATTGAGATCATGTCTAAGTCTGGCTGTGGTTTGTTTTTGAATTTCTGATGGTTAGCTACACAGCATCCAGTGCATGTGGGTTTTTATTCATGTTTATTTCCAGCTTACTTCTTTTATGCTAGATCCTTCTGAGTAGTCTCAGAATTTTTCAATGCCTGGATGTTAGGACTGGGAATATTTTGAGGAGAAAAAGTCATTTATATCTTCCCTAGATAGCGACTTAAAAGACTGAGGCCATTCAAATAATAAAATTTCTAGGCAGGCAAGCAAAAATATTGTTAATTAAATGTTTAATCTTTATTATAGCTAGCATATTAATTTTAAGTAGTTTTAATTTATGGTATAGTACAACTTTATTTATGTGTAGCATGTATGCTTTATAGGATAGATTGCCCTTTTGTATAATCAATGCATATAAGATATTTATGCTCATTTTATTAGGCTTTGGGCATAATTTTATTATTGGATATATGGAAGAATTTTATGGGTGCTTTTATGACATCGTTGGCCTAAACTAGGTTACTTTTACGCCAAGTCTCTTGTCAAGAGCAGAGCTCTCAATTTTAACATTGTTTCCATGGGAAAATACATAAGTACATTGTCTTTCATTAGCATCTGCTTGTCTGTAATTTCAATGATGCTAATGGACAGAGGCCCAGGTTTGCTTCTTGCTGCAACATTTTACACTCTGTGTTTCTCTTTTGTAATAATTCTTTCCCTTGCAATTATGTGGTTATGTAATATGGTGATCAAGTCTTTCACTATGACCCCTTTTTCACTTTTCACTATGAATTAAGCCCACATGACCTTGAGATAGGAAAGTTTCAGAAAACTAACATTCTTAAAGTGTGTGTGTGTGTGTATGTGTGTATAGCCAAAGTTTTGAATCAACCAAGGTGTCCATCATCAGATGAATGGATAAAGAAAATGTGGTGTATGTTCCCAATGGAATATTATTTGGATATAAAAAAGAATGAATGAATCTCTACATCTACAGCAAATGGATGCAACAACAGTACATAATTTTGAGTGAAATAAGCCAGACACAAAAAGGCAAATGCTTCATGTTTTCCCTTATATTTGGGACCTAAAATTAAAAAAAATACGAAGAAAGGAAAAAGAAGGAAATGTCTGTGTGTTTCAACACTGCTTCAAATATAGTTTTGTAAAACTTTATTTTAAACCTTTGTGAAACCAATGGTTAGGAATGTTATACTACTATAGTTTAATGGTCTGTGATTAGTTTAAAATTTACTGTATATGATTGACGTCATTTTTGCATTCAATGTTTGTTTATAGCCATTGTCTATATTCTCACTAAACTACAGTCTATCCTTTTGCTTTTCAATTATTTGGTAAAGTATTAAGCCTTTTTACTGTTTAAAGAAAAAGAAAGGGAAAAAGAAGGAGGATAGCAAAAAAAGGGAGAGGGAGAGATGGAAGGAGTACCATATGTTCTTAGAATTGTATTGACAAAGCACATTGAACCTGCTAAAAACTAACTAAAAATTAAAATAAAAAAATTTTAAGAAGTGTGTGTGTGAGAGGTGTGTATATGAATAAACCTAGTACAACTAGAGAAACACTTAACTAGGAAGCAATTTCAATTAAATAAATCCTACTGAAAACTGATTTAACACAAATATTTTAATATTGTTGGATTAACCAGCAATTCTTCTATCAGTGTATTTTATTTACTTATCTATTTTAAAATATTTATTTTTATTTATTTGAAAGGCAGAGTGGCACAGTGAGAGGGAGAGAAAGTGAGCGTAAGATTTTCCATCTACTGGTTCATTCCCCAAATGCCTGCAATAGTCAGGACAGGTCCAGGCTGAAACCAGAATCTCTGTCAGGCCTTTCTCAAATATCTATATTTTATGTGGCCAATGAGGCCTGAACACCTTCTCCTTGGTCCTCTGAAAGTAGGTAGAATCTGACAGATGTAGATGCAGTGATTCAAATCCTTAATAACATTGGACATCAGTTGGTCAGTATCAAAGATAGTTGTACCTAGGGCCTTAGGTAATGTATAAAATAATAGGAGCTAGTGATATTTTGGGAAGAATGTTGAGCAAAATGTCAGAAAAACTACATTTGCTAAGGCAAATCATTACTGCTCTAAATTTCCATTATAGTCCTTGTTGTGCTTTCTTCTTTCATGACAGAATATAATTAAAACTCATGCATCTGATGTCAGAGTGACTGGGTTTGAGTTTCCTGCTAGTGTGCACCATGGAGGTAGCAGATGGTGGCTCAAGCAGTTGAGTCCTTGCCACCCATGTGGGAAACCTGTATTGGGTTGCAGCCTCCTGGCTGTGGACTGGCCCAGCCCCGGCTATTGTGAGCATTAGGGGACAGAATCAATGGACTGAAGATCTTTCTTTCTTTGAATGTGTCTCTGTCTCCCTTCCTCTCAGATAAATAAAAATAAAGCAGTGCAACTAGCATTTCTTCTACTTCATGTGTGAAACCACTCTAAAATATTAACATTTTAATGAAAATAATATAATTGCATACAAATGTGTCCGTTTCCATTGTAAGTTTTCTACACTTGGACAGAGAGTAATATTAGTCCCAACCACGAGGCCTTGACTTAAATCTGAAATAAATACAATTTATTTGCTTTTTAAAGATTCATTCATTTATTTGAAAGTCAGAATTACACAGAGAGAGAAGGAGAGGCAGAGAGAGAGAGAGAGAAAGAGGTCTTCCATCCGCCCATTGCCAATTGATGGCAACGACCAGAGCTGTGCTCATCTAAAGCCCGAAACCAGGAGCTTCCACTGGGTTTCCCATGCGGGTACAGGGGCCCAAGGACTTGGGCCATCTTCCACGGCTTTCCCAGGCCATAGCAGAGAGCTGGATAGGAAATGGAGCAGCCGGGACCCAAACTGGTGCCCATATGGGATGCTGGCACTGCAGGCGGTGGCTTTCGTTGCTATGACAGAGTACTGGCCCCATGAAATTTGATAATTTAAAATTCCCATCTTCAGACTTTATATAATAAACTATACATGCTAGAATAATAAGTCCTTATAAACAGCAAATACCTAATCAACTTTTGTTTGTTATTGAGTTTTTAATTTTCTGCCAGTTGTTCTTTGTTATCATGTTCTGTAAGATGCAAGTCCTTGCAACTATTTTTATACTAATAAAAAGTCATAAATTTAGAAACTATTTCATTTGACCCATGAAATGTTAATTTTAATCCAGAGTAAGCAAAATACTTCACATGCACACAGTGAATCTCTTATAGTCCCATTTTAAGGTTGTCAAGTATTCTGATTTCAATCCTATTTGACCAATTTAAATTGCAATTTAAATGGTTAGATTCTACCATTAGATTTTAATTACCTTCAATTCTATCAGATCAGAGTTCCACAACCCTTTGTAGCAAATTCATTTCCTGCTTAACCAAAGAGACAATACCCTTTGAATAGACTTCCCCTGCCAATGCTTTCTCTGGAAGAAATAGTTTTAACATAGTATGTTGTTCATTTCCTCTCTTATTCCAAGACACATTTATGAATTAAAAAAGTAACACCCCTATGAGGGGACAATAGTACAAAAACATAATGATAATTATTTAGTAAAAATACATGCTTACCATTTCTTTAACATTTATGCTTAAGTGACTTTATCATTGGAGTTAGGAACCTCACATTCACATAGTATGCCTGTGTAACTTTAAACCTTACTTTGCATAGTGCATTTCAAATACAATCTCTGTATAAATTATATAATTGCATAATTAAATGAAATGCGTGGAGAAAAACAAGTTCTTATTAGTTTTACTCTGATTTAAATCATGGGATAGATAAAAATATTGCAGAGTCTATCTGAAATGTACACATTTACCCCTACATAAAAATATATTGTGAAAGATGCAGCAATTCAGAGCCTCATTCCTATTCTGTTAAGTTATTAGCAGCCATTTCTGGACAACTCATTAATTGCTTCATACCACCAAGGGCCCACTTAGGACACTGAAGCAGTAACCTTCTAAATGGTTCCAGTGGCCTGAAAGATTTAAGTTGGGTTCCAAAAGAAATTCGTGATAGTTTACCCAAAATTGCTAAAGGTCAAACATGTTGATAATGACTTTAGTGACTTTTGTGACTGCATCCTTGGGAATGCAAATGCTGCCATATACATGAATGGGTGGTGAGAGGAAAATTATTTTTTTCACTTAAGGCTTGAGGACGTTTGATGAAACAATGTCTACAAGTGACAGTAACTCTATCAGGAAGTTTCAGCATCTTGGCAGAAAAGTTTCTCATTATTTGCACCCCATCATGATTAAATCTAGTGTGTCAAGAGATTGTCAAGTTTCTTTAAATGGGATCTTTTGCCATTGTAATCAAATCTGACAAGTTCCTGGCTTATAATTTAAAGTAAAGTACCTTAGTCAAATAATGAATAGCCTAAAAAGTCAGTTTGAATCATTTGTAAGTCCTGCATATGTTACATAACAACCTATAAACATTGAAATTGCTTCTAAGTACATCACTTACCAGTATTATAGAAAGTCCTAGATGTTAATGTGGTTTATAGTTTTGGATTCAAGCAAGTCTTGGCTCTTGACTTACCAGCTATGAATCTTGAGCAAATTTCTTGGTATCTCCTAAGCCTCAGCTTTCTCATCTGTAAAATGGTAGTAACCACATGTAGCTGTTAGTATTCCATGAGATCACCTAATATAAATTCTCAGCCTAGTCCCTAACACTTAGCGCATCCTCAATATGATGTCAATGGTGATGATGAAGAGTAGCTGTCAGCTAAGGCTGAAATTCTTTGGCTGTTTTCTCACTATGTATATTCAGTTTCTATACTACCTCACATCTTTGCTTTATTTTCATTCTTTCTCTAGTGTCCTTCATCAGGCCATATACACAAGAGAGTGTTTTGTAAAATCTTACACACATGGGATTCCTATTTTTAATATTTCTTGAAGCTTACTAGAACCATAGTAATTAATTGGTATCTCTAATGATGGCACATTCCAATCCATTCTCAACAGTGATGAAATGTACCTTCTAAAACCTATATTTTCAAGTTACTCCTTTACTCAAAAACCTTCTATGGGACCTCAGTATAATGAACAATGCTCTTACCAAATACATCCATCATCTATCCTTATAACTTTATCTTCTAATGTTTCCCACACTACTCAACCAACACCATGTGCTCCTGCACATCAAAAATATTACTTTCTCTAAATTTACTCTAACTATTCTTGCCTTATAAACATAGCTAGCTATTTAATTAAGTGGACAAATACTGAGGAGTTTTACATATGCCCTCTCTCCCCGCCAACAAATCTATTTCTCTTTCCACTATTCCCATCCACCAAAGTACTACTTTACATTCTTCTTTCTGTTTATATTTCTCAGTTCTCCATAGTGGGAGTCACCTTTCTCTCACCTATTTTCTATTTTTTATAATGTATTTGTCTTGGGGCCAGCGCTATGGCACTGGTTAGAGACTGGCTGCTCCACTTCCAATCCGACTCTCTGTTATGGCCTGGGGAAGCAGTAGAAGATGGACCAAGTCCTTGGGCCCCTGCACCCACGTGGGAGACCCAGAAGAAGCTCCAGGCTCCTGGCTTCGGATCAACACAGCTCCAGCCATTGCAGCCAATTGGGGAATGTACCATCGGATAGAAGACCTCTCTTTCTGTCTCTCTTTGCCTCTCCTCTCTCCTGTGTAACTCTGACTTGCAAATAAAATTAATAAATCTTTAAATATATATATATATATATATATTTGTCTTCACTCTTCAATCTTAGTTTATCATTTGCAACATAACATAAGATGCCTGGAAAGCAAGAATTGGGCCACCACTACCTCATGGTCCTCCAAAATGCCCAGTGAAACATATTTGCAAGGAAGGTACTAACTCAGTAGAAGAAATATTTTCTTTTCCTATAGATGTAATTGTTAAGAAACAGAGGAACGTGGGGCCAGCACTGTGGCGCAGTGGGTTAACGCCCTGGCCTGACGCGCCGGCATCCCATATGAATGCCAGTTCAAGTCCAGGCTGCTCCACTTCCAATCCAGCTCTCTGCTATGGCCTAGGACAGCAGTAAAGGATGGCCCAAGTCCTTGGGCCCCTGCACCCACATAGGAGACTGGGAAGAAGCTCCTGGCTCCTGGCTTCTGATAGGCGCAGCTCCTGCTGTTGCAGCCCTCTGGGGTGTGAACCAGTGGATGGAAGACCTCTCTCTGTCTCTACCTCTCTCTGTAACTCTTTCAAATAAATAAAATAAAAATCTTTTAAAAAAGTAATAGAGGAATGCAAATAAAGGAAGAAATGATAGAGACCAGGTAGATTTAAAAAAAAAAAAAGAAAAGAAAAGAAACACCCAAATCCAGAGAATAGTGGTGGTTGTCTTTGATACTCCCTTCGGTTTCTCCTTCCTCCTCCCCCTTTTCCTCCCCTTCTCCCTTCTTTATTTCAATAAATACATTTCATAATTTACTAGCATAAAAATTTTAAGTGAAGGCATCAACTTTATCAGAGTTTCTCCCTAAACCAAAAGTGTCATTGTGGACCCAAATATTTTTTCTGAAGTATTTTGCTAACACTTACAAACAATACTTATGGTCATACGGCAACAGCAAAGGACACACACAACTCCTGAATTTTTGTCATTTAATGACACATTTATTTTTATGGTTGACTTATTTTGTTTGAAAGTCAGAATTACAGAAAGAGTGGGAGAAACACACACACACACACACACACACACAGAACCTCCATTTGCTGGTTCACTCCCCAAATGGCCATAACAACCAGGGCTGTGCCAGCACAAAGCCAGGAGCCAGGAGCTTCATCCATATCTCCCATGTGGGTACAGGGGCCCAACGACTTGGGCTATTTCCCATCTCTTTCCTAGGCTCATGAGCAGGGAGCTGGATTGGAAGTGGAGTAGCTGGGACTTGAATTAGCATCCATATGGGATGCTGGCACTGAGGACCATGGCTTAACCCTCTGTGCCACAATGCTGGCCTTGGCAACCCATATTAACCTTACCTGGTCAGTTTGATTTTCAGAGTAAACTGAAAATTCATCACAGAATAAAATTTCATGTTATCTGTAACTGTTCTCGTTTTCTGCATTCTATTTCTAACTTGATATTTTATGGTTCTCTTTAGTTCTAAATTGTTTTTCTGGGTGAGATGTTGAAAACTGAAGGGCAGAGTTAAAAGACAGTTTCTTGGCCTTCAATATCACTAAGGTGCAGGATTATCAATTTTACCACAAATATCAATCAGGCAGCATTGTGAAGACTGCTTCAGGCTTCCCAAATCTTCTTTCATCCTTTAAGTAAGTCAGAAGAGACTATTGTGAACTGTGTGGAGGATGTAGTTGGAAGGCTCATCTGGGGATCACAGTGTTGATGGCCGTAGACAAGATGTTGTTATTAGGTTTGCTGTACCTTTGTCAGAGTTGATAAATATCATTTTTCCCTTTAAAGATCTAAGAATCCCTCCAGAGCTTTCTGTTTTGTAAATAAATGAATGAACAGTATCTTACCTAGAACTGTGGATAGCAGAGAGTAGTCATCCCTTCCTGTAAGGAATACCTACTCCTAATCCTTGCTGTTTTAGATTCCAATTAAAACATGAAAATAGATGGACTGAAGAAGAAAATGAAAGTGTATTCATCATCACATCAGCAGTTATATTGGGCAAAGCAAAAAGTTGATTGTTGGCAAGTTGCTTGATTGACAAACTAAATCAGAATGGGGACATTTCAGAACACTGTTAAAATGTTATTTTAGTCTCCTAGGTTCCAGCAGTATCCCTACAATGATGCTTTTATACTCCTGACTTCACCTGAGTCTTACTTTCTACCAGATTGAGGAAAGTAATCTATTAAGTGCTTTTGTTTCTAGGCCCAGTTCTTCTTTCAGTTAAAGGTGCATTAAACATGGTTTACAAGGATATTCAAACCACACAGGTTTTCCTTGTAAAGTTTTCCACTTGATGGAACAGCACAACCACATAATAGCTACATTTCTCTTTGTACAGAATCTACCATTTCTGCCTGCAATACTGCTGCTAGCTATAAAATGAATAAAATATCAATGCTGAGCTACAACATGCACACCAGATGTAACCATGCTTTTCTGGAAGCTATGCCCACCAACAGAAGCTTCATGAGAAATTGGCCCTGAACTCTTTCAGCCTCATAAACAAGGCTCTAATTAGCATGCTGATAAATACTTCAACAACTAGCAGACAGGGCAAGCATCCTGTGGTCTAATTTATACAATTCTTCTGACAATCTCTGGTAGGGAATGATAAACCATACTGCTGATACCAGGGTTTCAAGAAAGCAATAATAACATTACTGGAACTCTATTACAAATAATTTTAATCTTAATAAAGATTAATGTATAATAAGAATTCAGTAAATGATGAAATGGCATAGCATGAATAAATGCAATTTATAGACATTTATCTCCTGCAGACTTTTAGATTCCTTGATCATTTGTCCCATTACTAAGTCTGTAAACAAAAGTATAATAAACTTATGGGTCTAGACTTTACTGCTGCACCTTTCTGCCTACTCTTGCTGGAATACCCTAGGGTTTTGCAAATTTAGGAATAAGTCCATTTTGAACCAGATTGGCAGGACAATTTTGCTGATACCTATGCTAGACTCCTTCAGATTGCAAAGACCAAAGATGCACAAAGATTCCCTCATGTAGTAAGTTTTGGTCAGGATTCACATAGAACGATCAGGAAGTACTACAGAGTGTCTCAGTGGGTACATACCTAATCAGGCCTCCTGGAGAACTGTAACTCAGCGAGTGTTCAAGCTGCTCTAGTGGCCCAGTCACAGTTCTACTAGTGAACTATTCCCCCAACTCTGTTTCACTCCTCTGTAATTCTCTGCTTCTGTTTCCACTACTGACTGGGACTTGGACTACCTCCTGGCTTCCTTTTACTCACATTTACCACTGTGTCAGGGCTCTTATTTATTATAAAATCTCCATGCTTTTTCCTCTGTGTCCTTCTATCTTCTGAGTTTCTCTGTGCTTTGTATTCAAGTTTCTCAGGGAAAAATACCTAATCAGGAGAGATAAGCATGATCCAGCTTAGAGCAGATATGAAAAGATACTTGACTCTAGGACACAATTCATAGGCTGTGAGATCACTTTAGGGTTGCCTGTGTTTGGGTTAGGTGTTCTTCAACTATAACAAAAGAATGATACAGTGCAAAGTGTGGTGTTATATGCAATAGAATTGAGCATCTTTAGTTATGTACTCACTTATTTTATTTATGAGGACTAAATTATGAATAGAGAATTTCAAGATATTAATGAGAGATGTGAAAGAAAGATAATAAAAAGGCAGAGAGGGAGACTTGGGAAAAGTTTTAAAAGTGGTACATTGGACT
Source organism: Oryctolagus cuniculus (assembly GCF_964237555.1). NCBI lineage: Eukaryota > Metazoa > Chordata > Mammalia > Lagomorpha > Leporidae > Oryctolagus > Oryctolagus cuniculus. The sequence goes on from NC_091435.1 coordinate 57,252,063, forward strand.
CTTTATGTTTTGCTTGGCAGAATATATATGACAATAATATAACTTTCTAGGAAGAACTTTTTTTAGCTCTCAAGAAAACGTGAAGTATTAAAATTGTCCACCATATTGTCAACCAGACCTTCAGCATATAATTGTCAAAATTAGAACTGTGTTTGTATGACATTTGGAATGAACTTTTTCAACTCATTTGGCTGTCCTGTCACTCCAGAAGTCACCTAAGTGTACCCTAGAAAGCATATTTAAATAGTTAATAGGAAATATAAGATCATCATACCCTTGCCTCTTCTTGTACAGTTGAAGGAAAAGGCTAAGTGAGCAATCTAAGATCTTCCAGCTATTTAGTGTCCAGGTCCAACATCACACAAGGAGGGACAAGTTTAATGGCCTAGTAAAGCACTCCCTCACTCCCCACTAGAACCCTTGATTTTGCTAAAACACTGTGAACAGCAGTTCTGCATGCATCTGGGGCAATCCTATCAGTTTCAAGTGATTACTCCATCACTTAAAACCTTCAATCAACAAATCAAGAAAAGACCACAGAACTCATTGAAGTTGCAGACAAGTGACTAAAACAGCTATTTTCATCTGGATTTGAATACTTAAATTCATTTATTCCTCCATGTTGTTTTTGCCACATTAGAAGAATTTTAATTTATAAGGCCATCTTACATTTTTCAAAGGATGTGATCTTACTGTTAATCAAAATAATATAACTTATTACCATTCTTTTTTAATGGCTTATATCAAGAACTGCCTTTAGGCTTTGCAAAGACACATACAAGGTCATAGGCCAGGAATCAATAGCATGAATGAGGATGTCATATCTTTTGATTATCCTTTATCACAGGTGTTGTTATTTATGTTTTCTCAATCACAAACATTAATTTTGTCTTCCATAGGGAATAGATCCAATATATCACACTAATCCAGCTATTTAGTGCACAAGAAAGTAAATTAGCCTGACAAATCCCAGGGTGTAAACTGTGTCCTTTTTGGTATCTTACAAGTGCCTAGCTGAAGGGAGTCCTCTCTTGGCTTCTTATTTTTCATTCACATAGCTGCTCAGCTTTCTGTTATATTCCTGCTCTTTGAGAAAACAATGCCTTTCTTTCTACCTCATTTCTTGGGCAACACTAATGATAAAATAATTTTCCATATCACTTCCTGACACCTCAAGCCAGGCAGAGGAGAGTAGGGCTTTGGGAGTAGACAAAAAAGCAACGATGGAATTTCGTTGTCAAGAAAAGAAAAACAGAACTAAGCCTGCTAGAAAATAAAACAAAAATCTCTCATCCTTCAAATGGCCACTTCAACTGACAGTAGAGTTTAAAATGCTTCGTAGAGCCACACTAAGTTGGCAACAACAAATTACCAGATTCAAAAATATTATTGATATTCAGAATCTTAGATCAATCCCTCAGCCTCAGCTTTGCTCCACTTAATGCTCAGATTTTCTGTAAGTTATGGCCAACAATCACCTAATGTGCTATGACTGTCAAACTTTTATGTAATTGGTAATGATCCTTCCAAAATGGTTTCCATGGCCAGTGAAGCTTTTACCCATAATCCATAGATGCAGGAAGGAAACAAGGATGGCCAAAGCATTTTGTGTTTGCATTTGTATTCATTTGTATACAAGCCCATAATTCCTAATGGTGCATCCTTTCATTCTCCAAATGCCACCCTATAATACTACAGTGATGCATACGGTTTTGAGTAATACCAAGGTATTAAAAATAAAGCTCCTGTCCTGTCATACTTTGGAATATGATTCATCAACCATAGTCAGTTTAGAACAAAGACATGAGGTTAGAAAGTTCCAAACCTAGAGATGAACACTGTCTCTACTCTTTCTCTTACTCATATGGAAAGAAGACTGCAACATGCAGTAAGGATGGCACTCTTCATAGATGTGCAGGTCAGTGAAGCAATGCTAACTGGGAAAGTCACAGATATAATAATGTTCGCTGATGCCAAATTTAGACTCTGAAGGTACAAAGGCATGACTTTCATAAGTGAGCCACCAAGTAAGAAGACAATACTAAAAATTCAGGTTTCCTGTACAGGAAGCAAGGCTGAGGAAGATGAGAAGTAGCTATAAGGATTGTTCAAAGTGAACTGCTGCCAAAAATTGGATTGGGGCACTGATTGTACAATAACACCAACAACACTGAAAGCTGGCATATTTAAAGCTCTAACAAGGTGTCAAGTGCTTTGCTAAGCACTTTTCCATGACTTAGTTCGGTTAATTACAGTGATTCTGAATTGGAGAGCAACAGAACTTGATGCAGAAATTCAGAATGTGGAGCAATAAGAACAAGAAATGTTTGAATTGTCTGTGTGTGTGATTACAGAGGGTAGTGGGCTGGATCTGTACTGCAGAGAAAGTCAAGGGGCATCATCCGTGAGGTTAGGAGAGCATCCTGGGCCCAGATAAGAATATCTGCAAATATGCTTCTCTAGACATTGTGATGGTTTGACTCTTAGAAGTGTTTGCTGAGACACCATATGTCCTATTATTTATTGTTCTTTATCTGATTGTTGTTATGACATCTTGGTACAGTGGAGCTTCTCTCTGGGACTTTGAAATGAAGAAAATATAATTGCCCTCTGTGCTCAGAGAATTAAATTTTAAAGTCAATAGAATTGAGAGAAACACAAAACTGTCAAAGATGCAGAATAGCTCCCAGTCGTTCAAGACTTGAAATACTTGATAGTAACTCAGTGAAATACAATAACATAGTTTTTTTAAATGAGTTAATCTATATTGAAAGAGAGTACAAACAACCAGGAGAAAGAAAACAGAGAGGTAGGAAGATAAGCAGAGACCAGACCAATGTTGGCAGTCTGGTAAGACCTATGGCCATTGACCAGTCTTGCCTCTGTGTGAAAATCATCCTTACTAGAAGGTGGTAGCTTATTCTGAATACCCAGGTTTCATATTTTTAAAATTTTATTTTTGTTTTAAGATTTATTCATTTATTTGAAAGACAGAATTACAGAGAGGCAGAGAGAGAGAGACAGACAGAGAGAGAGGTTTTCCATCCGCTGGTTCACTCCCCAGATGGCTGCAACGGCCGAAGCTATGCTGATCCAAAGCCAGGAACCAGGAACTTCTTCCGTCTCCCATGCAGGTGCAGGGACCCAAGGACTTGAGACATCTACTGCTTTCCCAGGCCATGGCAGAGAGCTGGATCAGAAGTGGAGCAACCAGGAGTCAAACAGGTGCCTATATGGGATGCCAGCACTGCAGGAGGCAGCTTTACCTTCTATGCCACAGTGCTGGCCCCTTCATCTCTATTTTTATGCAACAGCCTGGATAAGACATATTTTGTTTTCAGAAAGATAATGTGCCAGTTAGAATCGAGGAAGCTGAATCAAGTAAACTGTACCCTAAAAATAATCAGTAGTGACTCTGGTGTTACCAGTTTTTGAGTTTTGTAAACATAAGCCTATATCTAAGAAACCACTCTGTGTGTGCTGACAAAGTTTTGTGCTCTTCAAGGTTAAGGGCCAGATGCTATACATTGGAATCATTACTAAGCCGATATCATTCTGCAAAGCATCCTGGGAAGAGAACAAGCTGGCTTGTCATAAGGAACTCCCTCTACTCTACAGTACTCTGGGTTTTCAGATATATATTTTCACACCAACAAATTGAAGAAAAAAAATATGGTTATCTCGATGCAGAGAAAACATTTGATAAATACAGTACCCTGTCATGATGAAAACCTTAAGTGAATTGGCTATAGAAAAAAAAATTCCTCAACACAATGAAGACAATTTATGACAAACTCATGGCAAGAATCCTATTGAATAGGAAAAAGCTGGAAGCGCTCCCTGTAAGATCTGGAACTAGACAAGGATGCCCACTCTCATCATTGCTATTTAATACAGTTCTGGAAGTTTTAGCCAGAGCAATTAGGTAAGAAAAAGAAATCAAACGGATACAAATTGGAAAGGAGGAAATCAAATTATCCCTATTTGCAGATGACATGATTCTATATATAGGGGATCAAAAAGACTCCACTGAGAGACTAGTGGCAGGATACAAAATCAACATGGAAAAACCAACAGCCCTTGTATACCCAGACAGTGTCATGGCTGAGAAAGAATTTTTAAGATCATTAACATTCACAATAACTCCAAAAAGAATTAAATACCTTGGAAAAAATTTAACCAAGGATATCAAAGATCTCTACAATGAAAATTAGAAAACACTAAAGAAAGAAATTGAAGACATTAAAAAATGGAAAAATCTCCCATGTTTATAGATTGGAAGAATCAACATCATCAAAATGTCCATATTACCAAAAACAATTTGAAGATTCAATGTGATCCCAATCAAAATACCAACAGCATTCTTTGCAGATGCAGAAAGAATGCTGTTAAAATTAATATGGAAACACAAGAGACCCTGAATAGCTAAAGCAATCTTATACAACAAACACAAAACCAGAGGCATCACAATATCTGATTTCAAGGCATACTTCAGGGCAGTTATACTCAAAACAGCCTGGTACTGGAGTAAAAACAGACTTGTAGACCAATGGAACAAAACAGAAAATCCAGAAATCAATCCATGCATCTACAGCCAACTTATCTTTGACAAAGGAGTTGAGATGAATCCCTGGAGCAAGGACAGTCTCTTCAACAAATGGTTCTAGAGAAATTGGATCTCCACATGCAGAAGTATAAACTAGACTCATATATTACACCTTACACAAAAATCCACTCAAAATGGATCAAAGATCTAAATCTACAAATCTGATGCCATCAAATTACTAGAGGACATTGGGGAAACACCATAAGACATTGGCATAGGCAAAGACTTCTTGGAAAAGACCACAGAAGCACAGACAATAAAGCCAAAATTGACAAATGGGACATAAATGTGAGAAGCTTCTGCATTGCAAAAGAAACACTCAGAAAAGTGAACAGCCAGAGAGAATGGGAGAAAATATTTGCAAACTATGAAACTGATAAAAGATTAACATCCAGAATCTATAAAGAGCTGAAGAAATTCAGTAACAACAAAATAAACAATCCAGTTAAGAAATGGACTTGAGCAGGCATTTTTCAAGACAGGAAATTCAAGTGCCCAACAGACACGTGAGAAAATGTTCACTATCACCAGCCATCAGGGAAATGCAAATCAAAGCCACTGTGAAGTTTCACCTCACTTCAATTCCAATGGTTCTCATATAGAAATCAACAAATGGCAAATGCTGGAGAGGATGTGGGAAAAAAGGTACCCTGGTCCACTGTTGGTGGGAATGTTAACTGGTTCACCCACTGTGAAAGACAGTATGGAGATAACTCAGAAATCTGAATATAGACCTACTATAAGATCCAGCCATGGAATTCCTGGGAATTTACCTAAACCAAAAGAAATGAGTATATGAAAGAGTTATCTGAATCCATGTTCAGTGCAACACAATTCACAATATCTGAGATATGGAATCGAGGCAGATGTGCATCAACTGTTGACCGGATAACCAATTACGGTATATATACACTATAGAGTACTATTCAGCTTTAAACAAAAAATGAAATCCTGTCTTTTTAACAAGATGGTCACAACTGGAAACCATTAAGCTTAGTGAAATAAGCTAGTCCCAAAAAGACAGATATTATACATTTTCCCTGATCCAATGTAACTAATAGAGTACTTGAAATATAATGTATTGAAGTGAAATAGACATTTTGACATTCTATGATTGTTTAGAGCCCTTGTTTCTTCTGTTGAGAAAGTGTTTTTTTTTTCTCTTCCTACTATTTGTTGAATTATTTTACTTACTGTAGGATTAGCTATATGATCATCAAGTGAACTGAAAAAAGATCTTTGTAAAAATTGGGTGGGAATGTAAGAGTGAGGAGAAGGATGGGTTGGAGTGTGGATGGCAGCGGGGGAGGGGGCGAAGTATCAATATGTTCCTAGATCTGTATATATGAAATACATTAAACTTGTATAACTTAAATTAAATTAAAAAATTAAAAAGAAAAGAAATCTGAAGTATCAGTAAAGTGTCAGGCACTTTGCTTTGTACTAGGGACATAATGATAATCAAGATACAGGCCTGGCTCTTAAAGAGTTTAATTGGGTCATGTCTTTTCTGCCCTAATTTCTACCTGACAGATTGTAAACATTGAGGAGAGTTTAAGGGCAAGAGATGTTCTATGAGCCTGTGTGGAAAAGTTGCTAAGACAAGAGAAACACCTCTTGGTTCATAGAATGCTTGGTTGACAAGCTTCTATTGCACCAGAATACACGTGGTTTTGTAGGATGCAACCAAAACCACGTGTATTCTGGTGCAATAGAAGTTTGTCAACCAAGCATTAGAATTCACTTCTACCTTCTGCCTTAAACTTGCATTTTCAGAGTTTTCCAGAATTCCCAAAAAATCCTCACCTGGCACTGAGGTACCTCCCACCTTCTTCATTTGTCACAGCGGATAATTAGCCCTGCCTTCTCTCTCTGTCTCCCCTATCATTGCTTCTAAAGATTTATTTATTTATTTATTTGAAAGGCAGAGTGATGGGGAGACAGCAGAGCGGGGTGGGGAAGGTTGAGAGAGAGATCTCCATCTACTGGCTCAGCCCCGAAATGACTACAACAGCCAGGACTGGGCCAGGTTCAAGCTAGAATCCCAGAACTCCACCCAGATCTGTCACATAGGTGGTTGTGGCCAAAATACCTGGGCCATCATCTGCTGCCTTGCCAGGGGCATTAATGGGAAGCTGGATCAGAAGCAGAAGAGGTGGGATGATAACTTAGCACTCTGATATTGGATGCGTTTGTCCCAAGTAGCAGCTCAACCTGCTTTCCCACAATAACTTCCCTCTTGCTTTCTGTTTTACTCACTGCTCAGTAGATTCACAGGAATTTGTACTCCTTGAAGGAAAGGTCAAATAATATTCTATTACCATAAGACCGTTGTTGTGTGAAAATAACAGAAAAATAACTCCCTTTGTTTAATCTGTGTTCTTAGAACAATTGTTATGTGCAAGCCTAATCAGTCCTTTCCTTTATTCTAGAAAAAGAGATAGATCACATGTGATAAATGTACTCAAGATTGCCATACAATGTTCCTGTGTGAACGGTTGGGCATGAGGGGCTTTGTGGAGTAGGGCGTAAAGAGATGGATCTAGAAGAATAAAAATATGCTTTTTAAAGGCAGAGACAGAAGGTACTTGGGAAAAAGCAACTGTAGGGGGTTGGCACTGTGACTCAGATGGTTAAAGCCTCAGCCTGAAGTGCTGGCATTCCTTATGTGCACCAGATATAATAATTCCAGCTCCTCCATTTCCCACCCAGCTCCCTGCTAATGCTCCTGGGAAAGCAGCAGAGGATGGCCCAAGACCTTGGGCCCCTGCACCCATGTGGGAGACCCGGAAGAAGCTCCTGGCTGCTGGCATCTGATCAGCTCAGCCCCAGGCATTGCTGCCATCTGGGGAGTAAACCAGCAGATGGAAGACCTCCCTCTCTGTCTCTACCTTTCTCTGTAACTCTGTGTTTCGAATAAATAAAATAAATCTTTAAAAAAGCAACTATGCTAATGAGGAAGAGGAAAAAGTGCTATTTTTGAGGCTCTTATCATACCACTGCCTGTTGTTACCTCTGTGACCTTAGAAAAGTCAAAATATATCTTTAAAGCCCCCATTTGCCTCATGAACAAGGTGGGATAAAGTAAGTGTTTTCACAGGATCATGAAGATTATGTGTAATAATCTGATATGCTAAAGTTCTCTGTAAACCTTATGTGCTATGTAAGAAATGAGATTTTATTCATACACAGCTAGTGAAAGCAAAGCTTGGGGAGTCGTGAGATATGTTCTAGGAATTGCAGGTGTTTGAGCTCTGAATTCTGTTTAGGTATTTATGCCCTTTCTCATTTGAATGACCTTAGAAAAGTGACTTACTTTTTTTTTTTTTTTTTGCAATTACTCAGCCAGAAAATGGGAATGCTATTTTCCACTTACCAGTGTTACAGAGGCACTGTGGTTCCTAAAATTAGATTACATTATAAAATGCAATGAGCTTTTGGAAGTAAAGAGCTCTTGTAAATAAGCTCAACTGAGTACATGTTTCAGCAAAGAAATATCATAGTACAGAGGTTGCTTTTTAATATGTGACTGTTCTACTTCAACTGAAAAATAGGAAATGTTTGACAAAGCTCTTGAAATTGTGGCAGGCTAAGTAAATGCATTAAAATTTTATCTGTATTAGGTGGTTGTCTCTTTTTAAAAATTAATTGTCAGTTTGGTTTTAAAAATGGCTGTATTCCTGTTCTTGATTCTGGTTAATTACCATCAGAGACATTTGGGGGTTTGGGAATGAATTTCACTTTAATAAACAACATCAGCCTAATTTGGGAATGACTTTTATTTCAAAGCTGAATTCCTAATGCAAATGTCTGAAATAAGCCTTTTAAAAACCCAAAGGCATCCGCTGGAGTTATGCCTTCATAATGTAAACACAGCCTAAAATCACAGTAAAGATAAAAACACAAGAATTTTTGGAACAATCATTTGTAAATGATCCCATAATTCCTAATGCTACATCCCTTTGTTTTCCAAAAGCTGATTCTAAATTCTGCTTAATCTGTTTCCCTGACATTTGGGGTGTTGTGTGACACCTACAAAAGAAGTATGTTCTTCAATACTGCCATTATGAGTAACATCTTGGTATATAAAAAATCCCATGAGCAATATTAATTTGAACAGCTTCTGAGCCAGTATCAACACTGCTGACACCACGGCATTATGTATACCAAACCTAATCACTCTAGTGATATGATGCTTCAGTAACTCTGTGAGCATTAACACAGAGTCAGATCAGCTCAGCATTGCCGAATGCTACAGGATGTTGACACAGAAACACCCTGGTTAAGGAACACATTCACAAAGAATGTGGCATCTTTCAGTCATAAACTCTGCTAATATGATGACACTGCTTCAGTCCTACTTATGTGAAATATTTTGCAAATGCTATTCCGAAGTCAGAAGTTCATTCTGAAGCAGATAATTTGCTTTCTTTATGACATTAATCATGATATTAATCTAATTTCAAATGTATAAAACAGACTAGATGATCATTTCCTTTCCAGTATGATTATTTGCATTGAGGAGGAAACACCTGTAGGACTCAAAGTTTCTATGGAGACACACATAAAATAATGTTTATACACAAAAGCTCAGAGATATAAAGACATTTATGCCAGCAATCTACCAAACAGTCTGATGTCAATGAACAGCATGGGTGCATCCAGCTAGAATTCCTGCAAATCTAAAACATTTATCTTTCTTGCCTTGCTCAAGTTGTCAATGAATGGGAAGACAGATATGTACTAGTATAGAAGTAGATAACTATAAAAAAGAAAGATGAACAGGTCACAAATGTGGTACTGTCAGTGGATTTACAAGTGGTCTGAACCTTGGATCAAAAGGGAAACCAAGTAAAACCAATTGAGCACACATTTCTCTGGAGTAGTTAGAGTTAGCACTTTACAAGGAATCCAATGGAATAGAGTCCACTATAAATATTTTTGGGACAAAGTGATCTTTTAAGATTTTTTTTCCCTGCAGTGTTTTGAAACTGTCAACAGGTAGAAATAAGTCAATGCTTCTCTGATGGTAAAACATTAGTAGATCAAGACATATATGCCTCCGTTTGTGGGATAATCAATGCTTATATTATCACTGACTGTTTAGTAATAAGTAATTTTTAAAAACTTTATTTAATTAAGGTGAACAAATTTTATGTGTTTCATATATACAGTTTAGAGCACAGTGATATTTCCCACCCTACCCTTCTTCCCACCCACACTTCCTCCTTCCTTTCTTACTTTCTTATTCGTTCTTTTAATTTTTACAATGAAATACTTTGGTTTATTTTTTAATCATAAAATTAGCCCTCTAGTAAGTAAGCAATTCAACAGAAAGTAAGAAAGGAAAAACAAACAAACAAACAAACACTGTTCCACAACACTAGAGACAAAAGCTGTAACAATAATCAACTCTCCAAATGTCAATTTGTCTAATATTCAATACACTTTTTGGTATTCTGTAAGTTACCACAGATCAGGGAAAACAAACGGTATTCGTCTTTTTGGGACTGGTTTATTTCACTAACTATAATGGTTTCTAGTTGTATCTATTTGTTGCAAAAAGACAGGATTTCATTCATTTTTGAGGCTGAGTTATATTCCATAGTGTATATATACAATAATTTCTTTATCCAGTCATCAGTTGATGTGCATCTAGATTTATTTCATATCTTAGTTATTAACTCTTTTATATGATGATTTCATTTCATTTGAGTGAGTTCTCAGGAGTGGGATTACTTGGTTACATGGTAGGTCTATTTTCAGATATCTGAGGAATCTCCATACTGTCTTCCACAGTGGCTGAGCTACTTTGCATCCCCACCAACAGTACCTTTTTCCCCAAATTCTTGTCAGCGTTTGTTGTTCTTTGATTTCTGTATTAGAGCCATTCTAACTGGGGAGGGTGAAACCTCATTGTGGTTTTTATTTGAATTTCCCTGATGGCTGGTGATCTGGAGCAACAATGAGTAATTCTTGGAATCAAGTCCTGAAATGGAATTAACCTGGGCTTGCTGACTTGTTTGCTCAAACCACATGATTCAGTGTTTTAATGATGGTCGCTTTAGACAGAATGTATGGTGCACTGAGCAGAACTGTCTGAAAGGGGTCCCAAGGGCTCTGCCTTTGTTGACTGGTCAATAAGGCAGCAGAGGATACCAGAACCTATCCTTCTCCTAGTGGTAGCATTGTTCTGAGTTCAGTTTCCCATGGGACTAATGAATTTTTTATTATGTCAGTAACCTACACATAATGTGGTTTCCACGTGTTGGGCAGCCAGCACTCTCAGATAGTCCCTATAAGCAGCTTACTCCACAAACCTAACTCCAGTATCAAAAAGCTGTGTACTCCTGTTCTGACAAGGATGCCTTCTTGTTCTTGACCTGTAAGAAGCGAGACCCTCTCCACTCTTTTTGTTAAAGATTTATTTATTTGAAAGCCAGAGTTACAAAAAGAGAGGGAGAGGCAGAGACTTATGAGAGAGAGAGAGAGAGAGAGAGAGAGAGAAATCTATCATCTGCTAGTTCACTCCACAAATGGCCACAACAGCCAGAGCTGGGCAGGGTGAAGACAGGAGCTTCATCTGGGTCTCCCATGTGGGTGCAGGGGCCCACATAGTTGGGCCTTCCTCTGCTGCTTTCTCAGGCACATTAGCATGAGCTGAATTGGAAGTGGAGCAACCAGAACTCAAACTGGTACCCATATGGGATGCCGGCACTGCAGGCCACGGTCATACCCGCTGGCACCACAGTGCTGGCCCCTCTTCCCCACCCCTAAGGTGTTAATTCAACATTGTACCAAAGATGGATTAAGAAATTTGCCCAAACATTTCATGGTCCTGAAAAAATAATCCCAGAAACATGACTCATTTGATAAAGTCCCTAGGTGGTTATACTTACAAAACATTTAAACCATAAGGACTCCCTGGATTCCTAGAACACTCAGTTGTTCTATACAAGATAAAACTGTTGTGCTATTATATAGGCTGTTGATTAAGCAAATTTGGTGATTAAATTCTGGAAGAAATAGCTTCATTTCATTTTAAAAAAATTTATTTTACTTATTAAAATACAGAGAATAAGAAAGAGAGAGAGAGAGAGAATGAATGAGAGAGAGGTGTCTTCTATCCACTGGTTTCCTCTCCACATGGTTGAACAGCTAAGGCTAGGCCAGGCTGAAGCCAGAAGCTTAGAACTCCATCTGGATCTGCCACATAGGTAGCAGGGTCCAAGCACTTATGCTATCTTCCACTGATATTCCAAATACAATAGCAGAGATTTGGATCAAAAGTTGAGCTTCTGGGACTTGAATTGGCACTCATATCGGATAACAGTTTCACAGGCAGCAACTTAACCTGCTGTGCCTCAGTGCTGGCCCCAAGGAAAAGACTTTGTAATATGCAATTTATAATTAAGTAATCTTATGCTTAGTCTAATAAGATGGAATTTTTAAATGGGAAGAAGATTATGGATGGGGAGGACTTTCTCATCTGCACAGCAAACCCATTGAAGTCGCAAACCAAGGCATGATTCCAGTTGCACCAGCATACAGAACCCAGGGATAGATTAAAGAGAGAAAAAGATATTTGTAAAGATTGGTAACTGAATGGATTGACTCAGGAGTATAGAACTCTTCAGCACCTAGCGGTGGTAGTTGCAGCAGCCAAGGCAAAGGATGCAGTCCAGATTCTGGAATTTTGTCATTTTAAATATCAAGCTACAGAGCAAAATTTTCTCCTGAACCACAGAATCATTGCCACTCACATTTTGTTACATAAGACTCCCTCTAGTTAAGAAATTCAGGTGGAGTAATGCCCAGTATGATCCAGCTGCATGCTACACTCATTAATATGCCAATACATATCTGTAATTTACAAAATTTGACATTCAATGACCTTGTGATTTTTTATGGTTGTGAAGGCCAAGTGTACTCTTGAATGATTATATTAACACTGAGGCTTCCTCCTTAAACAAGTTGGAGATGGCAAAGGAAACCATGGCACACATTACAAAGATGTCTTTGTTTTAAAATTCTGCAAATTATTTCATATATGTTGGATGTTCTTTTTATTGTACTTGCCCCCTTGCTCTATGTTTTACTGTCCTTTTAATAGAAAAAATAAGGATGAGCACTGTGCTGCACAGGGTTAGGTCCCGCTTGGATTATCCACATCCTATTCAAAGTGCCTGGGCTGGCCGGCGCCCCGGCTCACTAGGCTAATCCTCCGCCTTGCGACGCCGGCACACCGGGTTCGAGTCCCGGTCGGGGTGCCGGATTCTTTCCCGGTTGCCCCTCTTCCAGGCCAGCTCTGTGCTGTGGCCAGGGAGTGCAGTGGAGGATGGCCCAAATGTTTGGGCCCTGCACCCCGTGGGAGACCAGGATAAGTACCTGGCTCCTGCCATCGGATCAGCGTGGTGTGCCAGCCACAGTGCGCCGGCTGCGGCGGCCATTGGAGGGTGAACCAACAGCAAAAATGAAGACCTTTCTCTCTGTCTCTCTCTCTCTCTCTCTCACTGTCCACTGTGCCTGTCCAAAAAAAAAAAAAAAAAAAAAAATTCAAAGTGCCTGGGTTTGAGTCCTGCCTCTTCTTCCTATTTAGCTCCCTGCTAATATGCATCCTGGGAATCAACATATGATGGGTCAAGTACTTGGGTCCCTACCATCCATGCGGGAGATCCAGATGAATTCCTGGCTCCTGGCTTTGGCATGACCCAGCCCTGGCTGTTGTGGGAGTAAACCAAAAATAGAAATTTCTCGCTCCCTCTTGCTCTCTCTCTCCCCCTTCCCCCTCCCCTCTCTTTATTTCTCTCTTTCTCTGTTACTCTGCCTTTCAAATAAATAAAATAAACATTAAAAGAAAATGTAAAATAATAGGGATAGTGACTACTGAATATAATTTGATCTTTATAAAGTTAAACTGCTTAAAGTAGAGAATACTGAAGAAATTGTTCAGTGCTTTTGTTTATATATTTGATGACATGGTATAAATAAGGCAGGGAATTCCTGCCCAGTACGGAGACTATGAGTCACATATATTGGAGGATTTACAATTGTCTTGTGAAATGGTTTTGTAGATGGTGAGCATAGTTCAGACTAAAGAATCTACCTTTATCTCTCACAGACAATAAATGCTAAATGATCCAAGGTCCAAATTGGCCTTTTTCACAATCCAAATCCACTGAAATATTTAATTACCAAAGGGCAACTTAATTTTGTGTTGGCAGGAGGCAGAAGAGGAAGATGAAACTTTTCAGAACAAAAATCCATCTGCCACCAACAATAGCCTTTATGTGGAAAAGCAGTGATGACAACATGACTTTCTTTGCCCTAGTTCTGTATTTCAGTTCTTTGGGAAGAAAGGCATTTTTAAAAAAAATTGAGGCTATCAAAGAATGATACAATTAAGTTTACATAGCATGGACATTGTGATGAGATAAAGCCAAAGTGTAAAGGTGTAATATGTTTCATTTAGGACTTAACTAACCTTGATCCCATCCTGTATGTCATATAGGAATCATTGGCTTTTGGTGTTACTTAGGTTTGTAGTAGCAATGACTGAAAATGTTAACATCAATAACTGATTGTTGCACATTTGAAAAAAAATTTCTTTGAGACAATTTTAGTTTGGCTGTTATTCAAATGAGCAGGAACAAATGAGGCATTTATGCGGTAATTTTTTTCTTACTCAAATCAAGCTAAATCTCATAATTCCACCAGAACAAGCTTCTACAATTAAAAATAACTTAGATTAGAGATAACCTATTTGACAAAAAGAATATGTTCCATTGGATTTATTTATTGTATGAAACAAGAATCAGTTTTCTGTTAAGGGTTCTTTACACACAACTGAAGCAGGTTAGATCTAATTAATGGAAACTTTTTTTTTTTTTCTGCCCAGAAGTTCTATCCTGAATCAAGAAAGTTGGTAAGCAAAACCTAAATACACTTGATTATAAAAAATAATGACTTTCCTTCCCTTTTATGATGCTCACCCAATGTATGTTTTTTTTTTCCCACTATAACTGCAATTTGGTTGCTAATTATCTGCAAGTCAATTAGAGAAATTTTATTATGCTACTTTAAATCAAATACAGAGACGGAATGACTGTGGATTAAATCAAGGATAGGAAACTGGATAATTACAGTACTAATCTTAGTTTTGCCTAATTATCTGTGACCTCTTGGAAGCTGTATTGGTCATTATAGAAAAGAATCCATGAGTTTGTAAGCAGAATTCTTCTACTTCCAATCTTTCTTTGCTGCTGCGTTGAAAAAAATGAATATTCTTTTACCAATAAGAAAATCTTAGTTGTGTAAAACTGTGTTGGTCTCTTTGTTGAAATCAATTGATTTATATGGAGGGGTCTATTTTTGGACTACATTGTTTTCCATTGATTTATATGCCTACATTTTATGCTTATATTATAGTCTTGATTACTGCAGTTTGTAAGTCCCAGTAAGTCATTCAGTTTTGGTTTTTTATAACAAACTTTATATCTCAAGTCTAGGTTTAAGTATTTATATATGCATTTTAAAATCAACTTGTCAATGCAAAAAATTGTTGAGATTATGTTTGTGATTTTATCAAATCCATAAGATCAGTTTAGCAACAATGGACATCTTAATAATATTGAATGACAAATCCATAAACATATTGCTTATTTTATTTTGATATTATTTTTTTCTCTGATAAATATTTTTGTTGTAGAGATTTTAAATTCCTGAAATTAAATTGACTCCTAAATAATTTGTATTTTTAATATATTGGTTTTTAAATTTCAAATTCCATATATTTATTGGTGGTTTGTAAAATATAATTTTTGAGGTGTTTGAAAGAGGTTTTCTATGAATATAGTTCTATTATTAAAATATGAGCATTTTTGGTTTTCAATATGTTTGTTTTCTTTTTTCTTGCCTTATAATACAGCTAAGATCACCAATATATTATTTAATGTCCTTGTTTGTGTTCCTAATTTGAAGGGAAAGCACTTAGTATTTCACTATTAAACATGATTTTTGATGTTAATCTTGAATAAACTTTTTATTAGGAGAGACAAATTGTTTTTTATTAATCAGTGAATTTTGGATTTAGTCAAATGATTTATCTGTGGATTTAAAAATCATTATATATATTTTCCTTCTATTAAGTATGGCAAATTATGTTGGTTTATTTTTTAGTGTGAAATAAACTTCATATTCTTTGTTATATTAGCATACAAATGCATACATGTAAAGTTGAATTTGATATTCTAATATTTTTGAGGACTTTTTGGTCTATGTCATGTATATTGTAGATTTATTTATTTTTTTCTTATAAAATCTCAGGCTAGGATATAATCACTTTCAGCCTTTGGTAAAATCTCTGTCAGATTCAAGGTTTTGCTGGCCTCTTAAAATCAGCATTTTTTTCTACTTTGCTTTGAATGAAGAATATAAGTAAAATTAATATTATTTACTCTTTAAACTTTTTGTAAAATTTGCCAGTGAAATCAATTCTGTCTGGTTTATTTTGTGGGTGAAGATTTAGTTTACTATCAACCTAGTTTCTTTTTTTATTTCTTTTTTTATTTAGTAAATATAAATTCCCAAAGTACAGTTTATGGATTACAATGGCTCCCCACCCCATAATTTCCCTCCCACCCGCACCCCTCCCATCTCCCACTCCCTCTCCCATTCCATTCACATCAAGATTCAATTTCAATTATCTTTATATACAAAAGATAGATTTAGTATATATTAAGTAAAGATTTCATCAGTTTGCACCCGCACAGAAACACAAAGTGTAAAATGCTGTTTCAGTACTAGTTATAGCATTACTTCACATTGGACAACACACTAAGGACAGATCCCACATGAGAATTAAGTACACAGTGACTCCTGTTGTTGACTTAACAATTTGACACTCTTGTTTATGGCGTCAGTAATCTCCCTAGGCTCTAGTCATGAGTTTCCAAGTCTATGGAAGCCTTTTGAGTTCACCGACTTCGATCTTATTTAGACAAGATCATAGTCAAAGTGGAAGTTCTCTCCTCCCTTCAGAGAAAGGTACCTCCTTCTTTGAAGGCCCCGTTCTTTCCACTGGGATGTCACTCACAGAGATCTTCCATTTAGGTTTTTTTTTTTTTTTTTTTTTGGCAGAGTGTCTTGGCTTTCCATGCCTAAAATACTCTCATGGGCTCTTCAGCCATATACAAATGCCTTAAGGGCTGATTCTGAGGCTAGGGTGCTGTTTAGCACATCTGCCATTCTATGAGTCTGCTGTGCATCCCACTTTCCATGATGGATTGTTCTCTCCTTTTTTGATTCTATCAGTTAGTATTAGCAGACACTGGTCTTGTTTGTGTGATCCCTTTGACTCTTAGACCTATCAGTGTGATCAATTGTGAACTGAAATTGATCACTTGGACTAGTGAGATGCCATTGGTACATGCCACCTTTATGGGATTGCATTGGAATCCCCTGGCCCATTTCTAACTCCACCATTTGGGGCAAGTCCGATTGAGCATTTCCCAAATTGTATATCTCCTCCCTCTCTTATTCTCTCTCTTATATTTAACAGGGATCACTTTTCAGTTAAAATTTAAACACCTAAGAATAATAGTGTGTTAATTACAGAGTTCAACCAATAGTACTATAACAAAACAAAAACACCCTGTCATGATGAAAACTCTAAGCAAATTGGGTATGGAAGGAACATTCCTCAATACAATCAAAGCAATTTATGAAAAACCCACAGCCAACATCCTATTGAATGGGAAAAAGTTGGAAGCATTTCCACTGAGATCTGGTACTAGACAGGGATGCCCATTCTCACCATTGCTATTCAATATAGTTCTCGAAGTTTTAGCTGGAGCTATTAGGCAAGAAAAAGAAATTAAAGCGATACAAATTGGGAAGGAAGAACTCAAAGTATCCCTCTTTGCAGATGATATGATTCTTTATTTAGGGGATCCAAAGAACTCTACTAAAGGACTATTGGAACTCATAGAAGAATTAAGCAAAGTAGCAGGATATAAAATCAATGCACAAAAATCAACAGCCTTTGTATACACAGGCAATGCCGTGGCTGAGAAATAACTTCTAAGATCAATCCCATTCACAATAGCTACAAAAACAATCAAATACCTTGGAATAAACTTAACCAAGGACGTTAAGGATCTCTACGATGAAAATTACAAAACCTTAAAGAAAGAAATAGAAGAGGATACCAAAAAATGGAAAAATCTTCCATACCCATGGATTGGAAGAATCACTATCATCAAAATGTCCATTCTCCCAAAATAAATTTATACATTCAATGCAATACCAATCAAGATGCCGAAGACCTTCTTCTCAGATCTGGGAAAAATGATGCTGAAATTCATACGGAGACACAGGAGACCTCGAATAGGTAAAGCAATCTTGTACAACAAAAACAAAGCTGGAGGCATCACAATACCAGATTTCAGGACATACTATAGGGCAGTTGTTATCAAAACAGCATGGTACTGGTACAGAAACAGATGGATAGACCAATGGAACAGAATTGAAACACCAGAAATCAATCCAAACATCTACAGCCAACTTATATTTGATCAAGGATCCAAAACCAATCCCTGGAGTAAGGACAGTCTATTCAATAAATGATGCTGGGAAATTGGATTTCCATGTTCAGAATCATAAATCAAGACCCCTGCCTTTCACCTTACACAAAAATTCACTCAACATGGATTAAAGACTTAATTCTATGACCTGGCACCATCAAATTATTAGAGAGCATTGGAGAAACCCTGCAAGATATAGGTACTGGCAAAAACTTCCTAGAAAAAACCCTGGAGACACAGGCAGTCAAAGCCAAAATTAACTATTGGGATTGCATCAAATTGAGAAGTTTCTGTACTTCAAAAGAAACAGTCAGGAGAGTGAAGAGACAACCGACAGAATAGGAAAATATATTTGCAAACTATGCAACAGTAAAGGGCTGATAACCAGAATCTACAAAGAGATCAAGAAACTCCACAAAAACAAAACAAACAACCCAGTTAAGAGATGGGCCAAGGAACTCAATAGACATTTATCAAAAGAGGAAATCCAAATAGCCAACAGACACATGAAAACATGTTCAAGATCACTAGCAATCAGGGAAATGCAAATCAAAACCACAATGAGGTTTCACTTCACCCCGGTTAAAATGGCTCACATTCAGAAATCTACCAACAACAGATGCTGGCGAGGATGTGGGGAAAAAGGGACACTAACCCACTGTTGGTGGGAATGCAAACTGGTTAAGTCACTATGGAAGTCAGTCTAGAGATTCCTCAGAAACCTGAATATAACCCTACCATACAACCCAGCCATACCACTCCTTGGAATTTACCCAAAGGAATTTAAATTGGCAAACAAAAAAGCTATCTGCACATTAATGTTTATTGCAGCTCAATTTACAATAGCTAAGACCTGGAACCAACCCAAATGCCCATCAACAGTAGACTGGATAAAGAAATTATGGGACATGTACTCTATCGAATACTATACAGCAGTCAAAAACAATGAAATCTGGTCATTTGCAACAAGATGGAGGAATCTAGAAAACATCATGCTGAGTGAAAAGAGCCAGTCTCAAAGGGGCAAATATCATATGTTCTCCCTGATCGGCGACAACTAACTGAGCACCAAAGTGGAAACTTGTTGGAGTGAAATGGACACTATGAGAAACATTGACTTGATCTGCTCTTGTGCTGACTGTTGATGTACAATGTAATGCTTTCTCCATTTTAGTATTTTGTTTTGTTTTGTTCTAGGCTAACCTAGTTTCTTAAGGAAAGAGTTATTCAGATTCACTATTTCTTTTCATTTCAATTTTGAGAAATTATTTAACAGTACTTTTATAATTTACTTCATTCAAATTATTAATTTTAATATCATAAAATTATTCATTTTATTCTGTTTTGACTCAGTTAATGCCTATAAGATCTAATAAGATATTTCTATTTTTATTTTTAATCATTGTTATCTGTGAAAATTCCAGCAGTTTTATTAATACTTGTCAAGAACAAGCTTTTTACTTTTAAATTTTTCTACAGTTTCTCTTTTTTATTTCATTTTTCAAAAAGATTTTTTTTGAAAGGTTAAAATAGAAAGAAAAGGGGAAGGAGAGAGAGAGACAATGAGAGTCAGAGAGATATTTTCCATCTGCTGGTTCACTTCCTAAATGGCCACAATGGGCTGAGCCAGGGCAAAGCCAGGAGCTAGGAGCTTCTTCTGGGTCTCCCACATGGATGCTGGGGCTCAAGCACTTGAGCCATGTTCTGTTGCTCCCAGGAGCACTAGCAGGGAGCTGGATCAGAAGTGGAACAGTGGGGACATGAACCAGCAGCCATAAGGGATGCTAGCACTGTAGCGGAGGCTTAACTTTATACCACAATGACAGCCCTAGGAATTTATTAATACACTAGATTCTCAGAGTCAATTCATTCATTTCGGGAATGAACCAGTGGTGGAAGATTTCTCTTTATCTCTCTCTCTCTCTCTCTCTCTCTCTCTCTCTCATTCTTTACTCTCTCTCTCTCTGTAACTGCCCTTTCTATAAATAAATGAATATTTAGAAAAATAAAATTCTTAAAAATATATCAATTGAACTAAATTTTTTAAAGCATTAATATTTTTTCATAAAAGAGGGAGAGAGAAAGTGAGAGAGAGAGAGCTCTCATCACTGGTTCACTTCTCAAATGCCTGAATCAACCCCAGGACAGGCTGGAGATAAAAACTGGGGGCCAGGAACTCAATCCATGCCTCCCATGTGGGTGGCAGGAACTCAGTCTCTTGAACCATCACTACTGCCTCTGAGGTATATATGAGCAGCATACTTGAGTCTGGAGCCAGAGCTGGATATCAAACCTGGGTACCCCAGTGTGGGAGACCAAATGCCTGCCTTATTCTTTTATTTTAACTATTCATTTTTAAACTTTGTTGTTGTTACTATTGTTGTTCTGGACTGAACAATGTACACTGAACAATGTACATCAGAGTCTAGGTAAAGTTAATATCATATTATTTCCCACTTTCAGCTTTTCACTTCACACTCTAAGATCGTCACAAAACACACCAAACACCGGAGTTAGGGAAAGGGTTTATTGGGGAAACCCAGCAGACTGGAGGTAAGGGGTGAAGAAGGAAAAAAGAGAGAGGAGAGTGTAAGAGAGAGAGAGAGGAGAGGAGCTGGTGAGAAGAGAGAGAGCAGAGAGAAGAGAGATGAGAGGGGGAGAGGAGAGGAGAGCAGAGAGCGCACAGAAAAGAGAGAGAGAGAGCCACGTGTGAAAAGAGAGAATTCCTGTCTGGGAGGCGGGTCTAATATCCCTTTTCCAGGGGGCGGGCAGGGAAGCAGGAGCAGCAAATCCTATTAGGATGGGGGTGGAGCTTGACACTGGTGGTTGGGCCATGTGGCCACCTGGCTTCCAGCAATGGCAGTGGGGGCTAGAGCCTAGGATGGGGTCAGGGTGTAGATCACGCCATAGATAAAACTACACCATTTTCCTAATACACACTGACACTTCCTAATTTCCATTTCCTATTTGATAAATGCAAGAAATTTACAACAGTACAATTAAGTTTACCAATTTCAAATTATTTTATGCCATTATTTTCATACAGATTTGCTCAGAATACTCTTAGATTTTTGAAATGAATTATTGCTAATAATAAATTATATCAAATTTCACTCACCTGAAATTATTTCCTTCTTTTTTCTAAAAGCTATTATGACTCTATACATAATTATGGTTTAACATTTTTTCTCATAGTGTTTTAAAATGTTATTTGCCTCTGTTTTTCATGTTTCTCACAAGAAATCAGCTATAATTTTTTATCATTGTCAACTTTTCAATTATATTATTTTCCCCTTTAATGTAATGAATGTTGTTTTCTCTGATGGCTTTCAAGAGTATTTTAGTAGTTTTATTATGATGCCCTTAAGGTTTTTTGTTTTTTTTTTTTTTTTTTGGTATGTATTCTATTTTCTGAGCTATGGGTCTTTAAGCGAATGTTTTTCTTTTGCATCAAAATTGGGAAAAGCTTAGCCATCGTTTTCTCAGGTTCTTCTTTGAAACTTTCACAAACTCTTTTGGGATAAATTACATATATATTAGATAATTTTACATCATTCAACAGTTCACTATTGCTCTAATCCATTTTCCTCTAACATTGTTCTTGTTGTTTTTCTATTGAATTGTCATGAAATTTGTTGGGCCCTTCTTAAGCGTGTCTGTCTGCCAATAAACCTTTCCAATCATTGCTTTCCTCATTTCACTTTTCAGTTCTGCAATTTCCATTTGGTCTTTTAATTTCTTAAAGACCAATTTAAAATAATTTAAGATTCTATTTTACCTGCTAAGAATTATTTCAATTCAATTATTAAGGTTATATTTTTCTTTAATTCTTCAAGTATCTTTCCTCAAGTTCTTAGAACATAATTATTGATGGACCAAGGGCATAAATCTCAGCCATTTTAAGTTCTTGTTATCCCTGCCTTCGTTCAAGAGACCAATTCAGCCTCCCACTCTATTGTTCCCACCCCACTCCCTGCATTCCTCCTCAGGTTTGGAAGCCTGTGGGTCGATCTTGAAGAACCTGTATGGGGAAGCTCACCTCCTGCCTACTGCCCCCACCCCCACCCCTAGCCCACCTAAGGTGCAAAATGACCAGCCCCTGGGTTCTAGGCCCTCTGCCATGTGTTTGGTCTGTGTGCATGCTGGCAGTTTGTTGACCTCTGTGGGTTTCTTTTCTTTGAATAAATTTGCTCTGGCTGTGAGTTCGTATTCTATCTCCTCTGTTCCACACCTTTTTTTTTTTACATTTGGTGCCCCGTGTGAGGAGGCGGCAATCTGCACCTCTTGTTCTTACATTTATAATAGCTGTTTCGGCGTTCTTGTTAAGGTTACATCAAGGCTTTCACAGTGCTGATTTCTGTTGACTGCTTTAATATATGACTATTATATTTTCATATTGCTTTGACTATCTTACAACTCATTATACACTGGATATTTTGTATAATGTGTTGTAAAGAATATTGATTCTATTATTTTAGCCTAAGTATCATGTTTGATACAGAAAGAAATTGAACTGCTCATTATATATCTTAAATTTTTGTAAGCATGGTTTTCACTTGGTCATTACAGATCTGACAATGACACAATATTTTTTCTCAAATCCTCTACCTTATCAGAACTCAGATTCCTCAAATTATATGTCTCATGAGTTGTTTTCTCAGTGCTTGAGTTTGGTTTTATTGAGAAAGGCTGGAGTAGTCTGCACTAAATGTTGTGCCATCTCAGCTTTATCACCAGGGTTCTTTAAGTGTTTCTGAAGTCTATTCTTTCTGTCAGAGCCAGATTCCATCTTCCCAAACTGTTCAACCTCTGACATCAGGCTCTGAACCATTTAGAAGGTATTTTCTGGTAACTCTGATGAAGTTTCAACTTTCACATCTGCAACCCAACCCTTGATGGGCTTGCCTGGAAGAAGACTCCCGCTTCAGCTTCCTCCTGTCTTATGCTCTGGAACAAAGATTCCAGCTTCTTCAACTGTTGCAAACTGATTCTTCTATTTTCTCATCTCCGAAGGGTCTTAATATCATTTCCAGTCTCTATTCACTATCACGTGATCAGGAAATTGTTTTGAGACAGAAAACTGATTTGATCATGTGGTTCAGCACACAGAATCCCTCCCATCAAGTTTTGAACACCTAAACCCTGTGGCCTGCTAATTTTGTACAATGTTATAATCATTTATTTCAAAAGGGATTAAATTAGTTTTAGTTTCATCACAGATAGAATAAAAATCTTCTACTTATTTTTATAAAAGGATATGGCAATGTAGCATAAGTCTCCAAGGATATATTTCAAAATCATATTTTCCTTAATCTAATAACTCAGGTATGTCGTTCTCTTTGAGATATTTGTTTTCCCTCTATCATGGTATTGCTTTCTCTCAATCTTGGTTTCATGCTTACATAAATCAAAATCACCACAGGCATCCCACTGTGCAGTCAAAATAGGAAGATCAGGGAAGAGTTAATTGACAAAGATGTGGATGGAGGGAACTCAGTCCTTCAAGAACAATTTGGTCTCTATAATAGTACTTATAATAAATTAAACATGGTTAGTGTTGATGCCTACATTTCCTGCTCTGTGTGGTGAGGAGAATTGAGTCAGCATTCACTGACACGAATAGAAAGTGAGACAGAAAGGTAGAGATAATGGAAGCAAAACAATACAGAAGATACAATAGAAGATACAGTAGTGCTGCATAATCTAGCTTTTATTGTTCCAGCATTCATGTATGTCTTGCTGTTTGTTTATTCAGAGCCTTTTTGATTTTCCCTTTAGTTAGTTTAATTTGGATCCTGCTGTGAGATCCATTCAGGGAAACTCCTGTTGGCCCTTTTGTTAGTTAGATCCCAGTCCAGTCACTTTTCACAAGGAGAGTCCTACCTAATATTGAAACTAAATGGTTGAGAGAAATGAAGGCTGATTCAAAAGAATTTACTTGATGTGAATAGAGTAACCTAAATTTTGCTGGTTAGACTTGGGGGATTCAAGCCCTGGTACATGACATTTTGGTTAATGATAATGACATTAAGTAAGTGTATCTTTAAATTGGTTTTTATTCTTTCCTGCATCTAAAAAAGAAAGGATGTCCATAAGTTTGTATGATAAAGACCCCACCTTTTTGTTTTTGTTTCCTTTGGATTTCTCAGATTTTAGTCAGCTATAGTAATCCCCCTTTATCTGTGTGGAATTGATTCTAAGATCTCTAGTGAATGCCTATATATATGCCTATACACACACACACACACACGCACATATGTGTATATATACATACATACATACATACATACATACAATGTTTTCTTTCATATTTGTTCTTAGGATATATCTCAGTAACCTCAGAATACATTTTTTGTTGTTTTCTTAAATTTTTTTTGTTATTGTTGTTTTCTTAAGTCAAGAACTTTCACCTTTTCACTTAAAGGAATAAGTTTACGTTTTTCTTTGGTGTATCCAAATTACCAGCATCACTATTCTGGTACTTTGGGGCCATTATTCAGTAACATAAGGTTTACTTGTGCACATGCACTTTGAAAGCACTTTGATAGTCAATGTGATAACTGGGATGGCCACTAAGTGACTAGTGGGCACCGGATATAGCCTGTGCATGCTGGACAAACGCGATTACTGATTCACATCCCGAATGGATGAAAGAGGAATGTGCAAGATTTCATCATGCAACTTAAAATTTATGAATTGTTTATTTCTTACATTTTCCATTTAATATTTTTGGGCCAAGCGAATAACTGAAACTATAGGAAGTGAAACCAGAGATAAGGGGAAATTACTCTGAACAAGAATGAAAAATATCAGTAAATGTTCTGAGTCAACACCTAAGGTTTCATTGAATTTTTTATATCCCAAGCACTATGGTCCAGGGCTTAGTTTGATTACAATTTCCAAATGATTCAAAAATTTTATTTATTTATTTTCATTTTATCTGAAATATACAAAGAGACAGAAATAGAGAGAGCTCTTCCATCTGCTGCTTTACTCTCCATGTGTCTATAGTAGCCAGGGCTGCAATAGGCCAGTATAATTCATTTTGGGTCTTCTGTGTGGGTAGTAGGGAGCCATGTAGTTGAACTATCACCTGTTGCCTTCCTGCATTAGCAGGAATATGGGATTAGAAGTGGAGCTGAAACCTGACCCTAGGCCCTCCAGCATGGGATGTGGGCATCCCAAGTGGCATCTTAATCTCTGTGCCAAACAGTCATCTTCCCACATACTTTAGATGCATATACTGATGATTTAACTCATCATCTGCAAAATGTCTATGTCTCAGATATTTAAAATATATTAATTTTGTCACTACTTATGGATAAAAGGAGTTAAGGTTGTTAATGGTTACAAAATTAATCACTACTAATGGATAAAAAGACTTGCTATTTTCAGGATTTGAAGATGTTTAATTATTACGTTACCTCTCAACATACAAAATAATTAAAACTTGGAATAGAAGCTGCCACATAAACTATTTAACTATTTGCATAGGGTTTAAGGAAGAATTATGTTTGTTAACCTAAGAAAGACATAGCATATTCAAATGTAACACATTAATTAGCTATGTTTAAGTAAAAACTCAGAAAAGTAAAAACTACTTTATATATGCTCCTTGTTCTCACATTTTTATTTATAATGTTTATATGGACAAGATATGGTAATGAAATGGGGGGCTGCAATAAACAAGACATTGCCAAATTTTATGGCTTGGCTTGGGGAAAGAAAACAGTAGAGCATTTAAAATAAGACTTACAATGACTTTATGGAACTGGATTTGGGGCAGGCTGTTAAATAATTGTAAGCCTTTAACTCACCAAAGTAAAATAAATAATTTCATTTATCATGGTGAAAAGCTGGCAGATCCAAATGTAGATTCAAATCATTTGCTACTCATAAATTTAATCAGAAAATTAGTATACATTAAAGTTTCTGGTGTGTATCATTTGTGTCTCATAGTTTAATGAGTAGGAAGTGAATTAGAGACTGTATTAGAAGGAAACAGAGTGAAGATTTGGGCTGCACATTCTACAAGATGTACAACTGGTCCACTCACATTTCCCAGAACTGTGTATTCCTACTGTAAGTCATTGTTACCTTTTCTTATTCTTGCCCATGTAATTGAACAATTAGAATGAAAGCATTGATCTCAAAAATATACATTTAGGAAATGTTTACATAATGCAAGTTCACACAAGCATATTGTATTATGTGCTCCCAAGATTTTTTCTCACTTTGTTTTGATTATTTGTCTTATCTTGTTGTCAGTCTCAGTAGTAGATATTTGGCTGCCTTTTGCAAGACTTGAGGTGTGTGTGTGTGTGTGTGTGCATGTGTGTGTATTCCTGTATGATAGGTATAACCGAGTATCAAGTTGAAGAAAACAGTGCTTACAGGATGATAGGCTTCTTTTTAGTGAAGAGGTTTATAGTATCCTATCTTCAGGATGTTCCAGTTACCAGAATCCTCTTTAAAGAGACCATGAACAACAAAAGACAGGAGTTTCTCCTCCTGAGAAAAGGCTATCTCCTACTTAAACTTAGGTCCCGCACTATTAACCAAAGTCCCTGGTTTCTGGACCCCATTTATCCTTACCCAAATGATGGGGGAAGAGGATAAGGCTGCAAGCCTGTCCTTTACAATTACTCCTCTTTAAACAGGCATCTATTTAAACCTGGGAATCACATAGTGTGGATCAGAGGTGGGCAGGTTCTTTGTCTCCAGCCTTCTTCTGTTGTTGGAACTTGGCTTCTATAGTTTTCTAACATAAAACCTCAGAAGTTTATTAAGGAGGTAAGCAGCACTTTGACAAGTAGCTCTTCGTAGGGGCATTGGAACTTCAACTGATTTTTGCTTTTCTGTATTTAGCACTGTTTTTATAATTGGCCACAAAATGGACTTCCAGCACCACCTGGAGTTGGAAGAAAAGATTGAATCATTTGTTAAATGACTCAGTGAGCCACTTGTCCCTGAGATGGGATAGCTGGATTGTGACTTTTGTCATAGAGGGTGAACACCAGGCTTTGGCCAATAGATGAAACCCCCATAAATAATGACATGGTAAAGATGGAAGGGGGCCTGAAATAGACAAAAATGTTCCAAGAGTGTAAGCCACATTCTGAGTCTTATTACTGATGCTTTTCAGAAAAAAGTTCTGTCATCTTTGTACTCCTATACCTTGAATACATAATGGGAGAATATTGCTTGTAAAACATATTCATTCCATTTTATTCCTTTGATTCCTTTCTTCCATTCATTCCAACAATCAAGCCATGGTCACTGTTATCTGACTATGTGTATGCTGATTATATAAGAATTACCTGCAGGACTAGGCAACACTCTAATTCTCCGTATAATACCAGACAAATAGCTTTATTTCATTCTTTCTTTGCACTTCTGGAAGCTCTTATCTTCTGAATTGCCAAAGTCGCTGTTTCTTTACTTGATTTTCAATATCTGTTGCTGTCAGTCAACATAGGTTTCCAAAATTTCCCTACTTCTTTTGCCTTATCAACCTTTTGAAGCTTCCTTGAGTGTGGCATTGCTGGTAATTTCTACCTAAAGTAATCCTCAAGTGTCTTCTTTGAAGAAAAGAGAATATGAAGAGTGACTATGTGTAGTTCAGGAGAAAGACTAAGAACTAATATTTACAAGCATTTTGTGTCAAACCGTGATAAGTTTCTCACTTCATTCAACTTGGTAAGAGACATATGAAATGCACCACAACAAGTGAAAGATGCGTAGAGTATAGAGGGACAAGATAACAGAGAAAGTGGTTTACGCTTTCTAGGAAACAAGTGGGTGGCTGGATACTCTTCATTTGTGAGGTGGTATTAACCCGGTGACACATGAACAGGATACTGAGAAGTGACTGGTTAGGCATGCCATATCTACTTGCCTTGATTCTCCTTCTGCAGTCCTCCAGCCTGTTCTACATGCAGCATACATCAGGGAAGATAAATATTCAGTGACTTCTCATTAGACCAAGAATCTCAAATCCTCTTCCAGGTGGGCATGGTTGTAGAAATGGCTCATCTTTCCAAAAATTAATTCTTACTCTCTTTACTCATCTCACCCCAACCATATTGGCCTTCTGGGTTCTCAATAATACCAAGTGTTTTTCAGCCTGGGAGACTTTACTTTTTCTTCTCTATACTTTCTCTTCACTATACGTAGGAACAATGGTTGTATTCTTGGAGTGGAGCTGTACAGTCAGGCTGATTAGCAAGTGGGAGGCATTTCAAACAAGTTCTGTTCATCAGGTACAAGAAGTTCTTATCTGACAACCTGGCTCAGTAATCAATTTTATATCCTAAGTGCTTATTTGTTAAATTGAGGCCTTCTATTTCACTCAGGAAAATTAACAAGCAGCAGCGTTGAATTTACCTAGGGAGTGGGTTTGCTTATTGCTGTCTTATCGATGCTTGTCTTTCACTTATCTTTGACTATTTATTCCTGAGAAAGTTTTCTTGCTCACATTATGAGCATTGGGTGTGCTACTGATTATGGACTTTGAATTTGTAATCTCTAACTATTGCCATATTTTGTATAATTGTTGGCTGTTATCTGATAGAAAAAGAGTTAATTACATCAGAAATTAATATGGTTCATCCATGTGGCTGTTTCACTAGTTAGGATGAATTTTAGAGACCACTTTACTTCTGGGAAATCTTAAGCAATCTAAGAGGACTTGCTTCAGTTGTGGCTGCTTCTCACATGTTGTGTTCTTTTTTAAAACACTTTTTGAAGAAGCAATGGCTATTATTTAGTAAATGCATATCTTGGATGATGGTTGTTGGGAGAGTAAGGGGATGATTGACAATGCTACCTATCTCTTCCAAGATTTTAGCAGAGCTTGCTATCAGTTAAACAAATTCTACTGGACAAAATGAGTGTACAGATGATGACTCCTGTGGGAGTTTAAAATATTCCAGGACTGTTCTTCCAGGCTCAACAACGGATACAAAGCAAGTGGACTGACCTAGTTGGTCAAACAGAAATGGAAAATCCTGTAAGGCAGAACAGACATTAAACTGTATCAAAGTATCAGGCAATCCTTAACCCTTCTATTCAAACTCTTTCCCTTTACCTCTTTTGTCCTAAAAATACTAGAAGAAATTCATTAAAGAGAGGAGAAAGCCTTTAAGAATTTAGAGGTTTGTATGTTTGTGTGTAGAATAGGTAAGTGTTGCTGTTTATTTGGCTGTTTTTGCAAGATATCATCAAACAAGAAATCTAGCATTAAAATAGTATGGAATGAAAGAGTCTAATAAGATTAGGGAAAATTATTATTTGATAATCAAAGAAATATTTGGATCTTACGCAGTATTTTGGAAAAGTTAGATTTTATTTAAGATATAGACTGAGAATAAAAGTCTTTGTTGGGTGATATTTGACAGGGAAAGTGGACTAATTGGAAATGCAAATGCTATGGCATCTATTATGAAACAGACTTGGAAATACATGGAAGAAGCAAAGAAAATCTCTCACATATAGCAAATATGATCTTTAATAGAAAGTAAATTACTTAAAATGTAATTGCCAGGTAAGGACATATCTAAGGAAAGTAAAGTTATCTTGTCTTCTAACCCCTACCAATGGCTTACTTGCTGATAAATCTATTCCATGTTTGTACATCATTTGCTAAAAGTAAATCACTCAGAATCAACATGCATAAAAGGACACTCAGCAGTCCTGACCCATTTGTCTTCTTGGAAGCATGAAAATGAAATGATATATGGGAAAGAGAACTACTGTGCTTTAAACGGGTACATTTACCGGAAATCAGCAATCTGAATTTTCCATTTCCCTCTGAAGCTATGGATAACAAATCAAGATCAAGGAAGGAAACAGCTGTGAAAGTAATTAGTATGGATATTTGATAAATACAAATGGGAAAAATCTTTTTTTTTTTTTTTTGGCAGGCAGAGTGGACAGTGAGAGACAGAGACAGAGAGAAAGGTCTTCCTTTGCCTTTGGTTCACCCTCCAATGGCCGCCACGGCCGGCGCACTGTGCTGATCCGATGGCAGGAGCCAGGCACCCATCCTGGTCTCCCATGGGGTGCAGGGCCCTAGCACCTGGGTTATCCTTCACTGCACTCCCGGACCACAGCAGAGAGCTGGCCTGGAAGAGGGTCAACCGGGACAGACTCCGGCGCCCCGACCGGGACTAGAACCCGGTGTGCGGCGCCGCAAGGTGGAGGATTAGCCTAGTGAGCCGCGGCGCCGGCCGAAATCTTTTGTTCTCCAAATGCCTGTATCATAATAAAATGAGCCATTATCTGCATCACTGTTCACTACTCTGTGTGATAATAAAAAATTATCAAGGAAATGCATTCAAAAATACAAATTCTTGGAATGAAACCAACCTTTGAATCAGACTCTTCAGTGGACAATATTCATTTTTTTGGAGTATATACATGCTCTTAACATTGTACAATATTCACAGGAGTCAACACACTGAATGAAGGTGGACATCTACATAGCTTGATGAAGACAAAATATGAATCACATGTGGTTACAAAACAGAATATCAGGAGAATTTCAGTATATCTTTATCAAAAAATCCTCATTTTCATAACGTGATTTTGCTTTTCTCTGTACCATGTGCTGCCTAGATGGACTTCTACGACTTGCTTCATTTTTATTTTTTACATTGTTTTCAAAATAATTTTAATAACTAAAAGGCACATAGCTTTATAAAAGTGTTAAATCTTACACTCCTTTATCTGAATTCACTTTTAAGAAGTTTTATTGTTAACTCTTGCTTGTATTATGAAATCATGTTCTCAGAAACATAAACTATAAGGTCAAAAAGAATTTTAGAATTTATCAAGTCTAGTAGTTCTTAAATTTGGTTTGTTAAAGATGATAAATGGCAAATCTACTGAATCATACTCCAGGGATGGAAGAAAGCCATGTAATTTCACAGCTTCTCAAGGTGATTCTGATGCAAACATGAAGATCACTGACCAATCTACGTGGGAATACTCCAATTCTAGAAAAATTTTACAAACCTAGCCAAGGTCACAGAGATAGTTTGGACAAGTGAGAACTAAAGTAGAGAACCCTAGTTCTCAGTCCAATGAATGTTCTTTCTAAAACATCAAGAGATGAGGTAATTTAAAACATAATAGGTAGTCACTTGAGATTGTAATGTCACTGAATTTTATACTTACAATTGCTAGTTTGTGTTACATAGTTTTATGTAATAAAAGAAATAATGAAAACCAAATAAAGTGCTACTTATGGAGAGCACAATTAATTTTCTAAATAATATCTAGAATTGAAATCATATGTCATGTCTGGCTAGTGCAACAGCTCATAGGGACATAATTGATATGGATCATTCATGCCACTAAATCAGCTCTCTGATCTATAAACTGTGGGTTTGGATCTGATCAGACTTTGTGGTTAGATGAATGGGAAACTTTGAAAGAGGATGTATGTAGTGTGCCTGGAACTTGATAAGTGTTCACTGCTAGTTTTGCTTGAGGATGTACAGTAAATCATATGCTTTTTCACGTTTATACCTTACTACAGAGATCCAAACATAGTGGGTGATTAGTCACTTATTTATTGACTTATTAGTTAATAAGATACACATAGGAATCACCACTGTATCTTATTGAGTAAAAAGAAATTTCCTTGAAATCTCACTTTAAGAGACAGAGCAGCAAATTCCATTTACTCCATATGTGAATGTTCTGCTTTCCTGAGTCTGATTAGGTTACAAGTTGTAAGGGCAGAGCTCATGTTTTGGGTAATTACAGCTTTAAATGCACCCAGAAGGCTATTATACACTGGCCATATCCAAGGCATATAATAAATAATTAATTGAACAAATAAATAAATAAAAATTATAGCTCATAAAAGCTCCTCATTAACTTGCCTAGTACTAGACTAGCTCTTGCAATTAATTTGAAACTCTCTTGTTTCTCCTTTATTAAGTAAGCTGAAATGAAATAGAAATGATATAATTGTTTTTGCTTTCTCATTTGGAGAAATGCTCATGTGGGCTCAGTTTTCAAAGCACACAGAAAATGAGACTAGGCAGTCCCTATGCAATGCACAAGTAATGGAATCACACTTATTCAGTGAATATATATATATATATATATAATCTACTGCAATGCAGAAGATACTAGAATTTCTATAGATTTAGAAAAATAAAAGTACTTATTTTGTCTTCACAAAAATATTTTAGAGAAATAAGTGGGGTTCACTCCTCCTATAACCTCCTCTATATGAAGTTTCCTCAGTATCAAGCCTATTTGTTCTTTCTTAAAAAAATGCATGTATGTGTTACTACTATGGGATCACAATTTGGAGATATATCTTCCACTCCTAAATTACTGGTTGGGTTATGGTAATTGACAGAGGATGGGTTATGGTAACTAAGACATGAAATTACCAGTATATCTTCTTTGAAAATAGGTGGAAGAGTGATTCTGTCTGTTCTGTTAAGGTCAACTGGTGGAAACTATCGAAAAATAGGCCTGGTATTGTTTGGGGAAAATTTTGTGGCAGTGGACAGTTTTTGCAGTGGTAGCTTTCCTCCATGTTAGCTTTACGAGTTCTCTTACAAAAACTTGAGGGTACTGGGGCAGTACCCTAGCCCTCACTCTACTGATAAATTATTAATTATCTCTGCAAGAGTATCTCTCTCAAGGGTTTCTGAGTGCTTCAAACACAATTCAGTGATTATTATTTTTCTAATCCAAAACTTAGTAGAGTGAATAATGGCCCACATAATTCATCTGAAGGGATCTTAACTTGATTAAAATGAATCACCCATGCTCATACAAATGCCTTGCCCATAATTTCATCTTGAATTGGTGATGTGGCAATGGAGTACAGAAAACTGGACTAGAAGTCAGGGAAGCTGATCAATGCTGGAATCCTCCTCAGTGAGCTATACGACCTTGGCAAAACAATGCTTCTGGACCATAGTCCAGTGAAAGAATTGGACAACAAAAAATCCTTTATTGCTTCAAGGTTCAATCTAGCTCTTAAATTCATAATCCACATGACATTTCTGGGTTCCTGCAGAAGAGATATTTTTACTCACTTTATTGGAAAGAACACAAGATACATTTTTTCTTTCATTTCTGGATTTGTTAGAGGCCTTAAAAAATCCTGTCTTTTTCTTGATATTCTGTCCTAATATTGGCCAGATTGTGGATGGAACAACATTGTGAGTTGGAAAACCCCAGTTGGCTACATGCACTCTCTTCCTAAATTGTTTGCCAAAGGTGAGACTTTGTTTCAAAATGAATGGCTAACAGTGTATTAGGTTTGCTAGAAAAAAAAAACCAGAATCATTTAAATATTAAATATTCATTTAAATGTGTGGTGGAAGTGAAGGAAGTACTGAGGATAGCACCAAGTTGTAGGTAGGTGAGTTTTCTGGTGTCTTGCATGCTGTGAACATAGCTCTC
Source organism: Oryctolagus cuniculus (assembly GCF_964237555.1). Taxonomy (NCBI): domain Eukaryota; kingdom Metazoa; phylum Chordata; class Mammalia; order Lagomorpha; family Leporidae; genus Oryctolagus; species Oryctolagus cuniculus. The sequence continues at coordinate 57,285,693 of NC_091435.1, forward strand.
CCTGGTGGGCGCTGCCCGAGACAGCCTGACATTGTTTCTCCTCATGGCTGACAGTTGTCGAGTGCAGTGGGACAATCAGTTTTTTGGTTATCCTCCAAGGTGAGCAAGGTCAGTTTTAAACAGCTTTGCTGTCAGGGAGCCTCATATTTTACTCCGGTCTCCTGACCTCACAAATCTTGAGGCTGGCGCTGAAGTCAATGAGTCCTCTGTAGCCTGATTCCCCACAGCGAATTCTCTCTTTTGATAAACAATGCCTCACCATGGTTCTGCCAACCCACACAGGTTTTTAGGGACCAGGACTGCAATTAGTCACTGCAGCCATTATTCAACTGTAATACCGGATTTGCTTTCACAAAGGGTGATTTTTTTTTAACTCTCAAATTAAGCACCCACAAAAGGAAAACTGTCCTTGAAAGTTTGGGCCTCCACATTAAATCACAGAGCTGACTTTGAGTTTTGTCAAATGATTGTCATAGGAGAGGATGAGATTACACAGTAATTTGCTTATTAGCATTTCATTTAAAACATTACCATATCAAATTGATTTAATTCTCCTCAGGGTATAAATATTTAAATTTTCCAAGCTCCTATTATGTTCCTTGCCCCTATTTTGTTCTTTTGCAAGAAAAAAAAAATGAACATGTTCAATAGGTGTGTCTGTTAATCTTATTTAAGGCAAGGAGGAGCCTGAAGATGAATGGTTCATGAGATAACGGATGCCCTAAGATACAAAATATCTTAAAAGTAAGAGCGTTTCAGCTCCTGTTTTCTTAAGTGAAAGGGATGTTCCTAATTAAATTTATATTTGGTATTTTATTTGAAGTAAAAGAGCTAAACAATGCTATTGATTGCAAGTAGGCCCTTTTAAATGTGTAATAAGTTCCTTGAAGACATTTATTATTGGAGCAGACCTTTTTGGGATGTGCCTTGCTGATCCTTGTCTGTTCCTTACAAGTTGTTGACATTTTCAGGGCACTAGAAAGAAACTATGTATTCCTTTGCAATGATCCTGGGAAAGGAAGGAAAAGATGTATTTCTCGTTTTTACTTCTGCTTCTAGAACTGCAGACTAGCAGTGCTGTGAAGGAGCTGTATTTGTACAGATAGAAGAACCTATTTACCAGCTTAGAAAGGTAAATGGATGCTGCAGGTCCTCTAAAGTCAGTGGCCAGAACTTGGACTAGAAGATAGAGGAGAAGCATTTGCTTCTCTAGTTCTTGATTTGGCTGGCCAGGTATGTATATCCTTTCATGGTTAATGCCTGCATTGGTAGTGCAGAAAAGTAGCTAGAAGCTAATGATTTATGAAGAAAACCCTTTATAATCTGTGAAGCAGTTTACAAATTATTGGATAGATGAAGCACTGTGGCATTCCACATCTAATGCTATGATTATTTTCCCTTTTCCTTTTTGCATTCAGCATATACTAAGTAGAACTGTGCCCTGTGGTGCCCATGGGGCAATTATAAATGTAGCATTGCTTACCTTTGATTTCTCTGCTTATTGCTTTGTATTCAAATTTATTGTGCTGTATTAAATTGGTGTTTTATTAAAATTTATGTACTAGTGGTTGGAAGAGAATTACCAACACCTGTGACTAAAGCAGTACCTGAAGGGAATTATTATCCCGGTTAAGCATACACCAGAGGATCTGTATCTGTTAGAGCTGAGAAAAGGGGGCCGGCGCTGTGCCTCACTTGGTTAATCCTCCTCCTGTTGTGCCGGTATACCATATGGGCACCGGGTTCTAATCCTGGTTGCTCCTCTTCCAGTCCAGCTCTCTGCTGTGGCCCAGGAGGGCAGTGGAAGATGGCCCAAGTGCTTGGGCCCCTGTACCTGCATGGGAGACCAGGAAAAACCACCTGGCTCCTGGCTTCAGATTGGCGCAGTGCTGGCCGTAGTGGCCATTTTGGGGGTGAACCAAAGGAAGGAAGATCTGTCTCTTTCTCTGATTGTCTATAACTCTACCTGTCAAATAATAAATAAATAAATGCATTTTCCCTGATCCAATTATTATCTATTACAGTACTCTATTTTGTTTCACTTTTTATGTAAAAAAAAAAAAGTAAAAAAAAAAAAAAAAAGAACTGAGAAAAAAATAGAGTGGTCCACTCTTGGTGAGCTGCAGAATTTGAATCTTTCTTTATCATTACCACAAATATATCAAGACATTCAGGATAAAAATGTTATACTTTATGCTAGACATAGATACTTTCTGCAATGATTCAGAAATATTCCTTATAGGCAGTTCTTTTTTTAAAATAAGTTATCAGATTTAATAAGGGATTCCAGTACTAAAATGTCAAAGAATATTGATATTTCACATAGTAGAGCATTTTGAAAAATAAATTTTAATAGATTTTTATTATTATAAAGAGAACAAGTGGGCCCTGCACTGTGGCTTAGTGGGTAGAGTTGCTACCTGTAGTGTTACATCCCATATGGGCACCAGTTTGAGTCTCTGCTGCTCCACTTCCAATCTAGCTCCTTGCTAATGTGCCTGGAAGAGCAGCGGAGTATGGCCCAAGTTCTTGGGCCCCTGCACCCATGTGGAAGACCAGGAAGAAGCTCCAGGCTCCCGGCTTCATATCGACTCATCTCTGGCTGTTGTGGCCATTTGGGGAGTAAATCAGTAGATGAAAGACCCACCCCCGCCCCCGTGTGCCTCTGCCTCTCTGTAACTCTGCCTTTCAAATAAATAGGTAAATCTAAAAAAAAAAAAACAAAAACAAAAACAAACAAAAAAAAAAAAACACAAGATTTTGTGCATTCCATATGTACAGTTCAAAGAAGACAAACACACTTCCCTAACTCTCTTGCTTCCTTTCAGTCTCCTCCCTCCCTCCCCTCTCTTCATCAGTTTTTGCAAAGACATAATTTCAATCCACTCTATATTCACAGGCTTAATTTGCCACTAATCATGCTATTCAGCAAGTAAAAGTAGGAAGACCACAGTTCCACAGGAGTATAAATAAGGGCTAAAAATGACCATCATGTCCCTAAATGACTAATTCCTGTATATTTTTTAGTATTCTATATCAACTGCCACATATCAGAGAAAACATATGATATTGGTCTTTGAGACTGGCCTATTTCACTAAGCACACTGTAGTTCTTACGTCAGTTTTCTATGATGACTTCTTCATTGTAGCCTTCTGGACAAAATCCAAAGTATTAATCTTGACATCTCAAACCCTTGCTTCTCAGGTCTCAGCCTACTTCCTTAATGCTGCCTCTTATCTCTGGCTCTCCCATACACTATTTTCTAGTTATATTTAACAGTCTGTTGCTTGGCTGCTACATTGCCTTGTCTAGTCCTTGATTGCTACATTTCTCAATCTCCTTGTATTTGATATTCCTACATCTTGTAAAGTGTTTTCATATACCAGCTTGACTAACTCCTACTCATTTTTATAATTCATTTGCCCTTACGCAGAAACCTTCTTCATCTTCTACCACTGCCCCAATCCCATCTGAGATTCGTTCTTCCTATATATCTCTTATTCATTTAACTATCAATCTGTACATTTATTGTACGAACTATATATTGTGTTTATCAATCTATAGTGCTTACCTGTATCTGATACATGGTATACTTCAGTCAGTGTTTGCTGAACAAATAAATGGGGTAAATTGGGAGCCAAGAAGTGAGAAATTCTAGAAAGATGCCTACAAAATTGGCCAGTTTTTGGAAACAGAATGGAGAACTCAGTCTGAATAGTGATCATTTTTTTTTTTTTTTTTGCATTTTTCTGTGTTTTCTGTCTCTTCTCTGTGCTGGCATTTAATGAAATCTTTTTAAACATTCTAGTCTCTCTAAACTGGGCTAAGAGGGCATACTGAAGATGGTGTCTTTGTTTTAGCTAGAAGAAGGAAAAGGCATAACTTGCCTTCTGGGCTGGCAAGACAGTGCAGCATTACCTTAAATGGGAAAATTCTCAGCAAGGACTTCCAAGGAGAATGGAAGAACTGCTGAATCAGTTCTTTTCCCTTGTGGAAAAGCCTAGAAATTTGAGGTTTCATTCTAATCAGGTAAATCCCATTTCTGTACAATACCTTCTTGCTTCTTCCTTTTAGCCACATTCTCTTCTCTTTGCCAGGGTGTTCAGAGCCTTTGTGCTGTCTTCTTGTGCCCTAAACCCCCACTGATTTGCTACAATGCATTCTGGATTCTTTTACATGGGTGGTTGGGACTTTGTCTAGGGCAGCAGTCAACCACACAGGACTTTTACCCTTACAGGTACCAGATGTTTATGGATGATAGAACATAATATATCATGCATCATAGCTGTAGGTTTTTCTCTAAAACGTAGTGTCTTCATATTCATGCAGCAATCATTTTATCATCTTTTGCATTTCCTTGGATTTACTGTGTTCAGCTGACTGTTACGCTGCTGGTCTTCAGATAGTGGTTTGTGGAATCATCTGGAGACTTGTCTGAGATGCTGTGGTGACTGAATCTCCCTTCTTCTCCTTGTGGTCTTAGGGATTCTTCACTTTATGCGACCTGTCTTTGTAGCCACTGGACCAGGGGCTGCTGGTCCTTTAAAGTCTAAGTACAGAGTGGTCACAGTATCATTCAATTGCATAACATCGTTAATGGAAGTCACAGGGGAACCCATATTCAATGTGGGAGGGGACTATGGAAATTCATGAATACCAGGAGGCATGGTTCACTGGGGTCATATTAAGATCAGCTAGCTAGCTAACAAAGGACAATGCACTGTGAAAAGCAATTATTTTTATTTAAATAGTTTCAAGTACTGAGACTGTGGATTTCAGCATCTTGCAAGGCTTTATTCCTTTCAGTTCCCTTCTCAAATTCTCATTCAGTTTTACTCATCGTTCCATCCCTCACTCCTACTGTCACTTTGCTTGTCTGCCTCACTTTCATTGGTTCTGCTTCCTTGGCTCCTGTTGAGATGATTTCAGGAAGGTGAAGATATCAAGTTCCTGTGCTCCCTTATCTCTGTTCTTCCTGATCTCTGTCTCTCTATTGTAACTGGTGTCGTGGGAACCAACAGGCTCACCTGCTCGGCTAGCTGCCCATAACCCTTTATGTAATGGCTCGACTTTGTGCCACTTTTGTCTGTCGGTTTATATAAGAAGTTGAGGTGCATGCCTGGGTGCAGGTAACTCGATACAGTCCAGTTGACAGCCTCAGACAAGTGGTTGTGATTCTGCTGATGTTATCACTCACTGCTGCAAATAAAGAGGCCTGAACTTGCACGGGGCTCCTAAGTTCTTAGTTCAATGGCTTGTTCGAACCCAGATCTAGTTTCTCTGGAGTCAAACTCCTAAGTCACAGCTTCGTTTCCAAACAACAAGAAACAACTCAGCACCCAGACCCTGTCGTTTGTTCTTAGTCATCTTCCATTTTTCTCTCCTGCCTAGATTTCAAACTTGATTTTCTTCTCAGGTCTATGTTCCACCATTCCTATGCATCCTGAGCTTTAGTCATTTTGAGCATTAACATATTCTTAAGTATATTGTGATCCCTCATTTCTTTTGGCTGTTACATATGTTGCTCCTTTTGGTAAGAAGCAAAGAATATCTTTCTAAAACCTTTAACATCCTCTGTTCTCTCTTCGAACAAATTAGAACATTCTTCATGATCTACTATGAAGTCTCCTTTGCTTCCTCTGCATGATTGCTTGATCTTCTCTGTACCCTTTCAAAGCACTTTTGATATGTAATTTATTTTATTGTATTGTAAACACTCAGGGGAACTGTCTTTCCAGTGATATTTCTTGTTCACCTCTGTGTCTTTCTATTTCAGTTTTTCACAATGTATAAAATATAGGAGTTACACTGAATTGGTTGGTTGGATTATTTCAATCTTACTTTCTTTTCGCAACTATTACCTCTGGTGGATGTCTGTCACATGTTTCTCTCAAATCCTACGGCTAGGCAACCACATTTTATATATATATATATATATATATATATATATATATATAGTATTTCACATTAGAATTTATACTGTGTCCTGTCTGGGGTCACCTGCAGAGTAGCATTTCTGTAATCACATTTATTCTGTTTCCCTTCTAAATTTTATCATCTCAGTAAAACCACTGTTATCCCAAATACCAAGGTGAGCCCTTATCCCTTTCATCTATCCATATCAATTCTTTGATTTTGGTCATTTTTTTCTTTTGATATTGCTCCCATATTAATTTTTGTCAACAAATTCTATCACTCTCCTAGACCAGATTTTCATCTTCCTATAGCTGAATTATTATCTGATTTCCACCTTATTTCTTTGTTTTACCCTCTATTCTCTCCTTTTCTCTCTCTTTGCTAGATTAATCTTCCTAAAATCACTCTTTCAGAGTGTTGTTCCAGTCGCTCTAGAGATGCTATCCCTTTGCTGTCATCATATTTTCCCTTTTGCCTAGTTTTCACTGTGTTCCACACTCCAAATTCCACTATCCATGTCTTCCTGATTTTGAATGAAACAAACATCCATTTAATCCCAACTGCAAGGTTCATCTGTCTAGAAAGTTCTTGCCTTTCTACCCTACTCACATATCAGCATCCTACTCATTCTCCTAAGATATATTCTAATTCTGATTATCTATCATCTTTCTTTCAATTTTTTTCTTACCTATATCTCTCTTTTCTCTGCACATATATTGTATCAAAACCATTTTATTACTCATGGTTGTCAGTTGTATTTTATCAACATATATGTGTCTCAAGGGGAGAAACTATAGTTTATCTTTCTTGGTAGCTCTTGCAGTGTCTCATTGCCCAGGACAATTCCAAACATGCAATAAATGACCATATTAGTATTACCTGGTAAATTATATGAACTTTTTAGTGTTGGATTTTTAACAAAGACTTATTTTAATTATTTGAAAGACAGAAGAGTGACAGAGAGGTGTGATCCTTCCATCTACTGGTTACTCCCCAAATGCTCACAACAGCCATTTCTGTGCCAGACTGAAGCCAAAAGCCAAGAGACCAGAATTTCATCTGGTTTCCCACATGGACGACAGGGACCTCAAGCACTTGTGCCATCATCTGTTGCCTTCCCAGGTGCACTATCATGAAGCTGGATCCAATGCGGAGTACGTAGGACTTGAACTGGTACTAAAATACAGAATGCTGGCTTTGCAGGCTTAACTTGCTATACCTTACTGCCAGACCCAAGTGTTGGATTTCCTAGATCATTATGCATAGGTCAATGGAAAGGTATTTGTTAGCATACCTAAAGGAAGCAACGAAAAAAGACATTTCTCATTTCCTACAATTCCCAGGTGAGATGTTTCCTATTTTGGCCCTGGATGATGTATCTGCATATTGGAAAATAATAAAAATTAGTATTTGTATGCTAGTTAACTGCTTATAAAGCATTCTCACTTATACATAGTTCATCATAACTTTGTAAGTTCTTTTAGATTTGCTGTGCATTTTGTGATTGGAGAGCTGATGTGTAAAGATGGGATGGAGGAGGATTTGGTGATGGTGAAGGTTGCTTTTGGTTCATCCCAAGGAGGTCTGTTTCTTGAAGTGTTGAGAAAGATATTATCTTTACACATTTACTACACATTTACTTGAAACTAGCTTAACATCTCTAATGTTTCAGCAATGAAGAGAATTCCAGATATACAGATATACAAAAATAAGCATGAGTGCTGGAACCAGGATGGGTCATACTATAGTGGGATTTTCGATTGTTTCTCAAGTCAGCTTATATGGTTAAGTTTTTTCTGCTATTAAAATAAAGTAGATGAGACAAAATTTCATAGAAAAACACACAAAAAAATGAAAGGAAGTGGAAAAGAAGGATTGAAAATGAAAAGCACATAAGTGAAAAAAAATGAAGTGTTTAAATGGATGCACCAGAATGTAAATGTTTATTTTTAAGATTATATCGCCACCTAGTAAGTCAGTACAGAAATACATCCACAGAAAATGACAGCTTCAGCCTGCTATCTCTTATCCTCTGGCTCACAATTCTTGCTGGCACCTTTCTCTCTAAATATCTGCACGTGAGACCAAACCAGCATACATCTCACATAAGCTTTTTGAATTCCCGACACTCAGCGTCAGCTCACATTTTCTCATGTATCTGCGGGTGCGTAATGGAAAAGTCAACAGCACACATTTTAGAGATGGAAATATATCAGGAATTTTAGTCTCTGTTATCTATCCTTGAAAAAGGATGAATTAAAATTGTGCATGTTATCATTTGCCAGCTCTATTTACTTTGGGTATTTCATTAGTGAAAATATTTCACATTTAATACTTTCACGTCTGCCTAATAAAACAAGAAGTCTGGTTATGGGTCTTTGTGAAGAAGCATTAGAATCACAGAATTAAGAACACTAAGCAGAAAGTCTTTAAAATACACCTTTGTCATTAGTTTTCCTATTATTTTAAACAGTCTCATTTCTTTTGCAGTTGCTTTTAAGAACTGCTTGATCACTTATCCTGTTTCTTTTTTAATGAAAATTTCATAAAATACTGCATAGGACTTTTGGATTTGGTGTCTATAGTTGAATACCCAGATGGAATCCTGATTATAATCTTTGCTAGTTCTAAATTTTTCATCAGTGAAAAGGGGATAACAACAGTATAAACATCACAGGGCCTTTAGAAGAAATGTGTTAAGTATTAAATGTTCCAAAATATCATTATTAATAACAAAAATAGAGTAGAGGTGTTAGAATCAAAGGATGGGAACTGACCCCATTTTGTCACCAACAGTAGATCAATATGTCTTAGAAAGAGACAAGAGAAGAGTCATATTTTTTTGAGACCAGGGAATCATCTTTTTAAAATTTTACATGATTGATTTTTTAAGATTATTGTATCTTAAGAATATTTATAATTGAATAATTCCATTTCTTAAAACTTTGAAAATATACCTCCAGTTTTTCACTACTACCTTCCTTTCAATAGTCTAGTCCATTTCTGTCCTCCAGGTAATGTCTCCTTTTCATTTGAAGGATTTAAGAACTGCTCACAGTATTTCCACTGCAGAAGTTAATGAGGGCCGGCGCCGTGGCAATTCTGGCACATGGGTTCTAGTCCCGGTCGGGGCGCCCGATTCTGTCCCGGTTGCCCCTCTTCCAGGCCAGCTCTCTGCTGTGGCCAGGGAGTGCAGTGGAGGATGGCCCAAGTCCTTGGGCCCTGCACCCGCATGGGAGACCAGGAGAAGCACCTGGCTCCTGGCTTCGGATCAGCACGGTGCGCTGGCCACAGTGGCCATTGGAGGGTGAACCAACAGAAAAGGAAGACCTTTCTCTCTGTCTCTCTCTCTCTCTCACTGTCCATTCTGCCTGTCCAAAAAAAAAAAAAAAAAAAAAAAAAAAAGTGAATGAGAGGAGAGTGTTGTCATGGAAGCCCTTTCCAAGGGGGCTGTCAACCATACAATTGTCAATTTTGCTTCACTCTAACATGGCAGATCTGTTATTTGTCCCTTAATAACCATTTCTTTCTTTTTTTTTTTCCCTTAAGAAATAGAACTTGTGTTGGTCTGCAATCATGTGGCTAAACATGATCTAAACACCTTGAGATGTATTTAACTTCTGGGTCATGCTTTTTAAAAGTAATATGCATGTCCTCCTTCCTTTGCCAGTTTATCCCTTTCTTCCATCAAGGGTGTGGTTTTGATGGTGGGACTTGAACAGCAATTGTGGACCAAGAGACAGAAACTGAGTGTTAAGGTGGAGTGGAGCAATGTGACAAAAGGAAATCTGGCCTTGATCCGTGTCATAATAGCCCTGGAATACCTTATTCATGAAGGAGAAGCCTCATCTTATCTTAGTTATACTTATATATATTTTAATTTCTTTATTACAATAGTTTAAGATATATTACAACTAATTCTAATAGTTTCAGAGTAATAAGCCCTAGAAATGTTAATATAAAATTATAGATTTTAAGTGTAGAGACTGCATATAGCAAGACACTATATGTCCAAATCTAGTCCTTCAAGGATTTTGAAATAGAAAAGCCTTCTCATGTATACTCAAAGAAAATTCCCTTCGTGATGGTTGGCAGAACAGGATTGTGCAAGGCTAGAGAAGGGTAAGATCATGATTCTTAAAAAGAGACTTTGAAGAAATTAACTCAGGATAGAGAGGTGCCAGGTCTGGAACCCACATTTCAAGCAGAACAAAGAAACAACCCTATATCAAAAGGAAGGGGGAAGAGAAAGGACTGGATCTCAGACCATGTGTGGGGAGAAGTATAGAAAAGGCCATGTTAGCAGACAGAAAGAACAGGCCTTTGGGAAGAAGATAAAATATTTATTAACATTTATTAAGATATTCATGACCTGGATTGCAATATAAATCCTACTTTTCTATCTCCTCTAATAATAGATTGTAACCAATATTGAATACATGCTAGGTGGCAGGCACTATGCTTCACATCTAAAATCCTTACGGAAGCTCTTTGAGGCAGGTGATGCTATTATTATAAAGTATAAAGGGAGGGAAATCACTTGACAAAAGTCATCATGCTAATAAAGTTTGGCATTTGAACTCAAGTAATTTGCTGTAACCAATGCACTTTATTTTCTTTATAGAATCCTTACCGAATTCTCCATTGCTGATCATTAGCTTCAGGAAAGTGACATTTGATTACACAGGAGCTTGAAAAAGAGGGCACAGTGGACCTGCTGGGAGTTGAGTTAATCAATATATATTCCCAATAAGTAGATCAATTTCTGTTCATTTGATATTTCCCCTCTATATACTGCACTACACTACACTCTACTATACTAATCACAGAACGATGTATTGAGAACCGTCTAATGGCTCCCAGATAGCTAGTGTTTCACTGAAGACACTTTTCAAAATTCAAGATCAGAAAGTGTAGTAACCTGGAGACCAGAAGGCCCATATGTCCTGATTTTCTGCTTGTTTGTTTATTTGGCTTCGTGAAAGTCACTGCAGACTTCTAGGTTTCAGAGTCTTCATCTAGTAAAATATTTGATGAAGAGGTGGTAGGTGACATGTGAACTGATTAACAAGATTTGTAGTTGAAGAAAACAGTAGAGATGCAGCTATGAAAAACAGTGGGTACTCAAGTCCAGTTGCTAGTGGAAAGGGCAAAAGTAGAACAGAGCAAATTCTGTAGTGAGATACTTTTCCTTATGCATTTGAGTAATGGCATCAAAGAATAGATGGGGAGGATTTTTTGGTGGGTTAAGCTGCTCTTTGCAACTATGCATCCCATATTACTCAGTTTGAGCCCCCCTACCTACTCAGTTCTATTCCAGATCCCTGCTAATGTTCCTAGAAAGCAGCAGATGATAGCTCAAGTACGTGAGTTCCAGAGATCTATGTGGGATACCTGTATGGAGTTCCTGGCTCCTGAACTAGTGGGTGGAAAATCTCTCTCTTTCTCCCCAACCTCCATCTCTGTCACTCTGCCTTTCAAATAAATAAATAAATAATTTTTTAAAAAGCTCTATGTAACACAATTGTTTACTTATTTGGATCTGGATTTAGACTTTATGAACATGGAAACAAAACTGATTTCGATGCTATGTTAGATTCCACTGCCTTTCCTGTCAGTGTATTTTTCTAACTCATGACCAAAGATTCAAATCTTTTATTTTCCATTTATCTTGCTCATGCAGTACTTTGACAAAATTATAAAGAAGCAGTTCAAACAGATTCAAAGGTTGATCTTCGACCAGGCGAACAAGGCAGAGAAATATTTTCCAGCCAGAGGAAGTAGTATGTGGAAGGCTTGAATATACTAAAATGTAATGTAATTCAGTAACCTATGAGTAGTGCAGACTGGCAGAGGTTTTGCTCATGGAATTGTAGGTGTGGGAGTGGTAATGAAGCGGAACCACATAGAGAAGAGACTAGGAGTATAAACTGAGTTTGCGGGGTGGTGTTTTTCCCATGTTTATGTTCAAACTTTAGATCTATCTCAATAAGAAGTTCAATAATTAAACACGAATGAAAGGTTTTTTATTTCTAACCATGTTCTGTGCTGTTTTACTTTATCTCTTTCATCATAATTCTGTGATTAGATATATCAGATTTTCAGATGCGTGTTTATTTACATGTAAATAATTTCCCCCTTCTCCACAAGATTTTCCTAATGTGATCTGTCTTATGGATAAGTCTAATATATATGTTATAGGTCATTTTTTGGAATATTTTAAACCAAATTTATTTGTGGATGAGACCAAGATAAAAGGGCTATTTGCGTTTTAAATATACATGATGTTGTTGCTGGGATGAATGTTAGGGTGGGTCTAGTTAATGCATTAGAAATCTTGATTTAAAAGATGCAAAATGAACTCTTGTATGTTGTCTCAGCCTGTATATCCAGCCTCATTCATCTCTGCACACTCCTTTCTCAGCCCCTGACCCAGGCATATGTAGTCTCCCCGTTCTTGGTCCCTCATTTCTCCCATAACATTCCTGCCCTATTATGGGAAACTATCTCAATCTGGCACAGGTAGACACTTAGCTTTGGTTGCAATGATAATATTTTGGTACAATATAACTAATTCTTGACATCAATTTCTTAGCATCAATAGTTCAGTTATTACGTATCTTAGAGTTTGGTGGGGGGGGAGAATTAATTGGAGAGAGATGAAAATGGGGGACTTGTTCTTCACTTATTCTTTTCAGAGATAACTATTTCTGTAATCTGTATTCAAAGCCAAGAATTTAGAGGAGAAATACCCCTCAGTGATTTCTACTAGGAAGGCAAAGAGTAGGTGAAAGGGAAGGAGAGAAATTGAAGGAAGGGACCAACTACTCTGCTTTCTGAGTCAACAAACATGGTTTCATCTAATCCTTATTATAATCTTGTGAGGATGGAATCACTATTTTCATTTTATCTTGAAGGGCAGAAAACTCAAAAAAATAAATAACGTCTTCAAGGCTAGGCAGCTAACAAGGCAATAGAACTAGAATTTGAATCTAAACTTTGGATACTGAAAACTTATCACTCTTACCAATGGCATTGATTAATGCCTTAACACACTAAGGTGAGAAGTGAATGGGATCAAGATATATTTGAATTGGTAATCGTGGCCTGCTGATTTATAGCGCACTGTTCCTGCCCTATTCTATTTGAGCTAATATCTTTTGGATGGAAAGTACTATCCTACACATTTTGTGACGATCAACATTAGCTATCTAATGAATGATCATCTGATTAATTAATTTGGCACATGGCACTTATTATAATTTTTCTTAGAAATTACTGGAAATCTTGCAAGGTCTTTGACTACCTGGTATAGACCACATATCATGGGTAATTTTGGATCTTAAAATTGTGTTCAGTTAAATATCTTACTGCTTAGACTAAATGTAATGGGCTAACCTAGATGTTTGGCTAGAAGTTTAATGAGCCATACTCTAAAAACCCCTGAGGCTTTAAATTCTTTTGTTCTAATACTTAGAATTACTATGATAGTCTTATTTTTTAATATAACTGTCTTACTGAGTATTTTTTAAAGCATTTATTTATTTATTTGAAAGGCAGAGTTGCAGAGAGGCAAAGGTGCAGGGGGAGAGAGAGAGAGAGGTCTTCCAACCACTGGTTCACTCCTGAGATGACCCCAATGGCCAGAACTGGCCCCACCCTAAGCCAAGAGCCAGGAGCTTCTTCTGGGTCTCCCACATGGGTGCTGGGCCCAAGGACTTGGGCCGTCTTGTACTGCTTTTTCAGGCCATATCAGAGACCTGGATCAAAATGGAGCAGCCAGGACTTGAACCCGTGTCCATATGGGATGCCGGCACTGCAGGTGGCAGCTTTACATGGTAGACTGCAGAGCCGGCCCCATGATAGTGTCTTATAAAAAGGGTAAGGTGTGAGATGAAAGGGGAAGAAGGAGGGTTCTATAATCTTGAAGGAGGTTACAAGTATAGTTACTTGTAAGAATAAGCATGGATTCCTATATAGTATCAGGGAATGGCAATACTAAAAGGTATACTGTTAACAGCAGCATTTTACACTGGAGAACTTTTCCACTGGACTGGAGTAGTAAGTTGTTAATAGAATCATTAATTACACACAAAAATTAAAAAAAAATAGGAGTAGGTTTTTAAAAATCACTAAAATTCAAGTGGGTAAAATATATGCAAGGGTTAACTTCTTGCCTTTAAATTTTCTAATAAACTTGGAAACAGGATGTTAAAAGTTTATTAGCTGGATGTTGGTTAATTAACCTTACTGCTTCTGTTCTGGTAGACAGTAAAGGCACACAAACCAAATCAACCAGCACATAAGCCCGTTATAAGAACATCTTTAAAATAATTTACTTAGCTTATTCACTCCCACACTTTTGAGTTCTCTATATTATAGAATTCTCCAAGTGAACCAGTATCCCAACATGTTTGCCAAAATATAAAGATGAAAAGAAAAATGAGTTCTCTTACAATACCCTCTGGGACTAATTACCCTGATCTGACTAGACTGGTTGTTAGATCTGAATTACAGTCATGAATAAGTTAGATCTTAATTAAAGTCATGTATGGGGTCCAAGAGGCAATGTCATACAGGCAAAAAAGCTGTTTTGTAATAAGTGGAAATTAGCATTATAATATTTTGTGAGAAATTGGGCTTCCAGTTAGAAATATATCTGTTGAGATGTCTAAACAACTTCAGGCTTAAGAAAGTTAATCTATCTTTTTTCCCTATGTATGGATCTGTCTACATTTTCACTTTCAGACAATATTAATTGTTTATTTTAGGTAATATGATGAAATAATATATTTTCAAATTATTTGTTCATTTTCTTTTATCTGAAAATTCATGACAGTTTACATTAAAGGTTTTAAAATTTCCTAATAATTCTGAATATCTTGTGTGGGTGGAAAACAATGAAACAAATAAGATTTTGTAGGGAGTGGATAATAATATCATTTCTTGGTAGTAGAAAATGTTTCATATGAGAAAAATAGCTCTGGGATAGATAATAGAATTTTTTTATGCATGGGCTTTTATATTTAAAGAAGGTTCATACCGAAGGCAAGGGGATGAACTGCATATGTTTCTTGACCTACTCCTTTCTACTGAGTAATAAAAATAGTCTAATTTGTCACAAGCCACATGAATGAAATGAGGCATTGATTATGCACACACATACACCCAAAACAATGGCAATTAACTGTGAAGACTAAGCTAAGTCACAGGGTGTTATGGCAGGAGGGAATCCAAGCTGAGTTCTGGCCTCACTATGAATTAATATTCTTAAACGGATACTGAGGAAGGACTGTAGCCATTCTGTAACACTAGCCAGATAACAAAGCACATTTGGGAGAAAATTCCAGAGGGAAACAACTGAGATTTTTAATTTAATTTAAGGCTCCTGATCATTTCCTTCTTGGTAGTAGGTGTGTGTCTGTTGGGGAGGTTCATTCCCACATTTCTATAGGATTTAGGGATTTATGAAATCTCTATATTTATAAAATCTAGAGTAGGTTGGTGAAATAATTATTTTCATTTTATAACTGGAAAAATTCATATCACAGAACTGGAAAATATTGGAGATAGATATCACTTTCAAGTCTTCTGACTCTAAGGCTACAATTTTTCATCTTTGCCTTGCCATTTCTTTAAAAGGCTCAAAGTCCTACTTTCCTGGAAATAGAGGTGGGGAAAAGAAACTCAACAATTATCTTTCCAAAAGAGAATCAGAAAAATTTGCAGAGTAGGGTTCTTGAAGGTTTGAAGAGTTAAGGCCTCAATTTTAACTATCAGATCTACAAAGAACAGCATATTATCTCATTCTGATAGGTAGATTGAATAAACTTGCATAGAATGGCTGTTGAAGTTTCTTTTATCCGTTGGATCATAGACTCATATAATGTTAAAATCAAATCATATATATCATTTAGTCCAGTGCTTTGAATTACACATGAGAAAAACATTGACTAAAGATGCTGGACCTATATTTATTATAAATTAGGAATCTCATTTATAAAGGCTAGGCAGGGACAATTTTTTAATGTGAAGAAAATCCCAAATTGCAATAAAAGCCACAAAATCCCTTTAATAAGATTTAAGAAGAAAATTAGCTGTTTATTTACTAGCCAATTGTTAAAATTAATATTGTTTAAAGAGATCACCATATCACCACAACACGTTCATGAAATGTTTTATAAGATGTTAAAGGTGATAGATACAGATGGTCTGGGTTCTGAGAATTTTTAATCTTCAAAAATGCTATGATTGTCTACTTAGCAGATTTCTTGATTTTCATAGCATTTTTTCTGGCTGTTAGAAGTTGTAAAGAGTACAGTCATTTGGAGAAGAATTTGCAATCCTGTATGAATGATTTGAATGCTTATGAAAACGGAAGCAGGAAATTAGAGTATATGTCATATTTTCCGTGATGTCTTTTTTTTATACAAAATCATCTATGTCTTTGACTTTAGCCTATCTCAAGCTTGTTTCTTTGCCTGTTCTATCCAAAAACAAAATGATCTAATAATAAGATGTTCATTAATGTCCTGAATAACTTATATATGTAGTATTATAGCACCTTTCCAGGTAGTCAGAATATTAAAAATGAACATAAATTGAAAATCATAGATAGTCAAAGTTTCTGTTGAAATGTTTCAGAAAATACACTACCAAAGTGACCTGAGTAAATTTCTTGCAGGTTATTTTCCTTCTTGTTTCTTGGAATGAACACCAGATGAAGCATATTAGAAGAAAAATGTAGATTAGTTCAATTTATCAGGTTTTTGACCAAGAAAAATGCCTAGAACTGGCAAGCACTCTGTACCAAAGATGCTTCCAAATGCCTCCCCACCCTCCCACCCCCACCATCATGTAGTGAGCTATTTTTATAATCAGAAAGCCAGGAAATAGCAAATAGAGATCATCTGACTGAGATAGCCAGTATTTGCCTTCTTTGGTCATAATTTGTTAGCTTTCATCTTGGGACTGGCTGAGAGGTTGGTTTCTGCGATTGGTTGAGACTGAGCTGCTTGGCTACAGGAATTACAATGACAGGAATTACAAGCTCTTAGTCTACAATCTGCTTGCACACCAAGCTAAACTGTAGTTCTCTTCTTTCTCTTTAGACTGACTCATTACGCAAGTATGGAGACTTGCTTAGGCCAATTTATTCCTGGTCAGTAGTGTGCAGCTTATTTTTAGAAGTATATATTAGCCTTTTTCCATTGTTATAATAAAATACCTAAGGCTTGGTAATGCATAAAGGAAAGAGGTTTATTTAACTCTCCACTGTGGAATTTCAAGGGTATAGTGTTGATATCTGCTGAGTTCTGAGGAGGGCCCCATGGATAATGGCAAGATAATGGTGAAAGTGTATATGAGAGTGGTTGCAGGGTGAGATTGGAAGCCAGAGAGTAGGGAGAAGCAAGTATTGCCTCGGTATGGGGGGGAAGCCATTGTAATCCATAAGTGGTACTTTGGAAAATTATATGCATTAAATAAAAGTTTAAAAAAAAAAAAGTTAATATTGAATCAGCCCACAACAAATAGGCACTTCAACTAATGCCATAATGCCATGGTTTTCATTAACCGACATGGCAGTAAATCTTCAATCCATTTGTAAATTGATATTGAGGTTTCTGGGTTAGTTAATTATTCCTTTAAAAGCAACAGATAAAGGTGATATTCAGGAAAACATACTCAATAGGGGAACAAAAACAGGAAAATTATCAGTGAAATAGACTATTATTTATAAATTTTAGCTAAGTTATTTATGTAAAAGTATAATTTATGTGTTAAGTAGTTTTGGAGGGGAAAAACAGATATAGAGTGGTAATATGACTTCCAAAAGTAATATCTACATGAGCATTTAAACAGGTGTTTATTTTTCCATTTGAAATAGCACTCATAAAGTTATGTTTTCCTCAAAAAAAAAAATAATAATTCACTGTTAAGGAAACTAAATGTTATCCCATTAGATCTACATTAATCCCTTCTGAGGACAGTGACGTCAAAGACCTAATCACCTTTCATTAGATCAAGTTTCCTAAAGGTTTTACCCATTCCCAACATTGCCATATTAGAGATCAAGCTTCTAACACTTGAACTCTTGAGACACAAACCCCATCCAAACCGTATCAGGGCCACATAATGCAAACAAAAAAGCATAGAAACATTAATTAGCATTAATTAATAGAACTAGAGTAAGCACAGAGCATGTCCATTATGTAGCACATGGAACTGAGATCAACTCAGGGAAGAAAGAGTTCCTCTCCATTCATCTCACAATCATGCCAAACTATTTACTGTCTGCTCTATGTTTGTTTTTAAGCCCTGCAACCATTTGTGTCAAGAAATACTAAGGATAAAGTAAGTGGGGATGCTGTTTATTTGTGATATTTATAGAATTTACTGCAGATCTTACAGTGCTTTATCACTACCTCCTGGAGGTTTCTTGAAATTCATGCTTTGGGCATTATGCAATTTTCTTAAAATTGGAAAATTATTAGTTCTTAATCAATTTGACTTTTAGCAAAGGACTTTTGTACTTCTGACATTTTTCCACACACTATTTATCCATTTTCTACTAAATTGATTTACTTTATATTCCAGGTTTGTAGTTTTGGATCTGGTTCCTGACTTGTCTCTGATGTGAACTATTGATTTATGCTGAAATTTGTGATTATTAAAAGGGCTAAATGCAAGTGTTTATACTTCTGATTTTTCATCTGTACATGAAATTCCTTAATAGAAAGTTTTTTGATTAAAGGAAATTTTTGGTGGTTGTATTTGGCCTCCTTTGGCACTTGCAGTTTGAAAAGCAGTAAAAACAACTCACCTGGTCAGAAAAGACAAAACAGCAAGCGTGATGTCATGTGTCTGGAGAACTCAGGGGCACTTGAGATGTGAATTTGCCATACAGGGGCAAGAGGCTAACAACCGTTCCATCAGTGGGATAGCCATCATGGCTGTAACTCATGAAAAGGCAACAAGAAAGACCCTATTGCTGTCCAGTATTACAAAGCTTTCCATGACTTTATTTGTTCAGAGGTGCATCATATAAATGGAGTGCTTATGATTGTAGGTGTAGTACATTAAATTTTGGTAAAAGTAATTTTATTTTGGTAAAAGTTGTTCTGGATGGCTCAGTAGGACCCCTCCTTGGGTAATATGTTTACTTTGATTTTTTCTCCAATGATGCAGAATGGTTTATAGCCTAAATATTTTCTCCTGATGATACTTTTATTTCTGGTATGACCTTTTTCCCTTTCAAGCCCCAAAAGAAAAAAGAATTATAGGACACATATAGAGTGACAGATAAATGTAATACACTCTAGGAACTTATTGATTTATTGATCAAGAGTCACTTAAAAAATCTATAATCTGAAAGCTAATGAAAGAAGGAAGGCCAGTAATACGATGTTAAAGTGTATGAGTAGGCATGATGCACAAATTCTCATCCTAATTCATTTGGTATTGGATATGCTTACACATATTTTTCTACAACTTGAGAATTTTTATGAATAACAGGGAAA
Source organism: Oryctolagus cuniculus (assembly GCF_964237555.1). Lineage (NCBI taxonomy): Eukaryota > Metazoa > Chordata > Mammalia > Lagomorpha > Leporidae > Oryctolagus > Oryctolagus cuniculus. The sequence goes on from NC_091435.1 coordinate 57,305,130, forward strand.
TCAGTGCTATTTAACTGAAATATTGTAATACAGATTTCTATTTGGTGATAATGTGAGTCTTCTTGAGGTGTTCTAAAATTCACTTAATTAGGTCACCTTTGGGCAAATTAAATTTCAGGCAAATTGAAATATATCCAAAATTTTAGATCTTCTGAATAACATTTAATGTCCTGATATGTTAATGTGCTTATTGGTACATCAGGGAAGGGAAATAACTAAGTCTATAAACAAAGAAAATAAGTAAATGCTTAATTATAGATGAGAATGTCCTATATTTGTATGATATGTTTGACTTCTCTTATAAAATGTAGTATAAAGCATTTGATAAAAATAAGTTTTTATTATAATTTTGCATCATTTTTTCCAAAACTAAATTTCTATTTTTTTCTCCATAATGCTTTATAAGTTGTAAGGTCATCAGATAATTTTTTTCTTATACTCATTTTAGTGATGAATGTGGTGCTATGAATGGATGGTAGCCATCTGCTTTATATTGTAACAGTAGGCGGCTAGTTCTATAAAACCCAGAAGCTATGGAATCCAGAGAAAAGCAGAAGTATAATTAATATGTTTCATGGAACTGATCGTTGAAAAGTATAGGAACCGAGTAGGGGCTGCTCTTGGAAAGAGAGCCCTTGTCCAAGGGAGAGCGGCACTAGGAAGATGGCTGGTGAGGAGTTAAAACAGGAGCCTCAAGAAGATTCTGAAAATCCCACCCCCACCTCTTAACCAGCCACGCAGAATCCTGCTACAGTGGAAAGCATCCCTGACGCTGCGTCCCACTGGACAGAGGGGCTGGCCACAGAGCCTGGGATCAAGCCCTGCTCTCAAGAGAACACAACCTACTGGACTGCAGCTATGTTTCTCATTTGTTGTGGGGATGTGGGTGGGGGCTGGGGTAGGGAGGGAGAGCAATGCTTGGATTTTGGTTTGTTTCCTATTAGAAGCCAACAGTTTTGTTCTTAATTTCACTTCATTTGAGGCTAAGAGGACTGATTGATGATTCTCAGTCTCTTCTGCCCTGTCCTGATTTTAAAAGCCCTTTCTTTTCTTTTTAGGCATATGTTGTAATAGCAGAAAGATTTAATCTGGGCAACTTTGATTCTTAAAAAAAACAAAGCATGTGAATAAATATTGATGTGTTCACCTCAAAAAAAAAAAAAAAAGAAGAAGAAAGAAAAGTATAGGAATCTACAGATTTGGCCTTTCTAATACTATTTAGCCAATGGTAAATTGTGTCTCTTTTACTATTTTATACATTTCTATTAATCAGTGTCTCACCAGTTCCTGACAACAGGGACCATGTCTTGGGCTTTTCTAAGCATGTTATTTCTTTTTCCATTCCAGGGGAATGTACCTCTGTCAATATCATGGTTAATAAAAATGTTTCCATGACATTATAATGTATGGGTATAAAGAGAGAAGGACTCTTGCATTCATGTTGGAAGCTATCAAAATGTAGGCTTAGGCTAGCCAGCATCCATCTTTCTATGTAGAGAGAGTTGATTTGTAGAAAGAAAGAATGAGGTCATGATACGAAGAGCAGCAAAAACTGGGGCCTAAACAAGGCAAGAGAGCCATTGAGCTCATTCACATAATCATGACTGAATTCTACTTTTGGACTTCCAGTTATGTGACTCCATAAATTTCTTTTTACTTTATTTGGTTTCAGCTGGGATTAATCCTCATCTCACTTAAAGTATTCCTTATAATTTTAAATGGAAAGTGGCTCAGTGGAAGTTGAATTTTTCCCCTAGAAATTTGAGAAGCTGATATTAGGTAAAGGATGATATTTTGTAGATAAATACACATATTATTGCTCAGGGTAAGAAATAAATATGAAATGAAATGTTTTAATTCTATTTAACAATAACATTACTAAAAGAATATAGAAAATTCTCATGTAGGATCTCTGTCCTTAATGTGCTGTACATTGAGACTTAATGCTATAATGAGTACTCAAACAGTATATTTCGCTTTGTGTTTCTATGGGGGTGCAAACTGTTGAAATCTTTACTTAATGTATACTAAACTGATCTTCTGTAAAAAAAAAAAGAAGAAATTATCAGTTCCCAACTTGACTCTCACTGGGATTAAACATGACAATAGGTCTGATCTGATTTCATTATTTAAAAAATCATCTATTATTTTTCACTTTATGTTTGTGTGGGAACAAACTGTTGAAATCTTTACTTAATGTATGCTAAACTGATCTTCTGTATATAAAGAGAATCGAAAATGAAAAAAAATTTGGAAAAAAAAGAATATAGAAAATTTGTATTTTCTCATATTGATGGAGAAAAGGATTTAGTATGAAATTTAGTATATAGAACAAGATTTTATTAGAATGATGGTATATTTATATTCTAATTCAAATGTTACCAATAATTGTTAAGCTAAATTTTGGCTTTTATTCTCACCAATGAAAATATATTCTACTTTTCTTACTCATTTGATTTTCTGTCTGCATAAAATTATACCTGATTCTTCTTTTTGTTTCTCATCCTTTGCAATGAAATCATTTTTAATAAAATGTATTTACTTCATTTATTTTAAAGGCAGAATGGCAGCGAGAAAATGAGAGGCAGAGAAAGAGATTTTTGCATCCTGTTGTTCACTCCACAAATGACCACAAGCACCAAGGCTGGATCAAGCAGAAATCAGGGGCCAGAACTCCATCCAGCTCTTCCACATGGGTGACAGGGAACCAAGGTACTTCAGACATCTTTCCTCTTCTTTCCCAGGAAGAATATCAGGGAGCTAGATCAGAAGCATAATAGCTGGGACTCAAACCAGCACTCACATGCATTATACGGGCATAGCAATTGGTGGCTTAATGTGCTGCACCACAACAGCTGGCCCTAAGGCAAAGTCTTTCTACAGATGCCACACCTACTTCAGATTTCAGGGTAAAATGAAAAATTTATAAGATGTTTGGGTTCTGAAAGATGATTTTAATTGAATTACCTTCTGCTTCTAGATAAGCTCTGCAAGGGGATATCTAGGCTGCTCCCTGTGGATTTTTTCCTCTGTGTTTCTTGAACACAAACCATCGTTTATCTCCTCTCTCCTTCTCTCTCTCCCACTATGTCTCTTCCTCCCTCCTACCTCCCTCCCTATAGTCAAAGCAAAAAGAAAACTAAGCCCTCATTGCTCATTGTAGATGGCTTGTCTTGGTGTATCAAGCCTTGAGAAAATTTTCTCTGCTAGTGGAATCATTTTGCCAATTATCCCTTAGTCATAGGTTTCCTTGTTTGGAGCTGAAATGTACTCTCTCCCTTTCCCATTTATATTATTTTGATGCATGCTTTAAAGAAGCATACATGCACATTTTAAAAATTTATTTATTTTTATTTATTTGAGAAGCAGAGTGACAAAAAGAGGCAGAGGTGGGGAAGGAAGGAAGTGGGAAGATAGACTTTCCATCCAGTTGTTAACTCCCCAAATGCCTGCAACATCCAGGGTTGGGTCAGGCTGAAGCCAGGAGCAGGAACTCCACCTGAGTCCCCTATGTGGATGGCGTCAACCCAAGTACCTAACTATCATCAACTGCCTCCCAGGTTGAATGCTAGCAGGATCTGGATCGGAAGTGGAAGCAGGATTCAAACAAGGTATCTGCCAACATGGGATTCAGGCATCCCAAGAAAAAGCTTAACCTGCTGTGCCACAAAGCCCACCCCTACATGTACAATTTTCAAAATCAGATTACATATTGACTTCTCACATAAACATATCAGATAAACATTTACAAGTCAAGAGTTTATAAGGTGCAAAGTTATTTTAGGACGCTAAATTTATTTCCAGTTATTATCAATTAACATATTGCCATAATTGTTTTGTATAAACCCCCAAATAGAGTTACTTGTGATGAATGCATTGTGATTCAGAGGGCTCCCAACACATGGTGATTTGAATTTTTTTAACACTGGCAAGCCTACAGCAAAATTTTAGGACATATTAAAAGATGTTTATCGTACACAGTCTCTAATTGAGGTAATCATACAAAGATTTTCAAGACAACTCATTTGATTCATTTTGTGGGCACAAAATTGTGATAATTTATCATTAGTGCTGTCCTCTGGATGCTGTAGTTTCAGTTGAAGTGAAGATTTGCAGCTCTATATCTTCCCTTCCATGGTCAGTGCTCATCTAATAGCTAGTATCCTTCCTAAGGCTGGATTTATGCATTTGTTTTTGGTTCAAGGTTTCTTGCTCCCACTGGCAAACACAGATGCTCCTTAACTCCTCTTCACCTGAATGTGCATAGAATATAATTATGCCAGGAACTAACATCGTCTGAAATGCCTTTCTGTTTATGCTTATAGATCAAGGTCAAAATAATTAAACTGAAAGATGGTAGCATCATGGATTATGCCAAATATTTTCCCAGGGGAATGTGATAGCATACATCACAAATAGGCAAATATTCATGCAAATCCTCTGCTGGCATTTCTGTCAGCCCAGGTTCATTATTACTAAAGATGAAGTTTACAAAACAGATTGCATGGAATGCAGATGTTTCTAGTGGTATTTCTTGCATATGTTGAAATAATGATGTGTGGGTTAATTTTGTGTCAACTTGACTGCACTACAGAGTGCCTAGACATAGGGAAGTCCCACATCTGTTGCAAACATTCAGAATAAGAGATATGATTATGTTGGATAAAATCATGTTAGTTTCTACTTCCCACTGTCATGTGGATTTATCTGTGGCATTGCACAAACATTGTTGGAGCACTAAGCTTTTTTAGGAAAAGTCTCTCCCTTTGGGTTGAGGGACATAAATGCTCAGATCACTAGAGTTCTCACACTAAATAATTTCCAAAAGAAATCTGTGAATTTAATATCAGAAAAGTAACTAATATATTGCTAAGAAAACTTTATGCAAATTTACTTACTTAGAAATAATAATACTAACATTTTTAAAACAAATCAATATTTAAAAAGAACTCATTGAAACTACTTTCCTTTGGCCTTCAACTTTCTGAGAAACAGGTAGAACAAAAAATAAATAAATAACTGAAAAGACATGGATGGTACTTGAATAATTAGCACATTTCAAAAGTGTTATTGCTGAAGACATTGACACTGTAGTTGGCTTAGATGACACCGTCCATACTAATAAAAAGATACTCATTACAAAGTATGTCTTTGTGTTAAACTTCTCCATAACCTTCTACTGGCTATAATTTTGTGTTAAAAACCAACTGAAAATCAAGTTTATTAAGTATTAATCACTTGGCAGAAATGGAAGCTAATCCTCCAAATTGTCTTTCCCTTTTCCAAAATTGTAGAAATGATCTGTGGAAGAAAAGGCCAGTCTTGTTATTTCATGAACATTTCATTATTGCTATTCCCTACCACTCCTACTGTCATCAATTACTTCATCTAAAGGTGCAAAGGAGTCAGGGCTGTAGACAGTAGAGGGCTAACTCTCGTGACCTGGTGACTCACTAGGACAGCAGGCTTCAACTTTATTTGTTGAACTAATCAACTCCATAAATTGTATCATAAGACATTCTGGAATTTGAAGACACTTTTATCAGTCTAAAAACCAGGGTTTTTTTTTTTAATTAATTTAAAAGCTGTGGTACGTATAGGCTGGCTTCTGAAATTTGCATTTTATTTTCAGCTTTAAATGATTATTTAAAATGCAGATAGAACATAAAATATATATTTCAAAGAGCAAAGGAATTTGATCCTTTGAGAGACTGTTGCTATGGGATCATTGCATGCAAATTAATCTGTAAACATTTAGCAGCTAGAATACCTGAAGAGAAGGGCGGGGGGAGAGAGGAGAAAATTAGTCAGATGGAGAGCAAGAAAATTACTCCCACCTGATTAGAAAAAGATAATCATGGTGTTTTCATGCATACCAGCAACATAATGGTGTTTAATTTCTCTTTCATTTTTGTTTACTTGAGTTGAGGATAGGTAATACCAATGACTGTGGGAGGGATACCGAAATGTTTAAAAGTTTACCTGGAAAAGTAAGGCAAATGAATACATTTTGGGTTAATAAATAATTTTTCAGGTTCTATCACTAAAGCGATGAAAAACTCAAAGTACACATGTTATACTTATTTCACTAAATCTCACTGGAGTTTTACAAATGCCAACAAACTCTTATGGAATTAGAAAGGTATATCCTACTTGCATCTTAGCAAGAGCTCCTTACTGTCATGTTTATAGTTGACGACATAATCTCTCAAAGATGTCTACATGAAGGGTCAGCCTTGTGGCGCTCCAGGGTACGCTCCCACTTGCAATGCTGGCATCCCATATCAGTGTATTAATTTGAGTCCTGGCTGACTCCCTTCTGCTCAACCTCCCTGGTAGTGCACCTGGGAAAACAGCAGATGATTGCCTTTACATGGACTGCTGCCACCTTTGTGGGATACCCAGACAGATTTCTGGGCCCTTGGCTTTGGCCCAGTCCATCCCTAAACACTGCCGTGGACATTTGGGGAGTAAATAGTGGATCTCTCTTTTTTTTTTAAACTTTTATTTAGTAAATATAATTTTCCAAAGTACAATTTATGGATTACAATGGCTTCCCCCCCCTATAACTTCCCTCCCATCCACAGGCCTCCCATCTCCCGCTCCCTCTCCCATTCCATTCACATCAAGATTCATTTTCAATTATCTTAATACACAGAAGATCGATTTAGTATATATTAAGTAAAGATTTCATCAGTTTGCACCCACACAGAACATAAAGTGTAAAATGCTGTTTGAGTACTAGTTATAGCATTAATTCACATTGAACAACACATTAAGGACAGAGATCCTACATGAGGAGTAAGTACACAGCGACTCCTGTTGTCGACTTAACAATATGATACTCTTGTTTATGGCATCAGAAATCTCCCTAGGCTCTAGTCATGAGTTGCCAAGGCTATGGAAGCCTCTTGAGTTCGCTGACTTCGATCTTATTTAGACAAGGGCATAGTCAAAGTGGAAGTTCTCTCCTCCCTTCAGAGAAAGGTAACTCCTTCTTTGATGGCCCCTGAACAGTGGATCTTACTCTTTCTTTCCCGCCTCGCTTTGTTACTCTGCCTTTAGATTTCATTTATTTATTTATTTTTTAGATATTCCATCTGCTTTTCACTCGTCATATGTCTGCAACAGCCAGGAATGGGACAGGCTGAAGCTAAGAGCCAGAAAGTCAAGCCAGGTATCCCATGTGGGTTGCAGGGGCTGCAGTCCCGGAGCCACCACTGCTGCCTCCCAGCGTGCACTTTAGCAGGATTCTGGAACTGGAGTATAGAGTACAGCCAGGATTTTAACCCAGACACTATGGTGTGGGGTGTGCGTGTGTGGGCAACCCAAATGCTACCCATATTATTTTTTTTAAGATTTATTTATTTATTTTGAAGTTCAGAGTTTCAGAGAGGAAAGGAGACACACACACACACACACACAGAGAGAGAGAGAGAGAGAGAGAGAAATAGAGACAGAGAAATCTTCTATCTGCTGATTTGCTACCCAGATGGCCGCGATGACTGGCACTGGGCCAGGCTGAAGCCAGGAGCCAAGAGCGTCCTCTGGTCTCTCGCATGGGTGGTAGGAGCCTGAACACATAAGGGTGGTAGGAGCCTGAACACGTGGTCATCTTCTGATGGTTTTCCTAGGCCACTGGCAGGGAGCTGGAGGGATGTGGAGCAGCTGGGAAATGAACTGGAACCTACATGTGCTGCTAGTGTTGTGGCTATGGCTTGGTCTCTTACACATACATGCTGCCCTCTCCCTCCCAAAGTCGTGTTTTAACTGCTGTGCTAATACATGCCTCAATCTATAAAATATTTAAATCTTGAGATCATAACTTTAATTACATCTATAAAGGCTCTTCTTGTTCTACTAGTGTCACATTCACAATGTTTGGGTAAGCATATCCTTTGGAGGCACAGTTCATTGCACTGCAATTATTAAGTGAAATTAATGACATCTAAATACATGAAAGAACATAGTATGTTCATGGATTGAAGGATGGTAGTTCTCACCAAATTTACTTGTATATTCAAAATATCCTATCAAATCTTTGCAGGTTTTTTTAAGCAAAACCTGCAATGTTTATTTTAAAGTTTGTGTGGACAAGCAAATGACCAATGATAGGAAAAATGATCTTGAAGAATAAAGTTGGAGGTGTTATACTACTTACACCACTACGCTGAAGCTACAGTGAACAAAAAAGAGTGTTATTACTTCAAGAGTACATCAGTAGTAGAGAATAGAATATTCAGAAACAGACCAATATACTCACATCACCTAATTTAAAACAGACATATCACAGCACAGAGTGGAAGTTGTAGTGCTGTGGGTGGGGCCCACACTTAGGATGCTTGTATCCTGTGTGGATTTGAGTCCTGACTGTTCTGATTCTTTTCCAGTTTTTTGCTGGTATGTATTGGGGGGCTCCTCTGCTTGGGAGACTTGGAGTCTGTCTTCGGCCTAGACCAGGTCTAGTTTCTGCGGGGATTTGGGGAGTGAACCAGTGGATGGAAGCTCTCAATCTCTCTCTCTCTCTTGCTCTGCCTTTTAAGTAGATGAAAGTAAATAAATATTTTTAAAATGTCACAGCAATACAGAAAGAAAAGGTGGTATTTCCATTAAATTTTGCTTAATCAGTTAATATTCATAAACAAATATTTATTTCTCACACACTAAAATCAATTCTAGATGAGTCATAGCATAAAAGCGAAAAGTAAACAATAAAGTTTCTATTAAAAACAGAGAAAATATGTATTCCTAACCTTAGGGAGGATAATAGTTTATTAAATAGGACACAATAAATACTAACCTTGCAGGGAAAACTCAGAAATTAGGCTTCATAAAATAAAGTACCTCTGCTTCTTAAAAAATGCTAAAAGAGTAAAAATGAAAGTCACTGGGAGAAAAATTTTGGAATGCATATCTAATAATAGACTCATATCTAGTACAAATAAATATTTTTTGCAGGTCAATAAGGAAAAGATAATTCAGAAAAAAAAAGGATAAGCAAGTAGAATATGTACTTCCCCAAAAGACTATTCAATTGAGTATTCAACAAAGAAAAGATGTTCAACGTTGTTAACTATCAAGGAGATACAAATGAAAACTATAAGAGATAATATTAGACACTGACATGGGCCAAATTTGTAAAAAGCTTGCAGTAATAAGTGGTGTTGGACATGGAGAAAATGTTCCCATACTGCTGGATAATGTTAATTAGTGTAACCACTTTGAAAAACTACTTGTCCATATTTATTAAACCTATGAATGTACACATAACATACTACCCAGTGTGTGTATAAACAACATAAATAAGGATTTTTTTGTCTATCAAAAGACATGTACAAGCAATATTTATAGAAGCATTATTCATCATAGCTTCCAATTGATAAAAACCTCCAAAAAACCCAAAGTAGAATAGATAAATTGAATTGTATTCAAATAATGGAATGCCATATGGTAAGGAAAACAAAATTAAAAACACACACTATGCCTACTAAAATAAATAAATAAATGAAATTTTTAAGAAGAAACCTCCATGAAACCTACAAATTTTTCTTTTAAATTGTAGGTCATAAACATACACCTTAAAATGTATAGTGTTAGAGATTAATTAGTTTTATTGATTTTTTATTTACAAAATTATTTGGGGCCTAAAATTTTACTGGAGTTGAAACAATACCTATATTTAAATAGGGAAGATTTAACCACAGCTGGCATATGTTAAGTGTACAATTTATTCTAGTAAATCTTTTTAAACTTAAAAAGCAAAGGTGATTACGATGGTATTTGTTCTGTATCTTGACTTTAGTAATGGTCACATGAATCCGCACATGTAATAAAATTTCGTTGAACTAAATGCACATATGTATGTAGAACCAGTAAAATCAGAATAAAGTCAATGGCTTGCTTGGTGTCAATTTTCTGACTGGTATTCTACTATAGTAATGCAAGATGTTACCATTGGGGAGAACTGGACAAAGAGCTTACCAAGGAACATGTTGTACTGTTTCTTACAACTGCATGACTATCTATAAATATCTAAAATTTAAAGAATTGTGAACATCATAAATTATATATCAGTTTCTATTTTATTCTTATAGGCTTACTTTATTTTTATTTATATAAGGTGAAAAAAATTATTTATGTCCTATATATACAGATTTAGGAGCATCACTCTCTTAATTTACTTCCTTGAAAAAATGATATTTGAACATTGTAAAAGTTAACATTTTTGAAATTATTCAGAAAACATCATGGAAGAAATCAGAATCTGCAATTTTTCTATAGAACAGAAAACAGTAAACTTTTACTTATGTATCATCTACCTAAAAGAAAAATCCTGAATCATGTTTCTTCTTATGCACTTTGCACATTAAATTGAAAACATATAACAATACAAGTTGCTTTAAATTAATCCAACAGAACAGATCTGAAGAGCACAATGAAATCTATACAAAGACTTACTATAGATGCCTGAAAAAATATTTCCTTCGATCATGCCAATTTGTGTAGAAACATTAAATATTTTAGAGCATATTGAAATGTATTTTCTCAAATGATTGTCAAACACTTAGATCAATTTTTAAATTAAAATAGCATTTACTTACTTTTATTTTTATTATATCAAGTGAACCTATTGATTATGTGCAATGTTTTCTCTTATTTATTCATTAATAATTTTTGAACAGCTACTATTAAGTGCAATTCCAGATGAGACAGATTTTGTAGTAAATAGGAAAAATGGAATTTAATTTAATGGACTCTTCTCTCTAGCTGAGCTGAAATTGTAACAATAATGCTATAATAAAAACATTGTTAACAATGGGTAGTGTCAAATATGGTGCTAATCACTCCATATTTATATTTTCATTAGTATTTATTATGAACTTTCTTTTTTTAAAAGATTTTTTTTATTTATTTGAGAGGTAGAGTTACAGGCAGTAAGAGGGAGAGACAGAGAGAAAGGTCTTCCTTTCACTGGTTCACTCTCCAGATGGCCACAACTGCTGGAGCTGCGCTGATCTGAAGCCAGAGCCAGGTGCTTCTTTTTTTTTTTTTTATTGTTTTTTTTAGGGTATGCTTGTTTTTTTTTTTTTTTAACTTTTATTTAATGAATACAAATTTCCAAAGTACAGATTATTGATTACAATGACTCCCCCCCCATAACGTCCCTCCAACCCGCAACCCTCCCCTTATCCACTCCCTCTCCCCTTCCATTCATGTCAAAATTCATTTTCGATTCTCTTTATATACAGAAGATCAGTTTAGCATACATTAAGTAAAGATTTCAACAATTTGCTCCCGCACAGAAACATAAAGTGAAAAATACTGTTTGAGTACTAGTTATACGGGTCTCCCACACAGGTGCAGGGGCCCAAGCACTTGGGCCATCTTCTACTGCTTTCCCAGGCCATAGTAGAGAGCTGGATCGGAAAAAGGGCAGCCAGGACTAGAACCTGCACCCATGTGGCATGCTTGCGCTGCAGGCAGAGGATTAACCTACTGCACCACAGCGCTGATTATAAAATTTCAAGAAGACTCTGGGAGGCAGTTTTCTGGGATGCAGGGAGACTTTATGTAAGTGACAGAATGAATCAGAACTTAGAGATGAAGATTATGAAAAAAATTTGTGAATAGAAAAAAGGGAGATCAACTAAATCTTAAAGCAATAGATTCTTATTTGGACTGTGAAGGAGAGATAGGGGCCTAAAGTTGATATAGAAGGAACCAAAATATTAATGAACTCCTGAAAACCTTTGGAAAATAATTTCAGCCGTACTAATGGAAACAGTTTGCTGGTATTCAACTTTTAAATAGACCATTAGCTAAATTAAATTTTAAAAGGATTATAGGAGAAAAGGTAAATACCAACATATAGTTATAATTATAGTGAATTGTGAAATGGAGAAGTATAATGAAAGTTGAAGGGGAGACCCAGAAGAAGCTCCTGGCTTCAGATCAGTACAGCTCCTGCCATTGTGGCCATCTGGGGAGTGAACCAGCATGTGGAAGACTTCTCTCTCTCTCTGTCTCTACCTCTCTCTGTAACTCTGTCTTTTAAATAAATAAAAAATAAATTAAAAAAAAAAGAAAGTTGCAGGGGATCTTCCAACATTTCATGGGAAATGTATATTATGAAAAGACTGTGCATGGATTTTGATTTTTTGCACCAAAATAAACTTATCTCTTAATTCCATTTTCCAAGAATGTTTTAAAGTACTGTTGCAATTGATAAAAGTGTAAATTTTATTCAAAACAAAGTAAGATTGTGAAGATGGTGATTCATATTGGATATATTTAGTGAAAGTTAATTTCTAGTCCAAAAATTATGATTTGAATATTTTTAAATGTGTATACAGTCATGCATAAATAATGACAGAGACATCTTCTGAGAAATGTGTTGTTATGCAATTTTGTTTTGAGGCAAATATCCTAGACAGTGTAAAAAATGTCCTAGAGTATACTTGTACAAATTCAGACAATATAGCACCATCAGTTGGTATAACCTCTTGATGCAATCAAGAAACTTGGTAACCATGAAATGTATAAGGTTGCTGCTGGCATAACATTGAATGTTTTTTCACAGTCAGCTCTTTACTAAGTAAGTGTATACTTTAAAATGACTAGCAGTATTATATAAATTCATAAACTAGTATCATAATCATTTATTATCATTATCAATATTTTGCATCATATACAATTATATGTGCTACACTTTATGCTATATGGCAGCATGATAAGTTTATTTATACCAGCGTTACCACAAACATGAGTAATGTGGTGGGCTATGATGTTATTATGACTACAGTGTCACTAGGTATTAGGAATTTTCAGCTATTTTAATCTTATGGGACTTTTGTCCTATATGCGGTCTGCTGTTGATGGAAATGTCATTGACCAAAATGTCTATATACAGATACATGGCTACTCTAAAATAAAAAGCTTCCTGATTATCAAGCCTTAGATGTATACCAGCATCATGATTCTACTTACATTATTTTTCACATTTTCAGACACTAGATCTTGATTCAAGTGTCTAGTTTTTATACATCCAAATTTCATTCTTCCATTTTAAAATTTTCTCTACTTATATACTTCATTTGGAAGGTAGAGAGCGAGTTGAGGAGATACAGAGACAGAAAGATATCTCCCATCTACTACTTCGCTTCCCATGTGTCGAAAACTGCTGTAGCTGGGCCAGGCAGAATCCAAGGGCATCAATTCACTAAGGGTCTCCTGTATGGGTATTTGAGACCCAATCACTGAAAACATCACCTACTCTTTTGCAGAATGCACATTAGTAGAAAGCTGAAATGTAGAGTGTAGCTGGAATTTGAACCCCGAGACTGTAATATGGATTGCTGGCTCCCAAGGAATGGCTTAACCACTGTTGGCATACACCCAAACTTTATTTGTGATTTTTTTGTGATCCTGATTGCCAGTCAACAGCCAATCCAGATCATCACCTTGACCTAATGGTCTTTCTTCTTTTTACATGTTGAACATTATGGCTAATGGTACATTAAGTCTGTGGTTATAAAATAAATTGAAATTGTATTATCATAAAAATTAAAGAAAAAATGAAGGAAGGGATGATTGAGTGAAGTAGGGAGGGGGAGTATGATTATTTTCTTATAATTGTTTCTATGAGATATAAGAAATCTGTTCTCTTTATATTAAAACATTTTAAAAAATCTGAATCCTGAATTTCTCAATCCTAACTTCTATTAAGAAAATGTACTTCCATGTGCAGAAGCATGAAGCAAGACCCCTACCTTTCACCTTACACAAAAATTCACTCAACATGGATTAAAGAGCTAAATCTATGAACTGACACCATCAAATTATTAGAGAACACTGGAGAAACCTGCAACATATCGGCACCGGCAAAGACTTCCTAGAAAAGACCCTGGAGGCACAGGCAGTCAAAGCCAACATTAACAATTGGAATTACATCCAATTGAGAAGTTTCTGTACTTCAAAAGAAACAGTCAAGAAAGTGAAGAGGCAACTGACAAAGTGGGAAAAAATATTGGCGAACTATGCTAAAGATAAAGGATTAATAACCAGAATCTACAATGAGATCAAGAAACTCCACAATGTCAAAACAAACAACCCACTTAAGAGATGGGCCAAGGACCTCAGTAGACATTTTTCAAAAGAGGAAATCCAAATGGCCAACATAAATATGAAAAATGTTCAAGATCATTAGCAATCAGGGAAATGCAAATCAAAACCACAATGAGGTTTCACCACACCCCAGTTAGAATGGCTCACATTCAGAAATCTACCAACAACAGATGCTGGCGAGGATGTTGGTAAAAGGGACACTAACCCACTGTTGGTGGGAATGCAAACTGGTTAAGCCACTATGGAAGTCAGTTTGGAGATTCCTCAGTAACCTGAATATGACCCTACCATTCAACCCAGCCATCCCACTCCTTGGAATTTACCCAAAGGAAATTAAATTGGCAAACAAAAAAGCAGTCTGCATCTTAATGTTTATTGCAGCTCAATTCAAAGTAGCTAACTGGAATCAACCCAAATGCCCATCAACAGTAGACTGGCTAAAGAAAGTATGGGACATGTACTCTATAGAATACTATACAGCAGTGAAAAACAATGAAACCCGGTCATTTGCAACAAGGTGGAGGAATCTGGAAAACATCATGCTGAGTGAATTAAGCCAGTCCCAAAGGGACAAATATCATATGTTCTACCTGATTGGTGACAACTAACCAACCACAAAAGAGGAAACCTGTTGAAGTGAAAGGTACACTATGAGAAACAGTGACTTGATCAGCCCTTGTCCTGATTGATGATGTACAATTTAATACTTTATCCCTTTTAGTATATTTTTGTTCTAGTTAATACTATTGGTTGAACTCTATAATTAACACACATTTATTCTTAGGTGTTCAAATTTAACTGAAAAGTGATCCCTGTTAAATATAAGAGTGGGGATAAGAGAGGGAAGAGATGTACAATTTGGGAAATGCTCAATCAGACTTACCCCAAATGGTGGAGTTAGAAATGTGCCAGGGGGTTCCAATACAATCCCATCAAGATTGCATGTACCAATGCCATCTCACTAGTCCAAGTGATCAATTTCAGTTCACAATTGATCACACTGATAGGTCTAAGAGTCAAAGGGATCACACAAACAAGAATAGTGTCTGCTAATACTAACTGATAGAATCAAAAAGGGAGAGAACGATCCAACATGGAAAGCCGGATGCACAGCAGACCCATAGAATGGCAGATGTGCTAAACAGCACTCTGGCCTCAGAATCAGCCCTTAAGGCATTCGGATCTGGCTGAAGAGCCATGAGACTATTTCAGGCATGGAAAGCCAAGACACTCTGGAAAAAAAACAAATAAGCAAGCAAACAAAAAACACCTAAATGAAAGATCTCTGCGAGTGAGATCCCAGTAGATATAACGGGCCATCAAAGGAGGTACCTTTCTCTGAAGGGAGGAGAGAACTTCCACTTTGACTATGACCTGTCCAAATAAGATCGAAGTCAGCGAACTCAAGAGGCTTCCATAGCCTTGGCAACTCATGACTAGCACCTAGGGAGATTTCTGATGCCATAAACAAGAGTGTCAAATTGTTAAGTCAACAAAAGGAGTCACTGTGTACTTACTCCTCATGTGGGATCTCTGTCCTTAATGTGCTGTCCATTGTGAATTAACGGTATAACTAATACTCAAACAGCATTTTACACTTTATGTTCTGTGTGGGTGCAAACTGATGAAATCTTTACTTAATATATACTAAACTGATCTTCTGTATATAAAGATAATTGAAAATGAATTTTGATGTGAATGGAATTGGAGAGGGAGTAGGAGATGGGAGTGTGGCTGGTGGGAGGGAAGTTATGGGGGGGAAAAGCTATTGTAATCCACAAATTGTACTTTGGAAAATTATATTTACTAAATAAAAGTTAAAAAAAAAGAAAATATATTTCCTGTGGCCGGCGCTTTGGCGCAGTAGGTTAATCCTCCTCCTGCAGTGCAGGCATCCCATATGGGCGCTGGTTCTAGTCCCGGCTGCCCCTGTTCCAATATATTTCTGTGCTATGGCCCGGGAAGGCTGTGGAGGATGGCCCAAGTGCTTGGGCCCCTGCACCCACGTGGGAGACCAGGAAGAAGCACTTGTCTCCTGGCTTCGGATCAGCACAGCTCCAGCCATTGCGGCCATCTGGGGAGTGAATCAACGGAAGGAAGACCTTTCTGTCTGTCTCTCCCTCTGACTGTCTGTAACTGTCAAATAAATAAATAAAATCGTTAAGAAAAAATAAAAAAGAAAATGTACTTCCTTCACTATGTATAGTGTGCATAGCTCTAGGAGATGATAGTTTTTTGGCATTTTATGTGCTGCAAAAAAAAAAAAAAACTACAGAGTATTATGATGTGATGATAATGCAACATCAATAAAGATATTTCCCAAGTTAAGAATTTAATCTTTTCTGAAGTTTCTGAAAATAATTATTGATCAGAGATAATTTCTTTAAAAAGTTAGACATGCAACATAAAGGACATTATTTATGTATTTCCTATCAATATTTTAGAATTTAGTTTGAGTTTTGTTTAATAAAGCTGGTACCTCAAAGGCAAAATTTAGAAGATAGTAATTGCAATGATTTTGTTGTAAGAGCTACCTCTGAGGGGGAGTATTAGCTCCAGTGTTTACTGCATGAGATCTAAGGGAAAAGGCATAAGTTTAGCTGATAATGGCAAAAGTGGAACAGGTACTCAGTAAAATAAAGTTTCAGTTTATTCAATTTATCTGAAAAATAAATATGTACTTTTATCATTGACTGACTAACCAACGATATTGTTCAACATTCAGTAATAATACCAAACATGTTTGGTGCTTACCATCCAGCATTTCCTGAATTAAGTGCTTGTACATGAATCACGTTTCATTCTCCTAACTATTAGAATCCCAATTTTGAATTGGAAGACATTGAGCATTGCAGAGGTCTTACTTCATAATAAGGTTATGTGGTAGAAAAGAGACTGAAGCATCTGTGTCTCAGACTCCAAAGATCTTATACTTAAAATGCTACTCCAAATGTCCCACTGTGTGTGAACTTAAGGTTCCTGATAGTTCAAATATTCAGTAGCTCTATTTTTAGAAACTGTTGATTAGCAGAGGGAAGTGTGTCTATGTGGAAATGTAGATAGCTAGGGAAAGGAGCTGAAATCTGACAGCTGAAACAAACCACTGTTGGACAGCCAGCCGTCTACCTGTGCTACAGTGCCAGTTACAATTGACAGCCCCACCTGAACCTCTGGATAGCTTGTCACCAACCTATGATTGATGGATGACAGCATCAGTGGAACTGCTGTTGTACAAATTCCAGTCCACCAGTCTGTGCATGATGCTGATTGACAGCTCCAGGTGATCTGTGGTTTGACAGACCTTGTCAACCTGTTTTGTGACAGCTGTATCTGGCCCTTATGACAGCCATGCCCAGCCCACATGGAAAGCCCCTCTGTACACTATCCAAACTCCTTACCCTTTCTGGGCACTAACCAACACTCCCTTTTTGTTCATTGTCTAGGCTACCTTCCCAGGTACCACCAAGCTCTTGTTCCACTTACCAGGTAGCAGAAACTGCCAAGTTCTGTAATGTTGTGAACCTAGAGCCAGAGCTAGCTAGAAATATCTAATATGACTGCAGGATGTATTCCCTGATGACCTTTAGGTTGTCATAATATCTGCAACAGAATTGCCATGAAGGCATTCCTATACCCATCATGAACCAGATGCCAAGACAGCTGATACTGCTGTAAATATATAGTTAAAATTGTTTTATTATAAGTAACTGAAAAATGGTGAAAAATAAGATAGAAATTATTTCAGAACCGGTGTGTTGCTTCATGGACCATGCTTCTTTCCTTTTGTTCCAATACTCTGTTTTTTTTTTAAACAAATTTATTAATACATTACATTCTCATGATCACAGCAAATATATGATATAACCACAACACAATTTTTGTCAATGCTTATATTAATATACTGTTGATACTATGAGAATAGATTCCATATAGTTCATAGATAATAATTCTAACAATGTAATGGTATGTCCCTCCTCCATTCCTTATTTATTTCTCCTTCCTTCCTTCCTTCCTTTCTTCCTTCCTTCCTTCTTCTTTGAGATAACATTTTTTAAATATTTATTTATTTATTTGGTTTTTTTTTGATGATTCATTTTCGATTCTCTTTATATACAGAAGATCAGTTTAGCATACATTAAGTTAAGATTTCAACAGTTTGCTCCCACACAAACATAAAGTGAAAAATAATAGATGATTTTTTAAATGATGATGAAATCAGATCAGACCTATTGTCATGTTTAATCCCAGTGAGAGTCAAGTTGGGAATTGATAATTTCTTCTTCTTCTTCTTTTTTTTTTTTTTTTTTTTTTTACAGAAGATCAGTTTAGTATACATTAAGTAAAGATTTCAACAGTTTGCACCCCCATAGAAACACAAAGCGAAATATACTGTTTGAGTACTCATTATAGCATTAAGTCTCAATGTACAGCACATTAAGGACAGAAATCCTACATGAGGAGTAAGTGCACACTGACTCCTGTTGTTGACTTTACAAATTGACACTCCTGTTTATGGCATCAGTAATCTCCCTATGCACCAGTCATGAGTTTCCAAGGCTATGGAAGCCTTTTGAGTTCACCGACTTTTATCTTGTTTAGACAAGGTCATATTCAAAGTGGAGGTTCTCTCCTCCCTTCAGAGAAAGGTACCTCCTTCTTTGAAGACCTGTTCTTTCCACTGGGATCTCACTCACAGAGATCTTTCTTTTTTTTTTTTTTTTTTTTTTTTTTCCCAGAGTGTCTTGGCTTTCCATGCCTGAAATACTCTCATGGGCTTTTCAGCCAGATCCGAATGCCTTTAGGGCTGATTCTGAGGCCAGAGTGCTGTTTAGGACATCCACCATTCTATGAGTCTGCTGAGTATCTCGCTTCCCATGTTGGATCACTCTCCCCTGTATTTATTCTATCAGTTAGTATTAGCAGGTACTAGACTTGTTTATGTGCTTCCTTTGACTCTTAGTCCTTTCATTATGATCAATTGTGAACTGAAATTGATCACTTGGACTGGTGAGATGGCATTGGTACATGCCACCTTGATGGGATTAAATTGGAGTCCCCTGGAATGTTTCTAACTCTACCATTTGGGGCAAGTCAGCTTGAGCATGTCCCAAATTGTACATCTCTTCCCTCTCTTATTCCTACTCTTATGTTTAACAGGGATCACATTTCAGTTAAATTTCAACACTTAAGAATAACTGTGTATTAATTACAGAATTAAACCAGTCATATTAAGTAGAACAGACAAAAAAACTACTAAGAGGGATAATGTATCAAGTTGTTCATTAACAGTCAGGGCTATGCTATTCAAGTCACCGTTTCTCATAGTGTCCATTTCACTTCAACAGGTTTCCTTTTTGGTGTTCAGTCAGTTGTCTCCGATCAGGGAGAACATATGGTATTTGTCCCTTTGGGACTGGCTTATTTCACTCAGCATGATGTGTTCCCGATTCCTCCATGTTGTTGCAAATGACTGGATTTCATTGTTTCTTACTGTGGTATAGTATTCTAAAGAGTACATATCCCATAATTCTTTATCCAGTCTACCGTTGATGGGCATTTAGGTTGGTTCCAGGTCTTGGCTATTGTGAATTGAGCTGTAATAAACATTAGGGTGCATACCGCTTTTTGTTTGCCAATTTAAATTCCTTTGGGTAAATTCCAAGGAGTGGGATGGCTGGGTCGAACAGTAGGGTTATCTTCATGTTTCTGAGGAATCTCCAGACTGACTTCCATAGTGGCTTGACCAGTTTGCATTCCCACCAACAGTGGGTTAGTGTCCCTTTTTCCCCACATCCTCGCCAGCATCTGTTGTTGGTAAATTTCTGCATGTGAGCCATTCTAACCGGGGTGAGGTGAAACCTCATTGTGTATTTATTTGAAAGAGTTACAGAGAGAGAGGGAAAGATCTTACATCTGCTGGTTCACTCCCTCACTGCCACAGTGGCCAGGGCTGGGTCAGACCAAACCCAGAAACCAGGAGTTTCTTCAGGGTCTCCCATGTGAGTGCAGAGGCCTAAGGACTTGGGCTATCATCTGCTGCTTTCCCAAGCAGGGAGCTGGATCGGAAGTGGAGCAGCTGGGACTCGAACCAGTGCCCCTATGGGATGCCAGCACTGCAGTGCTGGCTGCAAGATAACATATTTTGAATTTGTGTTATAGTCAAAGGCTTACTACTCCTCTAAATAAAGTGTTCAACAAGCAAAAGGCAAAAGACCACAATTAGGAGGAATATAGATTACAGACATTAATCAAATGAAAAGTTGTTCATTTCACTCATGTACAGTAAATTTTAAAATAATCACACATCATTTAAACTATAGTAATGTGTGTGGTGTGTGTGTGTGTGTGTAAACTACAAGTAAGAGAGCACATGATATCCTTATTACCATGGCTAAAAGTGCCTGCCTCTTTTTCACAGAAACTATGTAAGTGCAATCTTGTCTACTTATATGTCATTGGTCAAAACTTAACGACATGATAAACAGAAGCCTCCTTGTGTTCTACCTAAACTTACTTGGATGTGGAGGGGATGATGGGGGGTGGTGGAATAGACATTGGGAAAAAGATTAGCAGTGTCTGCTAAACATGCTCATCTTCTGATTCCTCCCCCTGAGTCCTCCCATCCTTCATTCTTTTTGTGCTGAGGATATTTCATATTTACTCATTTCAAATTTCAAGGGTGCAATATAACATTGTTAACTATAGTCAACATGATGTGCATTACATCTTCAGAATTTATTCATTTTGCATAATTTAAATTTGTATCCGTTGACCAATATCTTCTCATTTCTACCTCCCACTGGCACTGAAAACCACCATTCTAGGCTCTACTTCTATGAGTTTGGCCATTTTAGGTTGCAAATAAGTGATGTCTTGTAGTATTTGTCTTTCTTTGGCTCTTTCAATTAGCATAATTTCCTCAAATAGCAAGGTTTTCTTCTTAAGTTTGAATAGTATTTTCATTTATATCAACTTTATGCACTCATATGTTGACAGACATTTAGATCGTTTCTATATCTTTGCTATTTTAATAACATTGTATTGAACATGGGAATGCAGATATCTCTACAAGATTCAGATTTATTTCCTTTGGATATGTATTCAGAATTGGTTCAAATGGTAGTTGTATTTTTGTTTTTCTCTTTTTTGGACCCTCTATATTGATTTCCTTAGTGGCTCCATCATTTTGCAATTCCACCAGCAGTGTGCAGATTTTGTTTTCTCCACATCCTTGCCAATATTTCATATCTTTCTGATAACAGCCATTCTAACACATCTGAACTAATTCTTCAATCAAGTTTCATTACTATTTCTCTGAGAATTAGTGAAATTATGCACCTTTTCATATACTTGTTAGCTATTTGGAAGCATTTTTTTGGAGAAATGTGTATTCAGATCTTTCGGCCACTTTGAAATCATCTTTTTTGTATGAATATGTTTTCTTTAATTGGATATGTTTGGTATATATTTTGGATATTAACCCCTTAGCAGATGTATGGTTGCAAATATTTCTCCCTTTTCCCTTCTCTTCCCTCCCCTCCCCCCTTCCCTTCCTCTCCCATTTTCCTTTTTCTTACCCTCTCTCTCTCTTTCCTTCCTTCCTTCCTTCCTTCCTTCCTTCCTTCCTTCCTTCCTTCCTTCCTTCCTTCCTTCCCTCTCTCTCTCCCTCTCTCTCTCTCTCTCTCTGTCTCTCTCTCTCTCAATTTACCTTTTAGCCAAAGTATAGTATGGTCTCAATTTACCTTAGAGCTGAAGGCTTACTGCTCCCCTAAATAAATTCACAAAGTAAAAGCAAAAAGATCATAGTTCAGCAAGAGTATAGGTGAAGACTATGAACAATAATCAAATGAAAAAATGTTCATTTTACTCATATGGTGTAAATAGGTTGCCTTTCTATCTTATTGTTTTCTTTGCCGTACAGATACATTTTATTCTGATGCAAACTCACTTATCTATGTTTGCTTTTGTTACCCATACTTTTGGTATCACATACAATAAATCATTGCTAAGATCAATGTCAAGAAGCTCTCTCCTAATATTTTATTATAGTTTTCCAGTTTTCTCTTCTTGTATTTAAGCCAATTTTGATTTGATTTTTCATATGGTGTAACGAAAGAATCCAGTTTCATTCTCTGCTTATAAATATTGTTTTCTTCCAAAATCTCTTGTTAAATAGGCTGTCCTTTTCCCAATATGTGTCTTTTAATAATAGAATAAAAGTTAAAAGACAAAATTGTTTAAAAACTATAACCAAAATTAACTTATGCATAATTATACAATATATGTATTATTATTAAAAGTGATTTACATGCCACCTTATAGTAATATAGCATTCTGTATCTATATGTATACATTCACCTTTATAAATGACTTTCAAACATTTTTATTCTATCATGCTGCTATATAGTTTTTTATTGCAATTTGAGGAGCTCCCTTTAGCATTTCTTATAAGACAGGTCTTGTGGTGCTGAACTTTGTCAGCTTTTGTTCATCTGAAATTTTTTTCTCTCTTTATTCTTCTTCTAAAACTACTATAACGCATATTATTCTGTTTGACATTGTCTTATATGTCTCTTAAGCTATCTTCACTCTTTTTAATTATTTCTCCTTTTTGCTCAACTGAATTATTTCTTTTTTTTTTTTTTTTGCTTTCAAACTTTTATTTAATGAATATAAATTTCCAAAGTACAGCTTATGGATTACAATGGCTTCCCCCCCATAACGTCCCTCCCACCCGCAACCCTCCCCTTTCCCACTCCCTCTCCCCTTCCATTCACATCAAGATTCATTCTCAATTCTCTTTATATACAGAAGATAAGTTTAGCATGCATTAAGTAAAGATTTCAACAGTTTGATCTCACACAGAAACATAAAATGAAAAATACTGTTTGAGTACTAGTTATAGCATTAAATCTCAATGTACAGCAACTAAGGACAAAGATCCTACATGAGGAGTAAGTGCACTGTGACTCCTGTTGTTGACTTAACAAATTGACACTCTTGTTTATGGCATCAGTGATCACCCTAGGCTGCCAAGGCTATGGAAGCCCCCTGAGTTCACTGACTCTGATCATATTTAGACAAGGCCATGGTCAAAGTGGAAGTTCTCTCCACCCTTCAGAGAAAGGTACCTCCTTCTTTGATGACCCATTCTTTCCACTAGGATCTCACTCACAGAGATCTTTCATTTAGTTTTTTTTTTTTTCCCCAGAGTGTCTTGGCTTTCCATGCCTGAAATAGTCTCATGGGCTTTTCAGCCAGGTCCGCTTGCCTTAATGGCTGATTCTGAGGCAAGAGTGCTGTTTAGGACATCTGCCATTCTATGGGTCTGCTGTGTATCTCACTTCCCATGTTGGATCATTCTCTCCCTTTTTGATTCTATCAGCTAGTATTTGCAGACACTATTTTTGTTTATGTGATCCCTTTGGTTCTTAATCCTATCATTATGATCAATAGTGAACAGAAATTGATCACTGGGACTAGTGAGATGGCATTGGTACATGCCACCTTGATGGGATTGAATTGGAATCCCCTGGTATGTTACTAACTCTACCATTTCAGGTAAGTCAGCTTGAGCGTGTCCCGAATTGCACATCTCTTTCCTCTCTTATTCCCACTCTTACATTTAACAGCGATCACTTTTCAGTTAAGTTTCAGCACTTAAGAAGAATTGTGTATTGATTACAGTATTCAACCAAAGGTACTAAGTAGAACAAACAAAAAAAATACTAAGAGGGATAACATGTTCAGCTGCTCATCAACAGTCAGGGTGAGGGCTGATCAAGTCACCGTTTCTCATAGTGTTCTTTTCACTCTAACAGGTTTCCTTTTTGGTGCTCAGTTAGTTGTCCCCTCTCAAGGAGAACAAGTGGTATTTGTCCCTTTGGGATTGGCTTATTACACTCAGCATTATGTTTTCCAAATTCCTAACAGGGATCACTTTTCAGTTAAAATTTAAACACCTAAGAATAATTTTGTGTTAATTACAGAGTTCAACCAATGGTACTAGAACAAAAAAAAATACTAAAATGGATAAAGTATTACATTGTACATCAACAGTCAGGACAAGAGCTGATCAAGTCACTGTTTCTCATAGTGTCCATTTCATTTCAACAAGTTTCCCCCTTGGTGCTCAGTTAGTAGTCGCCGATCAGGGAGAATATATGATATTTGTCCCTTTGGGACTGGCTTAATTCACTCAGCATAATGTTTTCCAGATTCCTCCATCTTGTTGCAAATGACCGGGTTTCATTTTTTTGACTGCTGTATAGTATTCTATAGAGTACATGTCCCATAATTTCTTTATCCAGTCTACTGTTAATGGGCATTTGGGTTGGTTCCAGGTCTTAGCTATTGTGAATTGAGCTGCAATAAACATTAATGTGCAGACAGCTTTTTTGTTTGCTAATTTAATTTCCTTTGGGTTAATTCCAAGGAGTGGGATGGCTGGGTTGAATGGTAGGGTTATCTTCAGGTTTCTGAGGAATCTCCAGACTGACTTCCCTAGTGGTTTAACCAGTTTGCATTCCCACCAACAGTGGGTTAGTGTCCGTTTTTCCCCACATTCTCTCCAGCATCTGTTGTTGGTAGATTTCTGAATGTGAGCCAAATAACCGGGGTGAGGTGAAACCTCATTGTGGTTTTGATTTGCATTTCCCTGATTGCTAGTGATCTTGAACATTTTTTCATGTGCCTGTTGGCCATTTGGATTTCCTCTTTTGAAAAATGTCTATTGAGGTCCTTGGCCCATCTCTTAATTGGGTTGTTTGTTTTGTTTTTTTTTTGTGGAGTTTCTTGATCTCTTTGTAGTTCTGGTTATTAACCCTTTATCTGTTGCATAGTTTGCAAATATTTTTTCCCATTCTGTCGGTTGTCTCTTCACTCTCCTGACTGTTTCTTTTGCAGTACAGAAACTTCTCAATTTGATGAAATCCCAATAGTTGATTTTGGCTCTGACTGCCTGTGCTTCTGGGGTGTTTTCCAAGAAGTCATTACCAATACCTATGTCTTACAGGGTTTTTCCAATGCCCTCTTATAATTTGATGGTGCCAGGTCACAGATTTAAGTCTTTAATCCATATTGAGTGGATTTTTGTGTAAGGTGAAAGGTGGGGGTCTTGCTTCATGATTCTGCACATGGAAATCCAATTTTCCCAGCACCATTTATTGAATAGACTGTCCTTACTCCAGGGATTGGTTTTGGATCCTTGATCAAATATGAGTTGGCTGTAGATGTTTGGATTGATTTCTCGTGTTTCAATTCTGTTCCATTGGTCTGTCCATCTGTTTCTGTACCAGTACCATGCTGTTTTGATTACAACTGCCCTATAGTATGTCCTGAAATCTGGTATTGTGATGCCTCCGGCTTTGTTTTTGCTGTACAAGATTGCTTTAGCTATCCGAGGTCTCCCGTTTCTCCATATAAATTTCAGCATCATTTTTTCCAGAACTGAGAAGAAGGTCTTTGGTATCTTGATTGGTATTGCATTGAATCTATAAATTGCTTTTGGGAGAATGGACATTTTGATGATATTGATTCTTCCAATCCATCAGCATGGAAGATTTTTCCATTTCTTGGTATCCTCTTCTATTTCTTTCTTTAAGGTTTTGTAATTTTCATCGTAGAGATCTTGAACATCCTTGGTTAAGTTTATTCCAAGGTATTTGATTGTTTTTGTAGCTATTGTGAATTGGATTGATCTTAGAAGTTCTTCCTCAGCCATGGCATTGCCTGTGTATACAAAGGCTGTTGATTTTTGTGCATTGATTTTATACCCTGCCACTTTGCCAAACTCTTCTATGAGTTCCAAAGTCTCTTAGTAGAGTTTTTTGGGTCCCCTAAATAAAGAATCATATCATCTGCAAAGAGGGATAGTTTGAGTTCTTCCTTCCCAATTTGTATCCCTTTAATTTCTTTTTCTTGCCTAATAGCTCTGGCTAGAACCTCCAGAACTATATTGAATAGCAGTGGTGAGAGTGGGCATCCCTGTCTGGTACCAGATCTCAGTGGAAATGCTTCCAACTTTTCCCCATTCCATAGGATGTTGGCTGTGGGTTTTTCATAGATTGCTTTGATTGTATTGAGGAATGTTCCTTCCAAACCCAGTTTTCTTAGAGTTTTCCTCATGAAAGGATGTTGTATTTTATCAAATGCTTTCTCTGGGTCTATTGAGATAATCATATGGTTTTTCTTCTGCAGTCTGTTAATGTGGTATATCACATTGATTGTCTTGTGCACATTAAACCATCCCTGCATACCAGGGATAAATCCCACTTGGTCTGGGTGGATGATCTTTCTGATGTGTTGTTGCACTCTATTGGCCAGAATTTTATTGAGGATTTTTGCATCTATGTTCATCAGGGATATTGGTCTATAATTCTCTTTCAATGCTGCATCTTTTTCCGGCTTAGGAATTAAGGTGATGCTGTTAAGAGAGACAAAGAGGGACACTATATAATGATTAAGGGATCAATTCAACAGGAAGATATAACAATTATCAATGTATATGCACCTAACTACAGGGCACCGGTTTTTCTAAAAGATTTGTTAAGGGACTTAAAGGGAGACTTAGACCCCAATACAATAGTACTGGGGGACTTCAATACTCCACTCTCAGAAATAGACAGATCATCCGGACAGAAGATCAACAAGGATACAGTAGATTTAAATGACACTATAGCCCAAATGGATCTAACAGATATATACAGAACTTTCAATCCTACAGCTAAAGATTTTACATTCTTCTCAGCATTACATGGAACCTTCTCTAGGATTGACCACATACTAGGCCATAAAGCAAGTCTCAGCAAATTCAAAAGAATTAGAATCATACGATGCAGCTTCTCAGACCATAAAGGAATGAAGTTGGAAATTAGCAACTCAGGAATCCCTAGAGCCTACGCAAACACATGGAGATTGAACAACATGCTCCTGAATGAACAATGGGCCATAGAAGAAATTAAAAGAGAAATCAAAAATTTTCTGGAAGTAAATGAAGATAATAGCACAACATACCAAAACTTATGGGATGCAGCAAAAGCAGTGTTAAGAGGAAAGTTTATATCAATAGGTGCCTACATCAAGAAATTGGAAAGGTACCAAATAAATGAGCTTTCAATTCACCTCAAGGATCTAGAAAACCTACAGCAAACCAGACCCAAATCTAGTAGGAGAAGAGAAATAATTAAAACCAGAGAAGAAATCAACAGGATTGAATCCAAAAAAACATTACAAAAAATCAGCCAAAGGAGGAGCTGGTTTTTTGAAAAAATAAACAAAATTGACACCCCATTGGCCCAACTAACTAAAAAAAGAAGAGAAAAGACCCAAATCAATAAAATCAGAGATGAAAAAGGAAATGTAACAACAGATACCACAGAAATAAAAAGAATCATCAGAAACTACTACAAGGACTTGTATGCCAGCAAACAGGGAAACCTATCAGAAATGGATAGATTCCTTGACAAATGCAACCTACCTAAATTGAACCAGGAAGATATAGAAAACCTAAACAGACCCATAACTGAGACAGAAATTGAAACAGTAATAAAGGCCCTCCCAACAAAGAAAAGCCCAGGACCAGATGGATTCACTGCTGAATTCTACCAGACATTTAAAGAAGAACTGACTCCAATTCTTCTCGAACTATTCAGAGCAATCGAAGAAGAGGGAATCCTCCCAAATTCTTTCTATGAATTATTTCTAGTAACCTACCTTCATGTTGTGTGATCCTTTCTTTGGCTTAATCTATCCTACTATTAAGTTGGTCCATTGAATTTTCAGTTCCATTATTACATTTTTCATTCCTATGACTTTCTTCTTCTTCTTCTTCTTCTTTTTTTTTTTTTTTTTTTTTTTTTTGGCAGGCAGAGTGAACACAGAGAAAGGCCTTTCCTTTTCCGATGGTTCATCGCACAATGGCCGCTGTGGGCAGCGCGCTGCGGCCGGCACACCGCACTGTTCCGAAGCCAGGAGCCAGGTGCTTCTCCTGGTTCTCATGCGAGTGCAGCTTGGGCCATCCTCCACTGCACTCCCGGGCTACAGCAGAGAGCTGGACAGGAAGAGGAGTGACTGGGACAGAATCCGGCGCCCCGACTGGACTAGTACCCGATGTGTCCGTGCCACAGGCAGAGGATTAGCCTATTGAGCCGTGGCACCGGCCATGACTTCTTTTTTGTACTTTTTTCCTCTGTGCTTTTTGTCTCTGTTGAAATGTTCATGCATATCTTCACTGACTTTGGTTAGCATTTTTATGACTTATTTTGAATTCTTTGATAAATCATATATCTTTGTGTTCTATGGTCAGTTTCAGGAGATTTGGCTTGCTTTTTAGAATTTGTAACTTATTTCTCTGTCGTGTTTCCCTGCATTGGGTATCTATGCATTTGAGAAAGTAGCTACCTCTCCAGGCTTCACAAACCAGTCTTGTGCAGGAGAGTACCGTCATCGATTGCCCCAGATGGAGATTCTGGATGTCTCTTAATCCTCTCTGTCCAAACCACTGTCGTTCTAAGAATCTCCAGAAGTATATTGTATGTCAACTTCCATAAGAACCCAAAGACAGACAAGATGATTCCAGTTCCTTTAGTAACTACTGAAAAAGTTGGTATCCTATATACATGACCTAATTCCTTTTATCTTCAGGGAAAGGCTGGGAACTGGAGTTTAATTTATAATCATTCTCCATCGAGTCATGGAGAAACATCATAGCAAATGACAGCATGCTGATTCAGGGGGCAGGTTCTTTCCAACTATTTCTTTGCTCTTTATAGCTCCTAACAGCCTGGCGTAGTTTAGCCCCAGAGCATGGGGAGAAATTGATCATATACTCATTCAGAACCACCTCTTTGTTTTCTTTAGTTGCTAGGGGACTAAAAAATTACAGGCATGGTGGCTACCTCCAGAGATAGGCAAGCTAGAGACCAGGCCTTTGGGTAGCAATCAGAAAAGCTGGTCACTTGAGTACAATTTGATTTCTTCCAGGGCCACCTCTTCATATAAGGATGTCAATTATATTGATTTACAGTCTCCCTCAAGACCTTATTTTAACTTTAAGTATCTGTTTCATGCCTCTCTCCTTGGCTTGCAGATTACTGAGGTTTTTTCTGTTTGTTTATTTTTTACTTTATGTGTGTGTGTGTGTGTATGTGTGTATGTGTAGCTCTTCATATAATTATCCCTCTTTGCATGTCTATATCCAAATTTCCTTTTCTTAAATGGCACCAGTCATATTAGATTAGGATCCATGTCAATGATCTTACTTGAACTTGATTACCTGTATCACAACCGTATCTCCAAATAAGGCCATATTTTGAGTGCTGGGACTTGGGACTGCAATGTATGAATTTTGCTGGAGACACGATTTATTTATTTATTTTAAAAGATTTTTTTATTTATTTGAACATCAGAGTTACACACAGAGAGAAGGAGAGACAGAGAGAGAGAGAGAGTGAGAAAGGGAGGTCTTCTATTAGCTGGTTCACTTCACAATTGGCTGCAATGGCCTGAGTTGCCCAATCCAAAGCCAGGAGCTAGGAGCTTCTTCCAGGTCTCCTATGTGGGTGCAGGGTCTCAAGGACTTAGGCCATCTTCTACTGCCATATCATTGAGCTGGATTGGAAGTGGAGCAGCTGGGGCTTGAACTGGTGCCCATATGGGATGCTGGCACTGTAGGCAGCAGCTTTACCCACTACGCCACAGTGCCAGCCCTGAAACACAATTTAGTCTATAGCGGTCTCTCATTCTCTCATGGAGAATTGCATGCACATAATCATGACTTTTTATAACTTCACAACTTCCTATCTTTATTGAAACTTTACTACTTTTATTTTGCAGTCCTTAGCTGGCTCAACTTCTTTTGTCTTCAACTTTTCTCTATTTACTCTTACATTCTTTGGGAATTTCACCTACAGCTTCAGACTACAGAGATTCTAAAGTACCTTTCAAATTCAACACAGCCAAAGGAGAACCATTAAAATCTTTCACTCCTCATTCAGCCATTCCTATCGCAGCAAATAGCACAACTGATTACTACCATTGCTCAGAATAAAAACTTTACAGTCAAACATTATATTTTTCATTTTCTTACCTTAAATCCATTCCAACAATAACAACAAAATCCTATTGACTACAGAAATATAAATTCCAATTTCCTAACTACACTTCTTATTACTT
Organism: Oryctolagus cuniculus; assembly: GCF_964237555.1. Taxonomy (NCBI): domain Eukaryota; kingdom Metazoa; phylum Chordata; class Mammalia; order Lagomorpha; family Leporidae; genus Oryctolagus; species Oryctolagus cuniculus. The sequence goes on from NC_091435.1 coordinate 57,335,427, forward strand.
CAAGTGTAACCAATCTCATTCTAGTCTGCATTATCTTGTTCACATAAATTATTGCCATTTCTTCCTAAAAAGTCTCCATGCTCTTTTCTTGTTTTTTAATTATCCGCATATCATCTAGAATAATTACTTAAATACCATGCTAACAGAAACCCAAAAAGAGCTGGTAAGCCATTTTAATTTCAGAAAAAATAGACTTTAACACAAAAGCTGTTAAAATAGGTGAAGAAAGGCACTATGTAATCATTAAGGGATCAATTCAACAGGAAGATGTGACTAAAATAAACATATATGCAACCTGTTACTGGACACATACCTATTTTAAAAAATATTAACAGACCTAAAAGGAGACATAGACACCAGTACCATGTACCACTTTCAGCAAAGAACCAATCAACCAGACAGAAAATTAATAAGGAAACAACAGGGTTATCTGATAACATACACCAAATGCTACCTACAGAACTGTTCACCCCACAGTTGCAGAGTACACATTCTTTTAACCACTGCATGGAACTTTTTCTAAGATAGACCACATATTAGGCCATAAAACAAGTCTCAGCAAATTAAAAAAAAATCAAAATGATACCTTGCATCTTCTTTGACCACAATGGAATAAAGTTGGAAATCAACAACTCAAGAATCTCCAGAACATATTCAAACACATGGAGACTGAACCACATGCTCTTGAATGAACACTGCGTTATAGAAGAAATCAAAAGAGAAATAAAAGAATTTCTGATAAGAACAGATACTATACTTGATCTTCCTTGTCCTGACTGTTGATTAAAAACTTAATAGTTTATTCCTTTTAGTATTTTTTTTGTTCTAGTTAATACTATTGGTTGAACTCTTTAACACACAATTATTCTTATGTGTTTAAATTTAACTGAAAATTGATCCCTGTTAAATATAAGAGTGGGAATAAGAGAGGGAGGAGATGTACAGTTCGTCACATGCTCAATCAGACTTGCCCCAAATGGTAGAGTTAGAAATGTGCCAGGGGATTCCAATTCAATCCCATCAAGGTAGAATGTGCCAATGCCATCTCACTAGTCAAAGTGATCAGGTTCAGTTCATAACTTAATGATAGGATTAAGAGTCAAAGGGATCACATAAACAAGACTAGTGTCTGCTAATACTAACTGATAGAATCAAAAAGGGAGAGAACGATCCAACATGGGAAGCAGGGTACACAGCAGACCCATAGAATGGCAGATGTGCTAAACAGCACTCTGGCCTCAGAATCAGCCCTTAAGGCATTTGGATCTGGCTAAAAAGCCCATGAGAGTATGTTAGGTGTAGAAAGCCAAGACACTGTGGCAAAAAGAAAAAAAAAAAAGAAAAAAAACCCACACCTAAATGAACGATCTCTGTGAGTGAGATCCCAAAGGAAAGAATAGGCCTTTAAAGAAGGAGGTACCTTTCTGTGCAGGGAGGAGAGAACTTCCACTTTGACTATGACCTGGTTTAAATAAGATCAGAGTTGGTGAACTCAAAAGGCTTCTGTAGCCTTAGCAACACATGAGAAGAGCCTAGGGTGATTACTGTTGCCATAAACAAAGGTAGCAATTGTTAAATCAATAACAGGAGTCAATGTGCACTTATTCCCCATGTAGGATCTCTGTCCTTAATGTGTTGTCCAATGTGAATTAATGCTATAACTAGTACTCAAACAGTACTTTACAATTTGTGTTTCTGTGTGGGTGCAAACTGTTGAAATCTTTACCTAATATATACTAAATTGATCTTCTGTATATAAAGATAATTGAAAATGAATCTTGATGTGAATGGGATGGGAGAGGGAATGAGAGATGGGAGGGTTGTGGGTGGGAGGGAGGTTATGGGGGGGAAAAGCCACTGTAATCCAAAAGCTGTACTTTGGAAATTTATATTTATTAAATAAAAGTTAAAAAAAGAAATTAGAAATAAAAAAAGAATTTCTGGAAATGAATGAAGATGACAATACAGCATATCAGAATTTATGACATAAAGCAAAAGCAGTGTTAAAAGGAAAATTTATAGTAATTAGTACCTATGTCAAGAAATTGGAAAGCCACCAAATAAATGAGCTATCAGTTGATCTCAAGGACCTAGGAAAGAAACAACAAACCAAACACAAAATTAGTTGGAGAAAAGAAGTAATTAAAATTAGAGAAGAAATAAACAATTTCTAAACCAAAAAACAATACAAAAGATAAAAGATCTGTGAAATGCACAGCTTTTTTTTTAAATAAACAAACTTGATACACCATTGGTTCAACTGGCCAAAAAAGAAAGAGAAGGAGAAGACACGAATCAATAAAATTAGAAAAGAAAAGGAAATATAACAATAGAAACCACAGAAATAAAAAAGAAACATCAGGAATTACTACAAAGAGCTGTATGCCAACAAACCAAGAAACCTAGAAGAAATGGATAGATTCCTGGACACCCATAGCTTACCACAATTGAGCCATGAAGACATAGAAATCCTAAACACACCAATAACCAAGACAGAAATCAAATCAGTAATAAAGTCCCACCACCAAAGAAAAATCCAGGACCAGCCGGTTTTACTGCTGCATTCTAAGACATTTGAAGAAGAATTAACTCCAATTATTCTCAAGATATTGAAAACAATTGAAGGGAAAGAATCCTCCCAAACTCCATCTATAAAGCCAAGCTCACTTTAATTCCTAAACCTCAAATAGATACAATATAGAGATTACTACTAACCAATTTCCTTGATAAACATAGACACAAAAATTCTCAACAAAATACTAGCTGTTGTATCCAACAACATTTCAGAAAGATCATTCACAGGGACCATTTCTCCCTCGTATGTAGGGATGCTTTAACATTTGCAAATCAATGTGATGCAGCATATTAACAAACTTAAGAACAAAAACTATGATTATCTCAATAGATGCAGATAAAGCATTTGATAAACTACATCATTTCATAATAAAAAACCTTAAGCAAATTAGTATAGAAGGAACATTCCTCAACACAGTCAAGGTAAAGTATGAGAAACCCATGGCTAGCATGTTGATAAATGGGAAAAATTGGAAGCACTTCCACTAAGATCTGCAACCAGAAAATGGTGCCCATTCTTACTGTTGCTTTTAGGCAAAAAAAAAAAAAAAAAAAAAAAAAAAAAAAAAAAATCAAAGGAATACAAATTGGGAGGGGGGAAGTCCAACTATCCCTATACACAGATGACATCATTCTATATATAGGAGATTCAAAACATTAAAACATTCCATTAAGAGACTATTATGGGGTGGAGATGCTCTATGGTGGCATGGCAGGTGAGGCTGCCACCTGAGGTGCCAGCATCCCATGTGGGCACTGGTTTGAGTTCTGGCTATTCCACTTCTGATTCAGCTCTCTTCTGTGGCCTGAGAAAGTAGTGGAGGATGGCCCAAGTTGTTTGGCCCCTGCACCCATGTGGGAGACCTGGAAGAATCTCCTGGTTCCTGGTTTCAGATTGGCCCAGCTCCAGGCATTGTGGCCATTTGGGGAGTAAACCAGTATGTGGAAAACCTCTTTCTCTGTCGCTCTGCCTCTGCCTTTCTGTGGCTCTGCCTTTCAAATAAATAAATAATTAAAAAAAAGAGAGAGAGACTATTGGGGAGACAGTGCTGTGGTGTAGCAGGTAAAGCCACCATTTGCAGTGCCAGCATTCCATATGGGCATTGGTTCAAGTCCCACATGCTCTGCTTTTGAACCAGCTCTCTACTATGGCCTGGGAAACAGTAGAGGATGGCCTAAATCCTTGCACCCCTGTACCTGCATAGGAGACATGGAAGAAGCTCCTGGATCCTGGCTTTGGATTGGCGCAGCTCTGGCTTTTGCAGCCATCTGGGGAGTGAACCAGCAGATGGAGGACTTCTCTCTCTCTCTGCTTCTACCTCTCTGTATCTCTGCCTTTCAAGTAAATAAATAAATCTTTTAACAAAAAAGGACCCTTTTGGAACTCATAAAATGGCAGGATATAAAATTAACACACAAAAAAATCAACAGCCTTTGTATACACAGACAATGCCATGGCTGAGAAAGAAATTCTAAGATCAATTCATTAACAAGAACTACAAATAAATTAAATACTTTGGAATAAATTTAACCAAGGATGATAAAGATCTCTAGATGAAAATTACAAAACGTTAAAGAACAAAATAGAACAAGACACAAAAAAACTGAAATAGTCTTCCATGTTCATGGATTGGAAGAATCAATATAATCGAAATGTCCATAGTACCAAGAGCAATTTACAGATTCAATGTGATCCCAATCAAAATACCAACAGCATTCTTCTCAGATACGGAAAAAAATGATGTTGAAACACATATAAACAGAGGATACCCCAAATAGCTAAAGCAACTTTATATAACAAAAACAAATCTGGAGGCATTACAATACCATATTTCAAGATTATACTGCAGAGCCTTTGTAAACAAAACAGCCTGGTAGTGGCACAAAAATAGATGGGTAGACCAATAGAACAGAATAGAAACTCCAGAACTCAATCTGTGCATCTACAACCAACATGTCTTTGAGAAAGGAGCTAAAATCAATCCTTGGAGAACTGGATCTCCACATGAAGCAAGACCCATACCTTATACCTTACACACACACACACAAAAATCCATTCAAACTGGATCAAAGACATAAATCTATCATCAAATACCATAAAATTCATAGAGAACATTGGGGGAAATTGGCTGGCGCCGCGGCTCACTAGGCTAATCCTCCGCCTTGCCCTGCCGGCACCCTGGGTTCTAGTCCCGGTCGGGGCGCCGGATTCTGTCCCGGTTGCCCCTCTTCCAGGCCAGCTCTCTGCTTTGGCCAGGGAGTGCAGTGGAGGATGGCCCAAGTGCTTGGGTCCTGCACCCCATGGGAGACCAGGATAAGTACCTGGCTCCTGCCATCGGATCAGCGTGGTGCCCCGGCCACAGCATGCTGGCCACGGCGGCCATTGGAGGGTGAACCAATGGCAAAGGAAGACCTTTCTCTCTCTCTCTCTCTCTCTCTCTCACTGTCCACTCTGCCTGTCAAAAAAAAAAAGAAAGAAAGAAAGAAAGAATATATTAAAAAGAGAGAGAGAGAGAGAGAGAGAGAACATTGGGGGAAATCCTGGAAAACATTGGCATAGGCAAAGATTCCTCGGATACATCCCCAGAAGCACAGACAATCAAAGCCAAAATTGACAGATGGAATTATGTTGAGCTGAGAAGCTTCTGCTCTGCAAAAGAAACACTCAGCCAAGTGAAGAGGCAACTGACAGAATGGGAGACAATATTTGTAACTGTGCAATAGTTACAATATAAAGTTACTGATAAAGGATTAATATCCAGAATATATAAAGAGATCAAGAAACTCAACAACAACAAAACAAACAATACAGTTAAAAAATAGGCAAAGTACTTGAACAGGTATTTTGCAAAAGAGGAAATCCAAATGGCCAACAGGCACATGAAAAATGCTCAGGATGACTAGCCATCAGAGAAATGCAAATTAAAACCATAATGAGGTTTCACCTCATCCCTGTTAGAATGGCTTTTACTCTCCCTTATGGACTCCCTTTTAAAAAATAACACTCCTTTAAAGAAAGTCCTAAGGAGATCATGTGAGCAAGTAGCATATCTCCCTGTGCTACCATTCTTTCTTCTTTCTTTTTTTAAAGATTTATTTATTTATTTGATAGGCAGATTTACAGAGAGGCACAGCAGAGAGAGAGAGAGAAAGATCTTCCATCTGCTGGTTCACTCCCCAGATGGCTGCAACAGCCAGATCTGGGCTGATCTGAAGCCAGGAGCCAGAAGAATCCTCTAGGTTGGTGCAGGGTCCCATCTTGTACTGCTTTCCCAGGCCACAGCACAGAGTTGGATTGGACGTAGAATAGCCGGTACTTGAACTGGCACCCATATGGGATGCTTATGCTGCAGACTGGGGTTTTAACCTGCTGTGCCACAGCACTGGCCCAGCTACCATTATTCTTTATCTTCCTTCACTATCTTCCTTTCCTTCACAGAAATGATTATTTTTGAATATAGTATCATGAATTTGTTATTATTATTTCTATTCTCCCTACTTTTGTAATCTTAGCCCTAGCAAAATGCTTAATATATTGTTAATACTAAACAACAATTTTTATTGAATGACTTAATAAAATGTTGATATAAAAGCAAAACAAATGTTAAAAATCATTTTCACTATAATTATGAGACTATTTCAGATCAAATTTAGAGTCTGAATGTTCTGTCTTGCTCCAGCACTCTATTATGCTTTGTATGTAGAGCTTTAATTTTTTTATTATAAACACTTTTATTTAGTAAATATAATTTTCCAAAGTACAGTTTATGGATTACACTGGCTCCCCCCCATAATTTCCCTCCCACCCACACCCCTCCTATCTCCCGCTCCCTCTCCCATTCCATTCACATTAAGATTAATTTTCAATTATCTTTATATACAGAAGATCAATTTAGTATATATTAAGTAAAGGTTTCATCAGTTTGCACCCACACAGAACATAAAGTGTAAAATACTGTTTCAGTACTAGTTATAGCATTAATTCACATAGTACAACACATTAAGAACAGAGATCCCACATGAGGAGTAAGTATACAGTGACTCCTTTTGTTGACTTAACAATTTGACACTCTTGTTTATGGCATCAGAAATCTCCCTAGGCTCTAGTCATGAGTTGCCAAGGCTATGGAAGCCTCTTGAGTTTGCTGACTTCAATCTTATTTAGACAAGGGCATAGTCAAAGTGGAAGTTCTCTCCTCCCTGCACAGAAAGGTACCTCCTCCTTTGATGGCCCATTCTTTCTACTGGGATCTCACTTGCAGAGATCTTTCATTTAGGTTTTTTTTTTTTTTTTTCCAGAGTGTCTTGGCTTTCCATGCCTAAAATACTCTCATGGCTCTTCAGCCAGATCTGAATGCCTTAAGGGCTGATTCTGAGGCCAGAGTGCTGTTTAGCACATCTGCCATTCTGTGAGTCTGCTGTGTATCCCACTTCCCATGTTGGATCGTTCTCTCCCTTTTTGATTCTATCAGTTAGTATTAGCAGACACTAGTCTTATTTGTGTGATCCCTTTGACTCTTAGACCTATCAGTGTGATCAATTGTGAACTGAAATTGAGCACTTGGACTGGTGAGATGGCATTGGAACATGAAATCTTGAAGGGATTGTATTGGAATCCCCTGGCACATTTCTAACTCCACCATTCAAGGGACCCTATGAGAAACAGTGACTTCATCAGCCCTTGTCCTGACTGTTGATGTACAATTTAATACTTTATCCCTTTTAGTATTTTTTTGTTCTAGTTAATACTATTGGTTGAACTCTGTAATTAACACACATTTATTCTTAGTGTTGAAATTTAACTGAAAAGTGGTCCCTGTTAAATATAAGAGTGGGAATAAGAGAAGGAGGAGATGTATAATTTGGGACATGCTCAATCAGACTTGCCTCAAATGGTAGAGCTTCAATTTAAATGAAACCTATTTTAAATTCTTTGAAATTTACACAGTTAAAGTTTACCAAACTTGTCAAAAATTATCTTTGTTCCTATACACAGTTAGATAAAGCTCATATGATGCATCCATGGTTTTTCTCAAAATGTGAGTGTTTGCAGTTAAGTAGAGCTTATCATACAAAAGGCCATATGCAAATACAAATGTTTTTACTTTATGTAAATAATGTATACCCTAAAACCTGATCTGCAATAAGTTTTAGCAATTTTAATCTGTTTTAATATTTTGGGGGAAGGCATTCTATTTATAAAAATAACCCTTGGAAGTCTTTTCTAATACTAAAGAGAGTTTAATGATGGGAATAATTGTTCTCTAAGTTTCAGTAATTTAATAAACTTGAAAAATTCTGAATTTATTTCATCTTTTTTACATGTGAAAAATGCATCTGATCACAGGCCAATTGTAAAGTGAAATAAAGTAATTAATGAGAGTATATTTTGTAAAATATGATACGCCTTAGGAACTAGGAATTTTTCTTCAAATATAAACAGCTATTTGAGAACCTCTAGTGGAAGGTACAGTAATACAAAAAAGAAAGTATTTTTGCTCTGAAATAAGAAAACCATGTTAGAAATGAAAGTTACAGAAACCTTTTCCACTATAAATTAATTGGTGTCCTAAGAAATATGATTGATAGATCTTGACAATGAAAATCATTTTCTAATCACTTTCTTTTTTTATTTTTATTTTTAAAAGTTTAGGTTCAGGCCGGCACCATGGCTCACTAGGCTAATCCTCCGCCTTGCGGCGCCGGCACACTGGGTTCTAGTCCCGGTTGGGGCGCCGGATTCTGTCCCGGTTGCCCCTCTTCCAGGCCAGCTCTCTGCTTTGGCCAGGGAGTGCAGTGGAGGATGGCCCAGGTCCTTGGGCCCTGCACCCCATGGGAGACCAGGATAAGTACCTGGCTCCGGCCATCGGATCAGCGTGGTGCGCTGGCTGCAGCATGCCAGCCGCGGCGGCCATTGGAGAGTGAACCAAGGGCAAAGGAAGACCTTTCTCTCTGTCTCTCTCTCTCTCACTGTCCACTCTGCCTGCCAAAAAAAAAAAAAAAAAAAAGGTTAGGTTCAATTGAATTTCTAGGGATTTAGCTTTGGCATTGTTTTCTCATTTTCCCTCTTCATTGAGAAATCTAAAACAACTTGCCTTTCTAACTCTAAATTTCTAACTCTAAATTTCTTAATTAGTACTTGTAGAAAAGCTAATAGGTATGGTTCCATAAAGAAATATCTTATCAGTGTGTGTGCCCCACCTACCCCTGTTCTCACCAGTTTATGGTTGTGGGTAACATTTTACTTCTTTATATGCTTAAATTGTAATGACACAAGATCCCATGTCATGTACTTCTTTACTGGAAATTACTCCCACCGAGAAGAACTTCCATGTATTTGTGAGTTTTCCCCCAGAAGGTTAGAACCTCACAGAACTCTAAAAATATTGCAGATTCTTTGACTTGGACATTTTTCATGCCCCATAGTCTGCTACTTTTCTTGTTGTAAATGCTTGTGAAAAATGAAATCTGCTAAGCAGAACTGTGTTAGTGATGCCACTTCTGCCTCCATTTCCATATCAAGTGGGGTAGTTGCTTCCGGACTAAAAGATCAATTTTAGGGACCCTTGTTTGAGCAGCTTTTGGCTGTTTTAGAAAACAGGCCTTGCATGGACTTCCCTGCTATGACTGTCAATGGAAACTGCTCTTGTCACTAGCAAAGAACAGAAGTGTTGCAACATTCTCTGGAAATTGGATCTAAGGGGTCCTCCTCTGTTATCAGTTCAAATTCTTGCCTGATTACTTACTCACTTGCTGATAACTTGCCCATTGATAACTTGCCTGATAACCACTATTTGGGATGATCGATAATGAAATTAATCTTTCACTGGAGGGGATAATCTTGGCCCATGCTTCTCTTAAGATGATTAAAAATTAATCCAAGATTGATAAATTTCCAGACATATAACTATGTTGTCTTTCTTAGTAACTACTTTTTTTTTTACTTATATTAAAACCAGACTGGTATATTTTGAAAGCCTTCAAAATTTGACCTAAGTAGTGGTTTGAATAAGATTAGCTTCTGAAATCAAGCAGACAGTTAAGCTCCACAGTAATACACTGATGGTCCTGAGAGGATGGAAGCTTACTTAATCATGATGTCTAGCAGATGGTACTGGTCATAGGTCCTTAGGTGATTTTGCTGTGCAGAGAGTAGTTCTGGGAGGAACGGTTAAAAAAGCCAAGATGGGTCTGAGTACTTTCTCTCTGCTTCTTGGCTCACCGTGCAATAATTCTTCTTCATGTCTTCCCACTTTCCATGTAATGTTCTGTGCTACCTCATGACTCTACTGTCAAGAAAACAATAATCAGTGGGCCTGACCAACTGTGGACTCTGAACCTTTACAGCAATGAGCCTAAATAAATATCCTTCCTTCATAAGTAGTCAATGTTGTATATTTCATTTTAGTACCAAAAGTTGACTAATACAATTAATAAGTCTTAATCACGAAGCTCATTTGTTAAAGGCTACCAATAACAAAGTAAGCAACATTTTGTGGTGTACCTAATTTTCTTTAAAATTAAATTATAGGCAATAACGTATCTGCACATTTGTTGTTTTTATACTGATCTTCATTTAATAATCACATTAGACATGTCTGCAATAGCAACAAACATTAATTTGCAAGTTTTTCTAAGAAAAATGTATATTACAAGCCCATATGTTGAGAAATATTTGGAGTTTGATATATGGGTGTGTACATCATGTTTGTCTTTTTTTTTTAACTTTTATTTAATGCATATAATTTTCCAAAGTACGACTTATGGATTACAATGGCTTCCCCCCCATACCGTCCTTCCCACCCACAACCCTCCCCTTTCCCACTCCCTCTCCCCTTCCATTCACATCAAGATTCATTTTCGATTATCTTAATATACAGAAGATCAGCTTAGTATACATTAAGTATGGATTTCAACAGTTTGCTCCCACACCGAAACATAAAGTGAAAAATAATAGATGATTTTTTTTAAATGATGATGAAATCAGAGCAGACCTATTGTCATGTTTAATCCCAGTGAGAGTCAAGTTGGGAATTGATAATTTCTTTTTCTTTTTTTACAGAGGATCAGTTTAGTATGCATTAAGTAAGGATTTCAACAGTTTGCACCCCCATAGAAACACAAAGTGAAATATATTGTTTGAGTACTCGTTATAGCATTAAATCTCAATGTACAGCACATTAAGGATAGAGATCCTACATGAGGAGTAAGTGCACAGTGACTCCTGTTGTTGACTTTACCAATTGACACTCCTGTCTATGGCATCAGTAATCTCCCTATGCTCCAGTCATGAGTTTCCAAGGCTATGGAAGCCCTCTGAGTTCTCCGACTCTTATCTTGTTTAGACAAGGTCATAGTCAAAGTGGAGGTTCTCTCCTCCCTTCAGAGAAAGGTACCTCCTTCTTTGATGACCTGTTCTTTCCACTGGGATCTCACTCACAGAGATCTTTTGCCAGAGTGTTTTGGCTTTCCATGCCTGAAATACTCTCATGAGCTTTTCAGCCAGCTCCGAATGCCTTTAGGGCTGATTCTGAGGCCAGAGTGCTATTTAGGACATCTGCCATTCTATGAGTCTGCTGAGTATCTCACTTCCCATGTTGGATCACTCTCCCCTTTATTTACTCCATCGGTTAGCGTCTTTATAGGTTACTACCACTTACAGAAGATAATAGGCTCACCTGGAAAAACAAACGCACATTCAAGTGCTCTTTGTTCTTATCAATTTGCTATTAAATGATTACCTAAGATTCGGGAAGTATCTGAAGGAGGATATCATGTAATAAGAATTACTGGACTTAATTCTGTTTTCAGATATTCAAATTTATATTGATTTTAAGTCTTTTACTCAGAACATCTATTATATGTGACCATTCATGTACAAATGAGGCTAAGTAATTATGCAGAGTATTAGCATACTGGTGCACAGTGATGTGAAGTGAATTCTGGATAATATTTTGAGTTTTGACTAGAAAATGTGAAGAAACTAATATTCATTTAGATAGCATAAGGAATGCTCTTTTATCCCACTCAGGGATTTCTTCAAATGAGCTTAAGATCATAATATTCAGGTGCAAATACAAGGATAGCTATTTAAATGTCCCTTTTCATTTGAGTTTGTCTAGTTCAGCGTGGAGGCAAAATTGCAACTTGTATTTGGATTTAGGCAATAATCCTGCTGTGTAGCGCCAGTTCTGGGCAGGTATTTAATTTAAAAAACAAAAACAAAAACGAAAACCTTGCCGCATGCTTATTTCACACTTAAGGATCAGAACGTATTTAAATTAAATATCTACACATTTTGGGAGAGGGCCCAAATAAGTCTAAATAGATAGAGCTATGAGAGCACTGGGAAAAGTTGCTAAGGGATAAAAAGTCTCATGACATCAACTGGATTTGGAGGCATAGCCTGAATTGTGTATGTCCAAAGATTCCTTTTAAAATAAGAGGCTGTGACACACTTTGCCCGAGCATAGTGAGGTGCTTTGTGAACTAGCTTTGCCTCTTGCCGCTCCTCTGTGCTTACAGAAAAAGAGTTTTGCAGATTGAAAAACAGGGACTCTCAATAGCTACCTAGGAATATACTTTAATATAGGTGCATTATCAGGAAGCTGGGTTGAATGTGGATAAGCCACAGTCCAATAAATGATGCAACATCATAAGTAGTGGCTTCACCTTCAGCACTACAGTGCCAACTCCCTGGTTTTGCTTTCCTCATTTCCTCAATGTGATATGAGAGAGGGAGAAGAGGTGTGAGAAACAGGAATCAATCATCTCATTGCTTTCATTTGCCAACACAGACCTTGAAGAGGACATCAACAAAACCAAGTGCATCCTAAGTTTAGGATCTTAGCTATTTTTAGCCCAATGAGTTTGGTGGACTCCATCCATCTATGCTATGGTGACTTTCTTATTAAGTGATCCAAGAGTTGTCTTCTTCATGAAGCTTGAACTCCTTTACATAGCTGGTGATCATGAACAGAAAAGAGTCTCTCTTCTAAGAACCCTATTAAGGACATATGGGAATTAAAACACAATTTTAAGATGGCCAAGGGGTAAGTCAAAGTGTTTCATTTGCCTCGTTAAAACAAAATACCACAATTGAAAAAGAATGAACCTTTAAAATCAATTGTCTGAGGCCTCACCCCAGGAAGTTTTATTTGCCTACAGATTAAACATGCTTTTTTATTTTCTGGGAAAGAGAGCTGCTTGTAAAAATGTTTTACGTACAGTTTAAGTGCCACTTGTGTGGCTTCACTGGGAAAAGAGCATTGCTCTGCGAGTGTTCTCTGAATGTTCCTTTCTTGCTTCCTGCCAGGCATTCTACAGCCTTGGTTCATCATAGCCTGAATGCTCAATCACAATACATTATGAGTTTGTTTAAAATTTGACAAATAATACAGCCCTCCTTTCTGCTACTTAAATTTGCAGTGGTTACTAAAAGTTCTTTTTTAAAGATTTTATTTATTTATTTGAGAGGTAGAGTTACAGACAGTGAGAGAGAGAGACAGAGAGAAAGGTCTTCCTTCCATCGGTTCACCCCCCAAATGGCTGCAACGGCCAGAGCTGTGCCGATCGAAGCCGGGAGCCAGGAGCCAGGAGCCAGGAGCTTCTTCCAGTCTCCCACATGAGGTGCAAGGACCCAAGGACTTAGGCCATCTTCTACTGCTTTCCCAGGCCATAGCAGAGAGCTGGATTGGAAGAGGAGCAGCCAGGACTAGAATTAGCACCCATATGGGATGCTGGCGCCACAGGTGGAAGATTAACCGACTGCGCCACTGCACCGGCCCCACTAAGAGTTCTTGACCTAACCTCTTCTAAGTATTAACCAAATGATGGAATATTTTTGGTGCTATTTCTGAGCCAAAAAAGACAACCATTTGGAAAAGGAAATAACATAACTTGAGATTTTGCCCAACTTGTCTAAATGGCCACTATATTTAACAGTTTTGAGTTTTCTCACAGGGGTTCTAAAATCCACTTGGCTGCATGCTAATGGAAATTTTCAGTGAAACTAGTTAATCAGTGCATACTTACGAACTTAGACATAAAAATAATACATCTAAATTCTCATAATATCCCTCCTTCATAAATACTCTGAGAGTTACCATACCTTGCTTGGTTTTAGGGACCAATCATAGCTTGTAACTCTTCCGACTTCCTTTATGTTAATTTCAATGGTTAATTTCAATGGCATTCTCATATCTCAACTTTCCTTCTTTCACCTAACACTTCTCTTCTGTTCAGCTTTATAATTTCTCATCTCTACACTGACCTTTTTGAATGTACATGTAGGTGACACTGGAACAATTCATAAAAAGCAATTTTATCATCCAACATTAAAAATGATAATAAAGTTTTACATCTGCTGTGGAAAGATTTGTATGTGTAATATTGAAAAACATTGTGGAAATTCATATTATGAAAGAATTATGTGTGAATTTGAAGGGGTTTTGAATCAAAATAAACTTACATTTTGATTTCATTTTTTCCATAAACTTTAATATTATCTATTTATTTATTTGAGAGAGAGATGGGGAGGAATACTATCATCCACTAGTTCACTTCCTAAATGTCTGCAATGGAGGGCACTGTGTCAAGCTGAGGCTAGGAACCAGGAGCTTAATTTACGTCTCCTACACGGATGACAAGGTTTTAACTACTGAGCCATCATTGTTGCCTCCCATGATTTGCATTGATGGGAAGACAGAATTAGGAACAGAGACAGGATATCAATTAAGGCACTGTGATATGGGATGCAGGCATCCAAACTGATGGCTTAACTGTTGGACCAAATGCCTGACTCTTCACAAACTTTTGAAATACCCTTATGCAATATAATGTTAAGTGACAAAAGCATATTATTAAAGTGTATATATACTATGAGACCACTCTGAATAAATTTTTTTATTTAAGTATAGTTTGGAAGGACTATTATCAGGATGTAACTTTTTATCTCTGGTTGCTTGATGATAATCCAAATTCCTTTCAATTTTATTCATCAAAAGGTGTTTTACTAGTTTAATATAAAGCATGGGAGGCAAAACAATGAGTAAATCCTTTCCATAAGGCTCCTCATACCCCAGGATTTTAAGTCACCATGGGCTTTGTGTCGGGTACTTCTCAGCTCCAATTATTCTCTTCAATTTAGTATGATTCTATGCACATATTGACCAGAGCTACTTAGTGTCTCTGTAAATAAATGCAACTTCTTTAAATTGTCTGTGCCTCAGCTTTCTCATCTATTGGTAGGATAATAATAGTATGTATATCATAGAGTTGATTCCAGAATTTAACAAATGTAAAAGGCTTAGAATAATGGCTAAGCATAGTAACTGTTTTTTCTTTTTATTTTGTATTTAATCTCAACTACATCCTATGACACTTGCACTAGAATAGAGAAGGTATAGAACCAATACCTATTTACAGTTTCAGGGAAGAGATAAGCAAACAACAAGTTGATCGCAATGAAGGTTTTAGAAGGTAATGTAATCCAAAGTAGAGAGACCCAGGAAGGCTTCTCGAAGAAGTGACATTGTAAAAATGTTGTTTTGGAAAGGAGGGATTTCAATCACACAGGTCAGGATCCAAAACCGGAGGGCAACCATATGATTTCCTTTTCTATCTGCAATCCAACATGCTGTGAAATTCTAATTCTTTAAACACATTCGAAATTCCTTCCACTTCTAGTTTTCTATGTGATGGTGACATTAATTTCTCCCTGCCATTCAGAAGCTATAAGGAAATTATACTAATTTTTGATAAAGTGCACTAAAAACTCAGTTGTAAAATATCCTTTTAGAATAGAATGATTAGTCATTGAATACATATTTTTACAAGCCAAAGAGGAAAAGGCATACCTTAGAAAGTTAATCTATAAATCTTAGATTCTAGCTTTTATTGGTCACATATTAGACATTTTTTGAAAATGGTAATTTTCAGATTTAAATCCTCAAATGAAAGAGGTAGAGAAGGCATAGCTAGCTTTCATGTTCACTGAGATAGAATCTATTGGTTTAATTCATACTCAGATTAACTGGTATATATAAACTCTTGCTATCCTGGGGTCTGACCAGAGAGTTAAGGCTTTTTATTTTCTGAGCAAAACAAAATACACAAACAGATTCAAGCAAAGGAAATTCTAGTAGATAAAGCATGGTGTTGCCAAACTAGGAGATTGCAGGCAAATATAAATCATGATTCTACTTTGTAACTTTACATTTGTGTTGTTGTTCTTATGTGTATTAATCTCCTTTGTTTTACTGTAAGTAAATACCTGAGACAGGCTACTTGTGCAGAAAAGATATTTATTTGGCTTACTTTTACTATAGGTACAAGGTTTAGGGACCACATCTGGTGATGACCTTCTTGCTGACAGAGTCCAGAAGTGGCTCAAGAGTCAGGGAGTATGTGTACCTGTCTGAGTTCTTTCTCCCTATGCTAATAAAGCCACCGTGATTCAATGATGGAGGTTCCACCCTAATGACTCTTGTCTAGCACTAATCACTTCCCAATGGCTCCAATATTACACACAGCGGTCAGATTACATTTACTGGGTTTTAATATCCCCCCAATTGGGGGTTAAATTTCAACACAAGAAGTCTTAGAGGATGCTCAAACTATATCCAAACCATAATAATATATACTATACATTAGCATTGCTAGATACATAGTATAACAGATACAGTAAAAGAAAGTATATTTAGTGATTTTCATAAAAATTATTTTAATAATAAGGATATGCTAAATCAGCCAGTCCCTAACCTTTGTATTTTTACTAATGCAAAATACACATAACACAAAGTTTAACATCCAAACTCTTTTAAGTGTACATTTTAAGTACATTGTAAGTATATTCATTTTGTACAACCATCATCATCATCACTCCTTCCATTTTGCAAAACTGAAATCTATACACATTGTACAATAGCATTTTACTTCTATGTCTTTTTGTTTCTTGATTTTTAAGAAGAGGTAATTTCATTAATTTGTATTTGTTTATTTGATTTACTCAAAAGAGAGAGAGAGAGATTTTCAATTAACTGGGTTGTTCCAAAAATGCTGGCAACAACTGAGGCTTGACCAGATTGAGGCTGGGAGCTTGGATGGCAGGGACCCATGTACTTCAGCCATCAGTAGCTGGCTTCTAGGGTGAACATTAGCAGGAAGCTAGAACCAGAAGCAGCATCAGGACTTGACACCAGGCATTCTGACATGGACGAGGGTATACCAAATGACATCTTAACCACTATTACAAAACCCACCCATGGAGAGTGCTTCAAATTTTTCACTTAAAAAATTTATTTAAGGTTTAGTGCTGTGGTGCAGTGGGTTAAAGCCCTGGCCTACAGCGTCGGCATCCCATGTGGATGCTGTTTGGAGGCCTGGTTGCCCCACTTCTGATCCAGCTCCCTGCTAATGCATCAGGGAAAGCAACAGAAGATGACCCAAGTCCTTGGGCCCTGGACCCACGTGGGAGACCCAGCAGAAGCTCCTGGCTCCTAGCTTCGGATGGGCTCAGCTCTGGCCATTGCAGTCATTTGGAGAGTGAACCAGCATTTGGAAGACCTCTCTCTCTCTCTCTCTCTTTCTCTCTTGCTCTCTCTCTCTCTCTGCGTCTCCTTTCTCTCTGTGTAACTCTGTCTTTCCAATAAATAAAATAAATCTTTAGAAAATTATTTATAGCAACACAGGGATGATAGAATTCCCAAACTACCTTTCAAGCCTATTTACAGTATAGCTCACAAAAGCTATTATATTGATAAAATAGACAAGTTAATAGATTAGGGATGATAATAAATGGAAGACTGAATATTGGGATCCATGAAAAATATTTATATAAAAGCTCCCATTTTATCACATACAAAGTGATC
Organism: Oryctolagus cuniculus; assembly: GCF_964237555.1. Lineage (NCBI taxonomy): Eukaryota > Metazoa > Chordata > Mammalia > Lagomorpha > Leporidae > Oryctolagus > Oryctolagus cuniculus. The sequence goes on from NC_091435.1 coordinate 57,352,871, forward strand.
CTAAAGTAAATTATGGAAATTGGCAAAGTTGTGATTTGCATGTATCATGGCTTTTGTTCTATTTGTTCTTACATATTGGTGCTTTTCTCTGCAACTTCTAAAACCCTGCTTCCCTAATACTATCCTAAACCTGCATGCTATGCCCAAGCAAACTTACGTCATCTCTTGAGATTCCCACATTTTGAAAGTTGTTTCTTCTCCTTGCCCATTTTGATTAGAGGTCTTCAAAAGTGAAGATTGCTGTATTTTATGCAGGGTTCTTCAAAAAGGTCACATAAAGTGCAATTAAATGGCTTAAATGATGTTTTCTTTTATTCAAAAAATTATTGAAATCCATGTATAGCTTTTTCATAAGATGCATTTTCCATGGATTAGCACCACACTCTAACCAACAAATTAACCAGCCCCCACAATAATAATATGCGTTTTCCATGGATTTTTTGAAGACTCATTGTATGCAGATTCTGAATTTTTTTTTGTACCAAAATAAACTTACAGTTCAATTTTCCATGAGTGTTTTGAGGTCCTGTGGTGTGAAAAACACTAGAAGGATAGCTGCAGACAGCATTCTACAAGTCATTTTTCACACTGTTGGAACCCATGGAAAAATAGAAGTAGTAATACATCACCAGATAAAAATGAAAGAAACAGTTCTCATCACTCCCTGCAAAATGTTAAATAAATAAAGCAGATTAAGAAGTACCAGCAATGAACTTCAATACAACATAGACTCTTTATCCAGCATTTTGCAGATGCTAAGTTTGTGATTTAAGGAAGCTGTTCTGTTATTAAACTTAAAAAAAAATTAAACTACATTTGCAACAGTTGGATCCTGATACTCAGTTTTAGAAGTTTCCTCTAGTCAGAATCTCAACTTAAGTTCCCTATCCATTATGCTTTCCATGTTTTATACTTCATGAGAAATTTTTATTTGAGATGAAGGGTGGTGAATATTTAACTTGTAAATCTTGGGCAGGGGATATAAATCTTACACAAGAGTTATTCCACTAAGATTCTGTAAGAGTTTGCATTAGGGATTTATCCCGAGTCCTCAACTTACTGGTTACCTTTAGCCTTACAAGCTATCAAGAGAAGAGAACAAATTGGTTTGTAGCCCAAGAGTCCTCCAAAGGATGCTTTATTTTCTATTTTATTGTGATACCATGTTTACCATTATTTCCTGAATATTTTTTTTTTCAGCTTTCTAGCATGAGGCCTCCCATAGCTCTTATTAGAATGTCTCCAATCAGGGGCTGGCGCTGTGGTGTAATGGGTTAATGCCCTGGCCTGAAGCGCCAGCATCCCATATGTGTGCCGGTTCTAGTCCCAGCTGCTCCTCTTCTGATCCAGCTCTCTGCTATGGCCTGGGAAAGCAGTGGAAGATGGCCCACGTCCTTGGGCCCCTGCACCCGAGTGGGAGACCTGGAAGAAGCTCCTGGCTCCTGGCTTCAGATTGGCACAGTTTCGGCCATTGCAGTCAATTGAGGATTGAACCATCAGATGGAAGACCTCTCTCTCTCTCTCTCTCTGCATCTCCTCTCTCTCTATGTAACTCTGAATTTCAAATAAATAAATAAATCTTTAGAAAAAACAAAGAATGCCTCCAATCCATGAAGTGTGGCTTACTGGACAAAAATGACAGCCATATGCTTTTATGATGTGAATACTTAATTTTTGGCAAAGATTATCATAACAGTTCATCCTGGGTTTTCTGGAAACCCAGAAACTACTTTGGGGAATGAAGGAAAGGGGAAAACTCCCCTTGATATTTAACATTGAAGATTAATACAGCCACCCCTAGTGTTTTCTCACAGTATACTTGATGATAGCGGTTGGGATAGAATCATAAGAAAAGCTCCGGTTCAATTTCCTTCTATTCCATTCATCTCAGTTGTTATGTAGGTTGAGCTCTTCCTCAGCAGTAGGAGAACCACTGCTTTCCTCTTTGTCCTTACTGGAAGGCTATCTCGTGCTTGAAGGTCACCGCTTACGTCAGTGTACTCATTTCTTATTGACTGGGCCATTTCAGCAAATGTGTTTGTTCCATAAAGAAATCATAGAAGTGTTTTTACAGCATACTTTGTCTGGTAATTAAAATAACCACAAGTACTGTGGTCACAAAACTGCTCCATTTATTACAGTATATTATTTTAATAATATTTTCATTCTCAAAGGTTATTCTTATATTGAATACTGTGCTGAAGCATACCTTTTTTTCCTTATACTTGAAGAATAGTATCCATTAGGCATTATATATTTGAAAGACTTATTTTTCAGTAACACTCTTTCTTCTTATTCTTTTATTTTAATTATTGCTGCACTTGGTTTAAAACTGTGATATCTTCACATCAGTAACTCTTACAGGTTACTGCCAAGTAAAGTTACCCATTTCAGCTGAAAACATCGCCATAGGATAAAACTAAATTGGGGTTAAAGAAACAATATAAAAGTAAATAAGAATAGACATTTATGGGGAGGAAATAATATTTTTATTGAATGGCCTACAGCAGCAGTGATGTTCAGAAATGGGAAAATGCCATCCTAAGAAAAATTGACAAATAACAGGAAGCTCAGTTTGAAGGACCAAATACTTGTAATTCATAAATTTTCTCAAGATTAAAAAGCTTTTAATCAAAAAGAGAAGCTGTTGTATCATAATATGCTCAGTCTGGTTTACATGAACAAAATGAAATAGAGAACTGGACAATTATATAAAGAAATTGCTTATGTTGATCTAGATTAATCTTTATTATCTTTACTCTTCATATATTATGTTTCTTCTAAAAATTAAAGTTATCTGTTATTTTCTTCAATTAATAGTCCTAAAAAGTTACTATATTTACCAAGGCCTGGTTATAGAAGCTGATATTTTCTGCTCAATCATGCTATCATAATAATAGCATGCAGAATAGTCCTTTCTAGATGAGACAAGTTTTCTGGAAGAACAGAAATCATGAAATAAAAATGCTTACTTCCTACTATGTCTTATTTCGGTTATTAGAAATATTAGTTTTAGAGTTATTTGGCTCAGTCAAACTGCAGCATTCTATGAATAGTTTGGAATATTTGGGCATAACCTACAAAACGCTTGGCCAAAAATATTTTACATTTAAGCCTGAATCTGATTCTACACGTTGCTGTATTCACCTGACAATTGGGCAGTGATTAACTTTGTTTTTGTTCATGCCCTGCAGTGACTGGAAGGATTTTTGAGCTGAGCTAATCACAAGATATACCAAGAATTATTCAAAAGAATTGCGAATTTGTCTCCAGAGTTCTGTTCACAGGTACAAGCATTTACTTGTCAAAGGGTAACTGGGAAGTTTTTTCCCTTTCTTTTTATTCGCTCTGTTTCCTGAAGAGAGCACATTTGCTGCAAAATGTCACAATCTGATTTGTCTACTAGACAAATAAAAGCCTTGTTCTCAATAATATTTTTTTGCATTTCAAAGAACAGAGTGTGCTTTATTATTTATTATTTGTGCTTTATTATTATTATACCCATTCTCCACTAGAGATAAAGTGGAGCAGGGCAAAGTAAGGGATGGGTCCAAAGACTTTCACTTCCATGTACAGAAAGTGGACACATTTTTCATAATTGGTGCAGACTTGACCTTGCAAGCTAACCTGCCATCTTTAAGCTTTTCTATTAGTTAAACAAGTCAGAAAAGAGAAGACACTATGGAAATGTTCTAGATAATCATATTGTGTTGATTTGTTTGTAGTTATCTTGTGTTACTTTAAAATGTGTTTAAAAAATTGCACTGGTAGCATTTTTCTCTAACTTTGTTATGTACTCTTACATATTTTGTCACATATAAAACCAGATTTCCTCTACCCAATGATGACTTTACTGTTAGTGGTACCTCTTATTCTATCCTTTAGATATAGGAAAACGCATTTTTCACTTTTCATTTTTCAATTTAAATGTGTGTGGGAAAGAATATCCTCTTATAAATGTCTCACCAACAGGATTTTCTACTTGCAAATGGGATTTTTAAAATTTGCTAATGTGATCCATAGGTTGTACACTAGATCTTGACAAATATGTCTCAGTTCCTGTTGTTTTGACATTACTCCTGTAATTTTTGCTGATAGAGGTCACAAGGCAGTGTGAAAAATTGAATTTAAAACATTCAGAAGAATGAGGAAAGATTTTAGTTTGACTATTGGAAGACACATAATTACCTATACCGTAGATTTCAGAAACTCGAGGTATTGTTGACAGATTACAGTATATTAAAAAGCATTTCATTTACTTTCAAAGAGAATACAAGGCCTACGATAGGGAAAAAAAAAACTGTATGCATTACAACTTCATCCAGTGGAGAAATTTGAAATCACAGAAAGTGATTTTATAGGTAGATAACTAAGTGGGACTAATCTAGCATTTCTAAGATATTGGTTACTAGAAAATTGTTCCTAAATGAAAGCGTACATTTACTATTAACAAGTCACAATTTTATGGGAAAAAACGTCTTCCAAGAATTTTAGAAAACATAGAGGAAGAATTCCTAATTACCAAATGGGAGGCAGCAAAGATCATACAGTGATAAAACTTTACAATTTACAACATACATTCTGAAAAATGGGAATAAGATATTTTGTTTTAATTAATCTAGTTTTTTGGGGGTGGGGCAAATACAAATATGTCTCTTGATATATTCAGTATCTTGCAAAGTGTTTAAATGTCATGTAGAGAAAGAAAAGGATATGGATGTATTGCTTCCAGATTCTTTATGACTACAGAGGTATTGTCAGTTAAAATAATCAGAGAAAAAACTATCACTTCTGGAGTTTTTATGAAGTGTGGTATGAGACATTATGCTAAAAATCTTACACCTTTCATTTTTCTTGGAAATAATGCTTTTAATCAGGAAGGTAGTCTTATGATCTCTATTTAAGTGATGAGGTTATAGAATTAATGAACTAAAATAATTGAAGAAAGTTAAGAAACTAGCGTAAGATCATGCAGCCAGCAAAGGGCAGCTGGATATTTTTTTAATAAAGATTTATTTATTTATTTGAAAGGCAGAATTATAGAGGGGCAGAGAGAGAGAGAAAGAGAGAAAGAGAGGTCTTCCATCCCCAAATGGCTGCAACGGCCAGAGCTGGGCCCATCTAAAGCCAGGAGTCTGGAGCTTCTTCCAGGCCTCCCACGTGGGTGCAGGGGCCCAAGGACTTTGGCCATCTTCTACTGCTTTCTGAGGCCATAACAGAGAGCTGGAATGGAAGTGGAGCAGACGGGACTCAAACCGGTACCCATGCGGGATGCTGGCACTGCAAGCAGCAGCTTTCTCCACTGCAATACAGTGCTGGCCCCTTGGACTCTCTTTAAAGCACCTTTATTACATTATTCACCAACTATTTAATAAGTGCCAACAATGTGCTAAGTATTCTGAAAAGTGTTAGATAGCACAAAGCTTAAGACATTTTGAGCCATTAGTTCTCAAAGATCTAGTTTTTCATATGTAAAACAAATTGTCATAAATTACTTCTACCTCCAGGGTTTAGAGAATGTGTGTATTTTGAGAATATAAAATTAATTAGATAGATAGATAGATAAATTACATACATACACACACCACACTAATCTAAAAAGAATTCATGGCGCATCGGATGTGCTTAAGATGTAGTTTTATATTACTGTCATTAGTGGAGATTGTAGCCTGTGCCCTCATGTAGCCTCTGAGGGTATACAATTGCAATATTCTGAGTGTTACAGTAAAACAAAGAGGATGTAATCCACAGCCTTGCCTTTGCCTGGTAAGACAGAGATGTTGGATGTAATTCTCAGCCTTGCCTTTCCCTGGAAGCAGCCTGTCATTTGGAACCTGAGGCTCAGGGTCTCACTTTTCTCCACTTAATGGGTATCACACATAGCGGTCTGTTCTATAATTAAACAGAGTTGTGGGGCTGGCGCTGTGATTCACTTGGCTAATCCTCCGACTACAGCCCTGGCATCCCATATGGGTGCTGGGTTCTAGTCCTGGTTGTTCCTCTTCCAGCCTAGCTCTCTGCTGTGCCCCGGGAAAGCAGTGGAGGATGGCCCAAGTACTTGGGCCCCTGCACCTGCATGGGAGACCAGGAGGAAGCACCTGGCTCCTGGTTTCGGATCAGTGTAGCTCTGGCCGAGGCAGCCATTTGGGGGGTGAACCAATGGAAGGAAGACCTTTCTCTCTGTCTTTCTTTTTCTCTCATTGTCTATAACTTTACCTGTCAAAATAAATTTAAAAAAAAAAATCTAAACAGAGTTGTTTAAATGTAGTCTCCAAAGTCAGTGTTCCTCGTACATTTTCCAAATTTCACATTTTTGCTTGATATATAAAAACCCTTATTGATGTCAAAATTTTTTTTAACTTTTATTTAATGAATATAAATTTCCAAAGTACAGCTTATGGATTACAATGGCTCCCTCCCCCATAACTGCCCTCCCACCTGCAACCCTCCCCTTTCTCTCTCCCTCCCCCCTTCCATTCACATCAAGATTCATTTTCAATTCTCTTTATATACAGAAGATCAGTTTAGCATATAGTAAGTAAAGGTTTCAACAGTTTGCACCCACATAGAAACACAAAGTGAAAAATACTGTTTCAGTACTAGTTATAGCATTAAATCACAATGTACAGCACATTAAAGAAAGAGATCCCACATGAGGAGTAAGTACACATGACTCCTGTTGTTGACTTAACAAATTGACACTCTTATTTATGGCATCAGTAATCACCCTAGGCTCTTATCATGAGTTTCCAAGGCTATGGAAGCCTTTTGAATTCACCGACTCTGATCATATTTAGACAAGGTCGTAGTCAAAGTGGAAGTTCTCTCCTCCCTTCAGAGAAAGGTACCTCCTTCTTTGATGAGGTGGTTTTTTTTTTTTTTTTTTTTTTTTTTTTTTGCCAGAGTGTCTTGGCTTTCCATGCCAAAAATACTCTCATGGGCTTTTCAGCCAGATCCGCGTGCCTTAAGGGCTGATGCTGAGGCCAGAGTGCTGTTTAGGACATCTGCCATTCTATGAGTCTGCTGTGTATCTCGCTTCCCATGTTGGATCATTGTCTCCCTTATTTATTCTATCAGCTAGATTATTTTTATTTTAGTATTTATTAATTGTGTAACTACATAACAATGTATATTACTATGTAGGTCTACATTTACTATCAACATGAATTTTAGGGTTTCTACGTACTTTCAAAACAGTATTATATCCGTTAGAATTCTCCAGAGAAACTGAATTCATATTTATGCCAATCATGACTCATATAATTGTAGGGGTTGGCAAATCCAAATTCTGGAGCAGGCTGGCAGGTTGGAAACTCTTGAGCAGCAGTTGGAACAGTCATGAGGTAGCAATTCTTTCTCAAGAGAACTGTAGCTTTACGCTTAACGCACTTCATCCCATGGCTTGAGGTGAACCCACATAATGCATATGGTAGGTGACCTCCTTAAATTATAGTCAACTGATGTAGATGGTAATCTTATCTAAAAATACCTTTTGAGTAAAACCTGGATTAGTGTTTGGTTAAATAAATTGTTGCCAAAGCCTACTCTAGCCAAATGGGTACAGAAAACTAGCCATAAGAAGTACACGTTTGTAAAAGAGTTTATTCTGTGAAAATCATTTTGCATACATCTGTATTGAAAGAACTATCTGGTCTTCAGTCGAGCACAGGCCATGGATTGGACTCAGTAGCCTCAGATCAATAGATATGGCACAACTTCTTAGGACCTATGACCCTTGTCTACCAGCAGCACAAAGAAATTTCTTTTTCTAGGGAAAAAAGGATTTTTGCTTTTGTCAAAGTTACTAAGTATGCCTGGCTTGCACTTCAACATTTGCCCAGCAGGGCCCTGAGAACAAGAAGATTCTGAAGTCTTGTGATTTGTGATTCCTGTTTTGCTGTTGAGCATTTTCACTAGCAAGCTGTGGCTCTGCAACTGGCCAACAAAGTCAGCACAGAGGGGATAATAAATTATTGCTAAAGCATATTGATTTTTTTGAAATGCTTGTCGAAATTATAAAGAAAGCAGAACAGTCAGATGCTAACACAGGGAGAAGGGTATGTTTGTAGAAATTTCTAGGACAGATATATACCTTTACGAAACGAAGTTGTTTCATTCTGAAAGTAACTTCTCATGTCTGTCTTTCTGCTTTTTTTTTTAATGTTTTATTTGAAAGAAAGAGTTACAGAGAGAGGTAGACACAGAGAGAGGTCTTCCATCTGCTGGTTCATTCCCTAAGTGGCTACAATAGCTAGAGCTGGATCAATCAGAAGCCAGGAGCCAGGAGTTTGCTCTGAGTCTCCCACATGGGTTCAGGGCCCCAAGGACTTGGGTAATCCTCCACTGCTTCCTCAGGTGCATTAGCAGGGAGCTGAATTGGAAGTGTAGCAGCCAAGACTAGAAGTAGCACCCATATAGGATTCCAGCATGGAAAATGGGGACTTTAACTCGCTGCACCACAGAGCTGACCCTTCTTTCTGCTTTCTAACTCTCTCCCTTTCAACTTCTCTGGACAACACTTTTACAACTCAATGCAAATTTTATAGGCTTTGGTTCAAACAGATTGAGAGCAGCTAAGAAGAATTATTACTAAATATTTACCTAATCTAAGGAATTCTATATAGCATAGACATTTGTTGAATTTGAATGGTTTTGCAAATCTAAGGTTTGAGAGTAAGGAATTGCTTATTTCCCCTAATTCTACCCAAGACCTAGTATTGATAAATATATTACATTCAATGTTAGTCTTTTATTTAAAAAGAAGTTCAAACAAGAAAATAGAAACTATCATAGCAAAGAAGAACCATTGATGTTAAACTCTTATGAGAAGAACTCTGAGGAAAAATTTGAATATTGTGTTTGAGAACTCATAGATCATATAGTAGGTATGCTGATTTGTTATACTTAAGTGCACAATGAAATGTTCAAGAAAATACAACATTTTTAATCTACCTTATTTGAAAAGGAGGGAGGAAGGGAGTGAGGAATGGAGAGAGAGAGAGAGACAGGGAGAGAGAGGGGGAGAGAGAGAGAATAGAGGGAGAATATCCTTTAAGGCAAAATATAGATCTGATTCATTTTGCATTCATTTAACATTCAAAGAAGTATCTTTAAAATATTAAGGTAGACAAATATTTGATAAGTAATGTTGAACATTTATTGAATAAATATATTCTCTCATCTCATCATGTTTGAAATATTTCAATAATGGTAATATATAATTGGGGCTGGTGCCATGGTGTAGCAAATTAAGCCACCACCCAGTGGTGTCCTATATGGGTGCCAGTTTGAGTCCTGGCTGCTCCACTTCTGATCCAGCTCTCTTCTAATGAGTCTAGGAGAGCAACAGAGGATGGGCCAAGTCCTTGGAACTCTGAACCCATGTGAAAGACCTGGAAGAAGCTCTTTGCTTCTGGTTTCAGGAGCCATTGCAGCCATTTGGGGAGTGAAACAGTGGACGGAAGACCTCTCTTTCTGTCTCTCCCTCTCTCCCTTTGTAGCTCTGCCTTTCAGATAAATAAAATAAATCTTTAAAAAATAATGGTAGCATAAATGAATAAAACATTGTGTACTCTTAAATCAAATATTCATTTGTGGTATGCAGTAATTCTATACTTGCATTTTTTCCAAGACAAATGCTTTCATAATGTTATATTTGGATAAAAACCAAGGTGTATGGTGAGGAAGCCTCTATGATAAGTGCTGAAGACTCAAAGAGGCTTAAAGCAGAGTTCTTGCAATCTAGGAGTTTGTAAATAGACACAGTTGTGATAAATAAACCATGTACATGAAAAATTACCTAGCAATAACCAGGAACATATATTAAACAGCAATTTAGTATTGTCCTCATTAAGTGTTTCTGGAAGTGACTGCTTGGGAAATTATCATTAAATGGTTATAGCTTAGAGACCTAGACTTTTGCTTAGATGAATCTGAGTTTGAACCCTACTCTGCCTAGCTATGTAACCTTGGGCAAACTCCTTAATTTTTCTGCAGCTTACTTTTGTGATCTGTGAATTAAGAAAATTAGAACACTACCTACTTCATAGGGTGGTTGTGAAGATTAAATAAGATTATATATTATTATCTACACATATATCCATTCATCTATCCTCCTGCATATAAAGTAGTGCTTGACACAAAATAAAGTACTGCAAGATTAACAATGTATCACTATTGGTATACAAAGATTAGGGAAGGCTTCTTAGAGAAGACATGACTTTGATGAACTATGAAGAATAATGTAGAATTATGTGAGATGGGAAAGGCATGGAGTGGAGTGTGGAGAGGACTGACTTAGAAAAGTGTAGATTCAGCCTTTAGCAGTCTTCTTTATTTGTGATATACATTAAAAAGTAAAGTGCTTTTGGTTCAAGAAGGTTATGGAAACATAAGAGGAAAGCCTGAGATTATTCTTCTAATAGACTGGTAATGTATTTAAAGATGACTTTAGCTACAACATAGAGTTTTTATAAGAGCAATAGCCACCAGAAAATGGCTATCAATAGAATTAGTATGTCTTTTTTTAGAAGAAATCCATAATGTTTAAAGAGCACTCAGATCTTGAAGACTGACCTGACCTGAAATAAAAGTGCTGAGGTTGATACACAGTGTCACAGGCCAGGTGACTTTGCTAACTTTCTACTTTTGTCTGTTCACCTGACTTTGGTATGTATGAAGTATAATTTCAGGGCTAGAGCCCAAGGGGAAATATTAACTTTGTCCTTCTACTTCTAAGACATAAGATAGATGAAGATTCCTTCTTGCTTTAAGAGGTAGTTTTGGGGGTTGGCATGGTGATGTAGTGGTAAAACTGCTGCTGGTGTAGCTGGCATCTCATATGGGTGCTTGTTCAAGTCCAAGTTGTCCTGCTTCCTATCCAGTTCCCTGATAATGTGTCAGGGAAGGCAGCAGAAGATGGCACCAAGTGCTTGGCACCAGGAACACACGTGGAAGACCTGGATAAAGCTCCTGACTCCTGGCTTCGGCCTGGCCCAGCCCTGACCATTGTGGCCATCTAGAGAGTGAATCAGCAGATGGAATACCTCTCTCTCTCTTTTTATCTCTCTCTCTTTCTATGTCCTCTCCTATAGAGTCAAAATCAAAATGGCTTGAGTGTGGCTAAAAGCTAATTGCAGATCTCTTGCTTCTGTACATATTAGCTTTGCTTGCTAATGGCTAAGGGTGTATCTTGTGAAATTATGTGGGCCCAAATTCCCAGGAACAAGATTGACAAAAATGTGCCCTTCACTGTTATCTTTTTTTTTTTTTTTTTTTTTTTTGACAGGCAGAGTGGACAGTGAGAGAGACAGAGAGAAAGGTCTTCCTTTGCCGTTGGTTCACCCTCCAATGGCCGCCATGGCCGGCACGCTGCGGCCGGCGCACCGTGCAGATCCGATGGCAGGAGCCAAGTGCTTCTCCTGGTCTCCCATGGGGTGCAGGGCCCAAGGACTTGGGCCATCCTCCACTGCACTCCCGGGCACAGCAGAGAGCTGGAACAGAATCCGGTGCCCCGACCGGGACTAGAACCCAGTGTGCCAGCGCCACAAGGCAGAGGATTAGCCTAGTGAGCCACGGCGCCGGCCCCTTCACTGTTATCTTACAACCAGATCTTTGATCTGTTATTGGGTTTGTTGTTGTTAACTGTTATCTTACAACTATATTCTGATTTTCTTTTTATTGTTCACTGCACACCAGGGGTCTGGTTCGAAATTGTGAGCCCTAGTAGATGGAATACTATAAAAAAGCTGTGTAACCTGCTGCAGGGCCATACTCTGGTAAGGAGTGTCGGTCCTGATCGGTTGCTGGTCCCAATTCGTTGCCTTGCCTCTCATTTGCCTCTCATTTTCAATAAAATTCATGTGTGACGGTCACTGGTTTTTGTAATACTCCATTTTAGCTCAGGATGCAACACTCCCTCTCTCTGTAACTCTGCCTTTCAAATAAATAAAATAAAGCTTTAAAAAAAGGTAATTTTGACTATAGAGGAGAGTCTTCCTGCCATATTCTTTTGGAGGCAAATGGTGCAACTGTTCTTTAATGTAAAGTGAGGCCTCTGTCAAATACCTAGGCTATGGAGTCAGAGATGTGGTGCATTACAGGAAAGCAAAGCATAGGCTTTGACTCAGTCAAGAGTGATTCAAATCTTATCAAGCCTCACTGGCCAAATGTCAAAGATTGAGGAAGAAGGAAGGCGTTAGGGTGATTTGATATCATTTCTGTATCAGATTGCCTGAATTCAAAATTTTCATGGGATGGCCAACTGTTGGGGTCGTAAACCTGAGGCTGACCCCTGACCAGCAGGGGATAGTACAGACAAGGCAAACAGGAGAGCTAAGGTCGATGGGTCAAACACACCGCAAGCACCTGTGAGTTCTGTCAAAGCAGGAACTACTTTATTGAGGAAGTGTACAGGCTTATGAAGGTTAAGCAAGACATGCACAGTAGGGGAGCCAATCAGCGAAAAGGTCATGCAGGTGTGGGTGGACCATGCATAGGGACATCTTAAGCAAAGTATAGGAATCATGCACTGTCTACGTGTCCGGAACCAAAGCAGACCTATCCCTGCTGGTGGTCTGATCTTAGGTAGCTGAACCCTGAACCGCAGCAGCCACAGACATGCCCCGCCTCGAACATCTGCCAGACACCATATTGTAATGGAGATTTTAAGCAATGCCCAACAGCCAACTATTCAGATTTGTTTAGGATTCAGAAGTTTCCTGAAACACAGAACTTTTAATGTTAAAACTAGGACATGGCTGGAAAACTAGTATAGTGGTAACCCTAACCTATTAGTTGTGTGACTTTTAGGAATTAAAATTTTTGCCTCTGTTACCTCTTCTATAAAATGGAAAATTATATTACTCAATTCTTAAGTAGGTTTGCTGCACAATATTTTTAACAGATCCTGGCACATAGTAAAGCACTAATAATTACTGTCTAGGTGTATGAAGGTTCTTCAAAATTCATGCAGAATGCCTTTTAGGATAAACTTACACATGCATTTGAAAAAAAAAAAAAATTCCCAAATAAACCCAGACTAACTTGTTATAACATATTTGAATAGGATGTAATTCAAGGTACTAAGGAGGATAATACATCAATTTGAAAGGAACTCATCACAGCAGTATGAATTCTGCTTAAATTAAAAGCAAGAACAACCATTAAATTTATGGTGAAGCTTTGTGAAATCATTGCTGATTTATTGAAAGTTTATGGAGACAGATCCCCAAAGAAATCATCAGTTCACAAGTGGATAAATCATTTTAAAAAGGGGTGAGACTATGTTGAAGATAAGGTCCACAGGGTCAATCATTGACATCTATTTTCAGGCAGAAAATTAATCTTGTTCGTGCCCTAATGAGGAGGGACAGCAATTAACAGCAGAAACAACAGCCCTTTCCATAGACACCTCAATTGGTTCAGCTTACAGAACTCTAACTGAAGAATTAAATCTGAGCTAACTTTCTTTTCAGTGTGTCACCAGACACAATCAGGTCCGAGCTTCTTGCCACTGGGCAGATAATTCATCAGAGATGAGAGTTGACAAGAGAGGGAAAAAAAAGATTTCTCTCAAGTAGCTGGCAGTCTTGGGGAAAGAGTGGATCCCACAATATGAAATGTGCTCTTTTACCCAACAAATCAGCAAAAGGATTTTTAAGAAAAATGAGTAGTTGTTGGGAGAGAAGGGGAAGGGATTATAAAAAGCAGTGGGTCCAGTCAATTGATTATTAGACAGATTTTCAGGATCTCGTCTGATGATCATCTAGGGGCCAGTAAGATGGAGGGTTTTTTATATAGAGCTTAGCTGTTTGTAGTTGGCAGTTGCAAATTTCTTCCTTAGCTGAGGTATAAGGTCTGCCATTGTAGTTATTGTGTTTCAGCTGGCTCCTGAAATTCTTAGGCAAACTTTATTCAAAAGAATAGTAGCAAATCACAAGATTAGTCACAAGGTAAGTCACAAGACTAGTCACAGATTAGTAGTTGTTTTTTTTTTTTTAATATTTTAGAAGATACATTTGTTGCATTTACAAATGGTTGTCAAAACTGTTGCACCAGACAAGAACAGAGATTTCAATGGAAATTTTAGTTAGGTGGGACCAAGATTCTGACAAGATTCTGATTCTGACTCAGGTAGTTGTAATTGGAGAGGAAACATGATTTTTTCACTATGATTCTGAAGACAAAGCAATGGCTATCAAAAAGTAGAAGTGGCCCTGTCATTGTAAAGGCACACTGGACTAGAGCAGTAGTCATAGCAATAATATTTTGGAATACTTAAGGCATTTTATTTGTTGACTTTCTGGAGGGCCAAAGAATAATAACGTCTGCTTATCAGGAGATTCTGTGGTAAAAGTTAGCCAAAGCTTTAGCAGAAAAACTCTGGAAAACTTCACCATGACAATAATACTGCTCATTCTTCTTTTCAAATTCTATGAGAAATCATTAGGCATCTACCTTCCAGTCCTGATTGGCTCCTTACAACTGTTTTTTGTTTCCTAATCTTAAAACAAAAAAAACAAACCAACAAAAACCTTCAAAGGGCACCCATTTAAATTCCCAGGACTGGGGCCAGCATTATGGCACAGTGGGTTAAGCCATCACCTGCAATACTAGCATCCCATATGTGCAGGATCCTCAATTCTTTTGAAATGAACTTCATTTGGAACTTATTCTGTCATTTTCTTGGAAGTGTACTTGGAACAGAAAGGAAAACACATTAATAACTTTTGATTGACTTTTTTTTAACCCTTAGCTCAAAAGGCATCACAGAGGAATGATGAGTAGAATATATGTTAACTGTGAAATACCCCAAAATGAACAGCACCTACTGTGATTTGATTTTCTAAAGGCCCTCACTTGCTGCCTTGGAAATTGTAAAGACTTTTTTTTTGTCATTTTCCAGCATCCAATTCCTCTCTATCTACAGTGATGTATTAGCTTCCTAGAGCTTCCATAAAAAGCACCACAAACAGAATGGCTTAAAACAACAGGAATTTATTGTCTTACCTTTCTGGACACCAGAAGTCTGACATTAAGTTGTCAGCAGGACTATGTTCGCTCTGCAACTTGCAAGGGAGAATTATTTGCCTCTTCCTAGGTTCTCATGTTTCCAGCAATTCTTGGTATTCTTTAGTTTGTGGGTGCATCACTTTGATATCTGCATCTTTCTCAAATGGAAAACTTCTTTATGTGTCTATGTCCAAATTTCCCTCTTCATTTAAGGACACAAATCACAATGAATTGGGATTTGTCTTCATAACCCCATCTTAGCTTAATTACAGATGCAAAAATCCTATTTCCAAATAAAATCATATTCATAGGCTTTGGAGGTTAGAGCATCAATATATCTTCTTACAGATATAATTCAAGCCATAACAAATGATTTGTCTTTTAAGAAATCATCATACACCCATTCTAAGATATAAATTTTGACATCATTCTCAATTCCATAGAAGGAACATGACTGATTTAGTTGGAGAATCATATCTTACTGTCATATCCATTCTGTTTGGTTCTGATAAACATATTTCAGATAAAACCATTAAAGTAATAGGAGACATTTATAAGCATTCCTGGGGAAAGTGGGCTTTATTTATTTATTTGGAAATGAATATTTTGTATTGGAAATTTGCACCGGCTGAAGTCATCTGAATGTCACTATGGGCATTAGAAAATGCACATCAATGTATAGAAGACATTATATGAAGAGATATAGAGAACTACAACCTGAGGACATTGGGCCATGGCTAGTCAGCCCCTGAAATTATCCTAATTATTAGATTTTTCTATCACCTGAGGAAAAAAACAGTTTTTTTTCTCTGTTTAAGGCAGTATATAGAAATTTCTGTTCCACCATGATGTGTATCCTAATCCTATTGTGGTGGAGTAGGAGAAAGATTCCTACATCTATGGCAGGCTCCTTACAGGTAATAACTGTAATTCACTGGAAGGTCAGTGATCACCTTCACACTTTTTATGGGTTAGGTTATTTACTGTGGAAATAATTATTATCTCATTTTATAAATGGGGAAGTTGAGGCTCACAAAAGTTAATTTCTTTTTTTTTTTTTTTTTTTTTTTTGACAGGCAGAGTTAGACAGTGAGAGAGACAGAGAGAAAGGTCTTCCTTCCATTAGTTTGCCCCCCAAATGGCCGCTATGGCTGGCGCTGTGCCGATCCGAAGCCAGGAGCCCAGCGCTTCCTCCTGGTCTCCCATGCGGGTGCAGGGCCCAAGGACCTGGGCCATCCTCCACTGCCTTCCTGGGCCACAGCAGAGAGCCAGACTGGAAGAGGAGCAACCGGGACAGAATCCGGCACCCCGACCGGGACTAGAACCCAGGGTGCCAGTGCTACAGGCAGAGGATTAGCCAAGTGAGCTGCAGCATCGGCCATACACAAAAGTTAATTTCATTATTTGACTTCAGACAGTGCTTAAGTGTAGAATGGGAATTAAACTGTACTGCCTGGTTCCAGGGTCCATTCTATTAGCCACTATGCAATGCTGCCTTCTTCTTTGCTAACAGGATCTGTGCAAAAGCAACTTTAAGAAGGCCAAGATATTTAATATTTATACTGTAAGACATATACATTTTTATATTTAGTCTTGATCCCAATTGTTCTTCCTCTTCTCTTTCTATTGCTGTGTAGTAGATTAATAGAAATTTAGTAACTTAAAGTAGTACCCATTATCTTCCAGTTTATGTGAATTTGGAATTCTACCTGGGTCCTTTGCTCAAGGTCTGACATATTAAAATTTAATTGTTTGCTGGGAGACTTTCCTCTCTGGAGCTTGAAATTCTCTTTCACGGGTATGTCATTAAGTTCAGAATTCAGTTTCTTTAGTTGTAGCACAGAGGCCACCAGATCCTAAAAGCCTTCCACTGTTTATGGCCATGTGGCCCTCTACACATATGCCAACTTGCCTCTTAAAGAGTAGAGTGATCAGCCCATCATTTTTTTTCCCACACAACACAACTTACACCATGTGGGCAATTATCTAGTTGTGTTCAAAGAGCTCATTCATAGTCAAAGAGAACAAGTCACAAAAGTTTTATACATATCTGGATGGAAATCTTGGAGACATATTAGAACTCAGGCCTTTACTTCCCATTCGTTGTCATAAAAGAAAAGGACTTTCATGAAGGAAGCATGCCTAGACTTGTCAATGGTCTCCAAAAGAGAACAGAAAAAAATACATAAACATGTCATTTCTCATTGAGATGTGTGTGGTGTATGTGTGTGGGAGGGGGCAAGTTGAAGGAGGTCCTGAAACAATAAAAAACATGGCAGCTCATATTCAGAATTATAAGATTAAAATACCTGGAAGATTATTGACAGTTTCTAAATTGAAATGTTTCAAAGTTACTTCTGCCTGAAAGTTATCTCCATGAATGTGGTTAAATTGGGCCAAAATCACCTTAAAAATAATTATTACCATAAGTTACAGTTCATTAAGACTATTTTGTGAGTAACTGGTAATGTTTCTGAATCTCCATCGTTATGGGGTCAGTCTCACTAAATATGGTCACCTGCAATAACAAATCTTTTGGTAAAAATCTATTTGGACTACAAGTATTTAGACCCAACCTAAATTTATTAGCCTGAATTCAAAGAGGTTTCTTAATTCTGAATCTGTTTAAAATGGGTATTAGCTAAAATAGCTTTGTTTTTCATTAGAGGAACATTTCCATGAAAGACTAACCTTAAATTACCTTTTTTATTTAGCTAGTCTGCCTAGGAGAATGGGAGGTAAATAACCACACTGTGCTACTGAGTAATTTTTATCTTTTGTTTATATTAAGTAGTCACAGCAAGACTATCATTATTGTAAAGAAAATCACATTATTCTATTGTTAATTTCCAAGCATTGAAACAGAAACTAATGTAAGCTTTTAGCTATGATAGTCAAACATATATTTCCAAATAACATTGATTTGTCATTTAGGGTTTTTCAATTATTAACTACGTCATCTGTTTTCTTTGTTTTAATTTTATTTCATTCTATTCTCTGTGGGAAGAAACCACTAAGAGTTGCAGGAACTTGGTCTAACAAAGAAGCTTTAAAATTAGTATTGATCATTTTCAATGTATTTAATCCATTTAAATATATTTTCAGAATCCAGTTATCTTATATGCATATTATGTTGACATTTTTCTTGACTCTTCAGAACACTGACATAGATGAGAGGATCTGGGCCCATTTTCCTCATTCTGTCTTCATCATCTCTCACTCAACTTCAGACAAGGCTCTGGTTTTCTCACTGATTCCTAGATGACTGCACCAGCTTTTCTGAGCCTTCCTGGGTCCTTGAAAGAGTGGTTGTCAACATCCTGATGACTTTTGCACAAGGAGTCCTTGTAAGAGGGATGATGATGATGAAAATAGCCTTTCTAAAATTTTTCCTATATCCACCTTCTCAACACATTCATAGGTGAATCTCTAGGTCGCAAGAGATTTTGCTCAAGATTCCTGGAACTTTCTTCACTTGTTGCTCACCTTCTTTTTACAACTCCAGCCTATCAATATTCTTCCTTATCTTATTCAAATTTCAGCTTCTTTCTGACCTTGATGGACTTGACATTTGCTGTTGATCAGCTCTCTTTAAAGATGTATTTCTTTCATTCAGACTCATAACAAGCTCACTAGCTCAAGTAGGAGCCTATGCTCTAATTTGGTTCCATGGAACTAACGCATTACAACAAGCAGGGACAGCCCCAACAAATAAAAGAAGGGAGAGTAGAGGCCTGATAACATAAGGGGTGGTTTGGGAGATAATGCCTCCAAATTACTTGGCATAACTCAAATGTCTACCCACCTAGTCGCTGATGAAACACAGCACAATTTCTTAGAGACTAAAGTCATTCTTTGGGTGCACCTAACAAAAGAACACCAGGAGGGGAGAAATTATCTTTTCTCTTTTCAGTGAGAGCCATGTTGTGGAAACAGAAATTTTAATTTTTTTTTATTATGAGAGACTACAGGAAAATTTGATTCTAATAATCATAATCTAAGTATTTGCCGACTTTGGGCTTTAGCTATATTTCCCCCTAGCTCTGTTCTAGGCTAACCCCAGTCATTACATGACTTAGATTGGATCCCCTATAAACTTTTTCATACACTGATAATTGCAAGCAGATTTATTAGGGGCTAATTTCTGGAGACAAAACTGCAAGATTGGAAAGAATGAGAAGACAGCCATTAATGAAAAAACCTGAGACATTTGTCAGTCTTATGGTGAATTCTGTAGCTCTTCACTTTTGTCCCAGACTGTGAAAAGAGGCAAAGACTTAGTGTTTCCAATAAACATAATCATTTAGTTCTTTGGATCAGTCACCACATTATCTAATATTGTCACATTAAAAGCAAAACTGCATACGTAGCCATAATTCAACAGTGACCTATAATTCAGCAACAATTATGTGAAAAATTATGTATTATTAACTATCATTAAATGTGTATGCCATTATGACATATAGTCAGTGTCTTGGAAGAAGGAAGAATTCACCCAAGATGGTTCACATGAAGAGATATCCATTAACTTTAAAGTTATTGACAGGTGAAGGAACAATTAGGATTGATGAGACACCAAGAGACCATCAAAAGTAGGATGCAATTAACTCTTTGACTTCGGACAAGGATCAGAGTGAGAGTTACTGAAGCCCAGTGTGAACTGGAGTCTTGGAGAAAGGTCTATGCTAGGAGAGCCTAGTCCTGGAGATACATAACTATAACCGAGAAGGAGTTCCAAGAATCTTTCTTTCTTCAGATTTATTTATTTATTTGAAAGAGTTACACAGAGAGAGAAGGAGAGGCAGAGAGAGAAAGGTCTTCCATCCGCTGGTTCACGCCCCAATTGGCCACAACGGCCGGAGCTGGGCCAATCTGAAGCCAGGAGCCGAGAGCTTCTTCCAGGTCTCCAAAATGGGTGCAGGGGCCCAAGGACTTAGGCCATCTTGTACTGCTTTCCCAGGCCATAGCAGACAGCTAGATTGGAAGTGGAACAGCTGGGACTTGAACTGGCGCCCAAATGAAATGCTGGCACTGCAGGCAGCAGCTCTACCCACTACACCACAGCACAGGCCCAAGATCTAAGGATCTTGATCATATGCTGGTGCCGCCTGTTACAGAGACATAATGCACAAACTTTGGTCTCCTGGGACAAAGAGCAGGATGAGAAGAGCAAAGAACGATAACAATTGGCAAAAGAAAATAAGCAGCATAGTTCGCAAGTAAAATATAGATTGCTATTCTACCTATGAAACAAGCCATTCTCTCTAACATATTTGATAAATAATCCCCAAAGTAGAAACATAATAAAGAAAATATTCCAGCTAAGATTCCTAAATCATAAGACAAGAGAACCTCATCTACTCATTTTATTTGTCTTTTCTCTTTAGAATAAGCCTTTAGTAAAAAATCTTGAAAGAAAATTATTGCTATTTCCTAATCTTAAGTTGTAACCGCCAGTCCATTTTGCTTCTTGGGGAGGTACCACACAAAAAAAATACTTTTTTGAGAATACAGCCATTGGAGATACTAGAGGAGTCATCCAGGGAATTAACTGAAAGAAGTAATTATTACTGAATATTCAATTGCTGTGTGGAGCTTTTGTAGCAAAACACCCATTAAGTGATAGTCACATGGTTAAACTTTATACATATTTTTCCAAATTTACCCACCCCCTAAGGGACAAATTACCAGCACAGTTCTGAATAATGTTATTGTAGCTATTAGTCTTTGTGTGCATAATTCCCTATCCATGATGTTTACAATTTTCTCCTTAGTGTTTCTTTGAAAAGTGGCACAATTACAATATTTTCATTATGCTATGGCTTACACAGATAATTAAACAAATAAATATGCTCTTATACAATTCATTTTAGATGTTCCTAATCTTTGTAAAACTCACTTATCTTTGGATGAATTAAGCTATTCTGAATACCTGCAATTTTTATTTTTTTTTTAACAAAGGCATCACCTGGAAGATTAATGGAGCTCATCAATTTAAGGTATAATTGGTTATTCTCTTTCAATAATGTTGTCTGAAACTAAGCTATTGCAAAATAATAACAACTTCACAGTTTTACATGGAAGTGGTAAGAAGAGTGCATTTTCACACTGGAGAGATTAAAAAATAGACTTCTAATAACTGAGTGACTTTATCACTGAAGTGTTTAATATATTGCTGGTGAAATATCTTAGATGTTTAAGAAATAGTCTTCTGAATATTCTAAATCTACTAAAAACTGGTATTAAATTATTACAAGGAAACTTCCAAAAAAAATCTAGATTTTACTTTCATATTAATAGAATTTTAGAGAAGTCTTTCAAAATAGCTTTATTTTCCAGTATGGAACTTGAGTCTCAGAAATATTGGTGACTTCTCAAGGTCTTGTAGCTGGTTTCTGCTAGAGACAGGCTATGAAGATCAGTCTCTTAAACACCACGACTGTATTCTTTCTGCTATTCAACTTGCCTCTTCCTCTTGATACTTTCTCTTTGCATAAACCCTTTTTGAATTTCAACTTCATGCCAATTATCCCTTGGGGTTCTGGAGACAAATGAGTGAGACATGGCACCAGCTCACAATTTAGTGAAGAAGATAATTACATGAATGATTAATTGCTATATATTAATGTTTGTAATACATGCATTGAGAACACAGAGTGGGGAGTATTTAGCTCTCTCCCTAGATTTTTTGATTTCTTGTCCTCAAGTAACACACTTATGAAAACCTGAAATGCATTAGGCCCCTGTAATTTGCAAGCATGGTTTCTGCTTTCTTGTACATTGTTTCTGTTGGCTTTCTGTGTTTTCCTGCCATGTCCCTCAATCCTGCTTTTGGCTCAACTGCCTCATACAATAGTTGCTTAAGTGCTTGCATTTCTAATTTTTGAATCACTAGATCAGCTTATAGCTCTAGAAGTAGAAGCTGCTCTCCTGAAGAGAGAATATTCACAAAGTCACTGTTTTTTTCATTTGTTTCCCAAAGGATTGTTTTGTTCTTTGTATTCCCTCTTTTCCCAATCTCCAACCCTATCCAGCTCCAAACTGGAGAATGGACTTTCACCGATTCCACCTGAACATGATACCCTCCTGACTCAAAGCACCTAACTGACGGCATTCAAAACCATGATATGCCTAACCACTGCACCAAGAATTATGTATGTGTGATGGTTTTAATATTAAATGTCCCCCCAAGTCTCATGTTAAAGGAATGGTTCCCAAGTTGACACTAAAGAGGGATGGTGAAAATATTAGGAGATGGGTCTTAGTGGGAGATTCTTAGGGAATTGGAGGCATACCCTTAGATGGTAATTCTTGTGAGAGGATTGTTATGAAAGCCTGACTTTGGGCTCAACTTCTCTGCTTCTTGGCTCACCATGTGTCCCCTGCAGGTACTCTGCCATCTATCATGGGGCATTTACCAAAGCCTACTTCATTTAAGCTTACAGCTTCCCTAACTGTGGGTAAAATTTTGTTTCTCTTTCAAGAACTTGCCTCAAGTGTTTTATGTGGTAAAGGAATACCTCAAACATGAAAGCTATAGCTTCCTTTTTACTTCCATGTAAAAGCCCATAGAAAGAAAAGAGAATGAGTGTACAAAAGAAGAAAGTATCTCATGAATGTTTATGGAAAGTTGTGGAATCAATTATGAAAATACCATAGCCCTAAAACCTGTTTCTTCATAGCATTCAGCCAGTATCTGCTATCACACCCAGGCACCTAAAAGCTCTCCTTCTCAGTAAGATTTCTTATCTTTCAGAGATACACCCTCTGCCCCACATCCAGTAAGATTTCAAAGTGATTTAATTTCTTTTATGTGTCCATCTTGAGTGTGTTGTCCTGGGGATGATTGTTGAAGGCCAAATCATCTTCCCTGATTCTCTAGGAAAACTCTGATATCCTCTATCACTAAGAATCATAAAGTGGGCATGGACAGCAGATAGACACAGTACATCTGCTACAAAACACTACTTTTTCTTGCAATATCTTGCATTAATGTTAGATTAGATCCCACCCTCTGTCTTCTCACAATAGGCAGATGTTATCTTCATACAAGTATCCTTATAACTGTGTACCCTTGCAAGTTGGTAGGTAGCTCAAAGTTAAAATTGACTACTTTTACCATAAATATTAAAATTGATTTACATTTTTACTTCTTTCAATTAATTATGATTATGTACACTTTTCTGTAGTGACATTTACTAATGATCATTGAAAAATCTATTATGTGAATTTCTGTCTTTAGCTTCAAGAGATGTGTGCCTTTTGAGGGCAAGAAGTAGCAATTGTTTAAGCATTGCACATAATCATAAAACGCTGTGGAGGATACTCTTTAGGAAACTTGTAATAATAATACTAATTTCAAGCCTAAGAGAAACAGCAGGCATTGGGACTTACCTGAAAAGGTCTCATCTCATACAGCTGCAGCTACATGTGATAGAAATGCTAGGAGCTGGCCTGTCAGATCAGTGCTGGTCATTGCTGATTTTGCTGTCCTCATTGAGGACTGAATATGAACAGATGATGCTTCATTTCTCCTATTTCAAAGCCCTTTTTCATTGAGGATGAGAGCCTCAGAAGTCCCATTGTGCCCTAACTTCATTAACACCACCTATAACCTTCACAAATGTGCTGTTGTCACACAGTCTTATTTATTGATTCAAGGGTAAAAGCAGAGACTTTTTTGGATGTGCATAAAGTTTCTATGAAGATAATTTCATTAGCTTGTGTATACAGACCTGTCATTATTCAACTATTGCTTCAAATGTTTTCTGATTTTCCATCAACAATATATCAAGATTATTTCACCTCAGTTATTTGGCTTTGCTCTGTTGGCCTCATTTAACTACCTTTGCTTTTTGACCAGTCCTTTTTGATGCTTATATGCAAAATCAATGTTTGATGACAGATACCTTGTGTTCACTTAATATGTGAATTTTATGCTTCTTTGCTTTTTTAACATTTCAACAATTTGCCCTCTAAAGCTTTTTTCAGTTCCTGTTGCATGTGCGAGTATTCTTCCTTCATCGATCTCTTTCCTTCCTGATAGTAAAAACAAACAAACATGTGAAGTTGCATTTGGCAATTGTATGCCATTGAAAATATAGCTTTACTTATTTTTTTTTGTAAAATTCAAGAAAGTTTCAAATATTCCTTGCTAATTTCATGATTCCTTTGTGTTACCATTCCATAAGCAATTTTACCATTTAGGTTAGAAACTTTAAATGCTGGTGCTAGTGCTGTGGCATGGTGGGTAAATCCATCACCTGTGATGCTGGCATCCCATATGATGCTATTTGAGTCCTGGCTGCACCATTTCCAATCCAGTTTCCTACTAGTGGCCTGGGAAAGCAGAAGAAGATGGCCCAAGTCCTTGGGCCCCTGCACCCACATGAGGGGCCTGGAAGAAGCTCCCGTTGTGGTCACCAGGAGAGTAAGACTGCAGATAAATGATCTCTTTCCCTCTCTTTGTATAACTCTGACTTTCTAATAAACAAATAAATATTTTTTTTTTTTGACAGGCAGAGTGGACAGTGAGAGAGAGAGACAGAGAGAAAGGTCTTCCTTTTGCCGTTGGTTCACCCTCCAATGGCCGCTTCGGCTGGCGCGCTGCGGCCGGCACACTGCGCTGATCCGATGGCAGGAGCCAGGTGCTTCTCCTGGTCACCCATGGGGTGCAGGGCCCAAGGACTTGGGCCATCCTCCACTGCACTCCCTGGCCACAGCAGAGAGCTGGCCTGGAAGAGGGGCAACCGGGACAGAATCCAGCGCCCTGACCGGGACTAGAACCTGGTGTGCCGGCGCCGCTAGGCAGAGGATTAGCCTAGTGAGCCGCGGCGCCGGCCGACAAATAAATATTTTTTAAAAAAACATTTTGTGAAGCATGAAATCAAAGGTTGAAATAAAACAAAAGATTAAGAAATTTGAAAGAAAAAAATTAAATGCTATTGCAATTACATAAATATTATTTTTGAAATCTGAACCTACTCAGTTTTAAAAATTGTACTAAGATAGGGCAGGAAATAATATGATTGAGAAAGAAAAGAAATAATTTTCTTGGAGATAACATTAATTTGCAAGTCATATGAGTGCTTTGGTTAAGATATCACTTTACTCAGAGTTGTATTTGGTAAAAATGAGCTTGAGTTCTTTTCTCTTTCATTTTATTCTTTTCACTCCAAATATGAATGAAAATCTATTATATCACTAGAGAAGCTTGGGGAAAAACTGTAGCAGAAACCCTTTGCTGCATTTTGGGAATCAAGAGTAACTAAATAATGGTGTATTCCTTCCATTAAAATTGTCACCATCACCTTCACCAGAGACAGCATTTCAGACTAAAAGAGAATTAATGTCCAGTAATTGTTGGAACCTTATTTAAATGTGACTTTCAAATATCTTTCCCAAGAGGAGCACTTAAAAAGATCCATCAAAGCAATAGTGCTAATAACCTGCCATGGGACCTGGGCAGTAGGTTAAGAGACTCACCTCCCATTAATTAGGTGAAGGATCCATAAAATATGTGGAGTGCACCTGAGCCCAGGATTCATTTGCTGAAGACTGATCTATCTATGAGTGAGATGATATTGGAATTATCAAGCACTGAGCCAAAGGGAAAATTTAAAAAAATGCCAAAGTCATAGATTTAAATATTGTGTAATTGTTTTCTCTTAAAAAGCTAAAAAGGGTATCTCCAGTGGGATCATTCTGGCATTCACTAAAAAGCAAAGAGAGTTTCTGAGTGTGCCTGAGTGTATGTATGTATCTTAGAAGTGATAATCCATATGGATTAGGGAGCAATTTCTGAGAAGTCCTTCATCCCAGCAGCAGTCCTGCATTTCTGTTTCCTGGTCCCATGTCCCTATTTTGCCTTTATCAACAATACCCATGAGT
The DNA here is from genome assembly GCF_964237555.1 of Oryctolagus cuniculus. Classification (NCBI taxonomy): domain Eukaryota; kingdom Metazoa; phylum Chordata; class Mammalia; order Lagomorpha; family Leporidae; genus Oryctolagus; species Oryctolagus cuniculus. Next base: position 57,378,773 of record NC_091435.1, read on the forward strand.
CACTAATAAAGTTTTCCCTCTTTACCTTGCAAGAGTGGTCCTGCAAGTACTTCAGGGAGGCGCTCAAGTCCATGGCATTGGCATTGCATTAATCATTCAGTCACTTGGGGTGTGGGTTTGAAGGGACAGAGTGAGAGGCATAGTGAGGGCAGCAGCTTAACACAACAACCACTTGCTTTCTCTAGCACTGAGAACATCAAGCTTATTCTTTTCAAGATTTTTATTTTTGCTAGAGATGTATAATCTTCTTCAGCATTTATGCGGAATAAAATAAGTAAACCACCATAATGAAACATTTTTATTTTATTTTATTTTATTGTTGGCTAATCCACTAGAGACAGATATGAGGATACTTCAAAAGTTCATGAAGAATGGAATTAAAATATAAACGTGTCTTGGTGACCAAAATTTTTGAAATCTATGCATATGTTTTCATGAGCTTTTTGAAAATAAAGTTGTCTTTTAGTTCCAATTTCCCATGAAATTTTTGAAGCATTCTAATAAATTCTACATGCAGAAACTACCATTTGATAACTCTGAAAAATACATATGATCAAGTTAAGGACTAAGTTCAATATCATTACTTTGAAAGATATTTGTAACTAAGTCACCTAAAAATCAAAAACTCTTATTCCTTAAGGAGAAGATGTATAGGAAATGTTAAAAGAATAAGACATAAACTGACCTCCTGGGTTTGTCTTCTCCACCTCAAGAATGTTGTTTTGTTCAGAGTCTCCACTATCTTTCTCTGAACCCCTCTATTTCCAATTTCCTCAGATTCTCAAAGGACACAAAGGACCTTTATTTTAGTAGGAAGGAATGGCAGAATCCTTTAGGATCAAATGGGTCCTTTGACATTCCTTCTGCTCTGTGGAGATCAGTTGAAAGAGGAGGGTAAGAGTAACACAAGTGTCACCAGTAACCACAACAAATGACTTGAATTGTCTAACAAGGCAGTGTGGCCATCATGATGGAAGGACCTGTGAGTCAGAAGTCAGGATGTGCAGAAGCGGTTTCCTCTGTCAATTTAGATTGACTCAGGTTCATGCAAAAATCAATTCATGCTTCTCCTGAGGCACTGGCTTTTGTGGTGATCTGTGTTCTAAATTAGCATTTGCAGGGCTCCTTACTCTTTGCCAAAGGTATCTAAAATGGAGCTGCACTGACTTTAGTAATTTTAAAGACATGAAGATGCCTTGGGACCACTTCCTTTTACAAAATTGTCCTACAAATTTTTGAATTTTGTCTGTTGTCATTTTCAGAATGACAGAGACAGTCCTTGACTAAACTGTTGTCAGGCTCCTCTCAGTCCCCTTTCTGGCTGGGTTCCCACCTTGAGTTGTGTCTCTGAGCTTAGCAAGAATCTTGAGTTAGTGAGAATTCTTCACCCTCAATATCTTAGTGCCCTGGCCCACCTTCAACAAGAGTTCTTTTGAGTAGGTTTTCAAGAATCCTCCCTTCCACGCCCTTGATGGCTCCTTTCAGGAATTCCCCACTTATTGAACTCTCACTCTGCTCCTTGTCTACAAATCTCACTTGTCCATATTAAGTTTGGAGTGGCGGGCCGGTGCTGTGGCTCACTAGGCTAATCCTCCACCTTGCGGCGCCGGCACACCAGGTTCTAGTCCCGGTCGGGGCGCCGGATTCTGTCCCGGTTGCCCCTCTTCCAGGCCAGCTCTCTGCTGTGGCCAGGGAGTGCAGTGGAGGATGGCCCAAGTACTTGGGCCCTGTACCGCATGGGAGACCAGGATAAGTACCTGGCTCCTGCCATCGGATCAGCGCAGTGCGCCGTCCGCAGTGCGCTGGCCACAGCGGCCATTGGAGGGTGAACGAACGGCAAAAGGAAGACCTTTCTCTCTGTCTCTCTCTCTCACTGTCCACTCTGCTTGTCAAAAAAAATAAAATAAAATAAAATAAAAAAAAAGTTTGGAGTGGCACCTGGTCTCTGTCACTGGCTGCAATACCCACATCGCAGTCACCTTCTTTAATAAAGTTTTCCTTAGCATCTTTATCAAGAGTCTGTGCTGAGTTCTCTTTAACAAGTCAAAAGCATAAATGGAGTTGAGTGTAACAAGTTTACACCGTTGCCTGAAGGAGATAAGAAGTCTTACTCTTGTCTTCACAGAACATTGAAATTTTTTGGATGTCAGGTCAATACTATAGACTGGGAATCTAAGGTGATAAGTCTTTTTATATTCGTAAAATACACCTTCCCACAAAAGGTGGCAATGTTGAATTTTACCTGAGACTTGTACTTCTGGAAAAGATTGATGGTTAAAGGAATCTTTTGTAAGGGAGAAAAGACATTTTCTTTTGCTTGAACTAAGGTTCATGATTGAGAGTCCTATGAGAATAAAGATAAATTAATAAGAAAGTATACAAATTTATTTAATATGTTTCATATTATATGAAAGTCTTCAGAAATGAAGACATCTTCCCCTCTCCTCAAAAAAAAAAACCACAAAAATCTGTGTATTTTTATGCAAAGTTTGATGAAATGAATACTCATGAGTATTCAGACAGAAGTATGATGAAACAAAAGGAGTATGATCTAGTGATACTAAAAGGTCTGCTTGCCTTTTCTTTCAGATTCTTCTTGGCATCTCTGTATCTATGGAAATAAGGATGTTCCTTTTGTCCACGTATAGGCAGGGTACCTCTGTAATGAAGGTTTTATGACCTACTTTAGAAGAAGGTCAGAAAATACTTTAATGACTTGCTTCTGGGGAGAATGGCAGGAGGTCAGAAAGACCTTCCTGCTTCTACTGTTCCCTCAAATGTCAAGGTGTTTTATTTTGGAGTAGCTTGTTTGAATCCCATCCTGTTCCACCTTTCTGTTTAAAAAAAAAAATTTACTGGGAAGAACCATATGACAAGGTTCACTGCTGCCTTCTTTCTTTATGAGAGACCACATTCCTCCAATTTCCCCCTCTTTGTCTCATCAACAATTAGCTGAACTTATAGTCACTAGTCACTAGGAATACAGTACTTGTCAAACAAAATTTTCTTAAGATTCCCTCCATCCTCTTGGATCCTGAACCTTGGCCCATTCTTAGCCTAAGCTAGTATTCAAACCCTTCTGGAATATAGGAAAGTTGGCTAGCCTTAGTGTAGTCATACTACTTTTTCCTTTTCACATTCTAACCTTAGGACTAGCCACACATTTGCAATTGCAAAAAAATACAACTTTATTTCATTTTTATATTATAACTAAGGAAAGCAAGTTGCTAATTTGGTGGCTAATGAAAATGTTTATTCAAGCAAACAAAAGGGAACTAAAAACTCTAGGAGCTAACCATAGGGAGGTGACCAAAACAGTAGACTACGGATAATGGTGACCAAAACAGTAGACTACAGATAATTCATGACTACCAGCCAAAAAGCAGCCAAGTTCCATAGCAAAGAAGGCAACACTTAAGTAGTGTCAGTACAGTCTCTTGAAGCCTATTTGACAGTCTACTCCAACTTCTGTTTTTCCTTTAGAAGTCTTCCAGTCTTGGGCCTAGGTATCCTAATCTATATTCCAGATTTTTGTCCCCATAGATAAAAGAATTAAAAGCAGAATCATTCATAAAATGTACAAGTGAGCAGGATTTATTTAAGAGAGAGAATGAATGTACATTCACATATGAGTGTGGACTACCCTATGCAAAAAGACACCCATTATGGCTGGACCAGAGAGATGCCTTTGAGTAGAAAGGGGGAAAGGAAGCCTGCAATTGTTCTCCAAACATAGTCAAGTATAAACCACTATTGGTTTATACTATGAGGTAGGAGGTGGTACCTTAACTGAATAAACAAGCAGGGTGGAGTTTCAGCATGAGTGAAGTTTTCTGGGATATTTTGTGGCACCTTCATATGGAGTTTAACTTTCATGTGGCCATCACAGTGTCTCCTCCTTCCTGATCTTGTATGAGACACAGATGCATTCTGGGAAGCTAGACTTTTTGATTGACAGATGAAGGAATAAAGTTCAGGGCTGACAAAAATTTTAGCTCTTCTACCCCTATCTCCCTGCCTGGTTTTCCCATATCAGTCTTGTTGAAATACAAACTGGGAATACCATATCTAGCACTAAAGAATCTACCTTCTCCTGAGTTGTCAGGAGTTGTTCCCTTACACCAACCTTCATCTCTGGTATCTTGACTGCCAAGTGCTGAGCAGCCAAGCCTAATTTTCACTAGTAACATTAGGGTGTAACTTTGTCTGATCTGCTCTCAAATCCCATCACCCTTTCATCCCACCACCCACACTTGGTTCTATCTAGCTATGTTTACTCCTCTCTAGAAAAGAAAACCATCCTTAGCCTCACTCTTAAAAAGCTTACGCATCTTAGGCCGGCGCCGTGGCTCAATAAGCTAATCCTCCACATTGCGGCGCCGGCACACCGGGTTCTAGTCCCGGTCAGGGCGCCGGATTCTGTCCCGGTTGCCCCTCTTCCAGGCCAGCTCTCTGCTATGGCCAGGGAGTGCAGTGGAGGATGGCCCAGGTGCTTGGGCCCTGCACCCCATGGGAGACCAGGAAAAGCACCTGGATCCTGGCTCCTGCCATCGGATCAGCGCGGTGTGCCGGCTGCAGCGGCGGCCATTGGAGGGTGAACCAACGGCAAAGGAAGACCTTTCTCTCTGTCTCTCTCTCTCACTGTCCACTCTGCCTGTCAAAAAATAAAAAAAAAAAAAAAAAAAAAAAAGCTTACGCATCTTAAGCAAGAGCATTCTTCCTATTGCAACAGTTCCTAGTTCCTCTCCCCCTATTATAATAGTCCCATCCTCTTATTGAAGTAATCCTTTTCAATAAAGTCTTCATCATTAAGCCTTAATTTGTAATTTTTACTTGGTGAAAGCTTATATGTTTTCTCTCAAAATAATTTTTATTTATGTTTTACTAGGCAAATCACTTTTCTATATGCTCCACATGAAATTTAAATACCTGTTTTATGTATCAACTAACTTTATGTTGATGCAGAGAAAAGAGACAACCATGCAGTTCTCTCTGGGGTTCCGTTTCCTATAACAGGAATGACCTATGAAGTAAACCAGACAGAGGAGGAGCATGTGTTATTAAATCCACGCTCCTACCCCATTTCTTCACCTAAGATTCTTCAGAACTTAGGAAAACCAGACAAGTGCCTAGCTAACAATGCATGGACTATTTAACAAATTTCTAAATCATTTGAATATCTAGAATTTATGCAAAATGGGAGATAATTCCAACATAGCATTGCTTGATATGGGATACCATCTACTTCTTTTATTCTCTCTCTTTTTTTTTTTTTTTTTTTTCAGTGATCGAGAGTCTTTATTAGACACAAGATGGGGCTTCCAGTTCAGGGCGAGGACAAAGTGGGGTTGCTGGGGGTGGGCCGCCGGTGGACATGGGAGCCCGCGGGCAAGCCAGGTCTTATCCCACAGGGCTGCAGGCACCATGGGCTGCCCGGCTGGGGCTGGGGTGGGGAGTGGGGTGTTGGAGGACCAGGCAGGTGCAGATTGCTAGGGCTCAGCTCATCTTGCCATCAGTCCTGGAAGGCTTCTCTGAGGAGGGAGCCCAAGGCAGCTGGGTGAAGCAGGTTCTCCTTTTTTGGGCTGGTACCCCATGGGTGACTTCCACAGTCCTGGGGCTGCCTCCCCAGTCCTGTCTTCAACCTCTCAGGGCAGTCACGTCAAGCCAAGGGTCAGAGAGAACTGGTGGTACTTGCAGCTAGACAGATCTGGGTTAGACATTGGGAAAGACTTCCCAAACCAGGAGAAAGCAAGATCAGGAGATTTCCTGGCAGGAAAGAGCTCAACTGAGAAGGATGAAAGCCGGCAGGTGTGTGGTGCCTGCCATGGCTGAGACGCTGCTTGGGGCACCCGCACCCCACATCACAGTGTCTGGGGTTCAGGTCTCAACTCTGCTTCTGATTCCAGATTCCTGCGGGTGCCTACCCTGGGTTTAGGTGGCTGGGTCTCCATCACCCATGTGGGAGACCTGGTTTGGTTTTCTGGTTCTTGGCTTTGGCCTGGCCCAGTCCCTGTTGCAGGCATTTGGAGAGTAAACCAGATGGAAGATCTCTTTTTGTCTCTGTCTCTGCCTGCTCTAGGCCAGAGAAACGCCAGCTGCAGAACTGGCCATGCTGCTCAGCCGCCTGCCAGCTGTGCTCAGGGCAATCACGGCCCCCCACCTCCTGTGGCCCCCATCACGATGTCCCTCAGCACTTAGTATTTGCTACTGGACACGTGCACGCAGCTCTCATCCGCACTGTCCCCTTTGGGCTTCAGGATAACCGTGGAAGGAAGAAAGAGTCCAAAGATAGTAGGCAATCCGCCGAAGGTCACCCAGCTAGTTAACTGAGGGAAGCCAGAATTTGCATCCTGACCAGGCTGTTCAATTCCAAAGCCAAAGCTCCTTCCTCCACTGCCCTTCCTGTGGCCGCCCTCTCCCCAGGAGGTCTGTAAGTGGCCTCATGCCGACCTTGACTCCCAGCCCCTACATCCTGCTCTGTGCGGGGCCAGGGTCTCCACACTGCCAATTAGCAGTGGACCTGAGAGCTGGCTGGAAGAGAAACCTCCCCTGGGGAAGGCAAGAGCAGGTGCGAAGGCTGAGACGGCTTCAGGACTCCTGGTCTGCCCAACCCCATCCCAACACAGCTCTCCAGGGAGGGCAAGCCCTGTGCTGGAGCTGGAGTGGGAGGGTGTGGGCTCTGCCCAGCAGCAGCGCAGGAGAGGTAGATGAGGGAAGAAGGGGAGCTGGAGGCCTGGGAAGAAACGGGGAATGGTAGGGCCTCCAGGAGCGGATCTGGGTGGTCTGGCCAGGTTGGTGACAGGCCTCACCGTGAGACCCTGGCCAAGCCCCAACTTCTGTCCACTTCCTGCCCAGGCCTGGGTAAAGCCTGCAGTCCCCCTCGGCCCTCCCCTCCTCTGACCCTGCTCTGTTCTACCTCCTGATCGCTGCTTGGGAGCTAAGCCCCCTCACCTGACAGGGCCAGGCCCTGCCACTCACAGAGAAGTGTTTGTGCAAAGGCCAGTCCTGGGGGGCTGGGCGGCAGCCTGCACTCCCACCCGCCACGTTCCACTCCTCACCTATAGCAGCCTCCATCCCAGCCTCTCCCTCAAAGACCTGGCCCTGCCTCGCTCCCTCCTCCAGGAAGCTGCCAGGACTGAAGCCCCTTATCTGCCCCTTGTAGCCCTTGACCCCCCAAAACTTTTTTTAATGAATCTAGCCTGCCTCACACAGTCAGGGCCCTGCCCGTCCCTACCACCCCCACACTGGTGGCCCAGCTCCTGCCCTGGGCTCAGGCTGCCCAGAGAGCTCCTAGGATCCTCACCTGTGGGGGCTTGAGAGCGAGGCAGAGACAGGCCCCCCTCCTTGGGGTTCCTGGGTCTGTGGCGCCTTCCTTTGTCTGTGACAGCTGAGAACCAGTTAAACGGCTGGCTGGGTGTGGGCTCAGTCCCCGGCTCCGGCGCGGCTGCGTGACCGCCCAGGTGGGCCTACACCCGGCATCTCTGAGGCTGTGGGCTCCCTTCCCCAGGGGAGAAGGTCTTTGTTCCGCATCTGGAAACCCAGCTCCCCTGGGTGGCCCTGGCCCTTGCGCTGGAACTGCTGCCTCTGCCCGCCATCTCCCCCAGCACAGCCTCCCTCTGGGAGACACTCCAGTGCCCTCCTGCTCTTTCCTGCGCCTGGTGCTATCCGCGGTGTCCTCTCCCTGCCCCCCACCTCCTCAGGCTCCTTACTCTGCCAAACTCCCACTTCCCTTTCGACACTTCCCTCTGGGCGCCCTACAGGAAGCCTGCCTTAGCTCCCCGGGGGCTGGCCACCCGCTGTCTCCGCTCTCCCCAAGGCCACTGTGCTTTGTCCGGGTTTGCAGGACAAAGCACCTTACAGCCCAGCTGGGGCTCACAGGGTCCGCACCTGGCACTCGCCGGGCACGGGACAAATGCCTGCTGACTGAATGTGCTGACGTGGAGACAGGGGTAAGGGAAAGCCAGGCGTGGCTTCAGGGGGTGTTGCCATGGAGGAAGTGCTGTGGGCTTCCCTGGGGCGGCCTTGATAAAGCTCTGAGTTTGCCCCTGAGGGGCTGGGAGTTTAAGGACACTACTGATGCAGGGGAGGGTGGCAGGCAGGAGAGGCAAGGCTTGAAGACTTGACCCTGAGTGAGTGCCCCGGGGGACGGCCCACCCCCGTTCTCATAGGACGCCACGGAAGCTAGACACAGATATGGACCCAGCTCTCGCTGCAGCCTGGGCCTGGGCCTGTGAGCCAGGCGTGGCCAAGCAGGCTCAGCTTTCCAGTCTCTTATCTGATGGGCTAATGGCAGGCATACCGTCGGTAGTTAGGGTGTGGCTGTAGGCTTTAGGAGACTAAAGAAACCAGTGTAGGTTTGGCTGCAGTGAAAAAAAAAAAAAAAGCAGACAGGAGGGTTCCAGAGGGCTGGATGAAGGGGACCCAGCGCAATGGCCACGGGGCCTGGGTGACAGAAGAACCCCGGCTGAGGGGAGCAGCGGGAGCCATCGCTGGCCATCTCACAGAGCCAAGGGAGCCCAGGCCCAGGACGGGCTGAGAAGACTATGTCTCACTGAGGCGAAGAGCATGGACGGCCGACTGCTGGGCTGAGCCTTTGGTGCGGCCCGCTCTGCCCGCCCCCAGCGCGCCCGCTCCTCCTCCCTCCGCTGATGCCCGGGTTCTGTGTCACCCGCGCTGCGCCCGTCACCCGCAGTCCTCAAGTCCCCTGGGATACTTGTGCCCGTCACCCGCAGTCCTCAAGTCCCCTGGGATACTTGTGCCCGTCACCCGCAGTCCTCAAGTCCCCTGGGATACTTGTGCCCGTCACCCGCAGTCCTCAAGTCCCCTGGGATACTTGTGCCCGTCACCCGCAGTCCTCAAGTCCTCTGGGAAGTAGACCCAGTGCGGAGGGCCTCGGCGCCGGGCCTCTCCTGGGCTTGCTCTTCCTCCTGCCTTCTCTCTCTACCCTCTCTTCTCAGCTCCACCAGGAGGAGTTTCTCGGGGCTTTGAGGCCAGCCAGAAAGTCCTTCTCAGGGTCTCACGCTGCTCTCGGCTCACCCACCAGGGCTGGCTCTCAGCCTACACTTGTCAGGGCGGCCATTTTCTAGGCGCCGGATACCATCTACTTCTAAAGAAATGAGATGAAAACAACATTACTTACTCTGGTCATTCACAGTGGGAAATGAACACAACAGGGCTTCCTGAGACAGATGCCAAGTTCTGGTAAATTTTACAGTAGGAAGGCTTCATTCGCAGCTGTTTTCATTAAACAACAATAGCTTTTGAGTCATTGTTTGGAGTAATTCTAAGAAAAACGACTTAAGAGAAAAATGATATATAAATGCCACGTGGGTTGACTCCTTGACTCAATCACTATATAAACCAAGTACTCATTGTGTTGTTTAGTGCAGTTACTGCCTAGAAAAATCAGCATTCCCACCAAGCTGTAGTCCTTGATTTTTGAGTCAACAAGTTAAATCTTAGGGCTTGACAGTTTTTACTATTGGCCTCCCTACTGAGTCCACAGAGAAACATAGGTTGAATATCCAGCTATGCTTAGAGCAAAATGTTGATTATCTCACAGTCAGAAGCAAAATAAACTATCTGCAGATATATCAGAGAACAAAACGACTGGCTTTGAAACAATGGGGAAAATTGCAATTAGGTAGTATCTTCCTCCTTTTGAAAGCTAGACTTTGCCCTGTATCACTTGTTTTATATTTTTGTCTGTTGGTTTTGGCCTATTACATGCTTTCTACATTTTGGTAGAATAGTAACTTAAGAGCAAACCTATTTATTATTTGTCTCTTAAGTGAATGTCAATCATTTTTCATTAGGAAAGAAATGGTGTTCTTTGTAATTGAGAACTTCACTGATCTTTTCCTGTTCTGCTCTCATATTTTTGTACACACATATCCTTTTATTTTACTATTTATAAAGTCACTATAAATCAAACCAATTGCACATAACAGGAAATGGTTGACATTTTCTATCTCAAAGACTCATTCATAATTTTGCAATTATATGTAGTTTAAATACATAGCATCTAATCTGCAGTCCTTGAACCAATGCCAAATTCTATTTGCTTTCCTGTATATTGCTATAGTTATTTTTGAGTATGACATGAGAAAGGACTGTTGAGAACTTTAACTTGAACACAAACTTCTCTCAATAGAACTTCACTGTTAATCTTGCAATTTTCTGTTCAATAACCCTCTCTCACATAAATGCAGTTTTATTGATTTCCACAAACAGCTGCTTACTGACCTCCACTAGTGACCTATCTGCATTTCGTTTCCATTTGCACCAGGAGGAGTTGATATTTCTCCCAACATTGTCTCAAAAAAGCAGCTAATTCTGACAGAATGTGATCAAAATTTCCATGTGTAAACGTGAGCATAAATCTTCATCTTTCTGGCATAGTTCTTGCATTGCAAGTCAAAATTATACTTACTATTAAAATATACTTAATTTAAGATGATTTTGAAACGATATTATAGAACCCCAAATAAAATACATATTTGTTTGTACATCAAGTCAATCATTGACACCAAGGTGGTAGAAGAAAGTAGATACTTATTTTGTAAAGTGCACATCAAGGAGGTCAGCTAGCTTTCACTCAATTCCCAGAGTCTTTGAGGGACTTAAGGTGATGACTCTTAGAAAGCTGGGGTTGAGAGCCAGCGCCGCGGCTCACTAGGCTAATCCTCCGCCTGCGGCGCCGGCACCCTGGGTTCTAGTCCAGGTTAGGGCGCCAGTTCTGTCCCAATTGCTCCTCTTCCAGTCCAGCTCTCTGCTGTGGCCTGGGAGTGCAGTGGAGGATGGCCCAAGTGCTTGGGCCCTGCACCCACATGGGAGACCAGGAGGAAGCACCTGGCACCTGGCTTCGGATCAGTGCAGCGCGCTGGACGTAGCAGCCATTTGGAGGGTGAACCAATGGAAGGAAGACCTTTCTCTCTCTCTCTCTCACTAACTCTGCCTATCAAAAAAAAAAAAAAAAAAAAAAACAAGCTGGGGTGAGCTGTGTATGATCAGCTCATGTGTGGTCTCTGGTTGGTTCACAGTGCCCAAAGCCTTCCTGTGATTAGTCAATGATAGAATGGCCAACGTGTTTTTCTGATAATGCTCTGACACCAACGTAAACTTTGGTTTGTCTGGAATATAGGGTAGTTTGCTAGCACTTTGATCAAGGCCTGGGATGCCTGTAAAGTATCTAAAACTGGAGACCTATGTGAGGATATTCATTGTAAAGGTGATTGAATTCTGAGTCATGTGAGCTTGACACATGCACTACTCCATTCATTTAGTGAGTTCATCTTTAGCAAATAGTGTACGTACAATCCTCAAAGTGGAGACTGGAATTTCAAGCTAAGGGATGGGGACTAGGGCCTTAAAAAGTCTTCATGCAAGGCATTAGGGATATCAGGCCAATTTAAAGGATAAATCTAAAGTTTTTCTACCTAAAGTGTCATCAATAAGTTACTTTATTTCAATATTTCAGCTTTTTTTAAGATTCCGTGTTTTCACTCCTGCTAATATCATTGATTTTCCAGGGCACTTAGGGTGTAGTACATAATATATATGTCTGAATTTTAAAAATAGAAATGTGCCAGGGGATTCCAATACAATCCCATCAAGGTGGCATGTACCAATGCCATCTCACTAGTCCAAGTGATCAATTTCAGTTCAAAATTGATCATACTGATAGGTCTAAGAGTCAAAGGGATCACACAAAAAAGACTAGTGTCTGCTAATACTAACTGATAGAATCAAAAAGGGAGAGAATGATCCATCATGGGAAGCGGGATACACAGCAGACTCATAGAATGGCAGATGTCCTAAATAGCACTCTGGCCTCAGAATCAGCCGTTAAGGCATTCGGATCTGGCTGAAAAGCCCATGAGAGTATTTTAGGCATGGAAAGACAAGACACAAGACAAGAAAAAACAAACCTAAATGAAAGAGCTCTGCGAGAACCCAGTGGAAAGAACAGGCCATCAAAGGAGGAGCTACCTTTCTCTGAAGGGAGGAGAGAACTTCCACTTTGACTATGACCTTGTCTGAATAAGATCAAAGTTGGCGAACTCAAAAGGCTTCCATAGCCATGGCAACTCATGACTAGAGTCTAGGGAGATCACTGATGCCATAAACAAGAGTGTCAATTTGTTAAGTCAACAACAGGAGTCACTGTGCACTTACTCCTCATGTAGGATCTCTGTCCTTAATGTGTTGTATTATGTGAATTAACGGTATAACTAGTACTGAAACAGTATTTTACACTTTATGTTCTTTGTGGGTGCAAACTGATGAAATCTTTACTTATTATATACTAAACTGATCTGTATATAAAGATAATTGAAAATGAATCTTAATGTGAATGGAATGGCAGTGGGAGTAGGAGATGGGAGGGGTGCTTAATGTGAATGGAATGGGAGTGGGAGTAGGAGATGGGAGGGGTGTGGGTGGGAGGGAAGTTATGGGGGGGAAGCCATTGTAATCCATAAACTGTAGTTTGGAAATTTATTTTTACTACATAAAAGTTAAAAAAAAAAAAAAAGAAACATTCAGCTGGCTTTAAGTTGATAGAATTTAGTATCCCTTTGGAAAACTGTAAATATCTTGATACTAAAATCTGTCATTCCAGGGCTGGCACTATGGCATAGCAGGTCAAGCCACTACCTGTACTGCAGGCATCCCATATGGGCATCGGTTCAAGTCCTGGCTACTCCACTTCTGGTCCACCTCTCTGCTGTGGCTTGGGAAAGCAGCAAAGATGGCCCAACTTCTTGGGCCCCTACAGCCATGTAGGAGACCCAGAAGAAGCTCCTGGCTCCTGGCTTTGGATCAACTCAACTCTGGTTGTTGCAACCATTTGGAGAGTGAACTAGTAGATGGATGCTCACTCTCTCTCTCTCTCTCTTACCCTCCCTCTCTGCCTCTGCCTCTCTGTAGCTCTGCCTTTCAAATAAATAAATAAATAAATAAATATTAAAAATAAAATTGTCATATCAAACACCAAACAGCTGAAACAAATGGAAAAATTCTTGTTCTTTATACATTGAATAAGCACTATTAGACTTTTATAATGGACTTCTATGTTAGACTTCTGCTTGGGATTCTATTATTAAATGCCTTAGACTGGAAATTTTATGAACAGAAATTTATTTCTCACAGTTTTGGAGGCTGAGAAGTTCCATATTTTTTTTTTTTTTTTTTTTTGACAGGCAGAGTGGACAGTGAGAGAGAGAGACAGAGAGAGAAAGGTCTTCCTTTGCCGCTGGTTCACCCTCCAATGGCCGCCGCTGCAGCCGGCGCACCGCGCTGATCCTGGCAGGAGCCAGGAGCCAGGTGCTTTTCCTGGTCTCCCATGGGGTGCAGGGCCCAAGCACCTGGGCCATCCTCCACTGCACTCCCTGGCCATAGCAGAGAGCTGGCCTGGAAGAGGGGCAACCGGGACAGAATCCGGCGCCCCAACCGGGACTAGAACCCGGTGTGCCGGCGCCGCAAGGTGGAGGATTAGCCTATTGAGCCACGGCGCCGGCTGAGAAGTTCCATATTAAAGCAAATTCAAAGTTTGATATCTGGTGAAGGCCTGTTATCTTCTTGGTATGTTCTTGAAGAGCAGGACAATAAAGAAAGCTCTTCCCATCCACTTGTATCAAGGTACTAATTACCCCATAAAGACCTCATTTCTAAATATTGCTACACTGGAGGTTATCTTTGGATATGAATTGTGGGGGGCCACCACCACTCAGACCATAGTAAAGTCACAGCAAATTCTTAACTGTTTCTAAAAAGTAAAATAAATTAAGATAAAAATAAGACATGCAGTTGCCTGAAGAGATACCAAGGCATTTTTAACACTGTCTTTGACTAACCATGAACACTAATCAGCACTCATTCTGTTGGTTAGTAAGATGTTCAGTCTAAGTTGTCATTTAGACTTTTCTTCATCCCCAAGGTTGTCAAGGTTTTAAGCAGTACCATTGATTATGGGTGCCCTCTTTCAATGGGTGTGTATGACTGCAATATATTCTTTGTCTTCACTTATCTGCACAGCTCTCTTGGATCCAACTCCTCTCAGGACACAGATTTATTTCATGAAAACAGGTATGCCAACTCCCATATATTCTTCTTTTCTTCTTGCTGTCTTCCAGGAGAACTACTAGCGTATAGGATCAATAGTTTTCTAATAATCTAGGATCAATAGTTTTCTCCTTTGCTCATGACAGTAACTCCAGGGTCCCCTGGAAAGGAAGGAAAATCTAGAAAAGAAGAATCGCATGATGTAACTCAACAGGAACAGAGGTCAGGGGTAGGGAGAGAACATACAGATGTAACCTTCAGGTGTTGTTGGGTGTGCAGAATGGGCCTGATTGAGCACTCTGCACACTTCTGTGCAAAACAGGCTACTTCAATGTCAGTTCCCTGAGTGGTTCATGAAGCATGTCTCAATTATTTTGCCATTATAATAAAAACTTATGTGATATTATTTATACATTCAGGTCACTGATTGGTTGTTATTCTGGCCTCCTGACTGTTATTTTCCCTCCCACCCTCCAAACCTTGATTGGTCTCTTCTCAGAAAGGGAGAGTCACTTTGTGCATGAAGGGGCCAGCGAACTTCTCTGGCAATTCTTCCCTTGAAGTCCCCCTCCTGACTGTTAGAGCAGGTTTCTTGCTTTCAATAAACTTCCCTTTGCTCACTGTTTGGTCCTGTGGAAATTCTTCTTTGGCACAAGACAGGAACTGACATTGAAAGCTTAATTGACACATGGCTTGTAAAGTCTTGGAAATCTTAAGTGTACAAGTTTTGTTGGTGACTTCTGCTTCCCAATTTGCCAGACCTTCCCTTGCTGGCAAAGAGAAAAATAAGGAGGGGAGAAAAAATCTGTATATCAAAAACAGATCCAAACCCACATAAAATAATCTTTTATTTATCTTTACATAGTAAAAACTGTACTGGTAATTGAGCTCTCCCTACAGTACTGGAAGTTTTCTTCAAGAAATTTAGAATATTCCACAAAAATAGTTCTTAGCAATCTAATGTTTCCAGAAATTTCCCTTAGCTGAAGATTTCCACATTGCTGAAAATCACACCCCTTCACAGGGGTATTATGCACTCAAATTCAGCCCTCTTGCTCCAACTCATGGCAACGTTGAAGGGCTTTCCTATCTTTAGAATTCCTGTGAGACTGGATGAGTACTCTATACATAAAAAAGAGCCCAGTATCTTCTTCTGCCCAATCTTGCTTCCTTCCATTCCATACACATATTGATCCTGAAAACATTTCTCATTAAATTTCCTGCAGGCTGGGATTGATGTTTTGGTGCAGTGGGTTAACCTGCTGTTTGTGACACCACCATCCCATATTGAAATGCCAGTTTGAGTCAGGGCTATTACACTCATGATCCATTATTGCTACTAATGCATGAGGGAAGGTGGTAAAAAATGGCTCAAGTAAATGTACCCTTGCCATGCATTTGAGAGACAAGGATGGACTCCTTGCCCCTAGATTCAGTATATTCCAGACCGTATTATTGAAGCCATTCAGGGAGTGAACCAGCAGATGAAATTTCTCTCTCTCCCCCAGAAACTCCCTTCAATGTGCTTTTCAAATAAATAAATCTGAAAACAAAAGCTGTCTGAGAAGTAATCTCTCAGTTTTCTTTATGAGTTCTGATCTGCAACAATCTAGCCCATAGTAGAACTGAACTTCCCGTTTACTTCAATTTAAAGGTATAAGATGCTGGAACAGATATCACTTCACATAATTATCTCAGTTCATTCAAAAATTGATTACTCTCTTGTCAATAGGCAGAACAGAAGAAGACTGTAGTGGAGGGGGTCAACTGTCTAAAAGACTTTCTGATATTTAGGCATTGAAAGACATATAGAGCATGTGAAAATGGAAGGAGAGTGAAAAGAAAGGGGGAAAAGAATCAGGAAACTCTTGTCCTTGGAGGGATCCATGCATAAATCTACATACAACAGAGGATTCCTTTAATTTAAGAAGATCAAGATTTGGATGTCATTCCTTATACAGAAAGTTCA
The DNA here is from genome assembly GCF_964237555.1 of Oryctolagus cuniculus. Lineage (NCBI taxonomy): Eukaryota > Metazoa > Chordata > Mammalia > Lagomorpha > Leporidae > Oryctolagus > Oryctolagus cuniculus. The sequence goes on from NC_091435.1 coordinate 57,394,806, forward strand.
AATGGCAGGACAGGCTGCCATGCATGTGTCCCATTGACTTATGGGCAATATAGCAGAAGTCAGTAGGGCAAGATTTCTGTCCTGATGGGGGTTAATGGTTTAATGTCATTTTCCATTGATTTACTGTGCTCAACTTTATTTTTTAACACAACCTCTCACTCTCTTTTCCATTGCACATTTTTTATAATCTTGACATGTGTACCTTTTGGAATATCTTTACATTCCCAGTGTCTTTAACCCTGAATCTATTTAGAATTTTATCTAGTTATTTCTAACAGTCAGAAATTTTTTTTGCCTTTATATCATGTATTTTGACTCATGCTTAGTCATGGTCTTACATGCCCATTCCACTGATACCTTTTGTGTAATTCCCATGGAAACTACTGTGCACAAATAGTCTTTTCCCAGTTTGGCCTTGCCTATGGAACACTTCACCAGGATTCCATATTTCTGCCCAATAACATAGAGGGGATGAGATGGATTGCTCTTGAAAATATTGATGGAAGCACACACAGGCAGGCAATATGTATCAACAAATATTTATCAACAGAATGCCAGCCTTTTGGGGATGGGCTGATGAAGATAACATATGAAACACAGATTAAACCATATCAGAATTTAGATGAACATTGTACAAAATCACAATCTTAAAGCTCATGGTCATTGCTGAACCACTACTGTACTATATCTTTTTTTTTTTTTTTTTTTTGACAGGCAGAGTGGACAGTGAGAGAGAGAGACAGAGAGAAAGGTCTTCCTTTGCCGTTGGTTCACCCTCCAATGGCCGCCGCGGCCGGCGCGCTGCGGCTGGCGCACCATGCTGATCCGATGGCAGGAGCCAGGAGCCAGGTGCTTTTCCTGGTCTCCCATGGGGTGCAGGGCCCAAGCACCTGGGCCATCCTCCACTGCACTCCCTGGCCACAGCAGAGGGCTGGCCTGGAAGAGGGGCAACCGGGACAGAATCCGGCGCCCCGACCGGGACTAGAACCCGGTGTGCCGGCGCCGCTAGGCGGAGGATTAGCCTAGTGAGCCGCGGCGCCGGCCCTACTGTACTATATCTAATGTGTGTTTGGAAGCCGGAGAGTTTACATCAGAGTCCTCCTAAGAGTAGTGATCCCTATTATAGAAGCATGATATTTGTTGAAAGCTGTGCTGAGTCAGTAGTCTGATAGAAATCTATAGTTTCGGCCTGGGGATTGAAACACAACTTGTTTTCAGGAGAGAGATCATAGACTGAATTTATATAATTGCCTAGAGTTAGAATATGGATTCTAAGTTTTTCTGTGAGAAAGACTGGTTTATATAAAGTCTGTCACCAAATTCTTTAAGTAACACTTTCTTACAATCCACTTCCTGTATCAAAGTTTGTGTTGCTGTTGAGTACTTTATGATGGTTGCCATACTGTCAGGCTAGTTACCTAGAACAAATACATGGTTTCAAGATCAGAGAATTGCTGTAAATTTTCCTGAAATTCAATTTTGTCAGCTCCACTTAATTCTGTTTCTATTCAAGGCCAGAAGGACTCTACCAGCAAGTTCCAAATTATCCTTCTTTTTAGATCTTCTGTGTGTCAGTGTCTTAAACAGACATTGCAATGCCTTTTTCCAGTTATTTAAATTTGGATAAAATGTATTTTCCTCCTTCTGGAGCTAAGTTGCCTTCTAAGACCTTTGATATCAATTCTGTTTTTCTCTAAGCATTGATATCTCTTCTAATTAATTCATAGAATTATATTTCTGATCAGTTTCATTTGCTTAAGTCAGCAACTTTGTATAAAAGATAACATTTTTCCTTCAAGATATTTTCATTCTGGAAAGTGACTTGAACTGTGGCAAAGTGGGTTGGAATATTTTTCAATGTAAGTGGAGGGTCTACTGACTTTATACCCTTTATTGCAGACATCATTGTATAGGAAACAAATATATACTTATACATATATATGTATACACACTCACATACACACACAGAATTAGAAAAGAGGAGATTGATGGTATCTTAGGGAAGTAGAACTAGGAAGAATTGATGTGCTTTAAATAGTCCTATTGAATTACAGAATCTAAAGTGGGGAACTTGATTAATTAAATTTCAATGTCTTTGTTGTGATGAAGAGGGATGAAACATGTAGGCATAGGGACTTCTTCATATCACCTAAATCAAAAACAGTCCACACCTGCATGGGACTAACAAGATCTTAGAACTATGGTGGCCTTTCAATTTCTGTTTATTATGGAAGGTCTTTATTTCATCTTCATTCATCAATGAGAGCTTTGCAGTGTACAATATTCTGGGTTGACAGTTTTTTCTTTTAAGATTTAGACTGTATCTCACCATTCCCTGCTATCCCGTAGGGTTTCTGATGAGAACTCAGCTGTGCATATATGTTCTTTTCCTATATGATAATGCCTGAAGAAAAGGGTATGGAGTCATTAGACACTCTACTTACATTGAAAGATATTCCAAATAACCAAATAAATTAATTATGATCTCTCTCCCAAAAAGGAAATATGGTAGCCTTAAAATTTATCTTACTGTCTTACTCAATTCCTACTATTTTTAATATTTGTAAGACAGTTAATTCATCAAATAACTTTCCACACAGGATGAACACTATAAACTATAGCTATTTTTTAAAATTTTCTAGACTTCATACCTTCACTGTTTTATTCTCCTAGATAACTTTTTTTTATAAATTTATTTATTTGACTGATAGAGTTAGACAGTGAGGGAGAGAGACAGAGAGAAAGGTCTTCCTTCCATTGGTTCACCCTCCAAATGGCCGCTACGGCTGGAGCTACGCGGATCTGAAGCCAGGAGCCACGTGCGTCTTCCTGGTCTCTCACGCAGGTGCAGGCATCCAAACAGTTGGGCCATCCTCCACTGCCTTCACGGGCCACAGCAGAGAGCTGGGCTGGAAGAGGAGCAACCAGGACTAGAACCTGGCACCCATATGGGATGCTGATACCACAGGCGGAGGATTACCCAAGTGAACCATGGCACCAGCCCCTCTCCTAGATAATTTTAAGATAATTTGAATTAAAAAGAAACTCATTTCTGATACATCTGAATTAGCCACTGCTTGATTACATGAAGTAAAGTAAGTCTTGCAATCAAGCAAGTAAAAAACAGAAAGGAGGGGGAAGGAATATGAGAAAACTAGATTATTATAAGTGGGAAATATAGAAAATGAAGACAAAAAATGAACTTATCTTGGGTAAACAAACTTTTATGGAAATTATATGTACCATTATTAAAATCATCATAATTATATATGAAATATCATTATAATAATAGCATTCCCTACATTGAAAAATCTCAAGAAAACATCTAAAGATTTTGCATGACCAGATTTTAAGTAATGTCTGTCTTACGTGTTCCTCAAACCTTTAGTGCCACATGATACATATAGCTGTCTGTCTCTATAGCAGGCATGTAGAGTGTTGTGAATATGTAGTTAGATAAATTTGGAGAAGCATAATATACTGCTCACTTTTCTTTTCAGAATGTCTTTGACAGATTCACCAATTCTTGGACCATTTGGATTCATTTGTATGCCTAACTCAAATGGAATAGAGGTGAATGATTCAGGATTGGTGGAAGCATGGGAGAGACATTTTACAATTGACCATTGCTACCACCTCCTCTTTTTATTTTCTTTCAGCTCTGATATAACACAAGCCATTACACTGCTAAGTTCACACTTGTTTGCTATTTAGTGAACTCTATTGAGTCTTTGAAGATTTGTGGGCAAAGCTTCTGTCTTGAGAGACTGCCTTGCTAAGGGCAGAGGTGTTAGTATAGATTTCGTCCCCTCAAACAGGAAAGCATTTGAAAAGCTGCATCCAGTAAATGATTCAATTAATCTAACCCCAACCTGTCCTTTTTATGACATCTCTGCCAGAGAAGTAGCCTAAGACCATCCCCTTTGTCCACACTCAGCATGGAGTAGAGTTGTTTTACTATGTTGTAAGCTTTTGTAGGATGGATCTGAGGGTACAAAAAAAAAAAAAAAAAATGAAAAAAGAATTGCTGATGATCTGAGGCCAGTGCTACCAAAATGAATTGAACTATTGTACCATCTGATCCTGTACCTCTAGATTATAAGGTATTGAAAAAAATAAGAAAAAAAAAAAAAAAGCAAGTAGCATCTTGTAGTGGTAGTTTGATGGCTTTAATGATAAGAATTGGGCTTACTAACAAACTGTGGATTCCCAGACCTTTTCATTGCAGAGTAATTTCCAGGCAGTTTAAAACCACTTCTGGCCTGTTCTCTCTACTTGAATCTACTGCTGAGTCTAAAAGCCTATCTTGATTCCCCTGTGTTTATTACAGATTCTTTTCCATTTGAAGAATCAATACTAAATGCAAGCATAGATAGGCAGCATTTATACTTGGTATTTGAAACAATGGGAGGTCATCACTTATCAGTACTTTTCCAGAGACCTGAAAAATTACGACAAAATAAATTTATAGATTAAATAAATTTTCGGTTACGGAGATTATGGAATATCAACATTTAGCTCAAAGTACACACTTAGGAAGACACAAAATGTCTTGATTAAATAATGTAAAGACTCTGAAATGAAATAGCATTGTTAACATCATAAAATTGATGAGAATATTTTGCTTACTTCCAACCTTTCAGGAAACATAGATGCAAGGAATCCATAAAAAGTAACACTACAAGATAACATCTCCAAAATTCATTTTCAAGAAGAGAAGAATGAGGATGGTGAGTGAACTTTTTAAAAAATAAAGTCTTTCTTTTAAAAGTTTTATATTGGCTCCACATTCATTTGTTCATACGCAATGTGAAGCACTGATAAGCTTATAAAATGTTTTCATTTTCATCCCTTTAATTCAAACAGTTTTTATCTATGCTTCCCCACAATCTTTCTGCAAGGCATTGGAAATACAAATAGTGTCATCAAAACACTCCTTTCAAAATGTTTTATCTGCAAAGACAGTAGGAGAGCCATCTAAATAGTTCAAATGAATAAAGACTAAAGGGACAGATTATGGGAAACAAAACACTGAAGTTGGAAATGTTTTATTATAGTTTTAACGTTGGACTTAATGTTTCTATCATATGTCAATCAAATTTGGTTTCTCTGTCTCCAAATCATATCTGCATATTAAGTTTTCCTAACCAAAAAGTATACTAGGGCCAGCGCTGTGCTGCAGTGGGTTAAGTCACTTCCTGCATCACCAGCGTTACCTATAGGTGCTGGTGAGAGTCTGGCTGCTCCATTTCTCATCCAACTCCCTGCTAATGAATGCAGTGGAAGATGACCCAAGGTCTTGGGCCCCTGTACCCATGTGAGACATCCGGAAGGAGTCCTTGACTCCTGACTTCAGTCTGGCCCAGCCCCCATGGCTATTGCAGCCATATAGGGAGTGAACCAGTAGATGGGAGATTTCTCTCTCTCTCTCTCTCTCTCTCCCTCTCTCTTCTGCCTTTCAAACAAATAAATCTTAAGAGAAAAAAACAAAAGAGAAAAATAAAAAGTGTTATTTTTAAACACAGTCACCTGGTTCTTATTCTTCTTCCCCTATAGAAATAGTATTTAAGACTGAGAAGGATCTGAAATTTTATGCTGACCCATCCATGTATCCCAAGGATTAAACCCTACTGTATCATCATGATGATTTTATAAAATGTATTGTTGAATCTGATTGTCTAGTATTTTGTTAAGAATTTTTTCATAGGTACCTGCATTATGGCATAATAGTTTAGCCCTTGCCTGCCTCACCAACATCCCATAAGGATGCTGGTTTGAGTCCTGGCTGCTCCACTTCTAATCTAGCTCCCTACTAAGGTGCCTGAGAAAGCAACAAAAGATGACCCAAATGTTTGGGCCCCTGTACTCAAGTGGGAGACCTGGATGAAACCCCTGGCTTTTGGCTTTGGCCTGGCCCAGCCCTGACCATTGTAGCTATTTGTGAAGTGAAGCAGCAGATAGATGATCTCTCTATCTCTCCCCTCTATCTGTAACTGCTTTTCAAATAAATAAAATAATTTTTAAAAAAGAAAATATTAATTTCATCCATATATGTTACTTTTTTGTACCCTATATATTAGTTGCCACAAAGCAGGGAAAACATATGATATTTGTATTTTGGGGACTGTTTTATTTCACCAAGCATAATGATCTCTAAATGCATCTAATTTGTGGCAAACAACAGGATTCCATTAATTTTTTATGGCTGAGTAGTATTCTATTATGTATATATACCACAATTTCTTTATCCCTTCACCAGTTGATGGATATCTGTCAGTTGTCTCTTTATTTTGATAATTACTTCCTTTGCTGTGCAGAAGCTTGATGTAATCCCATTTGTCTAGCTTTGCCTTTATTGCTTGTGCTTCTGTGGTCTTATATAAGAATATCTATGCCAATTTATTGCAATGTTTCCCCTATGTTTTCCTCTAGAAATTTGATGGTTTCAGGTATTAGATTTAGATCCCTGATCCATCGTGAGTTATTTTTGTTTATGGAATAAGATAGGGGTTTGTTTCATACTTCTACATGCATAGGTCCCATTTCCCCAAAACTATTTGTTGAAGAAACTGTCCTTTCTCAAGGGAGTAATTTCAGACCATTTGTCAAAGAATAGTTGGCTGCAGATTGGTAGATTAATTTACAGGGTCTCTAATCTGTTCCTTTGAGTCCAGAGTGACACCTCAGTTGGATGTGGTAAATCTCCTCTGTCATCAATATCGTGGAGGGTATCATCATGTTGGCTAGCATGATCACAGCCTCAGCCCTCTCTGCCAAGGTGGACCAACTGCCAAGAGTGAGGCAACAGTGCCCACACACTACCCATGCAGACGCATGAACCACAAAATGGATCTGTGCGCTCTTCTATCATGACCCACCCCAGCACTCAGAGAAGTCTGGGCCTCTGAAACCAGACATAGTGACTGACTAAAGACCTAGCCCCATCCTCTGCCTGTTGCCCAGTCTCAGAATCCCTACAGTTACAAGGCACAGGGATCCCACAGCCCCAGGGAGCAGGTGATCCACTCTCATCCCTGCAAACCTAATCCATCCATGGAGACAGATGCTGCATTTCCAGAGCCAGCTGCCTGCCAGATAGAAGTTGGATGATGCTCTGCCTTGACAAGTTGAGTCAAGGCACCTTGATAGCGTGAAGGGAGAGTAGCCCCTTAAGGGCCTGAATACATGCCCCACTCCCTGCCAACCCTCCAGGCCAGATTCAGAGTCAGTTAGGACCACAGCTTTATCCCTCCAATAAAATCCCCCAGTCTCTTGCAGGCCACAGCAGCTGCTACTCTGCTCTAATAAGCAGCATTATTAAGAGACTCTCCCTCCTTGCTTGTCACCAAATGCCTTTATGGGGGAGAGGAGGAAAGCAGTATGGTCTGCCTTCACAGGCTTAGGTGCACAACCTGCCTCCTACTGGCGCTTGAGACAGAATTGAAAGTCAGGGGGGATTGCAAGTTTCTTCCTTAGGCAATATTACCAGTGGCACTAGCAGCTGAAGTTTCTTTTCATCTGGCCCCAAGAAGATGGTGTTTCCTCCAGTCACAAGCTGCAGAAAGTGCTGATGTTGCCCCTCTTGCTGTGTGATTGTACTGTCCCTGGTGCTGTCATCTCTCTTTTTTTCTGTAGAATTTCCACTGCAAATTTCTCTCCCACTATCTCCTGGGAATGCAGTTCCTCCATTTTCCTTCTGTTATCTTCCCATGGTCAAAGTCAGCAAACCTTTTTCCTCTTCAGCTATCTTGAATCTCCAACAATAACATTTTTAAGAAAAGAAAAATTTCACTCTGAAATTTTATACCCAGCCAACCTATTCTTCAGTTATGGAAATCATAGATAGTTATTAATGTTGAATATTTCAAAAATGTTGAGTCCAAGGGCTTTACCTAAGAAAAAAATATAAGATGTAGGCAATCACATGATAAGTTTGGAAATACTAGGATTTGCAGTTGAGCACAAAATATATTTGACTATGTCACTAACATTAAAAAATGTAGATAACTATGAAAAAAAAACTAAGAGATGTTCTCTAACAATCCCAAAATATTAAAAGTAACAGAAAATAAAAGGAAGAGAAATAGTTTACAACAGATAAAATTTACTGGTTGATGTAGGCATTATCTGAGAGAAAAATCAATCATCTTAACCTAGCAAATAGAATAAGTTCAAGAACATTTCATATCAGAAATATTAAGGAGTGGCTGGCCCTGTGGCACAGTGGGTTAACGCCCTGGCCTGGAGCACTGGCATCCCTTAAGGGTGCCGGTTTGAGACCCAGCTGCTCCACTTCCAATCCAGCTCTCTGCTATGGCCTGGGAAAGCAGTGGAGGATGGCCCAAGTCCTTGGGCTCCTGCATCCGCTTGGGAGACACAGAAGAAGCTCCTGGCTCCTGGATTCGGGTTGGCACAGCTCTGGCTGTTGAGGCCATCTGGGGAGTGAACCAGTGGATGGAAGACCACTCTCTCTCTCTGCATCTGCTCTCTCTGTGTAACTCTTTCAAGTAAATGGTAAATGAATAAATCTTTAAAAAAAAGAAATATTAAGGAAAATACTGGCAATGTAAAATGGAAGGTGAAAGAGATGAAGGGGTCTTTATTGCTCCAGGGGAAATTAAATGGAAGAATGTACAGGTGGACAAGATTTAAGGCATAATAGTATTATTTAACTACAAGGAAACAAAAATCATTTTAGTATCATATCACTACAAAGAAATAAAAATTTCCTAAAATCTAGAAAACAACAAAAGTACAAAAGAATCCATGTTGGTAAATAATTTTAGTAAACATATCACACAAACACATGAAACTGAAAACAAATGAATGATTTATGTTTGTAAATAAAAATTATCTTTTTGATGAAATAAAAGCTCATTGTGTTGATTCACAAAGCAAAATCCAACTGTATGCTATTATAATATAAACACATAATACAAAAATACTCACAAATTATTTGGCAAAGATACACCATGCCAAAGCAAATAATATATTTTAATACTTATTTATTTATTTGAAAGTCAGAGTTACACAGAGAGAGAAGGAGAGGCAGAGAGAGAGAGAGGTCTTCCATTTGCTGGTTCACTCCCCAGTTGGCCACAATGGCCGGAGCTGTGCTGATCCTAAGCCAGGAGACAGGAGCTTCCTTGGGGTCTCCTATTTGTGTGCAGGGGCCCAAGGACTTGAGCCATCTTCTACTGCTTTCCCAGGCCATGGTAGAGAGCTGGATTGGAAGTGCAGCAACCAGATCTTGAACCAGCTCCCATATGGGATGCTGAAATTGCAGGCAGTGGCTTAACCAGCTATGCTACAGCACTGGCCCCACAAATAATATATTCTGATAAAATGTAATCTTAATATCAAACAAGGTAACATTCAGAACCAAAATCATTGAAAAAAAAAGGGTACTTTGTAATGTAATTAATATCTCTGTACAATATTTATAGCAACACTTTTCATAGAGCAAAAAATCTCTTGAAAACAAAGAAAGTAACAGTTGTAGACTGTTAAACCACTGGAGATATTAACATATCTTTCATATCTAAACACATTAAGAAATAAAAAATCAGTAAAGATTCAGACATACATACATGAATTTGACAAAGAAATATATGGAACTGTGATTTGTGGTAATAAATATATTGAACTTTGATTGGTGGTAATGAAAATGTGCCTTTTATTCCAATCGTACATGTAATTTTTACAGAAAATCAATATTAGCTCAAAAGAAGATTTTACTTTTTTTCAAGAAAGTAGAAACAACATAAACAGAATTTGCTGACCACATGTAATAAAATTGGATATGGTGTTAAATTTTAAAATATTCTACCAGAGTTTATTTTTAAATGCTCTATTAAGCATGGTAAAAAATCATCAAGTATTTGGAAAAATCACAGTAATGGAAACATGACATAAGGCTGTATGCGATACTAAGTAGCTAAATAGTAAGATACCTAAAATAGTACCCAGAGGAAAACTTACAGCATTACAAGTTCATATCATTAAAACATTAACAATACAAATATAAATACATTAATTATCTGATTTCTAAATCTCTTGATTTCCTTATATCATTTAGATTACGTTAGTATATAAAAATGAAGAAAGCAATAATTCAACTAAACATACAAGTATAAAATTTATTAAATTTTATTTGGGGGAAATTTATACTCTAGTAAAAATTTAGCCAGCGCCGTGGCTCAATAGGCTAATCCTCCGCCTGTGTTGCCGGGACACTAGGTTCTAGTCCCGGTGGGGACACTGGATTCTGTCCCAGTTGCCCCTCTTCCAAGCCAGCTCTATGCTATGGCCCGGGAGTGCAGTGGAGGATGGCCCAAGTGCTTGGGCCCTGCACCCACATGGGAGACCAGGAGGAAGCACCTGGCTCCTGGCTTCGGATCAGCGCAGTGCGCCAGCTGCAGCGCGCCAGCTGCAGCGGCCATTGGGGGGTGAACCAACGGAAGGAATTCCTTTCTCTCTTTCTCACTGTCCACTCTGCCTGTCAAAAAAAAAAAAATTAAAAAGTATGCATTGCTTATTGAAAACCATATATCTATTTTTCTGGCACTGTTTATTATCTACAATTTATTCCCTATACTGAGAAAAAAGTTTAGCCTAACAGTCTGATTTATCTCACTATTGCTTTACTCCACGTAAATTTGTGCAGTCCTGACATTTTTTGAACCATTTGTAACATCTATCTGGTTCCCTCATCTATTACTTAGTAAAGTAAAATATTTATCACATATTTATTATATATGTGTTATGAATTCAGTTTTCTCTGAAAATTATATTTTATCACATAACAGTAAATTTGTGTATTTATATCAACAGATTTAAAAATGCTATCAATAAAAATGAACACTAACTCTCAAAATTTAGAAAGAGAAGAACACCAAAATAATAATGATAGAATAATAAGGTAAAACAAATTAATAAATTAGGTGGTTGACATTGTGGCGTGGCAGGTAAAGCCACTGTCTACAATGCCAGCATCCCAAGTGGGTGCCTGTTTGTGACCTGACTGTTCCACTTCCCATCCATCTCACAGTTTAATTTTCTTTCTTTAAAAAATTCTATTTATCTATTTTCATCTGCTTGAAAGGCAGAGACAGAGAAAAAGCTACAGGTTCATTCCTCAAATCAGAACAGCCAGGACTGGGCCCTGCAAAATTCAGGAATCAGGAATTCCACCTAGGACTCTCACATGGGCGTCTGGGATCCAAGCACTTGGGTCATCATCTACTACTTTCCAGAATGCATCAACAGTAAGCTGGAACAGAAATAGTGTGGCCAGGACTCAGTCACTTATATACAAGATGCAGGTGTCCCAAGAGGTGGCTGAACATGCTGTGCCGTAATACTTGATCTCCCCCACTCTTTTGAGAGGCAGTTACAGGCAGAGGGAAGGAGAAATTGAGAGAGTGAGAGAGAATCTTCCATCTGCAGGTTAACTCCCCAAATGGCCGCAATGGCTGGAGCTGAGATGATTTGAAGCCAGGAGCCAGGCTCTTGTTCTGGGTGCAGGGGCATTCCCAGGCCATTAGCAGACAGATGGTTCAGAGGCAGAGCAGCTGGACTCACACTGGCGCCCAAATAGGACTACAGTGTCATAGGCAGAGGCTTAACCTACTATGTGGCAGTGCTGGCCCCTAGTGGTTTATTTTTTAAGAAAAGTTTATAAGACAATAGGCAGTTATGACCCTTTTATCTAAGTCAAGTTTTTCAAACCCTCTAAGGTTTGGATTTATTCATTCCCTATAAAATGAATATCCTGAAAGTACTTTCTATGTAAAACTGTTGTGTTTGGAGTATTCCATGTAGTGAGACTGAAAGTAGTAGTAGTGATAGTGGAATTAGTCATCGTCATTATTATTACTATTACTATTGTTACTTCTTTCCACATTTGAATGCTTAATATCTGCTGTTATGTTTAAGAATGAAATGGTTTCTACCTTACTTAGGTATTATATGGAGATTTAGGTTGAGAGAAATCATTCATATTGCGCGGAAGGGGAAGGAAAAATCAGTTTATTGGATATAGTTTATCTGTATCTGTCATTTCTAATACAAAGATCCTAAGACTGCTGGAATTTCTAGGTGATAAGGCTGGAAAGAGCGGTGCTGGCACTGTAGCATAGTGGGCAAAGCCGCTGCCTCTAGTGCCTGCATCCCATGTGAGCACCGGTTCAAGTCCTGGCTGCTCCACTTCTGATCTAGCTCTCTGTTGTGGCCTGGGAAAGCAGTGGAGGATGGTCTATGTCTTTGGGCCCCTGCACCTGTGTGGGAAGACCTGTAGGAGGCTCCTGGCTCCTGGCTCCTGACTTCGGGTCAGCTCAGCTCTGGCCATTGTGGCCAATTTAGGGGATGAACCAGTGGATGGAAGACTTCTCTCTCTCTCTGTGTAACTCTTTCAGATAAATAAATAAAACTTTTAAAAAAAGTAATGGAAGGGCATCCTTTGTTAAATATTTTAATTTTGCACAGAACTCCTAAAGTTCTTCAAACTTTTTAATAAAAGTATCTTCTGTTACTCACTGCTGAAATAAAAGGGGAGACATTGAAAATGATACCACAAGGCTGGCGCCGTGGCTCACTAGGCTAATCCTCCACTTGCAGCGCCGGCACACCAGGTTCTAGTCCCAGTCGGGGCGCCAGATTCTGTCCTGGTTGCCCCTCTTCCAGGCCAGCTCTCTGATGTGGCCAGGGAGTGCAGTGGAGGATGGCCCAGGTCGTTGGGCCCTGCACCCACATGGGAGACCAGGAGAGGCACCTGGCTCCTGGCTTCGGATCAGCACAGCATGCCAGCAGTGGTGGCCATTGGAGGGTGAACCAACGGCAAAAGGAAGGCCTTTCTCTCTGTCTCTCTCTCTCTCACACTGCCCACTCTGTCAAAAAAAGAAAAAAAAAAAAAAAAAGAAAGGAAAAACCCACAAATGACCTACCATTGGAAAAAAAAAAAAAAAAACAAATGGCTTATTGTTTATTCTTTCCACAAGCTAGTTACAACAATGAGATGAGGCTGGTAATCAGTATCATGAGTTACTGCACAAACGCTGCAGTTAAACTTCCACAATTTAAATGCTAGTCTTACTACCTTACTAGCTATGCAGTCTTGGGAAGCTTTCTTAACTTATCTATGTTTCCTTTTTACTTTTTAAAATTATTTTCATTAATTTAAAGAGAACAGATTTCATAGATAAGTTCCAAGAAGATTACCATGTTTCAATATTATCATCTATAAAAGGTAGGTAATAGTGCATCCCTCCTAAAGAGTTTGTAAAATTACATGAGATGATCATCATATAGTGCTTAGAATCTGATAATCTCAATACCAAAATCAATAAGGACCACAGGTGTTCCTTTTTAGCACAGATTTTTTCTTCTATTTAATAAATATAAATTTCTAAAGTACAACTTTTGGATTATAGAAGTTTTTTTCCCCCATAACCTCCCACATGCAAACCATCCCATCTTCTACTCCCTCTCCCATCCCATTCTTCATTAAGATTCATTTTTCATTATCTTTATATACAGAAGATCAATTTACTATATACTAAGTAAAGATTTCAACAGTTTGCACCCACACAGACACACAAAGTACAAAGTACTGTTTGAATACTAGTTTTACCGTTAATTTGCATAGTACAACACATTAAGGACAGAGATCCTACACGGGGAGTAAGTGCACAGGGACTCCTGTTGTAATGAGCTCCAAATGCTACTGCCATCAGAGAGTTTCTTTTCCATTTTTCCTATAATCACAAAATCTCTTTTTATAGGGATATAGTAGAGATACCGTAAATTACATGGGTTAAATTGAGACAGTGCAGATTCTAATCTTACACCTAGTATGGACTTGAATCCACCTGCAGATTACTTGTAAAATGATCATAACATTTGCACAGCCCTCTCTAATCCTCAAAGTTGCCCAATAATCTTCTTTTTTTCACCTTACTTTCTTCTTTTATCATTGAAAATTCAAACTGAGCATTACCTCCTTCATTTGGCAAGAACCTCTCAATATGCATTAAGGGCTGTTAGAGCCTTCTGCTAGCTTCCAATTCAATTCTCATTATATTCTATGACAACCTTCTGATTACATGGCTACTGCAACCAGAAGCAATTGATGGACAGGGAGAACATTTTAAAATTTGTTTCCATAATGCCTGAGATATTGTGGCTAAATAATATATTTTTTGTCAAAATTTCATTCTCTAAGGAATGATTGTAAGGGTAAAATAGAAGAATATAAGGGAAGTTTTCCTGAAAGTACATTAAAGATAAAATTTTTAACAATTATAATTAATGGAACTCAGTTTAGAGATTTCAATTGAAAGTACTGCACCATTTAACATCTAAATAGACTTACCACCATAAATAAAAAATCAAGGACTCCCACTTCATTTTAATATTCTTTTTCAAATCATAGAACATTACTATTATGTCAAATAGCTTTAAAAAAAATCTGAGTTACATTTTTAAGAGGCACATATTGTAAGCATTAATTTATCATGTTTTCATTTCTTTGAGAAGTAAATAACTGACTGTTCACCTTTCTCTTTGATGTGTATAAATACCCCAGAATGTCCACAGCTTGTCTCTGAACTCTCTCAATGTTGCCCAATAAGTGCGTTTATAAAATACGTCTGACCTTTTGAGAAAAATGTAGCACCTCTTCTACTCTTAATGTGGGATGTAAATTTTCTATTATCTTAGACTTAAGATAAAAAGAGAAACATATGAACTCATTGTGGATAAAGTTAAAAAGTTGTACAAATTGAACATGTTATTGCCAATAATGCGAAGTTTCTCCTGCACATATTCCACATCCCAACTGAGTACTTTATCCATTTCCATCACATCTATAATCATACTTAAAATGGTACTCTTCTACATTGGAGAGACAAGTATTGTGTCTTAAAGAGCAGTAGGAGATTATAATCATATGAATTATATTAGTTCCCACAATGGCTTTATATTCCTTAATGAATAAAATCTAGGTTACCTATTTAAAAATTCAGATTGTTTGAATATGAATTATTTTCTATTATATTATGTTTGTAAGACTCTGTCCTCAAATCTCAATATCATCTTTATGTTTACCCTTTTTTAAGTTATAGCACATAATTCTTCTTTATATTTTTCTATTTCATAGTTGCTTCTTTTTTCTTTTTCTCTCTCTCTTTTTTTTTTTTTTTTTTTTGACAGGCAGAGTTAGACAGTGAGAGACAGAGAGAAAGGTCTTCCTTCTGTTGGTTCACCCCTCAAATGGCCGCTATGGCCGATGCTGCACTGATCTGAAGCCAGGAGCCAGGTGCTTCCTCCTGGTCTCCCATGCGGGTGCAGGGCCCAAGCACTTGGGTCATCCTCCACTGCCCTCCCGGGACGCAGCAGAGAGCTGGACTGGAAGAGGAGCAACCGGGACAGAACCAGCGCCCCAACCAGGCCTAGAAACCGGGGTGCTGGTGCTGCAGGCAGAGGATTAGCCTAGTGAACCATGGTGCCGGCCTCATAGTTGCATCTAAAGTATTTCCTGGATGACAATTGTTACCCATATATTAATTAATGAAATTCATACTTATTGGGACTCCTGTATGTAATGCATAGTACTTGGCACTGGAGATTCAAGGGGAAAATAGAAATATTATAAAGTATTTTACTAGAAAATTGTTCTAGGGAAGCAATAAATAATCAATTGGAGTAAAATTTCCTCCATTTCTGGTATTTTAATAGACATAGGAAGTATTTTACTTCTCATCACCCACCTGTCTCCACATTACTTTCTTAAAGAATGTGTATTTGCTGTCTTCTCAGGAAGCCTTTACTGAGGGTAACTGCTCAGTTTGGCACGCAACAGGTGTCCCCATAATATATGTAACTAGTGACCAACAGGTATATTATGATCCAAGCCAGGGCACTATTTCTCCTTCAATGACTTTCATATTTGGATTAATAATTGATTTAGTCTTTATTGTCACTTGAATTATGAAATTATAAGAGATAGGAAAGCAATGTATCCAGTCTTTTCTATGTTAAGCAAGAACCATAAAAATAGCTGCTGTTGAGGGAGTGAAGACTAAAAAATAACTTGTAGACAGAAATATAGAGTTGAAGAAGATAATCTTGGTTTTCAACTATTCTACTCTCCATAAGGCTTGTCTACATCTGTGTTATGCTTCTGCTACATTTTTCAGCTTGCTTAAGTTAAATGAGGCTGTGTACCTTGTTGACAAATGGTAACTTAATAGACATTTATCAGAAAGTGAGGTTCCAGTAATAGACCCCTGAAAAAAATGTGCAACATTAAAGACAGTGAAAATCCCTTCATTCAAACAGAAGGATGATCTTATGTAGGGATAGTACGGTACCTAGCAAATTGGCTCCTGTACTTTTTCAACACATGCTAACACTAAGTCTTAAAGAAAATGGTCTTAAAGGACAGGTTTGCCATCCCAGTGAGGTAGGGTATAGATCTCTAGTTATGGAAATCATTTATGAAAACTCTATCTGCCTGAAAGTGGCCTCAAATATTGGAATTGCTGAAATCCAGATCCATAAATCAGCGGGATGCTCTGTTGAACTGCAGCTGCTGAATTCTCTGCCCTGCTGCACATCTGAGGGGAAACACAACTCAGCAAAAAGTGGTTTTCGTATTTTTGGAATGACAAAGTGAAGCTAGAGATTATGGAGAACTCCAGTGTTATCAGGTTACTTCATGTTATTCTTTTGGATATTTCATACTGAATAAAGTTTGCAAAGGTTCTCAGCCTAATACAACTTCAAGGATTAGATTTCATCAAGAGCCTTGGGAGAGCTGGCATTTCTCACATACCATGGGAACAAATGCTAGAGCAGTTAATTGTTTCCTTGCCTTTGTCCATTGTGTCATCCATTAATTTATTCATTAATCTCTTCATTCATCAATCTTCTTTTGAGAATTTAATAGATTCTTGGCAATCTTAGCATAGAGTTTGCAATAGTGAATAAAACACTTTCTTTGCAAACCCTATATTCTAATGAGAGAGAGAGAATTCAGACATTGATATATTCTTTGAAGGAAATAAAATAATAGAATAGAAGTGGTTGTGGAGGTGGAAAAGCTAATATATTTCCTAGAGTAGTCAGAGAATTTCTTTCTCGCAATAGGATAATGTATTTAAAACTGAATAATGATAAAGGGCAAACTACGCAGATATACTGGAAAAGAGTATTCTAAAGAAAAGAAAGAGCAAGTAAGAAGACGTTCAAAATGTAAATTCTTAGTGTTTTCAAAGTACAGAAGTAAAATTCAAAATGGCTAGAGTTCAGCAAAAGATGGTGAATTCTGGGAAAGATTAGCAGAGATATTTCCAATGTCAGATTGTATGTAGCCTTTTAGGTTGCATTAAGGAACTTGGATTTTATTTCAATTGTGATAAAAAAACAATAAATAATTGTAGGGACTGGAATTGTGGGGTAGCAGGTTAAGTTGTCACCTGTGACACTGGCATCCCATATGGGCGCTGGTTTGTATCCTGGATGCTCTACTTCCAAACAAGCTCCCTTCTGATGTACCTGGGAAAACAGCAAAGGATGGCCCAAATACTTGGTCCCCTACACCCATGTGGGAGATCCTGATGAAGCCCCTGGCTCCTGGTTTTGGCCTGCTCTACCCTGACTTGCATAAGGGAAGCAAACCAGCAAATGGTTCTCTTTCTCTGTTTCTATCTCCCTCTCTCTGTCTGAACTCTGCCTTTTAAGTAAATAAATAAATCTTCAAAAATATATTTTAAAAAGAAAGAATTGTAAGCAAAGGAGTTATATGAATCCATTTGAACTTAAAAAATGATACTCTATATGCTTTGAGGAGGAGGAATTGAGGCAAGACAGGAAGTAGAATTTGATTTGAGTAATTTAGGCTGTATTGGGGTTGCTGAAAAATGAGCAGTAGAAAAGATTGGATGTGAGAGCGTATCAGTCAGGTTTTATTGCTTTACAGAAGATAATTGAGAGGAACTACTTAAGAAGGAAAGGGTCTATTTTGGCTTACAGTTTTGGAGCTTCTTTGTTGATGACTGGCTGACTTCTTTGGTCTGACATCTGGTGAGAATGGTAGAACATGTGCAGAGGGAGGTTCACATGGAAACAGAGAGACAGCACCTGAGTTGAACTCTGCTTATTTAATCAATCCTCTAATAAGATTTTCCTTCCCAGGTTGAGCCCCCAGTGACAGGAATAACTCTCTCCAGGCCTGGCTCCCAGATATTATAATTGAATCAAGCCTCCACACTTAATCCATAAATCATGAACAATTGATTTATTAACTGTAAACATAATGCTCCTGGGCTTAGGGTCTTTTTTTAAGAGATTTATTTATTTATTTGAAAGTCAGAGTTACACAGAGAGAGAGAGAGAGAGAGGTCTTCCAGCCGATGGTTCACTCCCCAATTGGCTGCGACATCAGGAGCTGTGCCGATCCGAAGCCAGGAGCCAGGAGCCTCTTTTGGGTCTCCCACAGGGGTGCAGGGGCCCAAGGACTTGGGCCATCTTCTACATCCGGGACCTGAATCGGCACTCATATGGGATGTTGGCACTGCAGGCTGCGGCCTTACCCACTATGCCACAGCGCTGGCCCCAAAAATTCTTTAGTATGCACAGTAAAGACACAGAAACAGGTGAAATTAATTTTATCAATATTTTTAACCTAATATATCTAAAATTTTATCATGTAATAATAAAATTATTTGAACATTTCCTATTATTTTTATCCTATTAAATCTTTTAAATTTGGTATGCATTTTATATTTGCAACACATGTCTGTTCTAGTCAAATACAAAGTACTAAATAGAGCATAAATGGACAGTGTGGCCTGAATGGAAAATTTCTCCCTTGTAACATGAACTACGAGAAATATATCAAGAAAGGAGTAGTGTCTGGTCACAGGAGTTTGGAACAGTTCTGATCTGACCGTATAGGTTTTTAAATGAGGTATGAAGTGGTGTTAGATACATTAAGAGACAAGAACAAGGAGGAAGAGCTGTGAAATGGCCATTCTAGAAAGTAAAAAGATGAGCCTCCCATACCTGCTAGCTTCCAAATACTGGAAACAGGTTGTCTTATTTGAAGGTTTTGCTCAGCCACAGAACCTAGGGGTGGTAGCCAAATTTGACTGTTTCAAGGGTAGGATATCACACACAGGCCAGTCATTTTGGCCTCTCTATTTTCCCCTAAGTCCACTATGAGGAATAATTAAAAGGAGTTGGAGAAGGCCAGCAACCCACCACCATGTTAACAGAAAAATCATAGAAACTTCTTTAAACAAAGAACGAAATAGAGAAAGAAAGGATGAGAGAGAAAGAGAGAGAGAGACATCTTCCATCTGCTGGTTCACTCCCCAAATGCCTGCAATGGCTAGTGCTGGCCTAGGACAAAGCGGGGAGCTCAAACCTTCAGCCAGGTCTCCCATATGTGTGGCAGGGGTCTCAGCACTTGGGTCAGCCTCCGTTGCTTTCCCAGGCACATTAGCAGGGAAGGTGGATTGGAAGTGGAGCAGCCGGGACACAAACTAGCGCCCTTATGGGATGCCAGCATCGTAGGCAGCGGCTTTACTCTCTCTGCCACAACACCAGCCTCCCACCCTTTTTAATATCCACTAATTTTTCTTGGCTTTGTTCCAAGATATGAGTATAAGACTTATCTTGCTACTGAATAAATCACTCCCCTTTTCTTGTCATAATTTAGTGATTTCTATAATTTGAGTCCTTCTCCTCTCATACATAGAATAATGAAGTTCTGAAATTAAGATAGATATAGTAGACATTATAAATAATTGAATCATAAGGGACTGAATGAGGAGACCTGATCTCTGGTGGGAGAACAGATCAAATTCATGACGCCTACTTTTTGGTCTTACTTTAAGATATATTTACTTATTTATAATTTGCATACTAATATTTTAGAAAAAAAGAAATACCAAAGGCAAAATATGAAAATAAAAATCACCACATCTCCAGTAAACAAAATTCACTATTATTTTTCCTCTGATGTACCATATACTGAATTAATGCAAACATAGCTCTGCTCATCAAATTGCTGCTTTTCCACCAATATCAGAGAAGAAACTCTTTCAAATAATGTAGAAATTTATGACAATAAAGAAGATTCTTCATTCCCCCTTGCCTCTTCTACTCCACTCTGCTTCTTTCTGTATGTCATTTTCAGAGCAAATTGCTATTCAGCCTTTGTTCCCTGAACTTTCTTCATTACAGCTCTTTGAAATACCAAGAAAATACTGGCATGCTCTTGGAATCTCAGCGAGAAATTGCTCTCAGGCTCTTGCAATTGCTGTCCTGCAAGGAGATGGGGCTGCGATTGTCCAGGAGATTTGTAGACTAATCACATTTTTAATTTCTTCGGCATTGAGCAATGTTTCTTTGGGAGCTCGAGTAATGCCTCAGCTTAGAGACGGGTCTCTGGAACTTGAGAGCAGCTCAACAAAGTTGTCACTGTAATAGCAACAGACTAAACAGAGCCTTGGAAAAGAAGAAATCAAGCTTTGCAGCCTTTACACAGCGGTTCCACAAAGGCTATTCTGAGTGAAATAATTAGTCTGGAGTGTTACCTGTTGACAAAACAGCATTCCAATAAACTAGAGTTATAATAAGAGAGTTCTGAAAGGGAAGAAAGACAATCCTCCATTTCAAGACCCTTACTTTTTTTGGCAAATTCTGTGGTTGTGTTATAGCAGAAGACATTTTCCTTAAACTAAAAACTGTGACAAGCAAAGATGATGAAATGTTTTTAGAATATGCAACTTTTCTGCTACTGCAATGGTTAAATAATGTTGCCTATTTACTGTCCCAGAAAGGAATTTTATTTTGTTTTTATTGGACTGAAATTTTTTTGGATACTCACAGTGAGTCTGTAGGGAAGGAGTCACACAGCATGTGTACGCTTCTTTAATTTAGGGAATCTTGCTGAATACGTAATGCTAAGAGAGAAAAAACAGACCAATTAGATTTCATGAAGTTTACTCGAGCAAGAAAAAATATTTCAGAAGTAGGCAACATTTCAGCCCAAAGGCAGTTCTGGCTGCCCCACCCTGCTACATGTATAGGTTATACTCATATTTATAGCCAGAGAACAGGAAGTGACATTCAAAACCACCTGATGGGCTGCAGTCAGTGTTTCCCTTATAGGGTCATGTTTAACAGTTTTCAGCCTCAAATTGGCCAGAGGTACAACTGCTATGATGGGCTGAGAGTCTGTTGCTTGGTTATAAGTGTATCCTAGACTAGATTATAATTCATTTACACATTAAGCTATAATATTGTGTACAAAAGGTTCTTAGGTAGAATTGATTGTTCAAGTCTGGAAGCTAATTTTGGCCACATTTATCTCAATACAAGAGTAATGGAGTGGTTAGGATAGGTTTTTACAGAAGCCATAGACATACACATAAAGCCAGGTGTGTTTTTCTTATCCATCTCTTTCATCAGCTACTTTTCTCACTCTCTTTAATGTGTCATTACCCTTGCAAAACAGTACAGTACACTCTCTTCTGAAGACCCACTTTCAACATGGCTATGAAGGTGCAAGACCTATGTGAGTTTCTATAATGGTAACAAGGTTTGGTTTTAACTCTGTTATGGAAGATAACCTGAAAATTTCTCACCTTTTATTTCGCAAAATTTGGCCTGATTAAAGTTCTTTGTCCATTTTAATGTCATAAAATCTTAGCTGTAAAAAAGTCTCAGTAAAATGCACGGAAGACACTTTACAGACTTCAGCTCCATTTAGTTCACCACATTCTCATTTTTCTCTGTTGAATTCCTGCCTTGCTTTCATTTGCAATTCTGTTTCCCTTCAGGCTATTCAAGTTTCCTTGATATCACTTAAGTGGATCTTCCTGTTTCAGTTCCACCTCATTTTCATTCAAGTTTTTGATTTGTTCATTTTTGCATACATTTCCCCAATCCTTTCCTGAAATTCTTCTTTAAAAGGTCTATTTACTTCTACATCTACTTAATTTGTCACTTGAAGATCTTTGGCACAAAGAAAAGACTGCTGGCTATTTCTCCATTAACACTAAAAAATAATGTCAACAATCACAGTCGCGCATGGGCACGCGTGCACACACATGCACATGCACATACCTGGGCTTCGTATTAAGAGGGATTTACATTCATATGTATATGGCTTATTTTCTGCATATCTGTTTTTCTTCTCTTTACATTTCCATTTTTGACTATTGCCTCCTATAATTATGTCATTTCTCTTTTTTTATGTAATGTTTTCATCTTTCCCATTTTTCCTTGTTCTTTCTCTTAGGACATCTCAGATTATCTAAAGTAGATAAATTAGGCTAAAAGCATTAGGATTCTGCTGCATTTTATTTTCCCAGGAGTCAGGAAGAGACCTACTTGCTATTCCAGTATTTTCATTAAGGCAAACTTACCAAACTGAGAGAGAAATATTAATGCTGATGGTCCAGTTTTTATATGCCTGATGACAAATTCTGATTTTCTTCCATTTTTTTAGGTATCAAGTTTCTGGCAAAGAGATTCGACTGTACTGTGATTCTATATTGTCTGGGAAATTAAATAGCTAATTTGCTCATTTGGTGCCTGGCATGAATATTAGTGCTACTCACAGGTGGCACCACGAATATTTTTGAATACTAATCCAAATACTTTCAACTGCTAGATATTTGCTGTATCTTCCCAGGAATATTGCCAGATTGAAGTAAAAACTCTGAACTTGGAATCCATCACATTTTCTCATGTAAATCTACTAGGCAGAAACTGACATGATTGCTAGCAGGCATCCAAATCCTTTCTGGAAGAAGCTTAGGCTATATGGGGCTTCCCAGGTTCTTTCTTCAACTTGTTCCACATCCTAGTACATAGCACTATTTCTATCACGAGATCAGGAAAATCTTATCCTTCACACTTATAATATTAAATTTATATTTCATCATATCCCCTGTATACATTTATACATTGTGGGGCATAAATGCTCTATCTTTGAAATAAAACAATGTTAACTATTAATGATATCTATCTAATGTCTTACCTCTGATATAACCTTTTTATAACTTTAATGATAATGGCTCCTAAATTTCCTCTTACTTTTTTTCTTAGAGTTTTTCCCATAGTTTTTCTTCTTACTCTTGCTTTTTACATTGTCATCACTTTTTCTTTTGATTAAATTGTTGAAAGTATGAGTTTTAAACCTGAGTTTTAGGGGCTCAAGGGAAATGAGTTACAGTCTGAAGATGGTTGCTAATTGTGTGCATAGCAGCCTGAGAAATGATTTGGGTGCAAATGGGAAAAAACATGAAGCTGAATGTTGAAGCATTATAAGAAATAAGTTAGATGGCTGTGTGGAGAGAGGTGGCAAGAACATCCCTATCATGCTAGTTTCATGAGGCCTGAAATGAAAAATGGCCTTGTTTCTTCGCAAACTTCTTTGTTCCCATCACTATAAATAACATCAGTTTTACTTCTGAATATCTTTTTTTAAAGATTTATTTATTTATTTGAAAGTCAGAGTTATGTAGATATAGGGTTTTTCAAATGAGGAAACAGGACATGGGAGCATCCATTCTAAGTACCCACCACTGGATAGCTATGTGCTCCCACTTTTGTTCAGAGGGTACCAGCAAGTCTACAAGCCAGCAGGCAGGTAGGCAAAGTTATACATCAACTTAAGGATCTGGGAAAAGGAATTTAGTCTGGTGGTCTAAGATAGGGATTAGAGCTGTGTTGTAAATCTTGAGACAGGTCCATTTAGGTGTTCCTGCAAATTTACAAATTCCTGAAAATACTCCAGGTACCAATTAATGCTTCTCCTGCTGCCACACTGCTTTGGGGAGGGTGTACCCATCCCCAGCCTGTTTTGGCGTGAACATACACCGCGGCCATGCCTCTGATTTCAGGGGTGTGTGCCCCCTGAGAGGCATTTATGCAGCATGTCTACACATAGAAAGAAAAGGAGAAGGGGAGAGAGAGAGAGAGAAAGTGAGGTCTTCCATCTGCTGCACTCCCAATTCTCCCTTCCCCCTCTCTTCATAACTTCTCTTCTTAGGTCTCAGTTTCTCTTATCTCAGTTTTTCAGTTTCTCGGATTCTTTTATACATGCAAAACACTACCTGAACCCCTCTCCAGCTTTGGAGATCCTATATTCTGCTGCCATGGCAACCCATATTGCCCCATCATAGCAGCTACTTTCCACAAGATTTGTTTAATGTTCTCACTCTCCTGTTAGACCTTAAATTCTGTGTCTGTTCAGTTTACTTGTATCCCTAATGAGTAGTAAGATTGTCTAGGCAAAGTACAGAATAAATAAATGAATACATTTCACTTAACACCATTTTATCTTTTTTCTCCTAAAAGATTTTCAAATTAGTTCCTTCTTTTCACCCTCTTCAAACTCTTCAGTTCAAGTTAAATTATCCAGTCATTTCCAAACCACTCATTTTATCTTTAATCCATTCTGGAATTCTGGAAGTTTCATATTAAGTGATCTTTCCAAAAGGCAAATATAATCATCCTATCCCATTGCTTTTGAAAAACAAAATAAAAAAGAAACCACATTTGGGTCCTGTTGCTAAAAGCATAAATCCCCATTACTTAATGGCATAACAGGCCCTCCAATTTTCTCTTGAAATTCTTTTATCTTGCTATTTTTTGTTGTTATGATGCCTATTTCTTTCTGGACATTTTGTTCCCTCTACACAGAAACACCTCCATGTCATTTGCTACTAAATACGCAGGAAATTTCTACTATCTCAGAGAATCTTCTGAGAGCCTCCTCTCTTGTTGTTGATTGTTTCCTCCTTTGTGCTGTCAGTGCACACTGAACATATCCCTATTATGGTGTTTTGTGTATGCTACTTCAGATATTCATGGGACTGCTTCTCTTCTGTTGGACTATACATTTTTAACACCTAATATTTTATTTAACAAAATATTGAAAATATAGAGCAGACTGCTGTAATGGCTATGACATAGTTGGACATAAAGCATATTATGGCTACTTTATCTATCACACATTTGGCAATTTCTTCCAGTAAAGTCTTTAACGCAGAAGGATCATAGAAACCCAGATGT
Organism: Oryctolagus cuniculus; assembly: GCF_964237555.1. Taxonomy (NCBI): domain Eukaryota; kingdom Metazoa; phylum Chordata; class Mammalia; order Lagomorpha; family Leporidae; genus Oryctolagus; species Oryctolagus cuniculus. The sequence goes on from NC_091435.1 coordinate 57,419,901, forward strand.
TGTCAGTCTGTCATCTATGACTAAATGATGCTCTTGATACAATTTTTTGCTTTCCATCTTTGGGTTAGAGATATGCCAGTGGTATGCCAAATCACCAGTGCATTTTTTTGCCTAACTTTACAAATGTTCTTTTGGCAATTGAGTGATTCTGGGGGACACCTTTTATAGCTTCTCTTTCTGTAACAATAATGGCAATGTTTGTTATTATAGAAGCTCATTTAGTTATGTGGATGACCATAATTTTGGAATACTATGGCTCAAAGCTAACGATGCATTGTTCCTAATGCTAACAAGCAGATTTTGTAAACACAAATAAGAAAGTGTGTAGAAAGCATTTACCTTATCTGAAATGAATGTCAGAATGAATATACATTTTAATTCTCTGAATTATTTGATTAATTTATCATCTGCTGATGATCATTCACATCCTTAACATGAATAATGTACAAACAAAAGGTGGTTTATCACTCTCAGCTTCAGTAATATTTGCATAGAATAACTCTCATTTGAATGACAATATTACCTCCCTTTTTAATAATTACTATGGATTCCACAATTTCCAAGAACTGAAGGAAAATTAATAGCAAACAAGGTGCTAAAACATACTACAAATGGGCAGGAAACTTAGAGCCCAAGGTAGATTGCTAGTACAATCTTTAAGAAATTTTAAGGAATATAACTTTCTATTCCGAGGAAAGAGTCTTCAGAATAATTTATGAAACACTAGCAAGAAATCAACTATGCAAAAATTTTCCTCTAACAGGTTTTGTTGTAAGTAAATGACTCATAGCATAAAATGTTTTTCAAATTGAAGTCAAGGTCAGCATTTACTTTTGAGATACATATGGTTTATAAAGTTCTCAGAAAGGAAGATTGGGTTGTGAAGAAATACACTTTGTTGAAAAGAGTATTCTGATAGGGTTAAGGTTAAGATAAGTCTTTAAAACAAGACAGTAGCCAGGAAGATCTGGAAATTGTTAGCCTGACTCATTCTCTTTATATCAACTTTACAACTTCAAAAGGTTTTATTTAGTCTAAAAACTACTAGGGAAATGTCAAATTGCCTGTTGGTGTAGTTCAACAATCACTGACCTCTCATCTTAGAGAGAAATTTCCATTTCAAAAACATTTTTCTTACTTATGATGAAAAGAAACATGGAGAACATGTATTTAAAAACCTCATTTTCAGATAAGCATGTAGATAGGCAGAAGATTTTAAAACTAGCTTTGCAGGACCAGACTAAAAATACATATATCCAACCTGATTCTCTGACTGGAATTTGGACAGTTTCACTTGAAAACACATATGCACAAATAAATCATTAGTTAAGATCAATGGATTCAAAATAATTTAAATAGAGACTGAGCTATGCTTTATCTTGATTGGCAGTTGGCAAATCCTTTCTGCACAGAGAAATCTGCAATTTTTACCTACTAATTTTGGATCAGAGGAATGTGTTATTAAAAATCTCTAAAGAAAAAGAACTTGACACAAAGTCTGAAACTCAGTTATTTTATTATATTTTCTACCACAAATTTAATTTTAAACTTTCAGATATTATGATGCTTTAAAAATAAAATTATAATTATTTATGTTTTTTAGACTATTAAAATATTACCTCATACTTCCTTTTTTCCAATTAGAATTGCTTCACTGTATTCTACCTTCACAAAATCGCTTTTATCCAAGGATTTCCAAATATGTTATAAGCATTAATCTCATCATAATTTGGTAAGAAAACTCAGTATGATGTATTCAAATGTAGGGGTATATTATGCTTCCTACTGTTTTTATTCTCCTCCAAATGTGGACATTTCACTGCATTATTTTAGTCTACAAGATATGGTTGGAGAACACCTTTATTAGAACTTCACATGCAGTTTCTTAGGAATACAAAAGTCCAAGTTTTAGTAAGGCAGAGCTTTTTCCCTCAGGGGCTAGCAGCCTTTAATGAAGGTAAGCCATGTGTACAACAATCAAATCTTCCTTTCTGAGAACTTTATAAACCATAAGCGACAATCGCAACAAAATCTATAGTACCAAACAGTCTGTGTTAAGTATATGGGAGGAAATAGAGTATTCTTGAGGGATCACTACTTCAAAAAATAGATGGTTTTCTATATGAGCTTGGAAGGATGACTAAGTGGTGACCACAAGCACAATATTATTGCATCAGATATCCTACATCAGAAGTAATTAGGGTTAGAAAGTAAGAAGGTATGTCAAAAAGGTCATGGAAAATAAAATTAAGAGATATTTATTTTGATGCAAAATAGTTTGAAATCTTAGTCAAGTGTTTTTATAATATGCATTTTTTAATCAATGTTTTGTAGCCCTTTGCATGTGATATGGCTACTAGCTCCTTTTTGGGAAAAAAGAAGGTAAGATGAGTCACTTCTTTACTCTAGACATAAAATATAGGGAGAATTGTTCATGTGCCTTCTTTTCTAAAGTACTTGCCTAAGTGATTCACCATTTATATGTCCTACAAAATACTCCAAGTTTTACTTCTTTCTGTGTAGTTAGAAAATATTTAACTGAATAGGAACTCACTGACCTAACTAGGCAGAATACAAGACTGTTAGTTATGGTTTTCTAACGAAAGGAGTGGATAGCTCCAAATCAATGCAAAGCTATTCAGAGAATGTTCTGGACCACTTTAAGCTGTTGAGAACAGTCTGCAAAAGATGTATAAAAGTTAAGTGCAAGTGTAGAAACAATGTAGACACATTATAGCAATGTAATGTTGCTGCAACATCTGCTATGGTGTGAATAATGCTGTCCTCTCCAAAATTTATGTTGAAATTGAATCCTGAATGTGACAGTACTATGTGGTGTGTGGTCTTTGGGAAACAAATGAAGTCATGAGTGTTCCAGCACAACAGGTTAAACTGCCACTTGTGAGCAGTAACCCATACCCCAGAGCCCATTCTAGTCCTGGCCATTCCTCTTCCCATTCAGCTTTTTGCTGATGGCCCTGTGAAGGCAGTGAGAGATAACTCAAGAGCTTGAGTCCCCGTGACCCATGTGGGAGAACAGGATAGAGTTCCTGGCTGCTCACTTCAGCCTGGCCCAGGCCTGACTGTTGCAGCCATTTGGGGACGGAACAAGCAGATGAAATATATTCTCTCTATATCTATCTATCATCTATCTCTCTCTCTCGCCATGTTTCTGTTGTTCTGCATCTTTCAATTATTTTTAATAATTCTCTCATGATTGGGATTAGCACCCTTATAAAAGGGATTAAGTTTGAAGGAGGGTTTTTCTTGCCCTTGTGTCTTTTTTTTGCCATAGGATACAGTGTTTTTACACACTGGGTGACACAACAATGAAGTTCCATTCCAGGATGGTATGTCAGGGTATAGTCCAGAAAACAGTAACCACACTAGGTATTTGAATAGGGACAAGCTATTAGGGATTCCTTTACACAGATGTTGGTGAACTGAGAAAGCAAAAAGGAAACTCTGCTGGGATAACAGAGGTTGGGGTTACTAGAATCTGGTGGATCACAGGAGAGTGCCCATACTTCTGATGAGAGCTGCAATTGCCGTCTAATGAACCTGAGAAATAGCTCATAGAGCCAATGCTTTATTCGCTGAGAAAGTGATATGGGAAGATTGCTGCTCATATCTCTAAAGGGGAAGGTAAGCTGAAATAAGCTGAAAAGTGAAACATGAATAATGCTAACAAAATCAACAAGAAGTAAAAGGAAGTCCTTTATCCTTCTTATTTCCTTCCAGTCTTCTTTGTTTCCCTCTCATTGGTAGAATTTAAAAAGATGACCATTGACTATAGGATTTTAAAATGTCATTTGTAGGTTCCTTTCTGGTATCACTGATCAGAAAATAGAAGAGTAGAATAGGGCTGATATACAATATATAAGCAACAAGCACTATTGCTAACTGTTGTAAAAAGTAGATATGCCTAAAATACTCTCATGGGCTCTTCAGCCAGATCCAAATGCCTTAAGGGCTGATTCTGAGGCCAGAGTGCTGTTTAGGACATCTGCCATTCTGTGAGTCTGCTGTGTATCCCTCTTCCCATGTTGGATCCTTCTCTCCCTTTTTGATTCTATCAGTTAGTATTAGCAGAAGCTAGTCTTGTTTGTGTGATCCCTTTGACTCTTAGACCTATCAGTGTGATCAGTTGTGAACTGAAATTGATCATTTGGACTAGTGAGATGGGATTGGTACATGCCACCTTGATGGGATTGTATTGGAATCCCCTGGCACACTTCTAACTCCACCATTTGGGGCAAGTCTGATTGATCATGTCCCAAAATGTACATCTTCTCCCTCTTTTATTCCCACTCTTATATTTAACAGGGATCACTTTTCAGTTAAAATTTAAACACTTAAGAATAATTGTGTGTTAATTACAGAGTTCAACCAATAGTACTAGAACAAAAAAAAAATACTAAAAAGGATAAAGTATTACATTGTACATGAACAGTCAGAACAAGGGCTGATCAAGTCACTGTTTTTCATAGTGTCCATTTCACTTCAACAGATTTCCCCTTTGGTGCTCAGTTAGTTGTCGCCGATCAGGGAGAACATATGATATTTGTCCCTTTGGGCATGGAAAGCCAAGACACTCTGGGAAAAAAAAAAAAGAAGACCTAAATGAAAGATCTCTGTGAGTGAGATCCCAGTGGAAAAAATGGGGCCATCAAAGAAGGAGGCTTCTTTCTCTGAAGGGAGGAGAGAACTTCCACTTTGAGTATGACCATGTCGGAATAAGATCGAAGTTGGTGAACTCAAAAGGCTTTCATAGCCTTGGCAACTCATGACTAGAGCCTAGGGAGATTACTGACGCCATAAACAAGAGTGTCAAATTGTTAAGTCAACAACAGGAGTCACTGTGTGCTTACTTCTCATGTAGGATCTCTGTCCTTAATGTGTTGTCCAATGTGAAATAATGCTATAACTAGTACTGAAACAGTATTTTACACTTTGTGTTTCTGTGTGGGTGCAAACTGATGAAATTTTTACTTAATATATACTAAATTGATCTCTATATAAAGATAATTGAAAATGAATATTGATGTGAATGGAATGGGAGAGAGAGCAGGAGATGGGAGGGGTGTGAGCGGGAGGGAAATTATGGGGGGGGGAGCCATTGTAATCCATATACTTTGGAAACTTATATTTACTAAATAAAAGTTAAAAAAAGTAGATATGAATAGGGGCCAGTGTTATGGTACAGTGAATTAGGCCACCATCTGTGAAACTGGCATCCCATTTGGGTGTTGGTTCAAGTTCCATTTGCTCCATTTTTGATCCAGATCCCTGCCAACACTCCTGGGAAAGTAGCAGCAGATATCTCAAGTCCTTGGACTCCTGATCCACATGGTGAACTTGGATAGAGTTGACCCAGCCCTGACCATTGAGGATGGAAGTTTTTTTTTCTCTCTCTCTCTCTTGGCCTCTCTCCTTGTCTTTCTGTAATTCTACCTTTCAAATAAATAGAACAGGATAGAGTTTTTTTAAAGCAGCTATGAATTAAGGCATTCTGACTCTAGAGCCCCTACTCATGCCTGTATTCTATACTGATGGGCATAGATTTATTAAAGAGATGGGAAAAAATAAACATATTTATACAATCATCACAGTCTATTTTAATGATTCTTATGAAAGATTTTTAAAATTTTGAAGTTAGAATATGCTTTTAATTTAATTATTCTAGAACATTTAAATATTTTGTTATAATTCTTTCAGTAAGATTGAGAACAGAAAGAAAAATTCTGTTTCCCTGGTATCATATATGTATAATACATCTTTATATGTTCAATTCTATATATTTTCATGTGTTGCTTAACAAGGAGCTATGTTCTGATAAATGTGAAGTTTTTTGTTGTAGTGTAAACATCACAGAATATATGTATACAAATTAAGATGACTGTGACATCACTAGGCAATGAAATACAGGATTACTGTAGAATATATGGCCATCTTGGCTGAAACGTTGTTATATGGAAGATGAATATATATGTGATTGGAGAGTATTGTATGGTGGAACATGATGATAATAGGGTTTATTCATTCATTCATGCACTTACTCATTTCACGTATTGTAGATGATGCTGAATAACAACAACCAACACAGACATAACCCTTACTTCTATAATACTTACACTGTATTTGTTTAATAAAGTTCAAGAAAAGAGAAAAATATTGAGAAAGTATTGTGTCTCAGCATTAACTTTGAGGGTTTTCAACTGAAGACTATAAACTTTAGGGCTTAAATTTAATAGCAGTCAAACATATTTACGTGCCAACAAAGACATTAGTTAGGTAAAACCGATTCTTGGTTCTTGAATATTTGCTGTGTTTCTAGCTAATATGGAATCTGAGAGGACTGCATATATGGAATATTGGTATTTCTGGAAATATGTTTCATGAAGACATGAAGCCAATTTTGATATATGAAACATTGTAAAATTCAGTATGATATCTTTTTCTAAATCTTATAATGTCACAATTAGCAAGGCATTTAATTCTAAAAACTTTCATAGGTCTATGGAGGAAGAAACTTAGATTAGAGACAAAAGCATATGAAAATGCTTCTTAACAAAAGCTGAGTTCAAGGCTGAGTTGAATAAAATATTTCAAGATACCTCCTCCTGCCCCTCCATTCCAGGATAATAAAGTAAAAGGAAGAAATTAAATCCAGGACTCTGCAAAGAAAAGTGATTGGAGTAGATTGGAGGTGTGTAGACTTTATGAGCAGACATGAGGACCTGTGAAGTCTATTACCAAGGTCAGGCTAAAATTCTGTCATAAGTAATAGCCTCATTTTATTCTCTATTATTTCTTGGGGGACATTTCTTGACTGTTTCACACTTTTGGATTTACCTACCTCCTGCCTCATCTCTTCCCTTTAAGTAATGATTGCTGATTTTTCCAGAAGTTGACTGTTAACTTTGGCTTTTGGTTTCTGATTTTGCATCTTTCCTTTGGCTTGATGCCTCAAAGGATTAATCCTATGGTGAAGAGTTCTTTTGCTCAGCTTGGAGCTTCCCATGCATATGCATTGCCTGTTGCAGCTCTATAGGTGTGCAAGACACTTACTGAGATAATTATCAAGGTCTCCTGACTTGAACTTACCCATATATAAAGAACACCTGCTGTTGCAATGTAGTAGAATAAAATTGGTCTATAACTTGTATCTATCCTTTTAAATTTTCAAACTTCAATATTTTTAGCAAGTTTTGATTTTAAAAAATCCAAAAATGTTGTACAAACTTTCTTGCTTTTATAAGCAGAGTATGATAAGCAACATTTAAGCATTTCTTGATGACTCATTTTAATTTTGAAAATTAACTACTATGCCACAATATAAAATAGAGGATAGTGCTATACTAAATGGTCCCAGATGAGTATATGTTTTGCATCTTTATGTCATAATTATTTTCTGTTTCCTTTCCAGTTGTTAAGCTATCAAATCCGCTGTTCTCCAAGATCTCACTGGCTTTTTAAATAATACATTGTTTGGAGTTGGAATTGGAAAACTGGATTACTAAGTTTATTAAAATGATATCTTTTATAAAATTAGCTGGTCTCTGAGAGCAATGCTTGACAAACTTGCCTGTTAGAAATATGCAAAACATTGAATTCCTAAACACTAACATTTATTAGGGGCTATTTAGAGGCCTCTTTAATGTACTTTTTAGGTTTTGATTGGGTCCTGGAAGTTTCAGAAAATGGTGTAACTTATAAATATTTTCATGATGTAATTTGCAAATATTTTCATGTTATAAATCAACAAGGTGACAGCATAGTGTAATGGGGCCAGTTAGACAACATAATTTTGAATCTTGTTTCTGTGACTTGCTCATTTGAGCAAGTCAAAGGGCTCTTAACCTTGTTTCAGTTTTCTTTGAGGCAGTCATCAGTTATGGTCAGTATTAAGGGTTTTGTGAGATGTAAGTCTCTGTAAATTCTGTATGTGGAATTTTTGGTGCATAGCAGTAACCTAAAATATGTTAGTAAATTTCATGACTGTAGGAAGGTTGGTTGCTTTTAAATGAGGCCAAAATGTAGCTCTGTAACATGTCTTGAAGAACAAGACTTCCTACTGCAACACATGGGGTGGAATAGATTAGTTCACAAAGTTTATCTTTGCAGAACCAAACTGTAGTGTTGACCATATACAAAGCCATATGTGAGAGTCACTTCAGTTTTAACTATCTTTATTGATCCAATTATTTCCCCCTATATTTCACCTATTTACCTTATTTTTAAAATTTTATTTAACTTCTACAAGTTTCATGTATTTGATATATACAGACTTACCTTACAATGTAAATCTCTCTGTGATTCTTAGATCATTATTGTATTGCTGATCAGATGCTCAGGTGCCCAGACACCATGCTCCAACTTCCAGTATCTCCTTATCCTACTCCTCCTACATCACCTCTTGCCCCCCACGCTCCCAGGCAATTGCCATTTTTCAAAGAAATTTCAGTGAAGCAGGGCCTGTCAAAGGTCAAGGAGACTAATTTAATGAAATCCAGGGAGATGGTGCAGGCAGGCCAGAATGAAGAATATAAGATCCAGTGGTATTCTTTTAAAAGGCAGAATTATTTGTTTAGTTTTTGAAGGACCAATTACTTTGGTACTACTTTGGAATATCTTTCTAAATTGCTAAAGTAGCCAAAGGCAGTTTCTAGAGATTATACCTTTTGGTCAGTACTTAAGCCTTTCAGCAATGAAGAACTTTGCTCTCTTACCAAGATTCATAATTACACCTGTAAGGCACCATGGGCTTTTTCCTATATTTTCCTATTTTACCTAAGGGAATCCTCAAACTACAGCCCCTTTGCCAAACATGGTTTGTATCATCCCACAAGGTCACAATGACTATAGTCTATTTTCACATAGTTAAGAAAAATCGAAAGAAGAATATTTGATAAAATATGAAACATGTTTAAAATTCAAATATTAATGCCCATTTGGAACACAGCAATGCTCATTCTTTATGCAGTATCTACGACTGGTTTATAGGGAGAACTGAGCACTTGAGACTACTCTTAGGCAAAGTCTAAAATATTTATTATCCTAACTTACCAAAAAATGTTTCTATTCTGTGCCCCAGAGACCTGCCTAAGACCTGCCTAAGTTTGCCACCTCATCCCATCATCTTCTTATGATAGCTTTGAAAATATGAATTTTGGTAGGAACAGTAAAACTACAAAACATTTGTACTCCTATGTTTTAAAATAGTGCATTTAATGAAGGATATTTAAACACTTCGCACGTATGACTATGATACTCCAGCACAAAATTAATTTTTGTTTTCAGCACAGCACAGAGCTTAATCATAGGTTCATTCTCAGGAAGTATTGAGAAATAAAGTCCATATGGATGTTGCCCCTGACTATACCACATACCCTGAAAGCCACATAACAGATTTATTTAGTCTCCACTCCCTTAGGAGTGCTTAGTAATATACCTGAGCTAATATTTGTTACGGCTTCCGTCATTTTCTCTCCTGTATCCTGAGGAGAGGGAATGGCAGTATGCAGGAACACTATGCCCACACTGTGAGACTGCTGGGAAACGGGGAACAACTGTAATCATTCACTTCACTTGTGCAACGCGGGAGTGAATGAATAACCAAGAAACAGATCTGTCAAGTGCCCATCTGTGCAGAGTGCCCTGTGCTTAATTTAACTAAATACACACATACATTAAATGCGCAGCAGCTACTCTATGGGAGGCCGGGTCTGGAATCAGAATGTGAAGGTCAGACTGGAGTGTATTTCTGATTATGCAGTGGACCCTCAGACCTGCTGCTCAGTGTGATCTAATTGGCTCTGTCTGCGCTCTGCCTCCCCTGTGCTCCTATGCTCAGCTTGCTCTGGGGCACTCCAGGAGACTCCAGAGCAGCCTTTGTCCCTCCAAACCCCTGTTCACTCTGGATGCCCACCTCAAAGTCCCTGTGTGCTAAATTCCTCTTAGACAAATTCATCCAACACTCAGACACTGGAAAAAGCACCACTTCTTTTATTATTATTATTATTATAGATGCTCTAAGTATTCCAAAGATTCCTCCTTTAATTTTTTTATCAGCAAAGTGATCATTGAGTTTAGTTTCCTTACTTAACCAGTTTGCATTTTCTTTATTTCATGTGTGAAAGTTCTAATATTAAATGAAACACAAGCTCTTGAGATCAAAGGCTGCATCTTTATTTCTAGTGGAACATTTACATATACTGCCCCCCACACTTTATCTTCATTATTCACAGATTTCATACTTTTGAACTCTCCTATTTGCTAAAATTTATTTGCAATTCCAAAATCAATGTTTGTGATGCTTTTACTGTCATTTGTGGACATGTATAGAATGATAAAAATTTGAGTTGCACAATGCACATATTCTTTGTCATTTCATCTCAATTCTCATTCTGTAAACACATGTTCTTTTTGAAGTCCACTTAGTTCCATGTTTTTTTTTCTTTTCTGTTACTTGTTTGCCCATGGGTTTGCTATTGGAAATACCCCTAGATGTTCTGTTGCAATGTTACTCAGGGCAAGAAGGCTATGGGTTGCTTTATGGAGAAAATACATGTACATTTTAGGTGAGCTTCATTCAGACATGAATCACAGTGCTCATGCCTAGGAGCTTAATGTTAACAATTTAAAAATATGTATTAAATGTATTCAAACAAAATACACATGAATCAGTGTTACCTGTCAATTAGTTGACAACAAAGTTGTGACCACAGACTCAAATGACCCTAAACTTCTCTTTTCCCTTGTAGCAATTGCTCAATAATTACTAATTTTGTTTACTAATAATAATTACTAATTTATAGTTGCTATGAAGCAAAATTAGTTACTATTAAGTTATTAGTAAATAATTAGTAAGTTATTAAAAATAATTTACTTAATTAGTTTATTAGTAAATATTTACTAATAATTAATTTGCTTAATGATTAGTAAATTATTGGTAAATACATAGACATGTATCCCTATGCCCCTCAAAATAATGCTGGGCCCAGTACAGTGGCGACTTCCTAGGCATTGGTCTGTATATTCTACAGGCCCATGAGCTTTCAACTCCAAGGTCTTCAGTTGCTCATTTTCTTTTCTTTTTCTTTTTTTTTCTTTTTCTTTTTTATTTTTTTGACAGGCAGAGTGGACAGTGAGAGAGAGAGAGACAGAGAGAAAGGTCTTCCTTTGCCGTTGGTTCACCCTCCAATGGCCGACGCGGCTGGCGCACTGCGGCCAGCACATCATGCTGATCCGATGGCAGGAGCCAGGTGCTTCTCCTGGTCTTCCATGGGGTGCAGGGCCCAAGCACTTGGGCCATCCTCCACTGCACTCCCTGGCCACAGCAGAGAGCTGGCCTGGAAGAGGGGCAACCGGGACAGAATCCGGCGCCCCAACCGGGACTAGAACCTGGTGTGCCGGCGCTGCAAGGTGGAGGATTAGCCTAGTGAACCGCGGTGCTGGCCAGTTGCTCATTTTCAATTCTACGTATTTTGTCTCCTCAAATATATGCTGTTGACACTGGATTAACAGAAAATAACTGAAGAGATCAAATATATCATGCCATTTTGGGGAACAGCAAAATGACTTGATGCTACCTGTCCATTTCCAAGTCTCAGTTGTCTTTCCTTTTCAATATCAATCAATAGTCTTCTTTTACATCAGTACCAATTACTCCAGTGAAAGGAAAATCAGTGCTTTAATCCAGAGATGACGAACACATGGCCCACTTGCCGCTCTCCCTTCTCTTTGTTTGTGGGACATGTTGCTGACTGCTCCTGGTGCTCCTGCTGCACCCTGCCGTGATCATGGAATCATCCTCAGCACAGTGCTATAGAAGGCCACTAATAATGGGATTGGAATGGGAGGCTAATTGAAATTGTTCCCCATAACAGTAAGCATAATATGTTCTCATCTGCTTTATGGACTCTAAAGTGTAAACACAGTGTGGATTTTGTGATACTCAATGAGAAGCCTATAGGAAACAGTTCTGAATGAATTGCGCATAACTAAGTCATCACATGTAATGTAGAATTGTAACATGAGCAAGTATTGGCTCCTATTGTAGCTAAGTAGCCTTAGCAGGAATGTGCTCACAATTACCAACACTACAGTCAATATTTCCAAGAATGGGAATTCTACTGCTTTTTATTGCAAAAAAAAAAAAAAAAAAAAAGTGAAGTTGGATCAGAGCAAAACCTAATTACCATTGCTCATTTATCTCCTCTCATTTCTTTTCCCCCAAACTAATTTTTATCATTGCTATATATTTCCAGTTATGGGGAAGCTGAAAAATAAACATGAATGCATTTCTTTTAATATATTATAAAAGCTAATTTGGAATTTACTTTAAATTTGCTATGAAATCTGCTGTATAATACTGGAAATTATAGGAATATTCTGACTAAGTGAATGAATGATTATGTTTGTTGAATCTCTCCCATCTTTTGAGAATATCCTGGGCAAATGACATAACTATTCTGGTATTAGGATTTTATCCTTTTCAGATATAAGTAGACTAACTTGATCTAAAAAATAAACGTGAGAAAAACCTGATCACCATGCACTTTAAACTTCTGCCTCTCTCTGAGCAGGCCTGACTCAGGACTTCTCACAGCAGTGGTGGGGAAGAGCATGGCTTTAGATATTTTTGCATTCTTTGCTTAAAGTCCTCCCACACTTGTTCTTTTGCTTCAGGTTCCTTTACATATAAAGACAAGGAAATTTTGAGGAAAAGGCAACATGTAACTTGCTGTCTATTTATAATTCTTATTTTTTTTTCTTTTTTTTTACTGTTCTGTCATGCAGTCCTGTCTCATGGAGAACTTCTGTCGCTTTTTGGGAAATACTTTCCACCCTCAGTTTTTTGACTCTGTGCTGAAGATCTGTATTTTGAACTGTTCTTTCTCAATTCATGCCCAACAATTTCATCCTTGAGCCCCCTCATGCTAGCAAGTAGCGCCAAGGCAGAATCTTTTTCTACATGTTCTAGTCCAGTTCTCTTCTGCAGTGGCTGCTTTGTTTACACGGAAACACAAATGTCCTTGTTCTACCAAACTCTGCAAATTTGTGCCATTCATACAGCTTCCTCTCCTTTCTTTCAGGAAAGAATCATACACTGAATTTCATACGTGAAATTATAGGGAACATATGTCTGCTTTTCCAAACAGCTTTTTCACTGTGTAAAACATGTGTTCTATGAAGGCATCCAGCCCAGAGTCCCCAAACTCAGAAATGTTAAGTCACTATCTCTTCCTTGGAACTAACCGCCATTGTCCGTTTCAGAGGACTTGCAGCCTCTTCTCACTTAGCTTGGAATTTGAGAGGAGATGCATCCTTCTCTGGGCATCATAGGAAAGGAGGAGAAGTGCCAAAGGACTCTACATTTTTGCTAATCCCTTCACATTTTGCTTTTCTATCTGATCAATCTGTCTTGAACGTCTTACCTTTCTTTATATAGAGCAAGATAAACCATAGTCTCAGCATCACAAGGGAGATTTTGTCTATTTCTTAAAAACCCTAGGGAGATGCTGTTTTATGTATCATTTTTTGTTCTCAACGTTGGGATTGCCTGTGCAAAACATAAACCTAATGTAACTTACACCGTTTACTTGCAGAGCAAGCCAAGCCTACCAGTATCAGGACCAGTTTGACAATACTAATTATAGACTCATAGAAGAGATAAGGATTGTAGATGTCTGTTAACTCACCCACAAGTTAAATTTCCTCTGCAATACTCACGTTGATAATGTTTTTCAGCTTCAGCTCCTCCAGTCATGGCAATGACCCATTGTATTTGGAAATAGCTTCAGTTAGAAGTCCATCCATGTGTCAAGCCAAAATCTGCTTTTCTGTAATTTCTCCTAAGCATCCCTGCTTATTATGGTCTCTGAAGCTAAACAGGACAAGCAGCTGTTCTCTCTTGAAACTCTATTGTGTGATAATCTTTAAATATCTGAGGACAACCGAGATGAGTTTTCTCTCCCTCCACCCCTTGGTGAGCAGGATTCCCATTGATTCTGATGGTTCTATAATAAGAGTATTTAAACCCTCTTACTACAATGGTCTCTTTTGGGCACAATCTATTTCTGGGGACATCCTATTTCTGGGGACATCAGGGCATTGTTTGACCTATAACAAGTAGAATGGAAGAATTGGCTCCAGTTTTTTGGGGGTACTCTGCTTCTAAAATCCACCCCCCCAATTCCTGAGCCTTTTTTGCTGGTGGAATCCTATTTATTCTTTTAGAACCTAAACATTTTCTGTAATATCTTTCCTCTCCTCTTCCTCTGGCTTGAAATATCACTTTGTATAAATACATTTATTTTGGTATATGTCTCATTGAATGATAAGTTAATTAATGAATTAATTTTATATCTGTTTTGTCACTAATTCTGAATATTTTGAGACAAAGACAATATGTTGTTATTGATCACTGGATTTCCTTTATGCTAGCACAATCTGGAGACTTGATAAGCAATGTTGAACAAACAGATAACTGACTGCAGCCTAAGCCTTTGTTCCACCTTCTTAGCCATGGTTTTTTGTGGTTATATCATATTGAGCACCTTGCTAGTTTACTTCTCTCAGACCTTTTTACTTCTGTTCAGCTAAAGCAGGTTTTCTCCATTATACATACACAGTGTATATATATATTAGCCCTACATATATGTTGAAAAATTAAGGACTGAGAAGTGTATTTTAGTGAGGAATAATTTTAAATTATTTTAAGGTATGTATTAACCCAGGTTAGACCTCATATTAACTAATAACACAATGGTACTTGAACACAATTAAACGTTATTGTTTGTAGGCAAACTCTTCACTCTTTCAGATCACCTTCCTTTCGGAAGATTTTATTAGCTGCTTGCATAAAAATTCCTCAAATGCCTCCATTGTGAATCCAGGAGAAAACAAAACAACAAAGCAGGGTTTGGGGATTGTTTCCCTTTCATTTTATTTTGGTAGCAGAGAAGACAGAAGAAGCAATGGCTTCTTCTTCCTATTCCCAAGCCATGTGTTTTGGATGATGTGACCTTTTATTTGGGGGAGGGGGCAATTAATTTTTTTAATTTCATGCTTCACATTCATATCATGCAGATGAAGTATTATTTAAATGTATCTTCAGATTATTCAAACATTTGACTTGGTCATTAATTCATCTGGTATACCTGAAGAAATAAAACTTGATTACTCTGCTTATGACCATGAAAAAAAGGTGCCAAAATAGAAAATAAGGCATTAACATTCAGAAATTTTAATTTGATGTGCAATGTAACTGGCTTAATTTTAAGTTAATGGTTTTATTTATCACTGACCTTTCAAGTTGGTAACACATGTTATCAAGGTATTACATGCAAGACATGCTTTCTCTGTATAGGTGATCCTCTGGATTACTTGTTCATACCACACACAAAACCTGACTAGTACCACACAGTTAAGTGCATTTATGTCATAGATCATAAGAATTGGTGAAAGGCAAGGGAGTCTTTAAGACTGGAGGAACTCTATAGTAACTCATCTTGGGCTTGAACAGAAAATATTCCTGTACTGCATCTCACATCTCTTAAAAACAGGAAGTGTTTTAGCAGCTTAAAGCTTTTTAAGTTGTATTGTAAAACTCATTACTCACTAGGATTTCCTTTGAAATATAGTTTACATCCATATCAACCATTACATACACTAGCAATTTAGTACAGGAGCAAACTTTAAAAACAAATTATTTTGGACCTTTAAAATTAGGCCAGAGTACATTCAGCAAATCCATACTAAAATACTTTTTGTAGGATAAAGGCTAAGAAAACTTTACATATGGTGCAAGATTACATAACTCTTTCTTTCCTAGGTATTTAAAACTTTCACATGGGGGCTGGTGTTATGGCGCTGCAGGTTAAGATGCTGTCTGCAGTGCCAGCATCCCATATGGGCACTGGTTTGTGTCCTGACTGCTCCACTTCCATTCCAACTCCCTGTTAACGCACGTGGGAAAGCAGTGGAATACAACTAAGTGCTTGGGCACCTGCATACACATGGGAGACCCAGATGAAGCTCCCAGCTCTTGTCTTAAGCCTTGCTCAGGCCCAGCCATGGGGGGCCATCTGTGGAGTGAACCAGCAGATGGAAGATCTTTCTTTATCCCTCCCCTTCTTTCCGTAATTCTGCATTTCAAATACATTTTAAACAATTAAAACAACAGCAACAAAAATATTTCACTTTATAAAATTCCCCACTCTAAGCAAGCTTTGCAGGACTGTTGAAAGGCCAGATCACTGTCAGTGTTAGGGTCCGAAAATGCCCATCGCCCGAGGAACGACTCCAAGAGACTTTCTCTCATGCAACCAGCAAAGGGTTAAAGATTTATTGATCCAACATGTTGGGGCTCTCTGAACATACAAGAACAGAGGAGCCTCGAGGAACTACAGCATAGGGTTTATAAAGGCAAAAACTGCAAAATCGGGAGTGGGGAGAGAATACACAGTTGCTAAGCGGTTGCTAAAATCTTACAATCAGCAATTATGATCTTAAGACATAGACAAATCACATCTTCATTATTAGCCCAGGTAACCCAGGTGCAACCTTTCTACTTTTAAGCTTGAGCAATCATGCTAGGGGTTTTTTGTGCTCTGCCAAGGGTGATGTAGTGCACTGCTATTGTCCGACTATTTGGGATCGTAGTTTCAGACCAGAGTCTCACGGTGGGGGGGTGCTTTCCCCAGTATGGAGTCTCAAGTGCTCCAAAATGGAGCCCCTACTGTCAAGGTGCTACTTCACTCTGTCTTATTTTCACATGCACCAGGAAGGTTTAAACCTGTAAGCTTAAGCTTAACTTTTTACACCCGCGCATATACAATTTTAACTCTTCATCAGAATAGCTTGTGCAGTGCTGTAATACAAAAATATCCTTGAAAACTATTGAGTGACCATTATATATGGTTTCTATAAAAAATAGTTTTGGTGCATCTGTTGGCAGACACCCATCCAAATGTAGTTAAGAGGGCCATTGGGATGCTCTATGACTCATTTTAATGCTGGAGTGCTCTTCCCACATTTACCACTGTGTGAGTTACTGAAGTGCAATTTATTAAGGAAAATTCACAGTTTTCATTTGGTAGTGCATTAGACTGTTGACATAGTAATGGTTTTAGTGTTTTGAGGATGTAAGTTTTCAAAGGCTCAACTAGTTCTCCAACCTTGCATGCTTAGGCAATTGTTAATTTGATTTGCTAACTTTGAACAAGTCAGTCTACTGATCCATGAATGATAATCTTAGCTACTTTCCCCCAACAGACAATAGAAAAGTTATTTTCTTTGCCTTTCCTCAAATCTAAAGTTGGATGCAAATCTAAACTTGAATGGTTTCACTTCGTAGTTACTCAGTGGAGAGCACTTACTATAAAGTCTGATTATGTAGTCATTTTAAGTTGTACTGATACTACTACCATTACATCACAGTGCACACAGCAAAATGAATGAGATGATGTCTGATTTCACTAATTAGTTTTGCACAAACAGAGTAAATTCCTTAGTCAAATTTGTTCCAGAACAGTTTTTTTTTTTTTTTTTTTTTTTTGACAGGCAGAGTGGACAGTGAGAGAGAGAGACAGAGAGAAAGGTCTTCCTTTGCCGTTGGTTCACCCTCCAATGGCCGCCGCGTCCGGTGCGCTGCGGCCAGCACACTGCACTGATCCGATGACAGGAGCCAGGTACTTATCCTGGTTTCCCATGGGGTGCAGGGCCCAAGCACTTGGGCCATCCTCTACTGCACTCCCTGGCCATAGCAGAGAGCTGGCCTGGAAGAGGGGCAACCGGGACAGAATCCGGCGCCCTGACTGGGACTAGAACCCGGTGTGCCGGCGCCGCTAGGCGGAGGATTAACCTAGTGAGCTGTGGCGCCGGCCCCAGAACAGTTTAAATATTAGCATTTTATCTGATTTTATACCTATAATTTAAGTAAGGTTTTACATTGAAATGTCCTTATTTCTTTAACTGAAGGATTAATGGAAAGAGGAACCCAGTGGCTTGGTGGTTTGAGAAGAGCATCTGGGGATGGCAGCTCACTAAATTTCACTGTAGCATAGTTCTTATTAGCTTGTGGCTTAAAAAGTAAGCCACAACTTGACAAGTTAGAGCTCCAGTTTTGGTTATTTTTAGAAACCTTGTTTTCCCCTCCATTGTGTCTGGCCTGCCATGCAGCTGCTGACGAGTTAAAACCATGATCTGTTTCTTTTTTATGAATCATCTTCATCTGGGAATTCTAATCCTTGGTCTTCTGTTAAATTTTCTGTTCATTCTTTTTTTTTAAAGATGTATTTATTTATTTGAAAGGCATGATTACAGAGAGACAGAGGCAAAGACAGAGAGAGAGAGAGAGAGAGAATAAAAGAGAGAAGGAGAGAGTCTTCCTTCTGCTGGTTCACTCCCCAGATGGCTGCAATCACCAGAGCTAAGCTGATCTGAAGCCAGGAGCCAGGAGCTTCTTCCCGGTCTCCCACACAGGTGCAGGGGCCCAAGGACTTGGGCCATCTTCTACTGCTTTCCCATGCCATAGCAGAGAGCTGGATTGGAATAGAAGCAGCCAGGACTTGAACTGGCGCCCATATGGGATGCCGGCAGGGCAGGCGGCGGCTTTCCCTGCTATGCCATAGTGCCGGCCTGCCCCTGTTGTTCAATCTTACAAACATTTCTAGATTGAGGAGCTGGAATGTTACATCTCTCAGCTTCTTTGTCTCCTTTCAGTCTGCTTCTCAGATTGCAAGCTTCTACCACCTGTCCTCTTCTTTGCTGCAAAGCCCAGGATAATAGGTGTCACTTTCCTTTGTCTCAATACAGTACTTTTCACCAGCCAATCTGCTGAGTTAAGGCAAGGAGCTGAGACCAACATCTGAGTCTCCTGAGCACACAAGTGTGAGAGAAATCCTAGTGATCCGAAGCTCAGAACTAGGGCTGCCTCTCAAATTATTGGACACCCTCCTTTTCCAGGGAGAGAGGAGGCATGGATCAAAATCCACACGCACTGATCAGCTAGCAGCTGACTGCCTTAGGGTCTCTGATCTTGGATGATGCAATTGTTTGGTTCATATCTGCAGCTCCTCCAATAGATTCTTTTGCCAGGCTTTTGTGCCTCCTTCTCTCTGCTGAAGACCACATCGACTTGCTCAATTCTAAAAGCAATCATTTGGCCCAAAGTGCTGCAAAGCATCTGAGGAACCAAAAAATACTCCCAGTCACACAACACTCATCAGATATAATAAGTATTACCGAACCTGCAAACAAGCATATCTTGTAAGAGAAGCTAATGACTTGGAAGACAAAGATTTTGGAGGAAAAAGGGAAGACAGTTTATTTAGGATGAAAGCAAAAAGAAGGGTGGATGGCAAATGGCTCAGCATCCAACCTCCCTATCAGAAGGAAGCAGGCTGGGGTGGAAACTGGGAAACACACAGTTAGCTACACGGCCACAGTCATATTAGAGGTATGTAGATGGTGAGGTGTCCCACATATTCCATCACTCGCTGAGTCTCTATCTTGTGATCAGGTCTTCAGAACCCAAGCTTTAGGACAAGGCAAATAAAATCATCCAAGATCAGATAGGGAATTCCAGATTAGACTTACTCCCCTGGGCCTCAAAGAGGAGTATTATAAGCCTCTGTCACAGTAGAAACCAATTCCCCGTACGAAATTTTCAGTTCCTTTGAAGTTTCTTTTATTTCCCTTGACTTTTCATAAGATGTGTTTCAAAAGACAAATAAAAGTAATCTTGATGAATCTCATTCGTAATTTCTATTATGTATCTATAAGGTGACTTTATTATGGCTGGTCATATTTTAAAGTGGATTGTGTGGGAACTATTGTCAGAAAGTAATTTACAAATATGTTTTGCCATTCATCATAAAATTATCTTTCTATTAACCGTGCCAATATGTAATGTGCATTCACATGTGCTTTATCTCCTGAATCCATTTTTCTCTCTCAGTGGAGAAATGCTTCTAGGTACAGAATGTATTTCTCTGAAAATATCAGGTAAAATTTTACATAAACTTATTGGACGTGACTGTTTCAAACTTGTCCTTGTATGGGCAGGGATTTTGCCTCAGTTTAAGATGCGTGGGATATATACATCTCATGTCTGGATGCCTGGGTTTGAGACCTGACTTTGCTTCCCATTCCAGCTTCCTGCTAATGAGAATTCTGAGAGGCAGCAGGCCATGGCTCAAGTACTTGGTTCTCTGTCACACAGGTGGGAGACACAGAATGAATTCTTGACTTGGCCACGTCCTGGGTATTGAGAACACTTGTGCAGTAAAACAGTGAATAGTAGATATCTGTCCATCTGTCTCTATGTCTCTCTTGCTGTCTCTTTGTCTCTTAAATAAATACAATAAACTTTAAAAATCATTTAAAAATAAAAATAGAATGAAATTTGTCATTGCAGGTGCCTGAACACAAGGAAGAAGGAAAAATGAACATGAGCAGTCAGGTGAAGACAAGTGGACGCCATGGGATGGGTATGAAACAGCTTTCCCTGTGATCTGAAACAGTAACTTCCCATTTTTAGAGCATTTACTAAAGGGTTCTTTTTATAATCAAAGGCAATTTTTCAGACTACTTGAGGATTGTGTACACCAGAGACAGAACTGTGTTCCAGGGATACCCTGATGGATGTCTATTTATCTGTCATCAACTTTTAAAGTAATTTTCCTATAATTCTTAGTCATCCTCTTAACTCCTGAAATGCAAATCCTGCCACCTAGCTTTTAGCACATCGTTGGTGCTCAATAAATGTTTAACAGTTGGGCTACTTATGTTTAACAGATGCAACACTGACTCCAAGGACAGCTGCATGTTAATGGTGTGTGAAGTGATTTATATATAAGCTGCTAAAACTCATAACTAAAGTACTTAGCACTCTGGGCTTCTCTGGGACAAAAGGTGATAGATTAAGGCAAAATGGTATTATTATTTAATTCTGAAAGAGGTAAATTACCCCAGCAAATGCAATTTGATGCTACTGGCAAGCCGCTGTGGTCTGAAGCTTTGTCACCACCAGGAAATGTGGTCCAGTGGTTGGAACTGTGGTGAAGGAGGCGAGAGCCCTGGGTATTATTTCTGGTTAATTTACTGACTTCCTGAGTGACCTTGGGCAACTCACTTAACTTCCCCATGCCTCAGTCTCCCTCCCTAGGAGGTGAACAAGCCAATGCTTCTCAAAGTTCAGCTCTGAAAGAACATCTTAGATGTAAAACTGAAATGTTTTGCTTGGCAATAATATTTTGCTGTATTGGGTGATTTGTTTTGCTCCCAGCTGCATTATTGGCTGTTAGGCAGTGCATGTTAACACGTCCTTAGCCCAAATATGCAAAGTTTTCAGGGCGGCCGTGGGCACAACAGTCTATTCCAGATTAGACCTGGATCACTGGCAAAGGCTCTTTGTGTGATTCCACATCTGTCCGTGCACCCTACTACAACCTGATCCTCACCATTTTTAGAGATTTTTGAAGAAAAGAAATAAACATTTTTTCTGAATTCTTAGTGATGAAAACAGTCTGGGTTGTAAAACAGCTTTGTCAGTTAGAGAACAGGTTTATATGTCTGAAAAAAATTGCAAATAAAACCTCAAACTTCAGATACCTGTTGATTTCTCAATTGGACAAGAGGGTTGGAGAACAATACAGGAGTCCAGATTCCTGTGCCTTTCCCGGTGAGTCTGTTGATTTGGGAGAGCAAGCATTTGTAACAGATGGCAATTCAGATCCTGGAGGAACCATGTCTTGAATTCTGACCACTTTGAAAATCCTGGAATGGCCCGATAGACTGCTGTTCCTGACAATGCCTGGGCAGACATAATACAAACTTCACACCTTTGATTAGGAGTAAGCTTTCAGGAAATTAGTAGACATACAGTATAAGGTTTAACGAGAAAAATAATACAAGAAGATCAGTACGTGTAATACCAGAAGAGTGTTCTTGATTAATAGACTAAAATGTCCAGTGATTCCTTCTTGATGAGTTCTCATTACTTATCAAAATATATTTTGGAGTATGGATAATATTACTGACTCTGATCTTAATTTTTATCCTTAGAAAGAAAGACAGTATTTAGTATGTACTTCAATAGATCAGTGATTCATGTATAGGAAAGTGAAGTGATCTTGAAGGGAATAAAAATATATGAACAATAAAATATACTTGACTACTTTATCAAGCTTATGACTACCGGGTTTCACCTTTTTTATCAATCAATTTTCTTTTTTTAATAAAATGTTATTTTTAAATAAGAAATAAGTTATTGAAAGGCAACAGCATAGGGTCGGGGTGGGGGTTGGAGAGAGAGAGAGAGAGAGAGAGAGAATATCTTGTATCTGTTGGTTTACTTCCCAAATGCTTTCAACAGCCAGGGCTGACCAGCCTGAAAGTAGGAGGTAAGAACTCAGTCTGGACTCCCTCATGGGCAGGAGGGACCTAAGTTCTTGCGCTATCACCTGCCACCTTCCAGGGTGTACATTAACAGGAGGTTACAATTAGAGCCAGAACTCAAACCCAGACACTCTGTTATGGGATGTGGGCCATTCCAAACAGTGTCTTAACCACTGCACCAAACCACCCATCCCTATACGTTTTTCTTTACTGATGGTATTTGTAAACTATAGTATGCTGTATTATTATTTTGTAATTCTAAAAAACTTATTTCCAGGTTTTGCCTTGTATATTCTGAGAATGAGTATTAGAGTTTGTAAGATTCTCATATGCGTGGATCGGAAGACAAGTAAATAATTAGCCATTTATTTTCAACTTTAACCAAGAAATTAATGATTCTTATTTTGAAATTAAATATAATTACTAACCATAAAAGCCAATTTCAGGATTAAAATTCCTACAGAAAAAATCAATTTGATAGCACGAGTCTAAAACTCTGATTACAGCACAATAGCATCAAAGCATTCCCCCCAATACCATCATGTAATCATTATTTCTTTTTTAAAAAAAGATTTATTTATTTATCTGAAAGTCAGAGTTACACAGAGAGAGGAGAGGCAGAGAGAAAGAGAAAGGTCTTCCTTCCACTGGTTCACTCCCCAAATGGCCGCAATGGCCAGAGATGTGCCAACCCGAAGCCAGGAGCTTCTCCTGGGTCTCCCACTTCAGTGCAGGAGACCAAGGACTTGGGTCATCTTCTACTGCTTTCCCAGGCTGTAGCAGAGAGCTGGACTGGAAGTGGAGCAGCCGGGACTAGAACCGATGCCCATATGGGATGCCAGCACTGCAGGCATCTTTTTTTTCTATAAAAGAATTTTTATTTGAGGGTTTTTAGAAAAAGTTACTTTAAGATTATGGCAGAAGTGGTAGTCATTGTGGTGAAATGGTCTAAGCCATCACTTGGAATGCCTGCATTCCATATTGGAGTGCAGATTTGGGTCCCGATTGTTCCATTACTGATCCAGCTTCTTGCTAATGTGACTGGGAAGGCAGCAGATGATGGACTAGGTGCTTGGGTCTCTGTCACCCACGTGGGGGACTTGGAGAGAGTTCCTGGGTCCTGTCTTTAGTCTGGTTCTGCTCTGGCTGTTAGCTGTTGTGGGCATTTGGAGAGTGAACCAGCAAATGGAAAGTCTCTCTCTCTCTCTCTCTCTCTCTCTGAGCATGTGTGTGTGTGTGTGTGTGTCTGTCTCATTTTTGCCTTTAAATGTAAATCAATAAATCTTAAAAAAAATTTGGAAAAACAGTCAATATATATTAATTACCAACAAATCCTCATCTGAAAATACATACTTAATATGTATACCTAATACTGACAGTAAAAACTAAAAACTTAGCACAAATAAAAAGTGAGGCAAAGAAGTAGTTGTGAGTTATTGTTAAGAAATTTCAATGTTATTTTCATTAAATTAATTATATAGATATTTTGAGGGATACATTAGACTTCCAGTTAATGTTGATGAAGGTGGGTGTTAATCCATGAAATAAATCTGGAAAAGAATACCTGAAAAGCACTTAATTTTATAAGACTAAGATGTTACGTCAGACTTATATATAGTTTCTCTCAAATATTTATGACTCATTAAAATCAGATAGAAACCAAATAATTCTATTTGATCGACTTCTCTGACTGAAAACAGTAACAGTGCCTGACTCCCATATTTTAACAACAACAACCCAATAGAGTACATGTTACTAACCCCAAAGAAAGGTTAGGTAACTTGTCCAAGATCACACAGCTAGGACGTGGTAGACTGCGGAGACAGTGCAGCCTGTCTCCATGTCGCACCTTAATTCAGAACCATGTACCTCTCTGTTTCCTCTGTGAGGGCTGCAGGAGTTATAAGTCTGGGGTATCAAGGCACTAGCTGGACACAGACATGTTGCACTGTTGTCCATATTAGGAAAACTAACTTTGGGGTAGACTGACTCACCTATTTTTCCCTTACACACTACATACATGGACCCAGTGCAGAGACACATATACTTTCAGCTTTTAAGGTAACTCTCTAGTGTAATCATACTGTCTCAGAATTATAAAGATTACAAATAATTTTTACAACTTCACATTTATGTCAAGAACCCTGAGTATCTGAGCTAGGACCCTACTTATAGCAGTCATGGAGTGCTGGCAGAAGAGATTCCTGGGGTAGAGACAAAGAACTTGATGGTTCATGGCACAAGAAGCAGCACAAGCTTCCTATTTGCGTTGAATCGTCTCTCCCCACAAATCCCAAGGAGGTCACCAGGAGATAGTGCCAGGTGACTGCTGTGATGCAGTCTGTTTGTGTCACCGCTGAAAAATTCCAATCTTTAAGGGAGTTGCAAGCAAGCCTTGTAAACCTTTGCCCAGAGGGAGACTTCAACTGCTTCCTTACTTTCATTATGTTGGTCAGCAAACACATCTGCCTCCTGCCTGGGAAGTGACACTACTTCTGCCTTCAGAGATGCTTGTCATTCTTAAAAAGAATATTTTGAAGACATTTTTGAAAAAAAAAAAAAACTATCAGTAACTCTGCTCACAAGACATAACTACACATGTAAGAGGCCCATGAAGAACTGTCTTTCAATAGTATTTTATTTCCTATAACCATGATAACTCCTTTGACACCTACACAGATACTATGAGATTAATATGGTAGATCTGACATATTTTCCTTTTTACACATTTTGCTCCTTATAAAATAATCTGTTGGTAGATAAGAACAAGAGAATTTTAGAGCTTAAAATTAATTGAGTTGATGACATAAATGTTTGAGAAAAATCATAAATTAAGAAGTTGATGATCAAAAAGATTAATTCTTATAAAAGAAAATATTAATGTAATTGTTCTCTATGACTATTTTATATTTTTGGTTTAGTAGCTACTCATTCAGAGGTAAAGTAAATAAGTATAAGGGTATGGGTTGGCAGTCACTGGCAATAGCGGGAGGAATAGAAATAAACATAATATACTTCGTAATATGTATTATAATTTAATAGAAAAAGATGATCTGAGTTTATGCACTTTTTGGAAATGCATTTACTATGTTAAGCAATGTAAATTTGTATCAGAATGCTGTTATATGCATAATGTATTATATCCGTCCATGTTTTCTAAGGTATGGTAATTCTGGGTATGCTTAATTTGGGGCAAAACTTCCTTTAATAGTTGGAAGAATTTACATCCTAATGAATATGGTTTACTACAGGAATTTTAAAGCAATTTGCTTGCTATCCCTAGGCTCCTTTATTTTGACAAGGTATGCTAGGTTTCAACCCACTTTGTTGAATAAAATTCAGACACAGAAAGTTGGTTATTTGTCTAGTGTTGGTGAGCAGAGAAGAGATAACACGGTGTAGTTACGTAGGAGTGTGTGAAGACTGGAGGTGGAGAGGCACATGTTTCTATCACAGGTCCCATAAGAAATGATGAAAAGAAGCAAGGAAGCAGGTCTTTGGCAGCTTGAAGTAAATTAGAACAAACAGCCAAAGGGCAGCAAACAGTGTTGATCATTTACTCAGAAATGCTTTTTGGATCTGTGACTACTTCAACACCAAATGAGATTATTGTTTCTCATTTTAAGGAGCCCTTTCATTATTATTGATGGCCTACAAAAGGTGAAAAATGGCCACAATTGTACAACATCCAAGATATATTTTCAGTAAATTCTGGAAGATTTTGCCCCATCCATCAATCGAATAGGTGTCCTAAATACACAAGATCGTTTAACCCACAGCCGCTCTGTAGCAGCCGACAGCTATTCTTGCTCAGTGGGGTGTTTAAACCTTGTCCTTCAGCAAAGTGAAATGAGGGAATGTTTTCATCAACAGTCAAAATCTGGAAAGCAAAATTTGATCTGTCAAATGGTCAAGCGTGGTAAAGGTAAAAAAACCAAGCTAAGATTTTGTTCTGTGCACTTTGGTTTCCCTCCAAGTGGAAGGAGGCTTTCAGAGGCAGGATTCCTTTTATGCATGTTTTAGAATTCTTCATTCATCTACACATAAGCGAGAGCTAGTAACACTAAGATCCTGTTAACAAATTTATACGGGTTTCTAATCAATGTATAGCTATTAGTTTAGAGTATATTTTAATGATTAGATCTTCAATCTTTGCTTCCCACCACCCCTGGCTCAGAGACATGTGTCATCAAACAAATGGGAATTCAGCGTGAAAGATCAATGTGGACTTAATTTAACTGAATGCTTAAGCTATTACCTTTATTATTAATTATTATCTTTCATGTGCTTATTCATACTAAGGTTTGTGATGACAGTCATGGTGGCAAAAATGGTAAAAATAACACTTTTTACCATTTCAGGTTAGTACGAATAGACACTTGTCAACTAAAATTTTGGCTAAGTATTGTCTTTACCTGTGAGTGAATTTTGGCTGAATATTATCTTTGCCTGTGGGTGAGGCAGTGATGTCACTTGATGGCCACTTGAGCTGGAATTTTAGGGAAGAAACAAAAACAAAAACCCTTTTTGAAACTCATATAGATCATTATGTTCTAAATATGGCTCAGGACCTAGTTAGGTGAAAATAATTCTTGGTCGTTTGTCCTAAATTTAATTGGGGAAATCATTTTATTTTTTCTAAATTTGTCAAAAATGGGAAGGAGAAACCAGTGTTTGAAGACAGGATGAGGTCTGCTGAAGTCTCCCATGGTACGATTTTCACTATCTGTCCTTCCCCAGTTTACCAAAAAAGCTGAAAGTCTTTGACTAAGGCACAACACGTTTGTCATCACCACAGGCTGGCTCCCATGCAGAGACGGATTTACGATTTTCTCCGAGCTGCCATGCGGCCACTAGATGGCAGTGTCAGCCCACCAGACCCCACCCCCTCCCCACAATCTGGAGCCCATTTCCTGTACCTTGCCAGTCTTCGCAGGTTTCAGCTTGTCACTTCTTCTTTGTTTTCTATTTTTACTTTTATTCAGATGCCAGGAAAACTAGCTGGTTGAGGAAGTCATGCGGTGCTCCACACGTTTGTCGCAGGGGGTGCTGTGACTGAAAAGCCTAACTGATTTTCTGGGCTGGATATCCCACTTGGCTTGGAAGCCTTGCCTGGTCGGTGGTGACTCAGAGTGGATCGTGTTTTCTTGGTCCTGGACGCAAGTCCACCTTTCTTGCATGCGGGACTCTGGGCTGCAGTCAGTACACAAGCGGACACACAGCTCACAAGAGACCAACCGATATTACAGTTGGAATTCTCGTGGCTGTGATGTGTTCTGACATGAATTTTATTTTTCAGAAAAAAGGAAAACCCCGTTTTGAATCCGAATGCTATCTACATTAGAGGTGTCAGAAATTGTGAGTTTGTAGGATGAGAACTCCTTGATTTTTTAAAGTTGACAAATGAAAAAACAAGAGACTCCTAAAATCACCCTGGATAATGAGATACCCGGGCACAGGCACTGCTGTCGATGTTGGCTGATAGCCTTTTGTCAAAATCCGTATTTTGGTCCTTTATAGACTATCTGAATATTGTACAGGAGATTATAACACAGTATACTTGCACGACTTCAAACATTTTGATTGATATATCTTATTTATATGAGAGGCAGAGAGACAAAAGGAGGGAGAGCAACAGACAGAGAGGGTGTCCATCTGCTGGCTCATTTCCCATACACCCTTAATGGCCAGGGATAGGCCGGCCAGGCGTAAAACCAACAGCTGGTAGTTCAACTTAGGTCTCCAACATGGGCGGCAGGGGCCCAAGATCCATCACCTGCTGCCTCTCAGGGTTTGCATTAGTTGGCTGCTGGAATCCAGAAGGAGCTGGGACTCTGCTAGGCCAAAAGGCCAGCTCCACAGCATTTTAGTTTTCATCACTGTCAATCTAAAACAGCAATATTTCTCCTCATCTTTCTTCTGATTTTGCACAAACCCTCTCTACTGGAAATCAGATATATGTGCATCTCCTGAATTATCTTTTGGGCCTGGAAAGAATAAACTCCATCAACATAGTCTACTTGAAGCAGAACAGACTTCATCTTTGCCACGATTGGCAAATGGCTGCTCCCCAAGGATTGCGAATGAGGACGAGCACCATGGCACGTGCTCATGGTGTTGGCCTCAGCAGCTGGACCAGATTGAAGCCCGGAGCCGAGCCTAGTTGGACCATCTTCTGCTGCCTTCCCACTCACATTATCAGGAAGCTGGGTCAGAAGGAGAGTAGCCAGGACTTGCACCAGCATGCTGATGTGGGATGTGGGTTTCCTAAAGCAGTAACCTCACTACTACACCACAATGCCTGCCCTGTAAATCATTTAATTTATCCTTCACTACTAAGTCACAAACAAATGATTTTCATTATAGGAGACTGTTATTCCATCCATCAAGAGATGGCTAAATAAACAAATACACGTCATATTTCAGTATCATTTTATATTAATTGATGCATCTTGGGAATGTTCCTTCATTAGTGCATTCATAATTCATTTGTTCACTCATACATATTTTATTCATTTATTTGACAAGTGT
The DNA here is from genome assembly GCF_964237555.1 of Oryctolagus cuniculus. Taxonomy (NCBI): domain Eukaryota; kingdom Metazoa; phylum Chordata; class Mammalia; order Lagomorpha; family Leporidae; genus Oryctolagus; species Oryctolagus cuniculus. The sequence continues at coordinate 57,448,842 of NC_091435.1, forward strand.
TCATCTGGAGAAACAAAACAAAACAAAACAAAAAGATCAAATTGAATTTTGTCCTAGCTGTCATGGGCTTATTGGAGTTTTGGTGGCTTGTGTGAATGAAAGTTACATAAGGACTTAGGGATTTTTAAATCACAGGCAGGGGCATGCATTTGGCCTAGCAATTGGGGTGCTCCGTGGGAGGTAGCAGGTGATGGCTCCAGTAATTGAGTCCGTACCACTCACACAGGAAACCTGAATTGAGTTCTGGCTCACAGCTTCAGCCTCCAAGCTCTTGTAGGCATTTGGTTAGTGAATCTATGGGTGGGAGCTCTGTCTGTCTGCCAAATAAATAAATAAATAAATAAATAAATCCAGAGGCAGTGTAACATAGGGAGAACATGGAAGTTAACACTTAATATGTGTCTTCTATTAAATCCATACATTATCTCAATTCTAACTTTTCACTCTGATGAATTATCTTATGTCATAAATGCATAGGTATAAGCACATTTTAAGCAATTATTTACAATGTTTGCTTGCTAGGAAAATGTCAACACATCTCATAATTATAAACCGCATACGTGTATTCAAGAACAAATAGTCATTGAAGGACAATCAGTGCCAGATGTGTGGTACACTGGATGTAATATATACTATATAGCAGATAAAAATGAAATGGTTATAATAATTAAAATTATAAATATGAATTTGGTTACTTTAGCATTAATTGTTCTTGAAGGAGAGAGATCCTTTTACTAAACAAAGGATTTTCTTCTTTTTCAAATTTTATTTATTTACTTCAGAGACAGAAAGAGAGCAAATTGAGAGGAGACCCCATTCACTATTTCACTAAGCATAAACCCACATGGCTGAGGGCGAAGCTGAGAGCCACGTCTCCAACATGGCTGACGTGAGTCGTCACTGCTATCTTCCAGGTTCTGCATTAGCAGAAATTTGAAGACAGGAACTGAAGGTGGGAAACAATTCCCGGCACCTGACGTGTGAGGCAAGTATCTTAACCACTAGGCCAAATGACTCTTGTGTCTCTATTTCATAAACTAAAGAGACTCAACTGTGCAGCCCTGGGAGAGTAGTGTGAGTAAATGGAAACAGTGCAGCCTTCCAAGAGATTCGCACCTGCCAAATCTTACGCCCAGAACATTTGTCCTCCTTAATACCCCACCCCATTTTAAGTCAACGTACTAGTAAAGCAAAGACAAGATTTATATATGTATATAATATGTATATATATATATGCCTTCTAGAAGTGTTAAAATGTTTGTTAAAATATTTTGAATGCAGAAAAACAATCATGACATTCGATATAATATTTGGTGAGCTATCATATTTCTGTTGAGGCTGTTCTTTACTTTATGTCTTTTGAATCTATCCACCTCACTCACCCTATCTAGCTATCTAAATTCTGGGAGCTAATTACCAAGAATATCCAAAAACCTGTTCCTGCTAAACAGGGAGTGAAGCAAGCATCATGTATTGCACATTGTTTAGCAATAGGGGGTGACAAAATGTTCTCAGAATGATGTTGGCATAAGTCATCCTTTGAAAATTAGCTAACATGTTGATGGACAATTTTCTTTATAGGCAAAGCATGATGGGACTACAGCTTTTACAAATTTTTGAAATCATATGTGTTTCTCAGGCTAAATCTTCAGAAAACTTTGCTCCTATTTCATCTACAAACTTGAGTTTGCAAACTTAATACAGCTAAATATAAATGCAAATGTGGATGGAACGTTTACCCTTTAACATAAAATGTTTTTTATTTGATTTCTCTTGATTGCTGCCAAGAGAAGTTGATACATACATTGCAGCTTATGGTTTCTGGATTTTGTTGCAAATGTTGGAGCAAGGGGTTGATTGATTGCTATAAACATGTACCAATGGCAACAGCTGCTAAAAAAATCAGAAAATGGAATGAAATGATTTAAAATAAACAGTAGTTACAGTTATAACATACATACTGCCTAGATATTTTTAATTTTCCTTGCCCTTGCTAAAAATGAAACACTTATGTAGATAGCAGGAAAATAACTGCATTCCAAATTAAAATGTTCATGCCTCAGAAGTATGAGCTTCTCTGACTTTTTGTAAAATTTTATCTCAGTGACTTTCTCTATTGCATTAGGTTTAATTTTCCCCCCAAAATTATCATTTATTTGAATTTTTAAAGTGTAACTAGTTTATAGCAAATGGTTTTTATTTCTTTTCTCTGTGCCCTTTAACTTCCCTTACTACTATTAATATCTACCACTTCGTTTCATTAGTCAATAATGTCATGTCATGAGTCATGTAACAACTGACATATGAAATGGCATTTTCCTTTGGAAATTGTCAAACTTTTAAAGATGAATCTTCGACTGATCTCTCTGTAATATGTAAGACTTGTTCTCAGGGACAATTAAGTTTAAATTGTCTTATATGTCACAGTTACTTGCTTTATCTAACTTTGGAATTGGAACCACAATAATTTTCACATGTATATTTTGAAAGAGTGTTTTCTGGTCCCACAATAGGAGCTTGTGAAAACCAGAATAGATCTCAGAGACCACATGGGCCAAACCTCTGTTATCCGATGCTCATTTTGTACACTGGAGGAACTGAGGCTCATAACTTCTCTGAACTTGTGAAAGGGAAGAGCCAGGCTGGGACTCCAATCCCAAGCTTCGGTGACCAGTGGTCTTCTTACCTTGTTGGAATAAATCTGCCTTCTCAGAGTAGGATATCAACCAGGAGGTATTATTTATTTTCCTTAAGCTTTACTCACACATGCATAGTTGTGGTCTTGAGCACTCAGAAAAGATAGAGGCAGGTCTTGGGTTTCTTAAGTCTTAATTAACCCATTCATTTCTCATCTTTTCCCCGGGAGAAAAGATGGATTATCACTTTGGTTGACATGGAAATTGAGTTACAAAAAAAAAAAAAAAAAAAAAAAAAAAAAAAAAAAAAAAAAAAGAGGTAAGAAGTACAAAATGACTTTCTGATTGAGCAAGGGTTTTGTTTTAAAAAGTCCTCATTAAATCTATTATTTGTGTCTCAGAATTTGTCTCTATACAAAGTTAGGTTATACACAATTGTTGAGTTAGTAGGAAAAAAAACAGTAAATGCCACTTAAATCCAGAGTCCTGCTCTGATTGAAGATCAGTATGGATTATATGCATGTCATTTTTAGTGATATTTCTTCTTAAAAAAGATTTATTTATTTGAGAAGTGAAATGGCAGAGAGATAGAGATCCTCCATCTGCTGCTGGTTCACTGCCCAAGTGGCCATAAGAGCTGGGCATGGGTCATGCCAAAGCCAGGAGCATGGAACACCATCTGTGTCTCCCATATTGGTGGCAGAGACTCAGGTATCGGGCCATCTTCCGATGTCTTCCCAGGTGCATTAGTAGGGAGCTGGAACCAAAGAAGAGCAGCTGGGCCTCAAACAGGCAGTCGTAAGAGATGCCAGCATCACAGGACTAACCTGCTACAAGCCCAAAACACCAGCCCCTTTAATGACGTTTTTGTTGGGAAAATGGATTGTTTCCTTGTGAGGTACTGGATGTATAAATATTGTTCACTGGACTTTATGGGAGGAAATATACTTTTTTTTTCAACTTTCAAGCATTCTTAATTGGGACACGCTCATATAAAGAAAGACAGATTATTAAGGGAAAAACATGTTTATTAATGTGTGCAGGACACATCTCAGAGAAATGTCATGCAAATTATTGCAAAATGGTGGCTCAGGGCTTTGCTGTATAGCATCTTCAAAAGAGAACAGTAAATCTGTAGGAAAATGACAGGATGCAGAGTAGTTTGGGGGTTGCAAGTATGTGAGACTGTGGGAAGCTTTGCTTGCAGATTTCCCTGGTACTATCTCTGGTCTGATAAAAGTCTAGAGCGGATTCCAGTGAGGGAGAATCTGTGCCCCATCTTTAGGTAGAAACAGAGAGCATGAGAGAATAGAAAGCGTTTTTTTCCTTCATTTACTGCTTTCTAATTGCCTGAAACTCAAAAATAAGTTTTGAATGTTAAAGAGTCATATTTTGATGTGATATTCTGGTGTTATTTAAAGCTAAAATAAGATACACTGTAGTCATCAATTTAATATTTGGGTTGGCTTTTTCCCTTTTTTAAGATCTATTTCATTTTATTTGAAAGAGTTATAGAGAGAGGTAGAGACACAGAGAGAGGTCTTCCACCTGCTGGTTCACTCACCAGATAGCCACAACAGCTGGAGCTGAACCAATCTGAAGCAAGGAGCCTCCTCTGGGTCTCCCATATGGGTGCAAGGGCCCAAGGACCTGGGCCATCTCCTGTTGCTCTCCCAGGTGCATTAGCAGAGAGTTGGATCAGACGTGGAGGAGCCGAGACTCAAACTGGCACTCATATGGGATGCTGTGCTGCAAGCTGGGGCTTTAACCTCCTCTGCCACAGTGCCTGCCCTGGTTTGTTTTTCATTCTTGTCCCATTCCCTCTTACATTTTTCCATGCACTTTCTTCACGTATCTGGACGTGGTCATGCCTCCATCACACTGAAAGCCAAGGCTTCTATTAGTTTGTGATCTCCGATTCCATACATTCTATTTCGTATAATTCCCATAAAAATGTGTTACACATGCAGTTTCCTTCTCATGTACACCTTGAGCGACAGCAAGTGATTGCTCAAGTACTTGGGTCCTGGCCAAGCCAATAGCCCTGGCTATTGTAGGCATTTGGAGAATGAATCAGCAGATGGAAATTTTCTCTCTCAAATAAGTAAAAACAAATAAATAGAAATTTTTAAAAAGTTACACATTTGCACTTATATATAATGCATAAAAATATAAATTTACATTTTAGGTTTTAATGAGAATTGAACATTTTGCTTATGATTTTACATTTCTGGTGATTAGAAGAATTTTCCAAAGATTGACTTTTGGTGCAATATGTCTCAAATCTTCTTTCCTCCACAGTTGTCACTGACTTCAGGTACATAGCATTGGGAAATAACATTTATAGAGCAATATGTCTGTGTGCTGAGAATCAAGACAAGAGGTCATAAGGGTGCTCCTGCAAGCCATTGTTACACTGAGACAGCCAGCAGCAACTTAATCATGAGTGGAAATGACTATGAAACCACATAAAGGTATCCCACTAAACTCACATTAAATATATACCTCACTGAGTTTCTTTTTTTGCTGGATTTTCAAAATGGCCGTAGCTACTCCAATCCATCTCAATATGTCAAGTGACAGGAGAATTCAGAATGGAAAAAAATAGCTGTGTTAGTCTAGATATTTTGATTTTGCAATATTTTCTACAAAATCTGATCATGTGACAATATTGTTAGTAGCTTAGGGCAAGCGAAGAGTTTTTAGGAGACTGAGGCTTTAGTGCCTTTAACCTAAATCTGACTCTGACCTCAGCTTATTTTCTATTCTCTTCCGTTACCCTTGCAGACTATGAACTCCATGGCCTCAAGAAGGTGACCTCTCTGCTTTTCATAAGCAGACAATTCAGTTCTCATTAACACCTTGAAATGGAAATTTTATCTAGTCAGGAATGTATTTAATAATGCCTTAACCCATATTGGAGTGAAAACTATATAATTTATTATGGACTTAATATAGGCTAGATCTAATTTATTGTAGGCTAAACAGACTAGATTTGACATAGGCTGATAAAATACTTTTGATGGAGTGTTGACATCATCTTCCAACACCTCTCTAGGAATTAGACTATTAAAAACTGAGTATTTCAAAAAATTCATAAAAATTTCCTCTTATTCTGACATTTTATGTTTTGTTCATATCTCCCTTCATTCTTCCTCTTTCTTCTTTCTTTCCTTATTTTTTTAAAGATTTCAGAAATATAGAATTAGTTTAACCATATCTTTAGGTCATTATTCATCATTATCATTCCTGTGTTGATTGTCTTCTTAAGATCAAGTGATTTTTAAATAATATAATAATATAATGAGCATTCAAATGAATATCTAAAAAATCCAATAAACTCAACTCCACTGTTCCACCCTCCACCTACTCCATGTAGCTCACTACTGTCTTAAATTTTGTGTTCACCATTCTTTTGATAATATTTCTATGTCTAAAGGATATACATTAATTTTAATTATTTCTGGATTTCATAGAAAGTGTGTCATATTGTAGACTTGGAATTTTTCCTTCTTTCAACTTTGTTACTAAATTATTATATGTTAGTCCATGCTATATATATAGCATTCTATTGTGGTTAATTGCTGCAATATAGTTATTAATTTTCTTATTGATGTACATTTGCATTGTTTCCAGTTATTAACAATTGCAATCAGTGCTGTAGTGAATTATTTTGTCATTGTCTTGTGATACACACAAGCAAAAATTTTTCTTGGGTATTTTATCAGGAATGAAATTATAGAGCTTTAACTTATCACTATTTAGCTTATAAAGCTAATTTCAACTAATTTTCAAGAAATTTTGTGACTATCATGTTCCTATTAGTGTTGTATATAGAGACTCTCTCAATCTGTTTCTCCTCAATACACAAATATTGTTAAACTTCTTAACTTTAGCCCACTGAATAGAGTAAAAATATGTTTCATCAAAGGACTTCCTTACACTTTCCTCACTACAAGTGATACTGTCACTTCATATTTTTATTGGCAAAAAGTACTTCATTTGCTTTGACTATATTTTTATACAGTTGCCTCTTTTTTTAAAAAAACACAAAACCTTTTTATTTATTTTCATTTTATCTGAAAGGCTGAGAAACAGAGGGATCTTCACTCCCAATAGGTTTCCATCAGCCCAGGCAAGACCAGGTTAAAGCCAGGAACCCATACATGGGAGTGACAGGGACCCAGGTATTTGAACCTCCACCTGCTGCCTCCCAGGGAGTAGATTAAAAGAATCCTGTTGGGAGCTAGAACTCAAACCAGGCACACCAGTATAGGACACAGGCTTAGAAAAAATATTGTTGGATCCTGATGTTGATCTTCTGTCACTTATTCTGTTCTAAATATCTTCTCTGACTGTGTTTTGTTCTTTTGAAATATATTTTTTAATTTACAGAATTTCTTAAATATATATATTTATATATGCATACGTAATATTAATTTTTAAATTTCTGGTGGATGACTTTTTGTGCCTTACAAAATATGTAACCCTAAACTATGCCACTTTGGTGTATCGATTACTTTGGGCTGACGGTACCTGAAGAACAGCAAATGCAAGGAGAAGCTTTCTCTGTACCCCTCCCCACTCATCTGCTCAAAGACATATCCTCCAAAGGCAATTCAGTTGTCATCAAGAGTTTCATCGACCAGGGAAAAAGGCTCTTCTCACAGGAGAGGAAACTTAGAAGTCAACACCAACATTAAACAAACTTTGTTACAAACTATTAAAGCTTTCATCTGTTGTTCCAAGGAACCACTTATCTTTCCTAAAAATTGCGTACTCTCCTACATCCATCCCCCCTTCCCCTATGAAGAGAGTGATGGGACTCTGTTGAACAAATTACCCCAACACTTTGACATTTGAAAAAGCAGCAGAAAGAGGAAGGGCACGTTTAGCTTCCAGTAGCCCTTCTCCAGGGAAGCAGGTGGTAAAACCCTCACTTAGGAATATGCTGCTTGTCCTCAGAGGAAAGTAGATTAAGAAGAATCTGAATAAATAGGCCCTCTGTGTTTCTCCCAGTGTATTACTATCATAGCATACTGTTTTGCCCTTCAATCATATTTCTCCCTGATTGCTCACTCTTCTTCAATGCTAAGTATAAAAATACACAGATTTACATATTTCTTAGAGTCTGCATTTGTGAAAGCGCCCATGCCAAACTGAAAAGGGAAGAAAAGTCATTTGTTTTCCCCTAAAATGGTTTTCAAGCCTGAATTCAAAGCCACCTCTTAGAGAGTTACTTTAATTTTTCTGCTCTGCCTATATGAGAGAGATATGCATGCCATTAGGTGTTTGCTTTTTCTCTTGTTAATCTTTTCTTATAGGGAACCCAGTTGAGAATTTGCTCATTTTCTTTCCCTACACCTCAAAGTCAGAAGAAAAATTAACAATTTTAAAGTTTTGAATTTTATATTTAAAAGCCTCACTCTTCCTGTTGATATTTAGTTGATATTTACTCCTCATGTGAAATAAACTTTTAATTTCATGTTACTGCTATAAAGAAAACCATATTTACAAGTTCAATGTATCAAATCAATTCTTTTTGCACATCCTAGTGATTTGTATGACTGTAAACTTCATGAGAAATATCTATAAATGTGGGATTGATTCACAGACTCTCTGATTTTATCTGTTGGTAAATCTGAATACTCCTTTGCCAAGCATACCTTCTTTGTTGATATAGGTTATATTTACAAAATATAATATATTTATAATATAATAGAAAATTGATATTCTCTTTCTGCTCTATGTGTGTGTACGTTTTCCATCCACATGTCTGCTGTTAGACCTTACCTAAATAAATTTGTTATGCTTTTCTTTTGTTAATCTGCCTTTTTTATGAGTGTTGGCACTGATGACCCTAGAATGAGTGAAGGAAGACATCACACCTTTCCACCCCTACAATACTTTCTTATATCAGAGTCACTAAGTTCGGAGTAGTAGAATCCTCAGAAGTTACCCACAGAGGTCAATTGATTCCTGCTGTATAGTTTCTAAAAATATCTGCTTTTACTGACTTCTTACCTTAGGTAAAATGTTCTGAAGTTTTATTATGCATCAGGATTACCAGGATGGTTTGTTCAGCTAAAGATGGCTAGGTACCACTTTGAGAATTTCTGATTCTCTAGTCTGGGCATGGGGTTCAAGGATGTGCATTTCTATGAGCCTTCCTGGTGAAGCTGATGAGACTGTTCTGGGACTACACGTTGGAAACAAATATCTTAGACCAGCTTTTGTACAACTTGTGAATTTCAGTCTTTTTTTTTTCCTGTTTTTCATGACCATTTCATCTGTGTTTTTGTTACTCATCATGTGACAGGCAAGAAGTATGTTAAATTTGACTTCTTTATGGGGCCAGTACTATGGTGTAGTGGTTTAAACTGCCACTTGAAGGACCAGCATCCCAGGTGGACACTAGTCCAGTACCAGCTGCTCCATTTCCGATCCAAATCCTTGCTAATATGCTGGGAAAGTAGCAGAGGATAGCCCAAGTGTTTGGGCCCCTGCACCCATGTGGGAGACCCAGAAGAAGCTCCTGGTTCCTGGTGTAGGCTAGACCCATCCCTGTTCATTATGGCAATTTGGGGTGCGAAGCAGCAGATGGAATACCTCTCTTTATCTCTTCCTGTCTCTCTAAAAGAGTTATAGAGAGATAAACAAAATAAATCCTTTTTAAAAATAATGACTCCTTTGAGAACAGAATTAGTTGAAAATTGTGTCCCTTATGGAGATAATTTAAATAACATTTTAAAATAATATGGAATCTACTTTCTAAAAAGATGTATTCATTTATTTAAAAGACATAGAGACACAAGGAGAAAGAGTGAGATAGAGATATTCTAACCACTGGTTTGCTCCCCAAATGTCTACAACAAATAGGGCTGGGCCAGGCTGAAACCAGGGTCCAGAAAATCACCCAGGTCTCCCACACGGGTAGTAAGATTTGAGTACTTAGTCATCACATGCTATCTTGCATGCACATTAGCAGGAAGTTGGATCTGAAACAGAGTAGCAGGCCTTGAACCAGTGACTCACATTTAGAATGTGGACATCCTAAGCAATGGCTGAAACTTCGGTGCCACAAAGGCATCCACAACAGGCAATCTGTTGACCTTGCTGAGTAATAGTATTCAGTACTCTTTTCTGTGTGAGACAGATTAGGCTTTTATCCTTGAACCCTTTGACATTGTATGAGGTATAGTGCAAATTTAAGTTCTATGGGTGAGAGTAAGGGAAGGCAAGGGAAAATTCACAGCTTGTACTCCCAGAGAGGAAAGGGAAACACTTACCGTGTAATAACTAGTCATAGGTGACCGTTCATTTATAAAGCAATTACTTAAGCTTGTTAAGAGTAATTTGGAGACTTAAGGTATATTCCCAGGTATATTTGGTACTAGCAATTTCCTGACCTTATTAGCTATGCCTTTAATTTATTTGCTTTGGTTTCAGCAGAGGCTTGTTTTAACTGAACATCATGACTAATAAAATATTCCTCAAATTCTTTCTGTTAGCTTTGCAATTGTATTCCCATCAAATGAAGGGAAGAGAATCTTAACTTTGCATGTTAATGCTGAGTTCAGTCTACTCCATGAACCTTTGCTAGGTTGTACATTTTGGGAAACATTTTTTTTATAAACGCTTGTTGCTCTGCTACAAACACACATAACAAATGCAACTATATTAATAAAATAATTTCATTATTCATTTGTACAGGAAAATTAATTGCATGCCACCACCTGTGTCAGGTGCTCCAGTAGGCAAAGGCAACAGAACATCAACAAGATTGATGTGTGTTCTCCCTACGTTGATCTCAGAGTCTTGCCTGGAAAACAGATAGGTCAAGAAGCATGACTAGTGAAACAGAGTATGGTAAACTGAAGCAGTGAGCTTGCGCAGCTGGTGCTGATTGGTGTATGGGATCTGGCAGTGATAGGATTCAGTGATACGTTGACATATTGAGAAATGTGGCATCACATACATAGAAAGGAAAGGAGAAACATCTCTACTCACAGGAGATTAAGCAGTTGCTGTTCTTCACAGAACAGTTCTGCTCTAAACTATCAAACTTGGGTAGTCAATGAATATTCATGAGTAAGCATTTTGTTTGGAATCCAGATTCAGAAAGGCAAGCAATAGAGACCTAAATTCCTCTGGAATTGTTAGCATTCCATTAAGGAAGAAAGGGAAACAAGTTCTCAGTTTAAACACCAGAAACTAAGTAATCAGCAATCAACAATAATATAAATGGAAATTTAGGAAGACTTAATGATGCTCCAAAGGAGAGCATTGTCCAAGAATAAGTAGGTGTGAGAACTGTTGTTTCCACTTATCCCTTAAAAAAAAAAAAAGCAGAAAGTCTCCATTTTATCTACAGTCTTAAATTCGCTGCAGTGATCAACTCTTGTAAACCAGAATAATAGCATCTTTGGCAGTAATGCCTGCAAAAATAACAGGGGAATAGCAGGAGGCCTGCCTAGAACACCCTAGGGGGCTGAAATGCAAAGCTTCCTGCACTTGTGAGATAATGGGATGCAATTCCCCTTGGCCACCTGTTGTGCAAAACAAAGTCCCAGAAGGGATAAAATCTCCCAACAACCTGGCCATCCTTTACCATCCCTGATAGTCCTCCCCTTTACCTTGTTTTTTGGTTTTAGTTATCAATTTTCTCTCACAAATAAAATGCAAATGCCCAAACAATCCCCCAATAATTGTTGTGCTTCTATTTTTTAAATGAACACCTGCAATTGCATGGACTCATCCTAAAACTTTAAGTCTTATTGTTTTAATGTAGCATCTTCTACTCTGGTATCCTTTGTCTAAAAGAGGGACTCTGGTAACAAGAATGAACCTTTCCTCTAACATTACCACACTTGATCAAAAATCAGATTCTGTTAGGAGGGCTGAAGGTACACTGCATGTTAAGAAGTTCCTGTGTGAGAATTGAAGAGCTCTGACTAATGGAACTGAAAGTAGACAGGCATACAGGTTAAAATTGATTAGGTTTGTGAGCTGGAAGACCACGCCTTTGCCACACCCCTGTGTGACCTCATGCCCCTACCTGGCCACACCTGGGTGCCCACCAGCCAATCAGGTTAAATAAACACTCCCCTTTGGAAAGTGGGTTAAAAGCCTGGAACACAGTGTGTCCGGCCCTTCTCTTCTTCTCTGGCCTCTTGCCAGGAGGGGGCTTGCTGTAGCCCTGCACCTCCAGGGTGCATGGCCTTCAGCCACCTGACCTAGGCTTCCTAGCCTTGATGCTCCTCCATGTGGCTGGTTCCAAGTGCTCGATATGAACCCAGATTTACCTCTCTCTCTCTTAAATAAAGCTCTCACTCTCCTATACATCTTTCTCACTGAATAAAAGCCTAAAGTGTAACATGCTGCCTCGTTTATCTGTGCCGGGATTTAGAATTCTACTCTAAATATTAGGCAAGAACCCTCTTGGGCTTATTAATATTGGGGATTTATTAATAAGCATGTGGTAATATCGTATGGCACCCCAAATTCCAGTAGCATATGTGGCACCCCAGGTGGCGCTTCTGGGGAACTCTAAGGGGCTACATTTTCGTGTAGAATTTAAGGGGTCATTCCTGAAAGCAGAACAAGGACATAAGCCTCAGCCATTCTAGCTCCTTACCAGAAAATAGATAAATTTGGAATTTACCCCTTACCTCTGCATCCTTTGAAATCTGAATTTACTTCTTATCCCTGCATAATTTCTTTCTTTTTTTTTATTTATTTATTTGTGAGGTAGAGTTATGGACAGTGAAAGGGAGAGACAGAGAGAGAGGTCTTCCTTCCATTGGTTCACTCCCCAGATGACCACAACTGCCAGAGCTGCACCAATCTGAAGCCAGGAGTCAGGTGCTTCTTCCCAGTCTCCCACATGGGTGTAGGGGCCCAAGCACTTGGGCCATCCTCCACTGCTTTCCCAAGCCATAGCAGAGAGCTGGATTGGAAGAGGAGCAGCTGGGACTAGAACAGGCACCCGTATGGGATGCTGGCACCGCAGCTGGAGGATTAATCTACTGCGCTATGGTACCAGCCCCATCCCTGCATCCTTTCAAGAGACCAATTCAGTCTCACACCTCTTGTTGTTCCCTACCTCATCCCCCACATTCTTCTCCAAGTTTGGAAATGGCACCAAACTTGAAAAACCTGTGTGGAGAAACTCACTTCCATTTGTCACCTCACCCTAAGATATGAAAAGGCCCAGCCCATGTTTGGTCTGTGTGTACTCTGCAGTGAATTTATTTTTCCTGAATAAATTCATTTTGGCTGTGAGTTTGTATCCTGTCTCCTCTGTTCTATCAACCTTTTCCTTGCACTGATCATGAGCTAAGTTCTTCTGTGTTAGTCAGAAATTAATTTAAATCTAAGTAGGGATGGTGGGGGATTGGATAGTCAGCTGTATATCTACCTTTTTGTCTTTGGTATATTTTCAGAGCTCTAAAAGTGTTTAATGTTGCTATTTATAAAATTATTCTGAAGGTGCTAGACTTTCAGAGACAAATACAAATAATTGTATAGCTCTTAATATATCATTCTAAAACATCACTAGAATGTCATAAAATATCTTATATGTACGCATATATCTTTAAATATTAAAATGAAATATCTCTTTACTTTTTTTCCATACTTAGAAACATAATTGTGTGTTGAACACTCTGGGACAAAAAATGAACCTTCAGTTTCCTAAAGGTTATTTCATTTTATTTTGCCTAACTACCCCACTTATCTGTCTTTACACCACCTGAAAATCAAATGTATAATAATTTCCTACAAATGTTCTGGGCAAGGTTTGGTTGCATATGTATTTCATAAGCTTATACTTATAAAAGTTCCTTTGTACTGAGCTGAAGAAATTGAACCAGGGGATTGATATGTACTTTCCAAGGTATAGTAAATTAATGCTTTGGCTCTCTGCCCCTGTGGAGCTACATTTAGATTTTGATTGGTGAGTAGTCAGGAGTAAAGGGAGTTTTGTCAAGCTTAGTTTAATTTGTACTGGTTGATTTAAGCAGTAGGCAATTAGAGATATTGACAACAGAGTTCCAGGATATCAATGGAAAAGCAAAGGTGGCATATCGAGGTCATGGTGTGAATGAGCTCCACCAGTAGACAGAGGGATAAGTAGAGTAAATCTGTATGCAGTGTGTGTAGTTTGTATTTAGTAGAACATTTTTCATCCCACTATATCAAAACAATTTCAATAACCATTGGAAGAAAGCTACTTCTCTGCTAAAGACAGTGGGAATGTTGAATCATCAGGTTCGTAACTAACTCAAAGTTACACTATGTTGATGTGAAATTCCAGGACATGGAAACCAATCTATACTATATAGCATATAACATGTGACATAGGGGTGGAGCCTGACCTAGCCCTGGTTGGTAGGGACGCTCACAGATGCAGTTGAGGAAGGGATAGAGTAGCAGCACTTCTGAAAGCTTTTGCTGAGTCCTGCTTTGCTGCTCAGTGTTTTGGGTGTGTGCAGATGAGGAAGGTGGTTGTGGGCAAACAGTGGCATTGGTCTAGCCCTTTGCAAGTGGCTGCTGATGGTGGACAATGAACTTCACCTGTTTGGTGTACAGGAATATGGGCAAAGCTGAAATTGTCTGCGTTGCTTTGCTGGCCTCTCACCACACCACCCACGTCACCATTTTGCCTGTGGATGTCAGCAGCCTACAGTCAGTGTTCCAGGCTGCTAAGGAACTTAAGCAAATTTTTCAGAGATTGGGCTATTGTGGGGAGGACCAAGCAGACAAAAGAACAGCGCAGGGTCCTGTGTCGTTCCTCCACGAAGACGGGGAGCGACATAATGGCGCCGTGACTCGGATAGGAGGGAAGAGGCGGGAAGAAGTGGGAAAATACCGGAAAGAGAGACTAGCAAAGAGCCTAGGGAAAAGCCGGACGGAAAAGGTGCCGGAAGAAGCTATCGAAAGCCTAGGCATAGACTCAGATACGGACTGTGGGAAAGAAGTTAGGATTGGATGTTAGGGTTGAAAGTGAAAGTGAAACCTAGAAGAAATTTAGACTCGGATACAGACTGTGGGGAGAAGCCAGGAGAAATGAGAGGGGAATATTGTGGGACGAAAAGTTAGGAAACATACCGGGTAGAGAAAAATGTTAGGGAGGATGCAGCCGCGGGGGCAGGCCGAAGCGGAGACGTAAGCTAGATTGGGATTCGTCAAGTCAGCCCGGGGAACAAGGGGCGAAAATCTGGAACCAGAGGCGGAGACATGGGCCAGGTTGGAATCCGTCAGATTAGCCTGAGGAGCAAAAGACGGGAAGCCAAACCATAAGGCGGAAACGTAGGCTAGGTTGAATTCGCCAGGTTAGCCCGGGGAACTTAGACTGAATACCGGTGGCGGAAACGTGAGCTAGGCTGTGTGACTCGCGGAAGCCGCCGCGCGCAGAGGGAGCGCGTGGGGCATGAATAGATAGGAAGCGCGGGGCCGTGGTGCGGGCTCGAAGGGGCGCGGAGACCGCGGAGTGAGCATGAAGCCGGAAAGCGGCTCAGAGCCGGGAAGCTGCCGCGGGGCGAGGCGCCAAGAAGCAGCCTCGGGGCGGGCGCCAGGATGCCGCGGGGATAAGAGAAACAGAAGCTTAAAAGTAAAATGAGAGAAATAGGAATGCTGGCAGATAGAAGTAAAATAGGAGAGATAGGAATGCCCGGAGGTAGAGAAATAGAGAAAAATAAGGCCTCCCCACAACACAGCAATGAGAGGGCTTGGATTCGGTCTGCCTGATTAATAAGATGATAAGCACCTGCTGGTGGCTAGCAGCTTACCCGCTGCAGGTCACCAAAGACAGGAACGAATTAACATCAATAAGTCTCCCCACAATACGGCAAGGAGAAGGCTTGGATTCAGTTTGCCTGATTGCTAGGGCTTGTAAGCACCTGCAGGCAGTTCTAGCAGAGCAGAGCATGCACTGCAGGGCACCGAACACAGGCACGCATCAGCGCCTAAAAACCTCCTCACAACATGGCGAAGAAAGGACCCAGATTCGGTTTGCCTGATTGGTAGGGCTTGTAAGCACCTGTGGGCAACTCTAGCAAGCAGAGCAGAGTGTGTGCCATGGGGCACCGAAGACAGGCGCGTATCAATGCCAAAAATAAAAAGAAAGGGGGATCTGTGGGGAGCAACTCGGACTAGACTAAGTTACTGGAATTAAGACTTATTCTATGCATCTGCTCTCCCACAATATGGCGCGGGGAGAGGAGGAAACAGCTTCTACACAGCTGCCTCCAGTTCAACCAATAAACAGCAGGACCTGCTCCTGATTGGAGGAGAGCAGCGTACTCGGCGTGTGGGTAGCAGAGTTGGGATTGGTGGAAGAGGACTATAAAGGAGGAGAGAGACGGCATGCACCAGGAACATCTATCTGAAGGAACACCTGTGCAGCCCCCGAGAGAGCCGGCCTGCGGTGTGCCGCTCCCCTGCGGAAGTGGGGAAAGTGGCAGGGGGAACTGCCCTTCCACGGAGATGGAAGGGACGGTAGCCAACCTGGGAAGAACCAGCAGCAAACCCGGGGAGGGCCGAGCAGACAAAAGAACAGCGCAGAGTCCTGTGTCGTTCCTCCACGAAGACAGGGAGCGACAGGCTATGCACATCTTAATGCTGGGCTCATGCCTAATCCAAAGCACTTGTCTCAAATCTTTTTTCAAGAAAAGTGATTCATCTGTTCTCCACAGGTAAAGGATTGCTGACTTAGGGTGAAGTGATCACTGCTGATAGGCTGCAGGAGGTATTGGAAACCAGTATCTTTGGCCACTTTATTGTGATTCTGGAACTCGAACATCTTCTCTGTCGCAGTGAAAATACATCCCGGCTCATCTGGACGTCATCTCACAAAGCAAGGACACCTAATTCCAGCCTGGAGGACATGCCGCACAGCAAAGGCCAGGGACCCTATAGCTCTTCCAAATATGAGACTGACCTTCTCAGCATGGCTTTGAACAGGCATTACAACCACCAGGATCTGTGTGCCCAGGTACAGTGTTTACCAATATGACATACGGAATTCTATCTCCCTTCATATGGACACTGCCGCTACCAATCATATGGTTGCTTCACTTTTTTGCAAATGTTTTCATTTTGGTGCTGTACAATGGAACAGAAGAACTGGTTTGGCTTTTCCATCAAAAGCTTGAATCTCTCAGTCCTCTGTCAAAATACCTGAATGCTGCTACAGGCTTTGGAAGCAATTATGTAGTGACCCAAAAGATGGACCTAGATGAAGATAATGCTGAAAAACATTACCAAAGTTGATTGGATTTGGAAAAGCATGTTAAAGTCTCCATTCCAATGGCAGATCCCCAGAGCTGACAGTGGCAAAGCCTGAAGCATCATTTGCCTTCTGTGGACTGCAGGGTGTGTGGATTTCCACTGAGCTACATGATATGCATTTGTAGTAACTTTGAGCTAAGCCTCCTTTCCTTCTTAGAATTATTTGTAAGACTATGAAGGTATGTGTGTGTGTATGTGTGTGTATGTACACTTGAAATAAAAGGTAGGTACAATAAAATATCCATTAGATCAACTCCATGGGATATAGTAAGGACTTGACAGCCTGTGACACAGACCCACACTGGACCTCCTCTTGGCCTACCTCTCCAAGAGGAAGTACTGCCCACTCAGTGACTGGAAGTATTAGCCTTATTCCTTTTTTTATGGGCAATTTTTGCTTAGATCATTTGTTGTATTTCTTCCTACAAATGCTGCTTCCAACAGTCATAAATTTGTTAGTATCCTAGCAATCCTAATTCAAATGCCAATGTAGTTAATCTCAGGAACAAAAGTATGTTTGTATGTATGTGTATATATATATATATATATATTTGAGTTATTTAAATTACCTATTTTCTTATTTTAAAGACATCTTTTATGACATTGTGGTAGTTCATGCCTGACCTTCAACATCATTTAGAAATTTGTTCATTAGTGATGAACTTGTTTTCATGAATATAGTTTAGTCAATGTAAGCTGGCAGCAAAAAGTATTCACTCAAACTATTTCAATAAATGTTTAAATTGAAAAACAATAACGTAAAATCTAACATATGTCAAATTGCTAAAATCCTGTCATTCTAATCTCCCAATGGTCTGAACCTAGTATTTTCTCAATGAAAGAATCAAGAGGACAGCAGAGTGGGAACTCAGATCTGGAATCTACTCAATTGGACATGGAGCTGCGTAAAAGCAGGATTTGGGGAGGTATTTCTTTACTTATCATTTTAAGCTGTGTAATCTATCCATGAATTCTATTTCTTTCAGTTTTGAATATGAAGAAAATAATATTCTTAGATGAAACTCTCTGAATCTAACTGGGTTATAAAAGGTCTTGCAACTGCGGGGCTCTTCCTGGCTATCAGCGCTCCCAGGAGTTTAACTCAATATTCAATTTGTGAAGATTGGCATTTTATACCTGTGCACCATGCTAAAAGTGCAAAATAATAAGATAATGTAAATTTGTTTGATAAAATTGTATAAATTATTTATGTGAACTTCTCCATAATATCTCATCTATACTAACCTCTAATATGTAATAATGCATCACAACACTGAAATATATAAAGGAAGCTAACAGATGCCTTAGATCTCATATTATTGCATTTGTCTTTCTTCTGACCCATGGAATAATTCTAAATTACATCAGGGTTAAATTTTCTTTTTTCCCATGGATGTATGCATGTGTATTCTTCATTATGTGTTGAACTTTTAAGATAATAAAGCTGGACATACTGTGTCTTATTTTCAAAATATCTAGAATAACTTGCAAATCATAATGACATAGACTGTTTTCTTATTTTTATTTTTAGTTCTGAAACTTGCAAAGGTGCCCAGAGGCTAATAAATGATGGGTGAATCTCATAAATGTAATAAATATGTAATAACTAACTAAATAAATAATAGATATATAGCTTCTCTATTGAATTTCATATGAGATATGTGTATAAGAAGGAGAGATACAGGTTGACAGTTTTTAAAGTGCTTTATAAAAGGATCCACTTAAATATAATATATTGCTATTATTCTAGAGGCAAATACTTCCCTATAAGTAAAGGGCCTGTCAGCATTTCTATTGGAAGCTTTCATTTTAAGGGTGTGTAACTCAACCCTAAATTGTGCTGTCAGCTGAAATATGGTATATAAAGTTTCAGTGTCATTGCCATTTTTTTTTTCAACATTTGGAATCACAGAATTCTACTTTTTTTCCACATATGGACATTAATCTAAAGCAGAAGTGGGTAATTGCCAATGCTATCAAATTTTATTCCATCTGAATAAGATTATATTTCCTAAGAAATCAAGGCTGCCAACACTAAGAAGCGTACGTAAATAGATTTTTGTGATTCTGCTTTATGTCAGTGTTTTGGTCAAATTTAATGTGTAGGTGGTTGCTGTAATACCAGTTTCTAAGCCATTTGGAGGAAAATAATTATGCCTGGGGCACTGGAAAAATTTCAATTTTAAACTAGAGATGTGAAAGTATTAACAATCACGCCTACTGAGATGAACTATCTACCGGTGACATTTAAAACTAGCCTATTCATTTCTGTTCTTTATGGGCTAGATGTCTATTTCAGGAATTTATGGCAAACATCTGATCCAAAAGTAGTTATGTTCTTGACAACAAAAAGTGATAAAGAAGCTGTAGAGAGCAATGAAAATTGATGGGGATAGAGTGATAAACAGCCAAAGAGACCCATTAAGGGCCAAACGATTGGTAAAGCATGAAGAGAAGGAACTGAGAACTAAATTGGAGCACAAGTTGATTTCAAAGGTGCAATCAGCTAGCACTTTCCAATATTTTTGGGTGGCTTTGAGTTGAAATATGAGGGTAACTTTCTGGAGTTTGGGTCTGAAGTCATTCTGCAGTTGTGATAGGAAAAGCAGTACTATAACTTGTGTTTTCAGGAAGTATAATCAACAATTTTCTAATCAGATTTACAGAGGATATATTAACAGGACTGAGCAAAATAAAAATGAATGAAGGTGTGAAATGTTGGGCCAGTGTTGTGGCATAGTGGGTTAAACTGCCGCCTGAAACAGAGGCATCCACATGGTGCTGAATCCAGTCCCAGCTGCTCTACTTGTGATCTAGCTCCCCAGTGGGCCAGGGAAAAGCAATAGAAGATGGCCCAAGATTTTGGGCCCTTATACCCACATAGGAGACCTGGATAAAGCTCCTGGCTCCTGGCTTTGGCCTGGCCCAGCCCCAGCCATTGCAGCCATTTGGGCAATGAACCAAAAGAATGGAAGATATCTCTCTCTCTTTCTCTCTCCCCTCCACTCTGTAATTGCTATTCAAATAACCAAAAAAATATTTTTTTTTAAATGTGAAATGTAAGTTTCTTGATGGACTGTGTGATTTCTAATGAGCTCTTTTATTTTTGTTTAATATTAATTTAATGTTTTAAAATTATTTGAAAGGCAGATTTAGATAGATAGATAGATAGGGAGAGTGAGAGAGAGAAATCTTCCATTCATTGGTTCACTCCACAAATGGCCACAATGGCCAGTGCTGGGCCAGACAGAAGCCAGGAGCCAGAAGCTTCCAAAGGGTCTCCCGTATGCATGCAAGGACCCAAGCTCTCAGTCTTCCACTGATTTCCCAGGTGTTTAGCAAGGAGAAGGATTAAGTGGAACAGCTGGGACTTGAACTAGCACCCATATGGTATGTCAGTGTTGCAGGCTTTGTCATTATGCATAACACCAGCCTTGAATTCTGACTTTTACAAGCATAGTAGGATCTATTCAGATATTAGGGACTCATATTTAGTCAATCTTCTTTCCCAATATAACACTGAAAACACACAACACTTGGTGTTTTGAAAGTGACATTTAAGAATGTGCTTCCTTTTTTTCTCAGGAAGCAAAAATAAAGACAGTCCTATTTCCCTGTCATTCTTATCACCACAATGCAAATATAAGCTGAGTGCAGCAACCTTCTGTTCTGTTCTCAGACTCAGGTAGAAGGGGTGTAGTATCATCACCTGCATTTTGTGTATATTTATAAAATCATCCACATAATATCTATCTGAAGATGAAATCATTTCATTCTCATAAAGATTAGAAAACTTAAACTAAAAAGCATCCAAGTTGATTGCCAAGTTCACAGAACTAATAAACTAACAAAGGTAAGTCTTTTTGGCTTCAAGTCCATCATCTTACTGTGATAGTATTTTGAACCATGTGATGTATAAAGTGTCAACCCATTGTGTTTTTTTTTTTAGGATTAGTAAATTTCCCCCCAAATTAAAATAATTTCATTTCAGCAGGTATTCATGACTATTTATCACCATGTGTATTGTACTCAGAACTTGACCAAGTGGCTTTGGAAATATTAGATTTGAGACTCATGCCATTGTTGTCAGTTTATGAATGAGATTGTTAAATGCTTTGGAGCAAAAATGCTGCTGCCTACTTTTTCCAGGTGACACTTTTCTCCTCAACTCATGGCACACTGATGGGCTTAAAACAGGTTCTCAAAGAGAGTTGCTAATAGACAAACTTCATCTGGGGTCTGCATGAAGAAATGTCTGTTTAGGGAGCTTCTCTTAAAATATCAGCTTTATTCATTTTATTTTACTAGGTTGCTGATGATGCCTACATTTTGTGCTGTGATTTCTGCTTGAGAGAACTTGCTCCTCTTGATAAAATATTCGATTGTCTCTTGGCTTCTCTTGCACACTGCCTGTGGGGGTGCTTGAGTAGAGAAAGAAGAAAATATCTACATGCAGAATGAAGAGCACAGTGTCAAGAGACATGGCATTGTTTCTCTCAGGATAAAGTGGTTTTATGGAAAATGTAGAGTTACATGTGATTCCTGAACCCTGATGCACCTCCTCAGAAACTCTAGAAACCATTTGTTCAGAAGAAACACAGAAACCAGAATGGATTTCAGGGTGGTGCCTGAAGAAGGTGGATGGCAAACATAGCAAATGAGGTATTGAAGCAGGAATCAAACACTTTATAATTTTCCAACTAGCTGGTGGTGCCTCACTGACTTCCTTTCTGAACAGGTCTTCTTTGTTCTCCCACACCCCCGCCCTTCAAAGTATCTGCCAGGAGAGACCTACTTCTTCTTCAGACCCAAAGAAGTGGCATTTTAGTTATCATGAATTACAGGGCGCTATGTGAATTATGAAGACATATTAGAACTATGAGTGCTAAGCCAATGGAAAAATTTTCTGAATCAATGTGTGTGGGACAAAACAAACAAACAAACAAAAAAACAACTACTGCTTCCCTAACTCCCAATTCTAGATTCCTTAAGGGATAACACTAACCATGTCCAGGAGTTAACTCCCCTTACACAAGCCTGCCTGTGCATCTCTTTGCCTTTCCTTCCAGCATCAACTAGTAAAACAATGTAAAGAAACATCCTGTATGATTTAAAACATGATTGCTTGAATTGGCACAATATCTCTTCAATGATCTATTCTGATGTAATTTTTACATTTGCAGTGTTTTATATCTTATGTTTTTAAACCCATGATTGCTTTTGAATATATGGAAATAAAAACCCTCTGTGTGACCTCCTGATTTCCTGGTTCCCTGAAATCTAACATGGAGTTACCACAACTAGCCCTGTTGAAAAGAACCCTCAGGACATGGAGTTTAAGACCAGAAACTGACGTTAGGCTGGAAATGGAAGTGGAACAGCATCTAGGAGAAAACAGGCAAAGTGTAGGATGAATGGTTTCTGCTTCTCTACTTTATATTTTCATGTTATCATACTGACAGAAGTAACTAAAGAAAATAAAAGCAATAGCAGCGAATTTTATTTTATTATATGTTAAAGAAAAAGAGGGCCTTCTGGACTGAAAATGAATGTAATACATACTAAGTTTCAGCTCAGAGCAATTTTTCCTTCATAGACAATATAATAAGTCTGTTCTGGAGGCTTACGGGGTTTATAATGGAAATGCTGAACCAAACTTCACAGAGGCATCACGTGTGACTATAGATATAATAACAGCTCCGAAACCTTCAGAACAAGAGGACAACGAGAACTTCTGTGAGTAGGAGGAAAAGACTGTGATATGCACACAAGGAAAACGCATGCCAAGAAAAGAACAAATATGTGTTTTCAGTATTGCAGCGCAACATTTCGAATTATTTGGGGTATGATTTGGGTGTCTGTCTTTACAATGGAGTTAAATTGGTTTCTTATTTTAGCCACTGCATTGGTTCAGTTTCACTCTGTTCCATTCTAAAAATGCATCAGCATATCAGTCAGCTGCAGGGCAATTGACTCAGCCTGGGTAATGTGAGAGTAGGGTAAGTGTATCAGAACTTGAGAGATCAGATTTTCAAAGTTTACAGGGTATAGGTGATCTGAACAAACAAAGCAAACCAGAGCAGGCTCTAGATGGTGACTCTCAACTACCCTTCACAACATTATCCACACTTCATATAAATCTGTTTGGCCTTGAGTTTGTTTGAGCGTATCAAACTTTGAAGGTTTGTCCACAACTATCTTATACACGTACATTTTATTGTTGGATTTGCTGCTTATTAAACCATCAAATAAAATAATGGTGCCCTAGCAGTGAAGGCAATTAAAACAGAATATAATGAAACTAAAGAGTATCAGGACCATCTTCCTTCCTATTAACTTGCACAACTGCACATGTGTGTCAGCAATCACAGTTTAAAGGAGCAATTAGTCTGAACAGGGAAAACGTGAAACTAATGCATAATACCACAGCACACTGTGAGCTTGTGAGAGTCCATTTTTGGTACAGTTGCTAGCAGTATTGCAAAAATGTGTTCCATCATATCTCATTATTCTAATCAAATTTAAAAAGCCAATACTGGTAAATTGCATCCCTATGTCATAAATCCACATTTTTAGAGATTTATGGATCCTAGAGTTAACTGACATAATGATTTATATCATCTGTGATTAAAAGCTGAATGGCTTTATTCGTCTTGATGTTGTTTCCAAGGAATTAGACTCCTAAAACAACAAAATGTCAAGGGGCAGCAGTTAGTGCTTTTCTTCACAGATGACTTCTACAGTGCTTAGGGACATGTGCATGAATGAGTGAGGCCAAGGAGAAAGGTGAAAGTGGAATGTCAATTGTATTTGCTGAAATTAAATCGATAGACCTGCTTAATGCAGGCAAATAGAGGAGGAAAGTTAAGGTAACCTTCCTACCACAAATAGCCATTCTTTCCTCTGTTTCTCTGTTTCAGTCTTCTATTTCCCTTGGGTCCATTGACCCCTCATTATGCAACACACACACACACACACACACGCACACACACACTGTTACTGAAATATCTTAAATTTCTGGAAGTGATTCTGAGCAGATAGAGGGTGCATCAGCATAAACAGGGCCTTGGGAAATGACTGAGGAAATGCAAGACCTCAAGACTTCCTTAAGTAACAGTGAACACATTTCACCAGTATTTCTGAAGAATCTTTTTTGCTCATTGTCGTCTCATGTAAGGCAAGAACCACTGACTTATTTTCATTCTTCCATTCACCCAGAGTGGTTTCTCAAATATTTATGGGGTGATATTTTCTTAAAATAACATTTTATTTAAAATATATATAAATATTTTAAAGTTAGATATGAAACAATAAACTTTCTGAAAATAGCTAAGGAAATAATGTGTAAATACAAATAGGAGAAATGTTTATCAGTTATTAAAATGCACCATAAAGCCATAGCATGCAAGTGATGTTTGCATTGAAGAACAGGAAAATAAGCAAATGAAACTAAATAGAGAACTCAGAAATAATAGATACGACTATGTAATTTTTCATTAGGTAAATAATGCTTTTAATGAATTAGAACAATTGGTAATCTTTCAAGAAGACAATAAACCTGGATTTGACTTCACATTAACAACTAAAGATATATTAAATAATCAAATTTAGGCTGGCGCCGTGGCTCACTAGGCTAATCCTCCGCCTAGCAGCGCCGGCACACCGGGTTCGAGTCCCGGTTGGGGCACCAGATTCTGTCCCGGTTGCCCCTCTTCCAGGCCAGCTCTCTGCTGTGGCCCGGGAGTGCAGTGGAGGATGGCCCTGGTGCTTGGGCCCTGCACCCCATGGGAGACCAGGAAAAGCACCTGGCTCCTGGCTCCTGCCATCGGATCAGCGCGGTGCGCCGGCCGCAGCGCGCCGGCCGCTGCAGCCATTGGAGGGTGAACCAACGGCAAAAGGAAGACCTTTCTCTCTGTCTCTCTCACTGTCCACTCTGCCTGTCAAAAAATAAAAAAATAAATAAAAAATCAAATTTAAACATTTAAATTAAATATTTATAAGATATGAAAATATATATTCACTAATATGTGGCTATTTATAAAAAGATTTATTTACTTATGTGAAAGAGTTATAGAGAGAAAGGGAGGGAGAGTCAGAGAGAAGTTTTCCATCCACTGGTTCACTCCCCAAATGGCCTTAATGGCCAGGCCTGGACCAAGCTGCAACCAGGAGCTGGGAACTTTTGGGTCTAACATGTGCGTGCAGGGGCCCAACCACTTGGGTCATCCTCCACTGCTTTCCCAGGCACATTATCAGAGACCTGAATCAGAAGTGGAAAAGCTTGAACTCCAACTCCTGCCAATATGGGATGCCAGTGTGGCAGGTGGTAGCTTTACCAGCTGCACCATTTGTGGTTTTACACATGTGTATTTATAGATGTGTGTGTATGTATATGTGTGTATAAATCTACATATAATCTAGGAATTTTGATAGCTCATATAATGAAGACAAAATTCCCTGATGCAAAAAACAACTGAAATAAATAAAAAAATTATATTTAATCATATAAATGCTTAGAGAAATATTTGGTGATAAAATATATCATAACCAATGTCTATAGCAAGTGATTGATCAAGTGAAATATTCACAATGCGTAGAAGATCAATAACTTTAAAATAAAATGAATTTTTACTAGTTGATAGGAAAATGATAGAAACAATAGAAAAAGTGAACAAAGAGTGGCATGTGCTTTACACTTATAAGGTTAATAAAAATTATAAGTTATAACTCTCCTCATAAGGTTATAGAAAGAGGACAGGTTCATTCTTTGTAAGTAGAAATGTTACTTCTTATACCCTTCTTAGAGGCAAATCTGACAACAGCTATTAAAATCTAAATTGTACACACCTTGCAAGTGAGCATTACTCCAACTGTGAATCTATTCTACAGAAAAAGAAAATGCTAGGATATATGAAACTGAAAGCAAAGTGATGTCTATCAAAAGGAGAATGGTTTGAATAAATTAGTGCTAATCCATAACAAAGAATAATGCAGCTAAGAAGAAAATGAAACGTTCTCTGGGGCAGTTAACTGGGAAGAAATTCCAATTTATAGATGTAAATAATAAAAGAAAGGATGCATAAACATATAGATTATGGTTATTGTTGGTAAAACAAAGAATAATAAGAATCTCTTGTTGCTATGCTTTCATGATCTTAAGTTATCAGAGGACACCCACCAGACTGTCAATACTGGCTTTCCAGGTAAAGAGGGTATAGGAAAAAACAAGAGGTCCATCCAGAAAAGGAGTTGGATCAATGATAAGCATAGTGTTTTCTATAATATACATTCTGCAAATGTTTATCACCATTTTGCTTGTGATAATTTCAGTGTGGTGGAAGTTCAGAGAGCTATATTATGTAGGTATAGCTGAACATCTGAAGCTGAAAATAGGATAAGCCAAGTACTGTAAATGGTCAAGAGAAGAGCTCATTACCAACTTCCATTGAAGAAGTTTGAGTATTGTGTGCAAGGAACATTATTTATGAGATGAGTGAGTTGGTTAGAAGACAAGCATTTCTCCAACACTTCAAGTAAATATGTCTGCTTTTGCTTAGAGAACCTGCTTATAACTGGGCATGTGCTGCAGCACATAGGGCCATGGAAACTCACAGAGGTTTAAGAAATTATTTGATAAAAAGATCTCATGCATTTCATATGTACAGATTTAGGAACATAGTGATTCTTCACACCATACCTTCCCTCCGCCCCTGCGGATTTCACTCCCACCTTCCTCTTCTCACTCCTATTCCCACTCTTAATTTTTACAAAGATCTATTCCTGTCTGTTGCAACAAAATGGATGCAACGGGAAACCATTATACTGAGTGAAATTAGCCCCCAAAAGACAAATACCATATGTGTTCCCTGATGTGTGGTAACTAATAGAGTATCTAAAATGTAATGTATAGGAGTGAAATTAACATGGTTGTTTACAACCCTTGTCTCTAGTGTTGAGGAACAGTAGATTTTTTTCCCCTCATATTATTCTTTGAACTCTTTACTTACTGTAGGGTTACTCCTATGAGTATCAAGGAAGCTGAAAATAAATCGTTGGAAATTTGAGTGAGAATATTGCCAGAGCAGTGTCTGGCAGGAAAGGCAGTGCTGTGCTGGAAAGGTTTCTTGAAGTTTCTTGGAGGAAGGATGTATGCATATTTCTCATGGAAATAAATTCCATCAGGGGATCCAAATTCAAGATGACCTAGACTGAGGGTCTGAGGTTTTGTTTCTTGTACAACAGGTCTACCTGGAGAGAGCCAAAGGAGGGTGCTATAGACTTAATGTTTACATTCTCCTAAAATTCAAGTTTAAATCCCACCTGCACTGTGATGGTATTTGTAGGTGGGGGCCTTTGGGAGATGATTAGATCCTGAGGATGGCATTCTCACAATAGGATTAGCACTCTATTAACAAGGCCTAAGAGAGCTTCATCACCCCTTCTAATGTGTAAAGATACCAGGAGAAGGTGACACCCATGAACCAGAAGTTGGGCCCTAATGTGATACTGAATCTTCCAGTTCTTGATTTTGAACTTCCAGCCTCTAGAACTGTGAACAACAATTTGTTGTTAAATCCCTGATCTTTAATGTTTTTATTGCAGCTGTCCTGCATAGACAAGGATTGAGATGGTCTGAATGACAAGGGCTGGTGAAGGGGCAGATTTATAAGTGCCTGATCAGAGCAAGCACTGACCATGGCATGGGGGGAATTTCAGTGTCAGAAGTTTTAAAGTCACCCAAAATACTTCATGAAGAGTCAGCTTTGAATATCTGCCACAAACAGCAGGCCCTTGTGTCAAATTACAACTATGCAGGCAAAGCAAAACTCCCATCCTCACCTTCCTCACCTTCCTCTCTTCCCACCAACTCCTCCTTGTCAAGATTTCCCCACCCTTGCTCCCTGAAACTCTGTCTGAGAACAATGGAAGGGAAAGGAGCAGAGCAGGAAAGTGGAGGCAAACCCACTCTCCTTCCCACTGCACAGGTCTGAGCCTCAGCTGGGGAAGGGAGAAGTTTCGTACTGAATGAGATCCTGAAATTTTGTCAGCAGACCACAATGTAGACTTCATTTTCTGAGTATGGAAATCATTTGTTAATTCATGCAAATGACCACAGTTTGAGTAGCGATGATTTACAGTATGCATAGTAAGTAGGTGGTTTCTGGAAGATAGTAACAGGAGTAAAATGCTTCTAGAGTACCTTTTGTGTGCCCATTGCTTTGTACATGTTATCTCCTTCATCTTCATAATAGCTCTGATAAATTTCAATATTCCTCTGAGGAAGCCAAAGTTTCTTTCCTGTTTTTTTTTTAAAGTTTTATTTATTTATTTGAAAAGCAGAGTTACAGAGAGGCAGAAGGAGAGAGAGAGAGAGAGAGAGAGGGAGAGAGAGAAAGAGAGGTGTTCCATCTGCTGGTTCACTCCCCAGATGGCCGCAACAGCTGGAGCTGAGCTGATCCGAAGCCGGGACCCAGGAGCTTCTTCCAGGTCTCCCACGTGGGTGCAGGGGGACCAAGGACTTGGGCCATCTTCTACTGCTTTCCCAGGCCATAGCAAAGAGCTGGATCAGAAGTGGAGCTTCTGAGACTTGAACCAGCACCCACATGGGATGCCGGCACTGCAGGCGGCGTTTTTACCTGCTATGCCAGAGCACTGATGCCATAAATGATAAGTAATTGACTCAAGGTCACACAGTAATAGAGCTGGAAAGTGAATTTACATTTGTTTGATATTTGATTTCTGATCCTTATATCATGATAGCATAAAATTGAATTACTGCAGTCCATAGAAAATAGATTCATTGCCAGCAACTCACTTTGTTTTTTGGCCATGAGGCAGAGCATAATGATTCCTAAAAAGGGATAGATACCTATCTTTCCCTTAAGAACTCATCAAATGCAAAACTCACCTTCTTGGTAATCTGAAGAAGAACCAAATAGACTGGTAAGATATGGGGAATTCAAAGAATTTCACTCAAGGGGTTGATATTGTGGTACAGTGAGTTAAGGGGCTACCTTCAGTGCCAGCACCCAAATAGTACCTTTTTGAATCCAGAAATTAATCTTCATAGAGTAATATTGTTATTCCTTTACCCATAACCGATAAAGGAATGGATAAAATAGGAAGTAATCCACTTCTTAACATTTAAAATAAACTATGTAACTGAAAGGTGAGTAGGAATTATTTATTGATCAACTTAGTCAATCAATATATTCTGAGTACCTGCTATGTTCTAGGTGCTGGTTCAAGAACAGATAACAGTGAAAAACAAAATAAATTAAGTTCATGCCCTCTGAGATCTAATTATGTATCAGAAATGATAGCAACAAATGATATCAGAGAATATCTATTTTAAAGAAATTATAAAATAGATAAAAGAGGGAATGTATGGTATCATGAGAGATATTATTTTACAGCATCATCTGAGATGGCTTAAAAACCCAAATACATTTTGTAACTCTATGGGGAAAATTGTTTTCCAAGAAGAGGCAAGATCATGTGTAAAACATTTAGGCAGAGATATACAGGTTGCTGCTCTACAGAAGCAACCAGAGATACACTAGGATAAGAGTGGAAGTGAATAAAGTCAAAGAGGCAGACTTAGGGCCGATGCTATGGTGTAGTTGATAAAACCTCCGTCTGCAGTGCCGGCATCCCATATGGGTTCCGGTTTGAGTCCCGGCTGCTCCATTTCAGATCCAGCTCTATGCTCTGGCCTGGGAAGCAGTAGAAGATAGCCTAAGTCCTTGAGCCCCTGAATCCACGTGGGAGACCAGTCGAAGCTTCTGGCTCCTGGTTTCAGATTGGCCATTGAGGCCATTTGGGGAGTGAACCAGTGGCTAGAAGACCTTTCTTTCTCTCTCTGCCTTTGACTCTCAATATCTCTGCCTTTGAGATACACAGCAGACCCATAGAATGGCAGATTCCTAAACAGCACTCTGGCCTCAGAATGAGCCCTTAAGGCATGCGGATCCGGCTGAAAAGCCCATGAGAGTATTTCAGGCATGGAAAGCCAAGACACTGGGGGAAAAAAAAAAACCTAAATGAAAGATCTCCGCGAGTGAGATCCCAGTGGAAAGAATGGGTCATCAAAGAAGGAGGTACCTTTCTCTGAAGGGAGGAGAGAACTTCCACTTTGACCATGGCCTTCTCTAAACATGATCAGAGTCAGTGAACTCAGGGGGCTTCCATAGCCTTGGCAGCTCATGACAAGAGCCTAGGGTGATTACTGAGGCCATAAACAAGATTCTCAATTTGTTAAGTCAACAACAGGAGTCACTGTGCACTTACTCCTCATGTAGGATCTTCGTCCTTAGTGTGCTGTACATTGAGATTTAATGCTATAACTAGTACTCAAACAGTATTTTTCACTTTATGTTTCTGTGTGGGAGCAAACTGTTGAAATCTTTACTTAATGTATGCTAAACTGATCTTCTGTATACAAAGAGAATTGAAAATGAATCTTGATGTGAATGGAAGGGGAGAGGGAGTGGGAAAGGGGAGGGTTGCGGGTGGGAGGGATGTTATGGGGGGGAAGCCATTGTAATCCATAAGCTGTACTTTGGAAATATATATTCATTAAATAAAAGTTTAAAAAAAAACCCTTAAAAAAAGAAATAAATAAACAAATCTTAAAAAAAAGTCAAAGATGCAACTAGTTTTTTTGGTGTTGCATTGTGAGGTACAATGTTTTGTTTTATCTTAGCACTCTCTGATGTTTCATTTAAACATGCTGAGGATACAAATATAATTTTTGTTGATATTCTTATACAAGAGTGCCTCTTGCTTATATAAAGATTGTAAAACTTTTGATGAATATCCATAGGAAACATGCTCTGAAAAAGGTGAATATTTGAGAAGGTAAAAGAATATTTGTGCTGACTGAAACAGGAAATAACTCTCTGGTCATGATAGAAAAAAATGGGAAAGAAATAATGACAATTTTCAGTAAAATAGGTTACTTCTCCCTATTTTCCTGTGACGTGCAAAACTGAGTTTACTGACAGAGAATTACAATTTGATAAAAAAGGAAGCAAAGTGAAATGATTTCATATGTCCTATAGATAACTGGAAGAAAACGATTCTTTTGTTTTCAAATTCTCACAAGATTGGTTAGTGATAGTAGAAAAATGGCTATTCAACAGGGAAAATTACATTTCTGGGCTTGAGTCTCTCTCTCTCTCTCTCATTTGTTTAAAGATTTATTTATTTATTTGAAAGTCAGAGGTACACACAGATAGAAGGAGAGGCAGAGAGAGCGAGAGCGAGAGAGAGAGAGAGAGAGAGGTCTTCCATCCACTGGTTCACTCCTCAACCGGCTGCAATGGCCAGAGCTAAGCTGATACAAAGCCAGGAGCCAGGAGTTTCTTCCAGGTCTCCCAGGTGGGTGCAGAGGCCCAAGGACTTGGGCCATCTTCTACTGCTTTCCCAGGCCACAGCAGAGAGCCGGATTTGAAGTGGAGCAGCTGGGACTTGAACTGGCGCCCATATGGGATGCTGGCACTGCAGGCTGTGGCTTTACCCGCTATGCCACAGATCTAGCCCAAGTCTCTTGGGTTTTATGATGGTCTCTTTGAGAATGGATTGTTTCTGAGGAATAGTAGATTTACATTTATTTTTTAGAGGAGGAAGTGGAGTCAATTCTGAATATTCCTCAAGACATCTAAATAATATTCATTAGAATAAAGACAAGAATACAGGCAAGTAAGTCTAGCGCTAGGATGTCTTCCTTAAATTGAGAATAGTTTGAATGTTACTGATTTCTCACTTGTTTATTTGATAAGGGTTAAATTCTTTTGAAACTGGCAATGACTAAGTGAAGAGAAGCAGATTCCAATAAGAATTGATTGAGAACTTACCACTTGCCAGGTACTTGGTAACAAATCTAGGAAGTGGGCATTCCTTTTGTTAGATAAGGTAGTTGATACTTGGATCAGTTAGATAACTTGCCAAAAATCATGCCAAGTGTAATGAGATAGGCATGATATGAATGTAGAATGCAACACATTTCTTAAATCATATATTGAATTCTATTGCCAACTGGCTATTAGCACTCAGATTACTGCCTAGCATATAGTATGTACTCAACAATGTTGACTATTATTATTTGAGGAAAGAGATATAAATGGTGATCATTATCAAATTGCCTGGTTTTTCTTAGTTTTTTAAATTTACTAGTCAGTTTCTTGGCAGGAGACAGATGGCACAAACAAACAGGATAATTAATGAGAATTTAATAAAGGTACTAATTACAAAGTTGTGAAAAAGGTTAAAAAATAAAAAGAGATGATTCTTTACCTATGGACTAACAAGGAATGGATACCATTATCTCTAAAGGTGTGAAGGTCCATGAGGGATGATTAGCTATTAGGACCCCAAAAGAGTAGGCTCTATAATTATAGCTATGCTTTTATATTGAACAAGGCAGCCACTTCTGAGTTACTGTCCCCAGAGTGGTGGAATGAAGTAACCTACATCTCCTCCCATCCTTCAATAGCATGCACCCTCTCTTCTGGCCAGACCCAACAAGAAACCAAAGAACCAAGGGACCTTGCTGATATAGTCTGTAGAAGTTACTGTCTTGGGGCTGAGAGCAAGAAGATCTTGGTGGGATAGGAATGTCAAATGCAAACTATGTAATGAATTTAGTAGCTAGTATTTTCACATGCCCACCAAACACTGTGCTAAGTGCTTAGGAGGTATTTCAAATATAATTGGCAATGTCAGTTTGTTCCCTCAATGAATATAATTGTTAGAAACAGAGTTAGATGTGATACCAATGTAGGGTTAAAGGGCTAAAGCATAGGCTTTGGAATTATGGTATACATATAATAAAAGCATACATATAAAGCATACATATAAAGAAAAGCATATAGGTATTGCTTTTCTTCTCTGTAAAAATGAGAACAGAAATGGTGTCTTCCTCAGTGGAAAATTCTGAGACTAAATGAGCTGTTTCATGTAAAGTATTTAGGACAGTGCTTAGAGTATTGTAAGCACTTAATAATGATGGCTATTACTATTATCGGCCAAGTGTGATATAAAAGGTGTAAGCAGAACCCTACTGAAGCAGGCAGGCATACAGGCTAAAATTGGTTAGATTTGTGAGCTGGAAGACCACGCCTTCGCCACGCCCCTGTGTGACTTCACACCCTACCTGATACCTTCTTTGTGACCTTACACTCTACCTGATACCCCACCACGCCCCATGTGACATCAGGCTCTACCTGACTACACCTGAGTGCCCACCTGGCCACAAGCCACTCCCCTGTGGAAACTATATAAAAAGGCAGGGAGTGTCGCAGAAGCTCTCTCGGCCTCTATGGTGCTGCCGGTGATAAGCGGTGGATAGCAGCTCAAGGTGCTTGCTGCACGTGGCTGTGGCCTGCTCTCCGAGTGGTATGGATGCTACCCTAGCTTCCAGACTTTCCCCTCTCTCCTACCTGAACTAAAGCCCTCACTTTCCTAGATACCTCTTGCACTCAATAAAAGCTTAAAACGTACCATGCTGCCTCGTTTATCTGTGCCGGTATTTAGAATTCTTCTCTAAATATTAGACAAGAACCCTCTTGGGCTTATTAATATCAGGGATTTAGTAATAAGCCCGTGGTGGAATCGTAAGGCACCCCAAATTCCAGTAGCACATGTGGCACCCTGTATAGCATTTCTAGGGAACTTTAAGGGGCCACATTTTAGTGTGAATTTTAGGGGGTCTTTTCTGATTTCACTACAGCTATTCCTAGGGGAAGAGTGTGACCCTGGCAGGAGCTGGAGACTACATCTCAGAGGTCTATTCTAGATTCTTAGATTTCATGACAGTTTTTCAGGGTCACAGACTGGTGTACGTAGTGTCAGAAATACTGTTGATTTCCTATCTACATTTAACCACCTGACCATACTTCCTTCCTCCTTAGAGTCTATAAACGCTTTAAAGCAACCCTACTCAGGATGGTCATAAATGAAATCATCAGCTATTTAAATATTCTAAAAAAGCACATATTAAATATGATGGTATTGATGATCTAAAATACTTACTGGCACTTGAACCCAATGCAGTAAAGGCATTTTATAAACCAGTCAGCATCCATTGTGTCTTGGATCTAAATTTTTACTTCATGAGCCATATATCACAGATGTCTTTTTGTAGTCTTTGTTTCCTCCTTGGAAAGCAATTTATTTTTTATCAATATTAATGTGGTTGCCATTATTAGTTTTGTAGATAAAGTATGTGTGTCTATCCAATGTTTGGCTAGGACAAGCCTCTCTTAGATAATGAGAAGCATACTGCTGGTTTTTTTTCTTATCTGCAAAATATTCAAATATTTATTACTAAGGTTTTTACTTTTTTAAATGAAGTCCCACAAAATATTTTGAGTTTTAACTTATTTTATACTTTGACTCAGGTACTATCAAATCAGCAAAACAATAGTGATTGTCCCTCTGCAAGAGAGAAATCAACTACTAATTAAAATGGCAAAGAAACCCCCCAACTCAGCCCCTTGTAATCCCTGAGATTTTCAGAGGGATTCATTTCTCCCTATGGTTTTGTCACACAGAGAAGCAATAAGAAGAAGTAGAGTTGTTTTCCATGACATCATATGCTTTCAGGAACAGGAATATTTTATTAAAATATTAAATTCTGTAAGGACACTAAGAAATGCTGAGAGAAAACTG
The DNA here is from genome assembly GCF_964237555.1 of Oryctolagus cuniculus. NCBI lineage: Eukaryota > Metazoa > Chordata > Mammalia > Lagomorpha > Leporidae > Oryctolagus > Oryctolagus cuniculus. The sequence goes on from NC_091435.1 coordinate 57,483,443, forward strand.
TCTTTTGTAAATAAGGATATGTGGAACTCTAACTTGGTAACTTAGTTTGGCTGGCTTTTACGAATGTTCGCTGTTGCTAAGGGAACTTAATGGTAGTTATAGAAGTGAGCTTAAAGCAAATTCTTACAGCAAGCTTTTGCACAACAGCAGTCACAGCATTTATAAGCGGCAGCTTCTCCAGATGGAAGAGAGAAAAGCTAGAAGCAGAAACTGCATCGTCCTTTCCGTATCAGACAAGTTAATTAGTTGGTCCATAATCACAGACTCTGTTTCAGATTAAAGGAACAGCTTTTCTCCTTTTGAATGGGAAAGCACAGAAGGTACAATACCTGTATAATTCATTAACAGTAAGAATATTTTGAAAGAGTGACTTCTGAGTTTAGATTATCCTGAACCTCGAACTGTAATAGCCATGGTTGTGGGGTGACTGGCAGTTTCCCAAAAACAATTTTCAAATATAAGTATTTCCATTTGTGTCTATCAGAAGCAGTCTAAGGAGTCTGGACTATTTGTGGATTTTTTTTTATTTTAAAGCTGTACGAGCACTGTGTTTGGGATACTGAATAAGCTATGAAGCCTTGTAATTAAGGCAGCAGTTAAGCAAGTTAGATTCAAAATAGCTCCTAAAACAACTTGAACAATGGGAAATTTAGGATCGAAGTTCTGATTTCCGTGCATCAGTTTGTTCCAGAAACTTCCATGATCAGAAAAAGAGGGGCTTAAAAGTCATTGAAATGTGGAACTGATATTGTGGCACAGCAGATCAAATCAGCCACAATCATGATGCTGGCATCCCATAAGAGCACTGCTTTGAGTCTGGGCTGTTGCAGTTCCTATCCAGCTCCCAGTTTAGAAAAAGATCTTCCATCCTCTGGTTCACTCCCCAGATAGCCACAACATCTGGGGCTGGGTCAGGCTGAATCCAGAGACTTCTTCTGGGTCACTCATGTAGGTACAGGGACCCAAGGACTTGGGCTATCCTCTGCTGAACTGAATCAGAAACAGAACAGTAGGGACACGAACGGGTACCCACATGGGATGCTTCACAGGAAGCTTATCCTGCTGACCCCTGTAAAATAAATCTTTTTTTTTTAAAGATTTATTTATTTATTTGAAAGTCAGAGTTACAGAGAGAGGTAACTCACAGCGCTGGCCCCTAAAATAAATCTTAAAAAAAAAAGTCAATTATGGAAATGTAACCTCTGAAAGCTGGAAATGAGATTCTGGCTGCTTAGAGAGTCAGGAAATAGGATGCATAAAAGAGAAAGATGAGGAACTTCTTAGCTGCTGGAAACGAATCTACATAACCATCTTCCTAAATCTAGATGAGATCAACTGAATTCTCCTCTCTTCTGCCCCATTCTCAAGTGAAAGAAGCATCAAAACCAGAAACTATGACATTTAGTTCATGATGAGGGAGTGAGCTAACACAAGCTGCTGTTTTCTCTCCAAAGTATCTGGATAAAGTATAGAAGCCAAGAAGCCCAGGTCAACGAATGAGTTAAACACTGTGAGGCCTCCTTTTTTTCAGATTTATTTTTATTTATTTGAAAGACAGAGTTACAGAGAGAGGTAGACATAGAGAGAGGTCTTTCACCCACTGAGTCACTCCCCAAATGGCTGTAACAACGACTGAAGCTGAGCCGATACGAATTCAGGAGCTAGGATCTCTGAGTCTCCCATGTAAGTGCAGGGGCCCAAGCACTTGGGCCATCTTCTATTGCTTTCCCGGGACATAGCAGAGAGCTGGATTGGAAGTGGAGCAGCCGGGACTAGAAATGGTGCCCATATGGGATGCCAGCGCTGTAGACTACGGTTTTAACCCTCTGCACCACAGAACCAGCCCTGAGACATTTATAAGTGACAGGCACTAGCATGGGGTGGAGGCAGTCTGGTGAGCTGCAACTTTATGAAGACAATTTAGGAGAAAGATTTTTATTTTTCATGCCTTTTACTGGTCCATAAATTGCTTTAGGACTGTCCTTACCTCAACATTGTCACAGAAATCTGCAGCAACTGCCTTGCTAGCAATGCCGGGGGCTGGAGAATCTCTGCCAGGCTGGGGAGATTCTATGGAACAGATGTGAGCTCCCAGGGCTTTTACTTTCCTGCTAGTACTCCAAGTGCTAGAGCACGTGAATTTTGCTCAGAGGAGACAGTGCTATCTTGAAAAGTGATTCAAAAGATTTGCTGGTGGAGTGGTAATAGTGTAGTCATGGGGAAAGGTTTGCTGGTACTTCGAGTCTCCCCACTCAGTCTGACTGCCAGGGTTTAAGTCCACCAGTAGGATAATAACTTAGGCTCTTTTCTAAGTCATATTATCAGACAGTGTCATGTACTTATATAGGGAAACATCTAGGATATGGACACAACAACCATTAAAAGAAATGATGACAAATTAAAAATATTATCTATGAAATAATTCCTGAAACAGATGGAGAAAAAATTTTAAAAAAGTCTTTTTGAATACCAAAAAGGATAAGGAAAATGTAAATAAAATTGGGAAGAGTCATAAGAAAGAACCCTGTAGAAATTGTAAGTATGAAAGTTTTAATAGTTGAAATAAAGATCAGGAGAAGTAAGATGAAAAATAGATTCAGTTGAAGAGATAATTAGTTTGCTAGAAAATCAGATTGAACCCTTCAAAGATAGCAATAAAAGACGAAATGAGAGAAAATATGATAGTAAACTATCAGATTTGTACAACAGAAATAATAGTGGCAATTTTCAATTAATAAGATCCTCAGAAGAAAATAGTAGTGCTAGGGAAAATAAAAGGAAGGCAAATTTGAAGAAATAAAGACACTGAATATCCTAGAACTAAAGATGACAGACCTCTTATTTGAAATGGTACATAAGACAAACTTCCTTAACTGATGTTTACCTACTAATAAAATAGTAGGGATAATAAAATGTGTATGTCAAAGAAGTCATTATACAGAGTAAATGAGTTAATGTATGTAAGGCCCTTAGAAAAATGTCTTATACATAATCATTATTTAGATGCTAGCTATCATTATTACCTAGGTGTACTATAATTAAATTCTGGAAGAGCAAAGAGAAATAGAAATACTTCCAGAAAGAATGACCATCTCTCTCTCTCTCTCTCTCTCTCTCTCTCTCTCTCATACACACACACACACTCACACACACACACACACACACACACGGAATATTTAGAATAATCCAGGTCTTCTTTTTTAAACAACATTCTTTTATTTTAAAAATTTATTTGAATGGCAGGGAGAGAAAAGAGAGAGAGAGAGAGAGAGAGAGAGAGAGAGAGAGATATCTTCTATCAACTGGTTTATTTCCTAAATTAGAACAACAGCTGCGGTTGGCCCAGGCTAAAGCCAGAAGCCTTGAATTGAGTTTGGGATCCATGTACCTGAGCCTGCTGTTTTCCATGTAATGCATTAACAGGGAACTGGATTGGAAACAAAGCTGTGGCTTGAACTCAGAGATTCTTGATATGGGGTGTGTTGTTTTACCAAATCCCAGTTCCAGATCCCAGGTTTTTTAATACTGTAATTTCATGTGATAACCGAGGTCATTAGATTCAATCAGATCTCTAAATGTTTACAGAAGACCCACTTTGAAAAATTCTTCAATAATGTAGTGCCATGGCATATAATTAAGAAAATTGATTATTGTCATTTGTATCATTTAAACATGTTTTTTGGCAAAACAAAGTGCCTGTTCTACTCTACAATTTTCAATCACTTCAAGTTTCATGCCTAACTATACTCTTTTTGACATTTGGACTTGCAATGTCATAGTTTATCAAATATAAGTGATATTTATCAGATGTTTACTCTTATCTCTAGCTTACAAGAATTTAATTGATACTGCAATTTAACATGATAAATGACTTAGAGGTTTAGAAAAATGGTAGAAATAAAAATTATATTTGTCAAAACATGTAAATATGAATTAATAACTTTTATAATGATTTATATATTTTTACTCACTTTTAGACCAGTTCAATACTAAACAGGAGATCAAAGTGCTTTAACAGTGGAGGGTTTGGGGCAGGCTTTTTGTGAAATGGCTTAAGTTTCTGCTTGGGCTGCCCATATCTCATATCAGACTGCCTGGTTCAAGGCCTGACGAATTTGCCTCCAATCCAGATTCTTGCTAATGTGCATCTTGGGAGGCTGCCAGTGACACCCGCTGTACTATACTACATGCTACCCAATGGGAGACCTGGATGGAATTCTGAGCTCCTGGCTTATGCCTGGCCCATCCCTGGCTTTTCTTGGCATTCAAGGAATGAACCAGCAGATGGAAGCTCTCATTGTTTCTCTCTCCCTTTCAAATAAATGAAAAATAAGCAAAGTAGAACTTTAAAAATGGATTGGCTGTGTCATATATCAGAAAAAAAAAAGAAGTGGGAAGTTTACTTAATTCTTTCTCTTCACTTAGATATTTATGTGGGAAAAAAAGGAAGAGAAAAAAAAGGAAGAAAAAGAAAGCCTAAGTTACTTTTAGTTTAGTTTATTATTTAAGCAGTTGAAAAATATAAATATGATTGTTAAAATTCTCAAAGATGGGAAAGAAGGCAAGTAATATCAACCAGACCTGTCATAATTATGCAGTGAAATTAAAATTCCATTCCCTCCATGACATTTTCCCTGATCTTCAGTGGGAAGTAATTTCTTCTTTTTCTGACTTCCCAAGGCCTTTCCTAAAGCACTTAGGATACTGCATCATAGTGATTTACAGACACCCTCCAGGGTCTTATGATATTGCAAGATTATAAACTAATTGAGTAGAGGATTTATATGTAAGTTTGCTTCAGTTTGGAAGGCAGTGACCTGTAATGGAAGAGCAGGGAGTTTAGAGTCAGTGAAAATCCAGCTTCCAGCCAAGCCCTGCCACTTCCTAACAGTCTGAACTACGGCAAGTCATTAATTTTCTCTGTACTCCAATTTTCTCATGTATAAAATGGTGATACTACTTATCTTATAGCAGGTGGGAAATAATTCAGACATTGCTCTCATCCCCTTGCATGTATTCAATAAATGTTCTCTTCTTTCATATCTCTGATAAGCATTCCTTTTCTCCTTGTAGGTGTTCCTATACATGAAGAATGAGTCAGTCGTTTTGCAACTGAATCTCTCATTATTGGGAAGGCACTATAACCATGATGTCTGACAAGTATGGCTTGTGGGATGTGATCATAATGCAATTTCATCCCACCCTCCCACTGTTTTTTTTTTTTTTTAATTTACTTGCTGAGGCTGGTATTACCTTGTATCCTAGAGGAAATTTAAGGGAAACCACTTGACTTTTCTGATAACTTTCAGACAATCAAAGTTCTTTGGTCAGCAATTTATAGGTCTCACTTCATGTGATAATTAAAATTTCAAACCTCATTTGAATTACAGCTCTTTCCCTTTTCTCAGTTCAGTTTTGTTGCAGTTTAGCCCTTGCTTATTGCATTGTTAGAGGAGCAGACCATCTCCTTTCGTCTTCTACTGATTTACACTCCTAATCCTAAAGAGACAAGAACATTGTAACTTGACCAATACTGTGTTGAATTGGGTTCCGGTTATCAGGTTGTTACCTTTGTTGGTTTATTTATTTACCTTTCTATGATGTGACTTTATCACTCTGGATAGTTTTGCTAGATTCTTCAGGGTCCATTCTCATCTGTGTCCATTGCTGGGATACTCCTACTATGTGTCAGAAATCTTCTAAGTGGATTAATTAGGGAACAAAGATTTCTACCTTATAAACATATTTTCAAGGTGAAGACAGAACAATAAACAATTGACATAATTATTGGGTAAATATCATATTATGTTAGAGAACAATGTATATTATGGAAACAAGAAAACGTAGAGCATATTAAGAAGGAGTAGGAGTGCTTAGGTAGGGCCAAATTGCAATTTTCGGTAGGATGTTCACACTAGTTCTGACAGAGAAGGTAGGTTGCAACTTCTATTCTTGCATGAACTTGACTTTGAATAGTGACTTTGCTGCTTATGAGGTGAAATCTCTTCACCCCTTGATGATTTACTTTGGATAATAGATATTAAAAACTTTGAACATGCGGCTGGCATTGTGGCAGCCACCACCTGCGATGCTGGCATCCTGTATGGGTACCCATTCAAGTCCCAGCTGCTCCATATCCAATCTGGCTTCCTGCTAATGGCCTGGGAAAAGCAGTGGAAGATGAGCTAAGTGTTTGGGCTCCTGCACACATGTGAGTGACACAGGAAAAGCTTGGCCCTAGCTATTGCAGCCATTTGGGGAGTGAGCCAGCAGATGGAAGATTCTCTCCCTCCCTCCCTCTCTCACTTTCTCCCTCGTTCCCTCTTTCTGTGAGTATGACTTTCAAATAAATAAATAAATCTTAAAAAATAAAACTTGAACAAACTGAAGGCATAAAAAGTGCTTGTGTATTGGGATTTGCCTTTTCTGTTGTTAAGAATTTTCTGCCTCCAAGAGAAGTTTTAGTTTGCCTACTGGGACACGATAGCCCAAGTAGAGAAAAAATTTACAATTTTCCAAACCATTTAAAGGGGGAAGCCACTACAAGATACAAGGGGGTTGAACTCGCGATATGAGCAGGAGAACAAGGAGATAAGTGGAAAGGAGGGTTTAAGGACAAACTCAGATTATTTACAATCTTGTAAATAATTTGTCTTTACTCTAAGTTAAATGAAGAATTTTACCCCTGAATTCCAATGACCTCTTAAGAAAGACCCTTGTCAGTTTATTCTGTTGTGTGGCTCCTAATGGCCTGGACAAATGATGGGAATGACAGACTGATCCCAGTTGCAGCAGACAGCTCTTCACTCCTCTGTCAGACAGACAGCTAGACAAGGGTGCCTCACTGTTTAGACTGCTGATGTATTTCTGTGAGGGTAGGGGCTCTTGGCTAGGCTTGGTACAGGCTCTTTTTTCCATGCAAGAAAGAATTCAAAGAAAAGACATAGATAAAACGGATCAGGAAATCAGAATTTGCTTAAAGGCAAATGTAAGAGCACACTCAGGAAAGCATGTGGAAAAACCTCAAGACAGTGCTCCTATTAAAAGTGTTTGATGCTGTCCTTTTATACTATCTGGGAATGTGGGTAATGGTGTCTAGGACATGGCTTAATTGAACATACCAAGAAGCAGAGTTTGGGGTGGGGCTTGAGTATTGCCCATTCATGTGCTCTTTTTTGGAAATCTAAAAAGTGTCATGGTGTCAGGTACATAATGGACATGGGGTTTCAGTGGTACAGATGGGGCTACAGTGCATATGGGGATACAGAACAGGTACTGGCAATCCTTAGCTGATTTTTGTTAGCTACATTCCTACCCAAATGCATATGAACTAGTCACTAGTCTTCACTGTTCTCCATTGTGCATGTGAAATATAAATTTTCCTAAACATTCCACTCTAGTCTCTCCCGTTAGAATTCAGGTATAGGGTGAAATAGTCCCTATAATTTCTACTTTTAAAGAAGAATGAGACTAATAACACACCAACTCTTTTAAAAGTCCTCCTGCAATGTCTAGCTCTTTTTTAACCCTCAATTTCCATTTAGCCTAAAAGCAGATGGTCATCTAAGAACACGAAACTCTTTTCATTATTTCCTTTTTGGAGCCTTGCATGTTAATCTTGAACATGAGTAATAGCAATAATATTGGCCGGCGCTACGGCTCACTAGACTAATCCTCCACCTTGCAGCACCGGCACACCAGGTTCTAATCCCGGTCGGGGCGCTGGATTCTGTCCCGGTTGCCCCTCTTCCAGGCCAGCTCTCTGCTGTGGCCAGGGAGTGCAGTGGAAGATGGCCCAAGTCCTTGGGCCCTGCACCCGCATGGGAGACCAGGAGAAGCACCTGGCTCCTGGCTTTGGATCAGCACAGTGTGCTGGCCGCAGCGTGCTGGCTGTGGCGGCCACTGGGGAGTGAACCAACGGTAAAGGAAGACCTTTCTCTCTGTCTGTCTCTCTCTCTCTCACTGTCTACTCTGCCTGTCAAAAAAAAAAAAAAAAAAAAAAAAAAAAGAAGTAATATTTATGGGCTGGTGCCGTGACACAGTAGGTTAATCCTCTTCCTGCGACGCCAGCATCCCATATTGGCCGGTTCTAGTCCCGGCTGCCCCTCTTCCAATCCAGCTCTCTGCTATGGCCTGGGAAAGCAGAATATGGCCCAAGTGCTTGGGGCCCCTGCACCCATATGGGAAACCTGAAGAAGCTCCTGGCTCCTGGCTTTGGATTGGCGCAGCTCCAGCTGTTGAGGTCATCTGAGGAGTAAATGAACGGAAGGAAGACCTTTCTCTCTGTTTCTCCCTCAAACTGTCTATAATTCTACCTCTCAAATAAATAAATAAAATCTTAAAAAAAGAAGTAATATTTACTATTTCATTGGTGTTCTTATCAGTTGCACCTGAAATTACACTTAAACTTGACACTTTTAAAAAATAAAGATTAAAAGAAATTAAAAGAAAAAATAAGAAAGGAAGGAGAAGGGAGAGTGGGGACATGGTTGGAAAAGAGGTAGGGTGTGCTTTTAAATCTGTATCTAAATTACTGCAACAGCCAGGTTTGGGGTGGTACTTGAGCCAGGCAATGTGGATGGCAGGAATCCAACTACTTTAACCATCACCTGTTGCCTCCCAGGGTCTGATTGGTGGGAAGCTGGAATAAGAGCTGGAGCTAGGACTTGAACTTGGGCACTCCAACACGGATTAGGGCATATTAGCAGGTTTCTTAACCACTAGGCCACATGTCAACCCCTAATCACCTTTGAACATGCTGCTAGAGAAACTATCTGATATGTAAATCTATTTTCCATAACAATGATATACAAGGGAAAGATTTTTTTACATGTCTATATTCAAAAATTGTTTAGTTTAGCTATAAAGTCTTAGGATCTGACCCAATTCTCTTGCAGAATACATTGTAATGATTCTTTATTGAATACTTAATGGTAATTTCACTTATGTAGCCATTAATTTTTAAACTTTATTGAATTCTTTTTTTGAAGATTTATTTATTTATATGAAAGTGAGAGTTGCACATAGAGAGAAGGAGAGGCAGAGAGAGAGAGAGAGAGAGAGAGAGAGAGAAGGAGAGAGAAAGAGGTCTTCCATCCACTGGTTCACTTTCCAATTGGCCGCAACAACCAGAGCTGCGCCAATCTGAAGCCAAGAGCCAGGAGTCAGGAGCTTCTTCCAGGTCTCCCACGAGTGTGCAGGGGTCCAAGGTCTTTGGCCATCTTCTACTGCTTTCCCAGGCCATAGCAGAGAGCTAGATAAGACGTGGAACAGCTGGGACTCTAACTGGCGCCCATAGGGAATGCCAGCACTATAGGAGGCAGCTTTACCCTCTATGCCACAGCACCGGCCCCTGAATTCTTACCATATTTCAGGTCTGAATTAGATGCTGCAGATATAGACAGATTGAAGACATAGTGCCTGTCCTTAAGGAGCTAATAGTTCAGTTGCAAACAATTTTAAAGTTAATTTTAAGAAGGCGTGTAAATGATACTTGGTGAATGTGTTCAGTCAGATGCTTTCAAATGGAAATAAAAGAAAAGTTAAAATATGATTATCCAGAAGACTAGCAACTTCAGGGTTGACTTGATTCATGTATTTTGCTCCATTTTCCCCACCTCTGTTCTCCTCTGTGACTCAACTCTACCTTCATTCTGGAAATGAGATAGTTGTCTGTGCTCTTGAATTAACTTCTAAGCTTAACATTGTCCAGACAAGAAAGAAGATGTTGATTCCTGAAACACTCAATGAAGCCCAAAAATATCTCTCCTAATACCTGATTGTCCTGAGCCATTGCAGAACCTTGGAGACTGCCCCCAGAAAACTCAATTGCACTCTAAAGCTGGATGTGAGCTAGCTTCCCCTGAGTACTTAGATTTGTAAGTAGAATTGTTTGCTTGAATATTGTCCAGTCTCTGTTTGGAAGAAAAAATTTTGAATTAATGTTGCATTGGTAATAGTGTCACTTCTGTAGGTCCCAATCAGAATCCCAAGAGAGGATAATTCTATTCCGTCTGGATGTTGTGCTGCTGCAAGTTTCAGAGAATAAATTTATGTGAGAGTAACACTTTAGGTGTGGCTTGGAATTCCAGGTGGCAGTTAGTCAAGACGACTGGAAGGGAAAAGGTGAATGAATCCTTATCAGGGAAGTGTACAGCTTGGTCAAGGCGCAGTAGTCTGTGAATCATGGGGTTTTGGGGGAAATGCAAGTAAATTGGTTTCTCTGTAGCAGAACTGTGCCCCAGTTATTTACAACATTATTTGCAGGTACTCATGGAGAGAGGTTGAGAAATGCATTGACACAGGAACACTTTAGCTACCATCACATCTCCTGAGAGATTTTCTAGGGAATGTGATACCTAGGGAAACTTTAGGCAAAGACACTGTGTTTATTAGCTTATTTGAAATAGATGATATTGTATTGCCATTAGATCTGAAAGAATTTTCTTTGAAACGTTTCTTTTTTTTTAACTTTTATTTAATGAATAAAAATTTCCAAAGTACGGCTTATGGATTACAATGGCTTCCCCCACCATAACTTCCCTCCCACCCGCAACCCTCCCCTTTCGCACTCCCTCTCCCCTTCCATTCACATCAAGATTCATTTTCGAGTCTCTTTATATACAGAAGATCAGTTTAGCATACATTAAGTAAAGATTTCAACAGTTTGCTCCCACACAGAAACATAAAGTGAAAAATACTGTTTGAGTACTAGTTATAGCATTAAATCTCAATGTACAGCACACTAAGGACGAAGATCCTACATGAGGAGTAAGTGCACAGTGACTCCTGTTGTTGACTTAACAAATTGAGAATCTTGTTTATGGCCTCAGTAATCACCCTAGGCTCTTGTCCTGAGCTGCCAAGGCTATGGAAGCCCCCTGAGTTCACTGACTCTGATCATGTTTAGACAAGGCCATGGTCAAAGTGGAAGTTCTCTCCTCCCTTCAGAGAAAGGTACCTCCTTCTTTGATGACCCATTCTTTCCACTGGGATCTCACTCATGGAGAGAATTCAATCCCTTCGAGGTGGCATGTACCATTGCCATCTCACAAGTCCCAGTGATCAATTTCTGTTCACAATTGATCATAATGATAGGACTAAGAACCAAAGGGATCACAGAAACAAGAATAGTGTCTGCAAATGCTAACTGATAGAATCAAAAAGGGAGAGAATGATCCAACATGGGAAGTGAGATACACAGCAGACCCATAGAATGGCAAAGGTCCTAACAGCACTCTGGCCTCATAATCAGCCCTTAAGGCATGCGGATCCGGCTGAAATGCCCATGAGAGTATTTCAGGCATGGAAAGCCAAGACACTCTAGGGAAAAAAAAAAAAAAAAACCTAAATGAAAGATCTCCACGAGTGAAACGTTTCTTTAAGAAATCCAATTTAGAAGAACATAACAACTCTGGAGCCAGATGGAAAGAATTATTTTTAAAAATCATTATTTGGTTTATTTTGAAAGTCACAATTACACAGAGAGAGGAAGAGAAAGAGAGAGAGATGGGGGCCGGCACTGTGGCATAGCTGGTAAAACCGCCTCCAGTAGTACCGGCATCCCATATGGGCGCCAGTTCATGTCCCGGCTGCTCCACTTCCAATCTAGCTCTCTGCTATGCCCTGGGAAAGCAGTATAAGATGGCCCAAGCCCTTGGGCCCCTGCACCCACGTGGGAGACCTGGAAGAAGCTCCTGGTTCCTGGCTTCAGATTGGTGCAGTTCTGGCTGTTGCAGCCAATGCGAGAGTGAACCAGAGGATAGAAGACATCTCTGTGTAACTCTGACTTTCTGAGAGAGAGAGAGAGAGAGAGAGAGAGAGATCCTCATTCCACTGGTTCACTCCCCAGATAGCTGCAACGACCAAAAGTAGTCCAGGCCGAAGCCAGGAACCAGGAACTTCATCCAGGTCTGCCTTGTGGGTGACAGAGGATACAAACACTTGGGTCATCTTCTGTTGCTTTTCCCAGGCTCTTAGCAGGGAGCTGAATTGAAAGTGCGGCAGACAGAGCATGAACCAGTGCCTATAAGAGATGTCCATGTCACAGGCAACAGCTTAATCAACTATACTACAGTTCTGGCCTGGAAAGAATTTTAATCCCAATCCTGCCTCTTGTTAGCTGATTAATCTTGAAGAGTTTATGTAATTTCTTTGTTCCTAGGTTTTTTTTTTTTTCTGTCATATGGACATAATATAGCAACGTATTGCCACATATTACAACACATAGGAACAAATCTGGTAAGAGTTGGGCACCAAGTAAGCACTATGTAAGTTTTGATGGGTGGCATTACTGGTGCGCTCCTTCGGCTTTCAGAGTAGCTAAAGCCTAGAACACTACAAGTAGTCAAAGCCACTTTTGATCTCCTTATATATCTTAAATTTTTATTTATTTTCACTTTAAATGACAAGGAGAGAAAGATAGGGAGAGGAGGTGGTGGAGAGAGAGTGAGAGAGAGAGAAGAAGAAGGAGGGGGGGAAGGGGAGAGGTAGGAGAAAGAGGAGAAGGAGAAGGAGAAGAGTGCACACCTGAAGAACTGAAGAACTAGGGCTGGGTTGTGCTGGAACCCAGTCTGTCTCCCACTCACAAGGGTGGCAGGGAACTGCATATTTGAGCCATCACTTGCTGCCTCCAAGGAGGCACATAGAAAGAAAATGAATGGGAAGTCCAGTGAGATTTGCGTCAGCTACTCTGATACGGAAAATTATTTGCAAGTGTTTCTTAACTGCTGAACCTTTCTTTCTCTCTCTCTTTCTCCCTTTCTCTCTCTCTAGCTCAAAGATACAATTCTGAATGCAAAAAAGCAAACTCAGAGTATGGAAAGGAAGGAATAATTTCATCCCGAGTCTTAAATTAGACTACCTAGATCACCTTTCTCCAAATGCTATTTATATTGGCTTTCTAAGATACAGGGTTGAGGCAATGCATAGGTTACATCTAAGTGGGTAGAAGTAACAAAGTTGCATCCTCTGAAAGGGAGTAGGACTTTCCGCTTTCTTACTATAACAGCTGCAGAAGTAGGCAGGATTCTAAAATTGCAGATAGTAGAGAGTAGCAGAGGGAGAGAAGAATTCCTAGGACAGGGAGGGAATTGAGTGCTGTTTTCTTTGGTGATGTTACTATGGAAGATGGAGTTGGTGAGCAGCGTTGAATGTTTTTGGTCCCCCTAAACATCCCCTGCTCTCATTTCTCTACAGTAACATTTCATGACCTGCCAGGGCCTTGCTGCTTGATCTGAGTATATATGCTCCTTCTCAGTACTTCTTTTTTTTTATGTAGCATGGCAAGGTTTTTGAGATTGTCCATTCTTGTCCTCAAAATAATGTGGAGGGATTTCTTTCCTGTAATTCCATAATTATATTTTTAATAGAATCAATTTCAATTTCTCCAAAAGACATTTTCTCCATCTGCTCCTGCCTTCTAAGTTGAGAGAATCAGGAAACTGGATAAGTTATACATCCTGAAAAGATACGCTCAATCCATAACACTGGCACCTGTGGAGGTGCCCTTATTTGAAAATAGCATCTTTGCAGATGTAATCAAATTAAGATAAGGTTTTACTGGATTAGAATGTCCTATTTCAATGACTGATGCCCTTAGAAGTAGAAGAAGATTTAGAGATACAGGGGGATGAAGGCCTTACCATTATGGCAGCAGAGGCTGAAGAAATACAGCTTCAATCCAAGGAACGCCAAGGATTGCCAGCAATTACAAGACATTAGGGAAAGGCAAGGAAGGATTCTTTCCTAGTGACTTGAGAGGAAGCATTGCCCTGCTGGCAATTTGATTTCAGAATTCTAGCACCCAAGACTGTGAGAGAATGAATTTCTGTTGTTTGAAGCCATCATCTTTGTAGCAGTTTGTTATTGCAGCTACAGGAAACTAATACACCTATGTTTAAATAGTTAAAACACTCTAAAATGTAGGCTTTAGAATGTATTCAAACCTTGGACATTAAAGCCAGGTTTCTGTATCACTCTGTTGTGGGTGTTACAAGCACTGATACAATATTCTTAATCAGAACCAAATGTATCTATCTGTGCAAAAAAAAAATGAAATGAAGGTTTCAAATTAAGAGATGAAGACTGCTGGTGAGATTTCCTTCCTTCCCATTAGATCGTAGAGCTAATATACTTCCTGCCTGCTGCCAATATAGGTATTTATCATCATCTCATCATTATGTTTGTTAAATTTTAAAAACACTCCTATTAATGTTCCTTTCACTGTATCAGATTTGTTTTGTTGGATGAAAATTATAGTGATAGCTAGATCTTCATAGGATGCCTGTATCAGTTTTGATTTTGTTTTGATTTGAGCAGACTTAATGAGGCAAATAAAGATATACAAGTCCCTCAGATACTTTTTTATACTTCAGCAAAGGAAATTGAACGTAATGGTAGCTGATGAAGAATGACAGAGCATTTTGTTTAGTGCACATGAAATTGTTGTTTGTTCAGCTTATAGCAAATGCATTTTAAATTTACTTTCAAGTTTCCTTTCTCTTTTCCCTATGAAACTTTTCTTTGGAAAGCTTTTCACGGCCAAAATGCCTTCCCAAATTGGATAGATACACCATTGCTTCTGAGACCAAATTAGTCTTCAAGATGTGCTGCCTGGTGCTGTCAGCACCACCATCAAGGTCTGCAGGCCAGTCACCAATTTGTAACAGTGTCGAGGGAGATACCAGCTTCCTCGCTGATTTCCTCCCTCTTCCCAACCTAATTATTTGGAGACCTTCAAGCTTTCCAGAAATATCTGCAATTAGTCAGATGGTATCTAGGGCTTTGTTTAAAATTACAATAGACAATTTATCAAGACCATTTGGTCTAATCTCTCTCATCATCTTCCCTGTGAATTTTTTTCTTCTTCTCTCTGGAGAGTTGGAAACGGGACACTACAATTATTATATAATTACAGGGAATAATAACAATAATAATGCTTGAAATTATTATTAAATCACCAAGAAGAATGATATGTGTGAAGATAATTCCTTGTCAGATTTATAAAGATTTTCTTCCAGAAGTTCAAACAATGAACAATTACCAGCTTCACAGCCTTGATGGGGTTTAAGCCCTGGTTTTGTAAACCTGGGATCATGAATTCCTATTTCACTAGAATCCTAATGTACTTCTCATATTAAGCATAATGGCTGGTGCAAAAAGTTGCATAAGATAAAAGATAAATGGATAATGGGAACATTTTTGAATAGGAATTGTATTTCATTGTAATTAATTTTTTCCCTGTTACTTTACACAGCTTATGCCTTTGTTGCAAATACTTGGTTAAAGTTAAAAACAGAAAACACTAGACTTAGACTATCACTTTGATTTCTAGTTCTGCTATTTTCTTCCTCTGTGTTCTTGAGTGAGTCATCAACTCACTGAGTCTCAATATTCACCAGTAAATTTGAATTTAGGAACACAAGCACACAATTGATTCAAGGTTTTCTTTAATGCAATATTAAATATAATCATGGAAACTTCTTGATCTTCCAACCCTGATCTAATTTCTGCTCTCCTCTCCTCAGCACCACTTCATGAATTTAATATTAATTCCTCTATATTAATGTGCACATGTAATTGAAGGATGTATTCTGGGCCTAAAACTTTTTTGAAATTTACAGATATGATTAACATGTATATACTTGTATTATTATTCAAATTGTTTTCTTCCTTGTCATAGCTTTCAAGATCTAGTCCTAGAAATATATACTACTTATATACCATTTAATTCAGTAATTCATGAGATACAGTATAGCACAGTTCTGAAGAGTATAGGCTCTTGATTTGTAATCAGCTCTGCCATTTACTGCTATAGAATTTTGAGAAGATTTCTAAGCTTTATGTTTCTTAGATTCTTCATCTGCAAAATGAGGATTGTAATAGTACTTACATGATGAGCTTCTATGAGAACCAGATAAGCTATTAATTTCCTAAGATGATATTGCTAGCACATAGAATGAACCACATACTTGTTTGCTAAAAGAAAGAAAACATTTTATTTTTATTTATTTATTTATTCATTACTATTTTTAACAATGTCCTCAGGATTGTGTCATTTGGATTTCTTTGATCATCTGTGGGAATATTCCTCAGTAGTGCATCAGGCATGAAACTGCTGGCTCACAAGGCTCAGGCATTTCCTATACTAGATGATTCTGAACTCTTCTCCATAGTGATTGTGCTGATTTGTGTTTCTACTAGTATTTAAGAATTTTCATTTTCTCCAAATCTTTGCCTGATACTATCAACACAATTTTTGCCAAGTTGATTTGTGAGACATGGATCCCATTTTTGATTTTCATTTATTTCCTTGATTACAGGTAAGGATAAACTTTTTTTTCAATTATTCTTTGGACATTACAGTTCCTTCTTTTGTGACTTCTGAATTTTGTTTTGCTTGAAAAAGAGATGTAAGTTTAGTTTTCATTGAGGAGGTGATCATTATTTCCAAATAATTTCTTGGATAATTCTCATTGATATGTGTGTAATGGTATCTCAATCAAATAATGTGCTTCCATAAATGCTCAGATCTATAGCACTTTGTTCTGTCTCACTATTTTGTTTCTTGTATTTATTTTCTCATAAATATTGTATTATCCCTTCTGTAATAATAACTTTATAATAATCTTGAAACTGGTGGTACATTTTTGCCTTTCATGGCTCTTCATTTTCTTTTTCTTTAATATTTATTTCTTTATTTATTTGAAAGTCAGAGTTACACAAACAGAGGAGAGGCAGAGAGAGAGAGCGAGAGTGAGAGTGAGAGAGAGCAAGAGAGCGAGAGAGTGAGAGAGCAAGAGGTTTTCCCTGTGCTGATCCACTCACCAAATGATCAGCCAGGCTGGTCCAGGCTTTAGCTAGGAGCCAGGCACTTCATCCAGGTCTCCTGTATGGGTTCAGGGGCACACTGACTTGGGCCATCTTCTGCTGCTTTCCCAGGTACATTAATAGGAAGCTGAACTGGAACTGGAACAGCTGAGTCTCAAACCAGAACCCATATGGGATTCTTTATCTGCAGGCAGTGACTTTACCCACTAGCGTACAATGCCAGCCCCAAAGTTTTACTGTAATTGGAAGCTATCATGTATTAATACAATGACAAAAAGAACCTATGTTTCAATGACAAAGATTGCAGAGTATAGGAAATAATATATTTTCATTTTTTTCTATGTTATGAAATATTCCTATACATTTTCCTCATTTTTAACTTTAATTTTAGTTAATTTTAGATAAATTCAATATGACTTGTAGATACAAGTCTAAGAACATAGTAACATTCCCTTCCTCCCTCCTTCCCACCTTCCTGTCTTCAACATTTCTCTCTCTCTCTCTCTTTTCTATGGGCATATAGACAATGACTATAAACAGTAATTTAACAGAAAAATGATCATTTCACTCATATGAAGTTTTTTGGCAATTAGTCATTTATAATTTCTTTTAATGAAATAGAACCAATGACAACGCAGCATCTCAATATTTCCTGTGTAGTTATAAGAAAATAATTGAGTTCATTTAGACTATTAACCATTTCTTCTCAATGGTTTATGCATAGGAATAATTTTATGCAAATTGCAATTCTAATATTTATACATTATACTTTTTTGTATCCTATTCCTTATGACAGATCAGGGAAAGCATATGGTATTTGTCCTTTTCGGATTGACTTTTTTTTTTACTAAGTGTAGTAGTCTCTGCTTGCATCCATTTTGTTGTGAAAGACAGAATTTCATTCTTTTTTGCAGCTGAGTAATATTCCAAAGTGTATATAGACAACATTTTCTTTATCCATTCATTGGTTGATAGACACCTGGGTTGATTCCATATTTTAGCTATTGTGAATTGAGCTCTAATAACCATGAGGGTACAGATAACTTTCATATGTTAATTTCAAATCATTTGCATAAATTTCCAGTTGTGGGATAGCTGGGTCATATAATGGTTCTATTTTCAGCTTTCTGAGGAATCTCCATACTGTCTTCCACAATGGCTGTCTAGTCTACATTCTCACCAACAAGGGAATAGGGAACCTTTTCCCTCACATCCTCACAGCATTTATTATTCTTTGATTTTTGTATGAGAAACATTCTAACTGTGGTGTGATCTTGTGGTAATTTTTATTCAAATTTCTCTGTTGGCTAGTGATCCCGTGCCTTTTGAGTTTCATCCTTTGAAAATTGCCTGTTAATATCCTTTGCCCATTTTTGACTGGATTGTTTCGTTGCTGAATTTCTTGAACTCTTTATAGATTCTGGATATTAATCCTTGATCAGTTGCATAGTTTGCAAATATTTTGTCCTGTTCTGTTGGTTACCTCTTCATTTTTTTAAGTGTTTCCTTTGCAATTCTGAATCTTCTTAACTTGATGAAATCCCATTTGCCTATTTTTGTTTTAGTTGCCTGTGCTTCTGTGGTCTTTTGCAAGAAGTCCTTGCCTATTTCAATGTCAATGTATTGCAGAGTTTTCCCTATGCTGTCCTTTAATAATTTGATGGTATAAGTTTTTAGATTTACATCCTTGATTCATTTTGAATTGATTTTTGTATAAGGTATATGGAAGGCATCTTCATTCATACTGCTGTACATGGAAATCCAGTTTTTCCAGGACCATTTTTTGAAGAGGATTAATTTTAGCTCCTTTTTCAAATATTAGTCAGTTGTAGATGTGTGGATTGGTTTCCAGGATTTCTATTCTGTTACATTGGTCTAAATATCTACTCTTATACTAGTACTAGGCTTTTTTGATTATAACTGCCATATGTTTTCATATGGCTTGAAATACGGTATTATGATATCTCCAGCTTTGCTTTTGTTGTTTAAGATTGCTGTAGCCTCCAGCTTTGTTTTTGTGGTATAAGAGTGCTTTAGATATTTGGGATCTCTTGTGTTTCCATATAAATTTTAGCATCATATTTTCTAGATCTATGAAGCCTGTTGCTGGTATTTTGATTGGGAAAACATTGAATCTGTAAATTGCTTTTGGGTGTATGGATATTTTGAAGATGTTGATCTTCTAGTTATGAACATGAAAGATTTTTCTATTTTTAAATGTCTTCTTCTATTTCATTCTTTAGTGTTTTGTTATTTTTATCATAAAGATCTTTGATATCCTTGGTTGAATTTATTCCAAGTTCTTTGACTCTTTTTGGAGCTAAGGTGAATGGAACTATCTTAAAAGTTCTTTCTCAGCCATGACATTTTCTGTGTATACAAAGGCTGTTGATATTTGTGCTGATTTTATATCTTGCCATTTTACCAAACTCATAATTTTATGAGTTTAAATAGTCTGTCAGTTAAGTTTTTTGTATTGCTTATATATAGGATCATGTCTTCTGCAAATAGGGATATTTTGATATCTTCTTTTATAATTTGTATCCCTTCAATTCCTTTTTCTTACTTAATGGCTCTGGCTAAAACTTTCCAGGACTATATTAAATAGCAATGGTGAGAGTGGGCATCCTTTTCTGGTTCCAGAAATCAGGGGGAATGCTTCTAGCTTTCCTCCATTCAATAGGCTACTGGCCATAGGTTTGTCATAAATTGCCTTGATTGTGTTCAGGAATGGTCCTTCAATATCCAGTTTGCTTAATTAAAGGATGCTATATTTTATCAAATGCTTTTTGTGCATCTGTTTAGATAACCATATGGTTTTTGTTCTTCATTTTGTTCATGTTATGTACCACACTGATTGATTTGCAAATGTTGAACCATCCCTGCATCCTAAAGATAAAGGGATAAATCCCACTTGGTTGGGTGAATAATCTTTGTGATGTGTTGTTGGATTCAGTTAGCTAATATTTTGATGAGGATTTTTGCATCTATGTTCATCAGGGAAATTGATCTGTAGTTCTCTTTCTCTGTTGCATCTTTTTTGGCTTTAGGCATTAAGGTGATACAGGCTTCATAGAAGGAGTTTGAGAGGATTCCCTCCCTTTCAAACATTTGAATAGTTTGAGAAGAATTGGAACTAGTTCTGCTTGTAATGTCTGGTAGAATTCAGCATTGAAGTGATCTGGTCCTGGGTGTTTCTTTGTTGGGAGGGTCTTTATTACTGATTCAATTCTGTCTTGGTTATTCATCTGTTTAGGTTTTTGACATCCTCATGACTCAATTTTAGTAGATTGTAAGTTTCTAGAAACCATGTGTTCTAGGTTTCCCACTTTTTTGGCACATAGCTCTTTATGGTAATTTCTGATGATTCTCCAGAGGCATCACAATACCTAACTTCAAGACATACTACAGGGCTGTTACAATGAAACCAGCATGGTACTGGGACAAAAAATAGACTTGTAGGACAAAGAAACAGAATAGAAACTCCAGAAATGAATATGAATCTACAACCAACTTACCTTTTTTTTATTTGTATATATCTTGAAAATACAATATTAGGAACATAGTAATTCTTCCCACTGCTTCCATTTTCTAAAACATACCCTCCCTTTTCTCCCCCTTCTCTTGTTTGGTCCCATTAAAAAAAGGAAACAGGAAGGAAGGAAGGAAGGAAGGAAGGAAGGAAGGAAGGAAGGAAAAGAGAGAGAGAGAGAGAGAGAGAGAGAGAAAAGAAAGAAAGAAAGAAAGAAAGAAAGAAAGAAAGAAAGAAAGAAAGAAACTAAGAGAATTGTTCATCAACAGTCTAAACAAGGGCTTTTCTTTGTTATTGCTTCTCCAAAGTGTTTTAGCTTTGTTCCCCCTTCTTTTATCCTCCCTCCTCCCCCTTTTTTCCTTTTAGAAACTTAATTTTCTTTAAAGAGGAACCCAGGGATATTAATCTTTTGTGAGTTCTTAGACATGACTATAACTTATGAGACATAATAGTATCTTAAAAAGGAAGTGATTCTTGAGAGCAATTTTTACTAGTAAGTCTCATGATTCAACTCTTTGTGGACAGAAGTCCTGCATGGGAAGTTAGTGCACATTAACTCTTGTTGTTTATTTAACAAATAACACTCTTATATATGACATCAGTGATCACCCCAGGATCTTGACATGAGCTGCCTTGGCTATGAAAGCTTTTTGGATCCAGTAGCTTGACAAGGCCATAAGCAAAATGGAAGTTTTCTCCTTTTCAGAGAAAAGTATCTTCCTTTGGTGGCCACTTCTTTCCATTGGGGTCTCACCAACAGGAGTCCTTTATGTAGGACATTTTTTCTCATAGTGTCTTGGCTTCCTGTGCCTGAAATTACCCCTTTGGGCTTTCTAACCAGACTGGAGTGCCTTAAGGGTTGATTCTTAAGTCTGAGTTCTACTTAAAACAATTGGCATAATAAGAGTCTGCTGTATGGACTGCCTCCCATGTTGGAGCCTTCACTACTTTTTAATTGTCTATTCTTATTTCCAAACACTTATTCCTATTAATACCATCACTTTAACACTTTATTATTTCTATATGGTCACTTGACCAACTGTTGCTATCAATTTGATCTTTGTAACACTTTGCTGCTGTTTTTATCAGCCAGCTTAAGGGATTTTGGGGTTTTATGGCTAGTTGTTAGGTTGTACTTGAGAAGTATGTACATATGAATGAAAGTAGGACTATACTGCTTGGCAGTTTCATACCATTCTTCATACATTTCAGAATTACAACTTTATGATATTGGTGATTCTTTTTTTAACTTTTATTTAGTAAATATAAATTTCCAAATTTACAGTTTATGGTTTACAATGGCTTTTTCCCCCCATAATTTCCCTCCCACCAGCAACTCTCCCAACTCCCGCTCCCTCTCCCATTCCATTCACATCAAGATTCATTTTCAATTATCTTTATATACAGGAGATCAATTTAGCACATATTAAGTAAAGATTTCATCAGTTTGCACCCACACAGAAAATAAAGTGTAAAATACTGTTTCAGTACTAGTTCTAGCATTACTTCACATGGACAATACATTAAGGACAGAGATCCTACATGAGTAGTAAGTACACAGTGACTCCTGTTGTTGACTTAACAATTTGACACTCTTGTTTATGGTGTCAGTAATCTCCCTAGACTCTAGTCATGAGTTGCCAAGGCTATGGAAGCCTCTTGAATTCTCCAACTTCGATCTTATTCCGACAGGGTCATAGTCAAAATGGAAGTTCTCTCCTCCCTTCAGAGAAAGGTACCTCCTACTTTGATGGCCCATTCTTTCTACTGGGTTCTCACTCACAGAGATCTTTCATTTAGTTTTTCTTTTTCCTTTTTTTTTTTTTTTTTTTTTTACCAGAGTGTCTTGGCTTACCATGCCTGAAATACTCTCATGGGCTTTTCAGCCAGATCTGAATGCCTTTAGGGCTGATTCTGAGGCCAGAGTGCTATTTAGGACATATGCCATTCTATGAGTCTGCTGAGTATCTCACTTCCCCTGTTGGATCGCTCTCCCCTTTATTTATTCTATTGGTTAGTATTAGCAGGCACTAGACTTGTTTATGTGATCCCTTTGATTCTTAGTCCTTTCATTATGATCAATTGTGAACTGAAATTGATCACTTGGAATAGTGAGATGGCATTGGTACATTCCACCTTGATGGGATTGATTTGGAATCCCCTGTTATGTTTCTAACTCTACCATTTGGGGCAAGTCAGCTTGAGCATGTCCCAAATTGTACATCTCTTCCCTCTCTTATCCCCACTCTTATGTTTAACAGGGATCACATTTCAGTTAAATTTCAACACTTAAGAATAACTGTGTATTAATTACAGAATTAAACCAGTCATATTAAGTAGAACAGACAAAAAAACTACTAAGAGGGATAATGTATCAAGTTGTTCATTAACAGTCAGGGCTATGCTGATCAAGTCACCATTTCTCATAGTGTCCATTTCACTTCAACAGGTTTCCTTTTTGGTGTTCAGTCAGTTGTCACCGATCAGGGAGAACATATGATATTTATCCCTTTGGGACTGGCTTATTTCACTCAGCATGATGTGTTCCAGATTCATCCATTTTGTTGCAATTGACTGGATTTCATTTTTTTTTTACTGCAGTATAGTATTCTAAAGAGTACATGTCCCATAATTTCTTTATCCAGTCTACCGTTGATGGGCATTTAGGTTGGTTCCAGGTCTTGGTTATTGTGAATTCTGCTGCAATAAACATTAGGGTGCAGACAGCTTTTTTGTTTGCCAATTTAAATTCCTTTGGGTAACTTCCAAGGAGTGGGATGGCTGGGTCAAACAGTAGGGTTATCTTCAGGTTTCTGAGGAATCTCCAGACTGACTTCCATAGTGGCTTGACCAGTTTGCATTCCCACCAACAGTGGGTTAGTGTCCCTTTTTCCGCACATCCTCGCCAGCATCTGTTGTTGGTAGATTTCTGTATGTGAGCCATTCTAACCTGGGTGAGGTGAAACGTCATTGTGGATTTGATTTGCATTTCCCTGATGCTAGTGACTCTTGAACATTTTTTTCATGTGTCTGTTGGCCATTTGGATTTCCTCTATTGAGGTCCTTGGCCCATCTCTTAAGTGGGTTGTTTGTTTTGTTTTTGTGGAGTTTCTTGATCTCTTTGTAGATTCTGGTTATTAACCCTTTATCTGTTGCGTAGTTTGCAAATATATTTTATATATTTTCCTATTCTGTCGGTTGTCTCTTCACCCTCCTGACTGTTTCTTTTGCAGTACAGAAACTTCTCAATTTGATGCAATCCCAGTAGTTGATTTGGCTTTGACTGCCTGTGCCTCCCGGGTCTTTTCCAGAAACTCTATGCCTGTGCCAATATCTTGACGGGTTTCTCCAATGTTCTCTAATAACTTGATGGTGTCAGATCATAGATTTAGGTCTTTATTCCATGTTGAGTGAATTTTTGTGTAAGGTGTAAGGTAGGGGTCTTGATTCATGTTTCTGCACATGGAAATCCAGTTTTCCCAGCAGCATTTATTGAATAGACTGT
This sequence comes from Oryctolagus cuniculus, assembly GCF_964237555.1. NCBI lineage: Eukaryota > Metazoa > Chordata > Mammalia > Lagomorpha > Leporidae > Oryctolagus > Oryctolagus cuniculus. The sequence continues at coordinate 57,507,310 of NC_091435.1, forward strand.
CCTTGCTCCAGGAATTGGTTTTAGATCCTTGATCAAATATAAGTTGGCTGTAGATGTTTGGGTTGATTTCTGGTGTTTCAATTCTGTTCCAATGGTCTATCCATCTGTTTCTGTACCAGTACCATGCTGTTTTGGTTACAACTGCCCTGTAGTATGTCCTGAAATCTGGTATTGTGATGCCTCTGGCTTTGGTTTTGTGTACAAGATTGCTTTAACTATTCGAGGTCTCTTGTGCCTCCATATGAATTTCAGCATCATTTTTGTAGATCTGAGAAGAATGTCTTTGGTATCTTGATTGGTATTGCATTGAATCTATAAATTGCTTTTGGGAGAATGGACATTTTGATGATGTTGATTCTTCCAATCCATGAGCATGAAAGATTTTTCCATTTTTTGGTATCCTCTTTTATTTCTTTCTTTAAGGTTTTGTAATTCTCATCGTAGAGATCTTTAACGTCCTTGGTTAAGTTTATTCCAAGGTATTTGATTGTTTTTGTAGCTATTGTGAATGGGATTGATCTTAGCAGTTCTTTCTCAGCCATGGCGTTGCTTGTGTATACAAGGGCTGTTGATTTTTGTGCATTGATTTTATACCCTGCCACTTTGCCAAACTCCTCTTTGAGATCCAATAGTCTCTTAGTAGCGTTCTTTGGATCCTCTAAGTAAAGAATCATATCATCTGCAAAGAGGGATAGTTTGACTTCTTCCTTCTCAATTTGTATTCCTTTAATTTCTTTTTGTTGTCGGATGGCTCTGGCTAAAACTTCCAGAAATATGTTTAATAGAAGTGGTGAGAGTGGGCATCCCTGTCTGGTGCCAGATATCAGTGGAAATGCTTCTAACTTTTCCCCATTCAATAGGATGCTGGCCGTGGGTTTTCCATAAATTGCTTTGATTATATTGAGAAATGTTCCTTCTATACCCAATTTGCTTAGGGTTTTCATCATGAAAGGGTGTTGAATTTTATCGAATGCTTTCTCTGCATCTATTGAGATAATCATATGGTTTTTCTTCTGCAGTCTGTTAATGTGGTGAATCACATTGATTGATTTGAGAATGTTGAACCATCCCTGCATACCAGGGATAAATCCCACTTGGTCTGGGTGGATGATCTTTCTGATGTGTTGTTGTATTCTATTGGTGAGAATTTTATTGAGGATTTTTGCATCTATGTTCATCAGGGATATTGGTCTATAATTTTCTTTCAGTGCTGCATCTTTCTCTGGCTTAGGGATTAAGGTGATGCTGGCTTCATAGAAAGAATTTGGGAGGGTTCCATCTTTTTCGATTGTTCTGAATATTTTGAGAAGAAATGGCATCAGTTCTTCTTTAAATGTCTGGTAGAATTCAGCAGTGAATCCATCAGGTCCTGGGCTTTTCTTTTTTGGGATTCTCTTTATTACTATATCAATTTCTGTTTCAGATTATGGGTCTATTTAGGTTTTCGATGTCTTCATGGTTCAATTTAGGTAGACTGCATGTGTCCAGGAATCTATCCATTTCTGATAGATTTTCCTGTTTGCTGGCATACAAGTCCTTGTAGTAATTTCTGATGATTGTTTTTATTTCTGTGGTGTCTGTTGTTACATTTCCTTTTTCATTTCTGATTTTATTGATTTGGGTCTTTTCTTTTTTTAGTTAGTTGGGCCAATGGGGTGTCAATTTTGTTTACTTTTTTAAAAAAAAAACCAGCTCTTCGCTTGGCTGATTTTTTGTAATTTTTTTTTTTTTTGATTCAATCCTGTTAATTTCTTCTCTGGTTTTAATTATTTCTCTTCTCCTACTAGATTTGGGTCTGGTTTGCTGCAGTTTTTCCAAGTCCTTGGGATGAGCTGAAAGCTCATTTATTTGGTACCTTTCCAATTTCTTTATATAGGCACCTATTGCTATAAACTTGCCTCTCAATACTGCCTTTGCCGCATCCCGTAAGTTTTGATACGTTGTGTTTTTATCCTCTTTTACTTCCAGAAAGTTTTTAATTTCTCTTTTGATTTCTTGAATGAACCAGTGTTCATTCAGGAGCATGTTGTTCAGTCTCCATGTGATTGCATACTTTCTAGGGTTTCCTGAGTTGCTAATTTCCAGCTTCATTCTGCTGTGGTCTGAGAAGCTGCATGGTATGATTCTAATTCTTTTAAATTTGCTGAGACTTGCTTTATGGCCTAGCATGTGATCAATCCTAGAGAAGGTTCCATGCACTGCTGAGAAGAATGTGAAGTCTGTAGATGTAGGATTGAAAGTTCTGTAGATATCTGTTAGATCCATCTGGGCAATAGTGTCGATTAAATCTGCTGTTTCTTTGTTTATCTTCTGTCCGGATGATCTGTCTATTTCTGAGAGTGGAGTATTGAAGTCCGCACATACTATTGTATTGGAATCTAAGTCTCCCTTTAAGTCCCTTAACATACCATTTAAATAGACCGGTCCCCTGTAATTAGGTGCATATGCATTTATAATAGTTACATCTTCCTGTTGAATTGAACCCTTAATCATTATATAGTGCCCCTCTTTGTCTCTCTTAACAGTTTTTGTATTAAAGTTTATTATGTCTGATATTAATATGGCTACACCTGCTTTTTTTTGGTTTCTGTTGGCATGGAATACTTTTTCCAACCTTTCACTTTCAGTCTGCATGCATCTTTGTTAGAGAGATGTGTTTCTTGTAGGCAGCAAATAGTTGGGTTTTGTTCCTTAAGCTAATCAGCCAATCGGTGTCTTTTAACTGAAGCGTTAAGTCCATTAACGTTTAATGTGACTATTGATACATAGTGACTTTGCCCTGCCATTTTCCCGGAGATATTTTCTAGTATATAATTTGAGCTTCCCATGCTCTTTTACTGGTAGGTTTTCTTCCTTTCCCTTCTTTCATATTGATGGCCGTGTTTCTGTGTTTCTGAGTGTAGCACATCTTTAAGTATCTTTTGCAGGGCCAGACGAGTGGCCACAAAGTCTTTCAATTTCTGTTTGCTATGAAAGGTCTTTATTTCACCTTCATTCACAAATGAGAGCTTAGCAGGATATAATATTCTGGGCTGGCAGTTGTTCTCTCTTAGCACCTGTGCTATGTCTCGCCATTCCCTCCTAGCCTGTAGTGTTTCTGATGAGAAGTCTGCTGTGAGTCTAATTGGAGATCCTCTGAGAGTAATCTGACGTTTCTCTCTTGCACATTTTAGGATCTTTTCTTTATGTTTCACTGTGGTGAGTTTAATTACAACATGTCGTGTTGAGGATCTCTTTTGGTCATGTTCATTGGGGGTTCTATGAGCTTCCTGTACTAGGATGTCTCTGTCATTCTCCAAACCTGGAAAGTTCTCTGCTAGTATCTCACTAAAAAGGCCTTCTAATCCTTTCTCTCTCTCCATGCCTTCAGGAACTCCTAGAACTCGAATGTTAGTTTTTTTTAATAGTATCCTGTAGATTCCCAACAATATTTTTTAGATTTCTAAATTCCTCTTCTTTTCTTTGGTTTGACTGTATGTTTTCCTGTGCTCTGTCTCCTAAGTCCAGTATTCTCTCTTCTGTTTCACTGACTCTGTTTTTTAGACTTTCCAATGTGTTTGTCATTTGATCTATTGAGCTCTTCATTTCATTTTGATTTCTTTTCACTATCACACTTTCCTGTTCTACTAGTTTCTGCGTTTCATTTTGATTCTTCCTTGAAATTTCATTTTCACAAGAGAGATTTTCAATCCTTTCCGATAAGGATTTCTGTAGTTCAAGGATTTGCTTTTGAAAACTTCTTAATGTTCTTATCATAAATTTTTTTGAAATTCGTATCTTGCATTTCTTCTATCTCATCATCTTCATAATCTTGGCTTGGGGTGTTTTGTTTATTTGGAGGCGTCATAGTGTCATTGTTGATCTTGTTTCCTCGATTTTTTGTTGTTTGGCATTGTTAATTCTTCTTCCCTCACTGTGAGTTTTTTTTTTTTTTTTCTATGTGTTAAGTGGACTGCCTGCTGTTGGAGGAGCCTTGGAGGCTTGAGATGGGTGTGGCCTGAGAGCTCTGCTTGGTTCTTCCGGGTTACAGGTGTGCAAAGGTGACACCCTCAGGCTATGCGTGGTAAATCTCTCTCTTTTTATTGATTTATTTATTTTATTTTTTATTCAGGAGGTAAGTAATACTGCACGGCTGAGCAGAATTGATGGTATTTAGCTTCCGATCTCTGGCTTCTACCCACAGAGTCTGTGGCGGTTCAGTTTCTGCTGCGGACTCCCACTGGGTTGCCTGTGCTACTGAATTGTACCTTAGCTCTCCCCTTTGGTTATGTATATCCCAAGTGGGGCCTGCTCTTTGTCTCTTGCTCACCTTTGGAAGGTTGGTGGAGAGAGAAACTTGTTTGTACCAGTACCCCCCCCCACCTTTTTTTTTTCTCCTGTAGTCAGTCTGGTGAACTTTCCTGCCTCAAAGCCGACTTCCCTCTAGATTCTGTCTGCCGTTTCCCCACCAGTGTCTCCGGTTACTGAACTCACCTCCCCCTCCAGCGCCGATGTGTGGACTCAGAGCCCTGGGCGTCCCTCCTCTCCCCGTTGGTGTCTGTGTGACATCCACTTCCCTTCCCGCACTGGCGCACAGACCCTGCAGCTCCCGCAGCTTGGCTTCCACACGGTGGGCAACCTTGCTCTCCCAGTAGGTCCTCCAAGTCACAGCCACTAGATCCAGAAGAGTTTCCTCTGCAATTTTTTCCTGATCCTTTTTCTGAGGCTACCGTAACTCCACTTTTATTAAACTAAATTTTCCCGGACTATCGGTGCACGCCCTCACTATTCCGCCATCTTCCCCCCAACTTATCTTTGATAAAAGAGCTACAATTATTCCCTGGAGCAAGGAAAGTCTCTTTAAAAATTGTTGCTGGGGAAACTGGATCTACACATACACAAGTATGAAATCCACTCAAAATGGATAAAACCTAAATCTACAACCTGATACCATCAAATCATTAAAGAACATGATGGAAACTCTCGAAGATATTGGCATAGGCAAAGATGTTTTTGAAAAAGACCCCAGAGCCACAGGCCATCAAGGCCAAAATTAACATTTGCGATTATATCAAGCTGAGAAGATTCTGCACTGTAAAAGTAACGCTAAGCAAGGTTTGCTTTAGCTATTTGGGATCTCTTGTGTTTATATATGAATTTTAGCATTGTTTTATCTAGATCTGAGAAGAGTGTCATTGGTATTTTGATTGGGATTGTGTTGCATCTGTAAATTGCTTTTGGTATTGTGGACAATTTGATGATATTAATTCTTATAACCCATAAACATGGAAGATTTTTTCATCATTTGTGTGTGTGTGTCTTCTATGTCTTTCTTTAATGTTTTGTAACTTTCATTGTATAGATCTTTCACCTTCTTGGTTAAATTTATCCCAAGGTATTTAAATTGTTTTGTTGCTGTTGTAGATGGGACTGATTTTGTAAGTTCTTTCTGAGCCATAACATTGTCTGTGTATACAAAGGCTATTAATTTTTGTGTGTTAATTTTATATCCTGAACCTTTACCAAACTCTTATGAGTTCTAGCAGTCTCTTAATGGAGTGCTTTGAATCCCTATATATAGAATCAAGTTGGTTAATTTGACTTCCTCCTTTCTAATTTGTATCCATTTGATTTCTTTTTCTTGCCCAGTTGCTTTGGCTAAAACTTCCAGGGTTATATTGAGCAGCAATGGTGAAAGTTGGCCTCCTTTTCTGGTTCCGAATCTTAGTGGAAATGCTTCTAACTTTTATCCATTCAGTATGATTCTGGCTGTGGATTTATCATACATATTTCCTTTTTCTGGTCCCTATTTTCTGGAACAAGATTGCTCATCTACTTTATCAAATTCTCTGTATAAAGGGACAGAGCAATAAAAGTGCTAGACATTGACCATTTACCTTGTGAATCTTGTATCTCCTACTGAATTAGAACACTGTTCAGGGTCTGATTATAGCAGAGACATTATAATAGAGCAATGAATCATGTTGGGAACCTGAGCCTCCAGTTAAATTTTCAGCTTCTTTACTTCATATATAGCTTATTGATTATTTTAAGGACTAAATGACATTGTGTGTGTGTGTGTGTGTGTAGAGCAAGAGAGAGGAGAGGATTAAATCAACACCTAGGATACAGTAAGTATTCCGTAATTATTAGCTTTTTGTTTGTTTGTTTGTTAGAGTTGTGTGAATGAAATAGTTCTCAATATTTATAAGGCTTGAATATAATAGGCCCATATTTAAGTAATGATATGTGGAGAAGTTTTCATCCTGGCAGATTAATAAGTCCTTTGTAAGGCATAGGTGAACATCCTGTGCTCGGGACTCCTACGTTTCAAGATGAAGAGAAAGATACTTTAAATGGGACAGGAGGAAGAGACAATGTCTTAGTCTATTTTCTGTTGCTCTAATAAAATACTTGAGACTAGTTACTTTATAAAGAATTGAATCTTACTTATCTCATGGTTCTAAATACTGGGAAGTCTAAGAACATGGCACTGGCAATGGTGAGAGCTTTTGATGTACCATAACCTGGCAGAGGGCATCACATGGTGAGACACAGCAAGCATGGCTCAGCTCAGGTCTCCCTGTAACTTCTTATAAAGCCACCAAGTTCTCACTCAGTTGACATTATCTAATTCCCAATATCTACCAAAGGCTTATCCTTCAAATATCATTAACATATGAATTTGGGTAGTAAGTTTGAACATTATTTTTGGACATTCAAAAAATGGCATAAGAGAAGAGTAAGATTGAGATACAATCTGCCACATGGCGAGTTCAAAGAAAGGGAAGACAGAATACTTGATGCTTCAGACAAATGTTTGGGAGAAGATACACACATAATGGAGATTTTATTCTTGTGAAATACTAATCCGTGGAGTGTGGTACTTCTCCTTGGGCCACAACTGTTTTCAATCAAATGAAAAAACTTATAATTTGTAAAACAGAATTTCTAATGTAAACAGGAGAAGGGACTGAGTCTAAAGCAAAACATATGCTGTTGGGTTACATAAAAATTTAGTGAAAGCCTATCATTTAGTAAGAGTTTGTAATTCCAATTTTGAAGGCAGGTGGTGGAAACAGCTCAAGTTAGTGATGTTTTCAACAGAACACCATGTTCTTTACTGAATATTGAAATTTGTCAAAACAGTTAATTCTGTTTTTTGAACTATGAAAAATTTGTGGCAAAAATATGATTATACACTAAATATGTTATACAAAGTCAGGACTGTTGGGATTTATATTCAAGAATATCTTCTTGTGTTAAGTACAACTTCCCCATTATTATTTCTTCATCCTGGTTTGTTTATTTCATTACCTGACAGCTCACTGCCTGTTGGTAGGAACAGAAAGTACCAATATCCATCACAGAACTTCTCATACTCTCTTATAATTGCCTCGTTAGTTGGTTTCCAAGCTTAGACTGACTTCTTGCACATGTAAACTAAGTGAAATTTTCAGAGAAAAATCTACATTGCACAGATTTGAGCCAACCAGGTGTGTCTGTGCTGTGAACAGCTAACAAAGTGACCTCAGCACGACCCTCACCTCCTTAACAAAGATTCCTGCTCCAGAAAAGAAAAAGTGGGATGAAAGGAGTCATATTTATGTCCAAAGTCCATTACAGGAAACTAGTCACCCAAATACTTACCTCCTCATTCATATAGATAATCCCAAATACATAGAATGTATCACCTTGTAATCGGTTACCAAGCTTGTTGGAAGTCACGGGAGGTACTCATTTATCTCTTTTTATTTTTTTTTAAAGATTTTATTTATTTATTTGAGAGAGAGAGTTACAGACAGTGAGAGGGAGAGACAGAGAGAAAGGTCTTCCATCCACTGGTTCCCTCCTGAAATGGCCACAATGGCCAGAGCTGCGCCAATCCAAAGCCAGGAACCAGGTGCTTCTTCCGGTCTCCCACACAGGTGCAGGGGCCCAAGGACTTGAGCTATGCTCTACTGCTTTCCCAGGCCATAGCAGAGAGCTGGATCGGAAAAGGAGCAGCCAGGACTAGAATCGGAGCCCATATGGGATGATGGCGCCGCTGGCGGAGGATTAATCTACCGTGCCACAGTGCCGGTCCCCATTTGTCTCTTTTTAAAATATGTTTTTTATTATTTATTTGAAAGTTAGTGTTGAGAGAGAGAGAGAGAGAGAGAGAGAGAGAGAATCTTCCATCTGCTTGTTCATTCCCCAAATGGCTGCAACTGCCAGGGCTGGACCAAACTGAAGCTGGGTTCCAGGGGCATTTTCCACATGGGTGCAGGGGCTCAAGCAATTGAAGCAATTGGATTATTTTATGCCAATTTCCTAGGAATATTGGTAGCGAACTGTATCCAAAGCAGAGCAGCCAGGTGGTGGTTTTACCTGCTATTCCACAACACCAGCCCCCAGAACTCATCTCTTGATAGCAAATATATAGAGGTATTTTGACTAAATGTATTTTGCAGACCTGATTTTCTGCTTGTGTTCAAGCAGGATAGAAATCTGAGTTGTAACAGATGAATAGGACAGTCCACCCTGGCTTAATGTCTGACAGACTGCCTGGGCCAAATCCTCATTCTAACTGATTAAACTGTTTATCTTATTCTTCAAGCAGACTTTGATTTTTTCTGTTGACAGAGAGCAGGACTGTATTCTTTTATTTTGTATTCTCAGTGCAGCAAAGTGTCTTCCATAAAGTGCTTTATAAATGCTGCTAGCATGACTGTTAGTAGCTCAGATCAAGATTTTGCTTATGAAACATCAGTTTTCCTGAAGAAAAACAATTGGTGTAGTAGAGTCAAACTCTGAATGAAGAGCCTCAGGAAGAAGCTTCTGTGATTAAAGTGCCATTGGTTATCTATTCCAGCAGGAACTCCAGGAAGACTTAGCAGGCTGTCATACATTGTTGTGATTTGCAAGGCTTACTTTGGGTCTAGAATCCCATAACTAAGCAAACAAGGAAAACATCTCTAGAGAAAAAGACATGGAACTCACAGGTTACATGGGAGGAGTCCTGTAATTTAACAAAAGATACCCAACACTCTATCCAAAATACTCATGCAGCTTAATTATGGAAATTATATTATTTTTGACTTCATTTTCTGTCAGAAAAGGTAAACAAATATTTCGAGGGAGCTCAGCCTTACATGTGGACTAAAGAAAAATCTATCTATAAGAATACATAGCTGGCTGGCGCTGAGGCTCACTAGGCTAATCTTCCACCTGCGGCTCCGGCACCACAGGTTCTAGTCCCAGTTGGGGCGCCGGTTCTGTCCCGGTTGCTCCTCTTCCAGTCCAGCTCTCTGCTGTGGCCTGGGAAGGCAGTGGAAGATGGCCCAAGTGCTTGGCCCTGCACCCGCATGGGAGACCAGGAGGAAGCACCTGGCTCCCGGCTTTGGATCAGTGCAGCGCGCCGGCCTTAGCGGCCATTGAGGGGTGAACCAACGGAAGGAAGACCTTTCTCTCTGTCTCTCTCTCTCTCTCACTGTCTACTCTGCCTGTAAAAAAAAAAAAAAAAAAAAAAAAAAAAAAAAAAAAAAGGATACATAGCTTATCTTTTCTTTTGTTTCTAGCTTGATGAATTGCATTTCCCATTTAATATTGCTGATTTGATGCTAATTGCACATGTTGAGTTCTAAAAATTTTTGGACCTTTTTCTGTCTATTTCTGCCATAGGGTATCAAGATATGAGCTTATAGATGTAGTGTTACATCATGTGAAAAGGTATGAGATATGGAACCAATGAAGCATGGAAACAGCCTGCCTTCTAACAGAAGCTCAAACTTCTATTTTAACTTCTACCTTTAACTTCCACATACTTGCGCCTTCTATTTAATTTTTCATGATTGGCCCTCTCTGTTAGGCACTGAATGTTTGTGTCCCTCCAAAATTTCCATGCAGGATTCTAAATCCAAATGTAATGGTATTAGAGATAGGGCTTTGGGGAGGTAATTAGGTTTAGATGAGGTCCCGAATGTGTGGTCCTCATGATGGTATTAGCACTCTTAGAGGAGAGTACAGACAGTTTGGTCCTCACTCACCCTTTGCATGTGATGATGAGCAGAAGGTTGCCCTCTGCAAGTGAGGAAGATGATATTCACCAAAACTGCACTCTGCTGGCATCCTGATCTTGGGCTTTGTAGCATCCCAAACTATGGGAATCAAAGCCTCTTTTTAAGCCACGCAGTACCATTTTTGATTCTCAAGTCAGTCTTCAATTCTCAGTTCAAGCATCATTGTCATCATCTCTGTGTGTGTTTCTGTGTGCATCTAAATGGGGAAATTTTATCTTAAAATATGTTTCAAATAATAATGTATATTTACTCTAAAAGTTGTGATAGATATATAACAAAATATGGAACCAGCTCCCTGCTCTACATAGTCCTGTCAGGAGTAAGCTGCTCAGAAGTGGCTTTATATAAGGTAAGGAAACTTGGGCTTCATGGGCTCTTATTGCACAGGTTCCTCCCCTATCTCCATAGATATCTTTCCAATGTGTTACCATTATGTTTGTTTTATATATTTGCAATTTTAAAACACTTTACAAATTGCATAAGTTTCAAGGACCTACAAAACTTAAATATGCCCTCTGCTTTTGCAATCTTTACATACCACATGACTATCTTCATTATCAGAACGGAGAGTATCATGCTGTCTTGCTTTTCCCCTTCCTCCACTGCAGCAAAAAATGTACAGGTCATCAAGTTGCACACAGTGGGTGTGATAAATTCAGGAATGAATGAACCTCAGTAGTCTTGAGGATTGTTAAGAAGAATTAGAGAAAGGTACAGTAAATGTAAGTATATCATATGGTTGTTGTATTTACATTTGTGTATAATGTGGCCTTCGTGGTACACAATTCTAATGTGTTCACTTAGTTTTCTACCTGTACACTAATCAACATATATATATATATATATTATTCAATACGTTGAGTGAGAAAAAAAAGGAAAAAACAAAACCATGACTTGTAGTATTGTGACAGTGTAGATTAGATTTCTAGCTCTGCAGATTATGAACATCTGTTCTGTCCAATAGAACTTCATTCAATAAAGGAATTTCCTGTAATTTTACGCTATTCCAGATTGTCTGGATTGGTCACATGTGATTACTTGGTTTGTGGAATTTGGCTAGTGTGATTAAGAAAGTAGATTTTAGATTCCACCTAATTGTAATTTTTTGAACTGAAGATATTTAAATTTAAGTCACATGTGCTAGTGGCTGCCACATTAGACAGCACCACTCTAGAGAATTATTAACAGTATGATCTCTTTGGGAGGATTTAATTGAGGAAAGCAACATGTCAGTTATAATAAATGATGAAGGATCAACTTAGGATAACATTGTTGTCCACTCTTGTAGCAGAAAATTTGTAGAACATTTTTAGTTTGCATGCATATTTGGGAATGGAATTCAAGGCACAGCACTAAAATAACTTGGAAAGACAATTTCAAAGGAAATGGTAATACTTCATTAAGAAAAAAAGGCTATACTGAAATTAAGGCAGAGGAAAAAGCAATCCTTTCAAAGGTGAAAGAGTCAAGAATCCACAGTAAAGTGTTTCTTTCATTTGTCTAGAGAATAGAGGGAGAACAAAAGCAAACAATTAGGAAGGCTAAGTACTGTGCCAGGAGTCTCCTAGTTTCTCAGAGTGCAGGCATTTATGTGGGAAGGGGCAATGACTACAAAAACACTGATTTGAAAAGGTATGAGCCAGCAGGGATCTGTGATCCAAAACACTAGCTCCACTATGATCTCACAGATCTCTGGACTTTGCAAATTGGGCTATTTATTTTGCTGATATCAAAGGAAACATTCCAAACTATTTGCTCAATATGGTCAACCCTTTGAAGTTATTACTTGGTGCTTCCTGGTTGAAAAGGAAAAAGAAATACAAACTGAAACCATCCCAGACCTCTCTATATTACAATTCATGAGTGGCAAGTTATGGATGTAAATTCTTTAAAAAGAAGAAAATATATCCCCAGGATGCAAATTAAATTGTGTCCCTGAAATCCTCATTTTGTATTATTTTAGAAAGTTCCTGCATCTTCCTTTGCTATTTAGCATATATTTATGTTATTTCATTGGAGAGGGTGGGCTTTTTGTTTAGAAGATGAATTTCTTTCACATGCAGTTCTTGGAACTTATTTTAGCAATTTAAATATTGTTCTTTAACAAGATGAATATGTCAACATGCCTTTTTGACTGCAAAGGAGGAAAAAAAAGCGTATTTTGTTGAACTATCCCTTATTACATATTATTGTTGTTTAAATCATTAAGCATAAGAAAAATTATCTCATTATTTGACTACTTATTCATAAAACTGCATGTAGCATATCCTAAAGAGCACATAAAACTGTTCTGCATGGGCTAAACTGTAATTCCACATGTGCCTTGCTTCCTAAGGTATAAAAGGCATGAGGACAGTCATGATGTGGGTTCACAATTCTTTCTTAGCCTAGTTTGTGGACTAAAATAAATGACAGAAAGAGCATCAGATATCTTGGAGAAGAAGAATCTGAGTTTTTTGAGTGAGAGCAAACTGCCTAATGGTAGATTCTAGCTGAGGTTTGCTTAATTTTAAAACTGATCTACATTTTAAGTTTTTTTTTTAACCAAAGTAATACATGAACACTAAAGAAAATTACAGTAGAATATAAGTTGCTAATACATTTTGGTGAATTTGTTATCTGTACCCCCATTTTTATGGCAGCTCAATTCACAATAGCTAGGATAAGGAATCAACCAATATGTCCATCAGCTAAAGACTGGATAAAGAAAATATGGGATATTTACATCATGAAATACTACACAGTGCTAAAGAAAAAGAATATCTTTCAATTATATTTAGGCTATTTAAATACTTGTCTAATTTATCATGAAAGGAATACAATGTTTCCAACTGTTTTATAATCTATAGACGCATTTTTTTCTGACTATAGAGGGTATTTAACAAAGTTCATGGAAAATAGAATTGAAAGATAAATTTATTCTGGTGAAAATAATTTGATATACATGCATAGTTTCTTTTTATTTTTCCTGTTTTCATGAACTTGTCGCTCCCCCTCTTCGCGGAGGAATGACACTAGACCCTGCGTTGTTCTTTCGTCTGCTCGGCCCTCCCCGGGTTTGCTGCTGGTTCTTCCCGGGTTGGCTACTGACCCTTCCATCTCCGTGGAAGGGCAGTTCCCCCTGCCACTTTCCCCACTTCCGCGGGGGAGCGGCACACCACCGGCCAGCTCTCTCGGGGGCTGCACAGGTGTTCCTTCAGATAGATGTTCCTGGTGCATGTTGTCTCTCTCCTCCTTTATAGTCCTCTTCCACCAATCCCAACTCTGCTGCCCACACGCTGAGTACGCTGCTCTCCTCCAATCAGAAGCAGGATCAGCTCCTGCAGGTCATCACTTAAGTTGGCGAGAGGCAGCTGCGTAGAAGTTGTTACTCCCTTCTCAGCGCCATATTGTGGGAGAGCAGATGCATAGAATAAGTCTTAATTCCAGTAACAGTCTAGTCCGAGTTGCTCCCCACAGAACTCTTCAAAGGCTTCACATGTATGTCGATTTCAAAATTTTGCACCAAAATAAGGTTATTTCCTAATTATACTTCCCATGAAATTTAAAAAAAAAAATTGATTTATTTCAAAGGCAGAAAGACAGAGAGAGACAAACAGACAGAGATTTTCCATTTGTCACTTCATTCCTCAAATGCTGTCAATATCCAGGGCTGAGAACAGTTGAAGCCACGTGCCTAGGATTCAGTGTAGGTTTCCTGTGTGGGTGGCAGGTACCCAAGTACTTCAGCCTCCATCTTCTGCCTCCCCTAGCGAGCATTAGCAGAGATCTAGAATCAGGAGGGGATTGAGGATTCCAAACGCAGTCACATGACATAGGATGCAGGTGTCCCAGGCGGCATCTTAAATGCTCTGCTGCATGTGGCCCCTTCATGAACTCTTTCATATGCTCTTGTATCTTGTTAACAAAATCCAATGTAACTGCACTGCTAACACAAAGATTCAAGGAATTATCTAGTTTATGAATTATTCACAACTTTTCATGTTTGAAATTCTGCCTGTTATAAAATTCAACAGGAGTTTATTAAGACAAGTAAGATTAAGTCAAATCAATGGGCTTTATAAAGTTCATGGAAAGTAGAATTAAAAGACAATGCTCATTTTCCAAGAATTTTTTGTTTCCACTTATAGTTGATTCAGCTTTTCTAAAAGAGAAGTAATGCTAATTTAGATTGCACTTTAACTATGTTTAAATTCTCAGACTCATTGTAGAGTTCCCAAGTTCATAGCTATAGCCAGAAATCTTAAATAAATAGATACAGCAGAGAAAGTTAGATGCAGAAAGGCAAACCCATTAGGTTTTGGGGACAGAAGGTGGGGCGCATGTCTCAGCATCCTGAAAAATGAAGCAGTGATTGCAAAGAGAAACAGAATCCTGCTGGTTTCAATGTTTCTTGGACAATGTGGACTTTTTTTTTTTTGAGGCAACAGCCTCAAATAGTCATATGAATTTTGAATTATCTAAAGAGGTTGTACCTCAGTAGGCAAGGAAAAGTTAGGAATATTTGAAAGATCAGAGAAAGCAGGGGAAGGAAACAATTTCCTGATAAGAGGAATGGAACAGGATCAAATGTACTGAAAGTGTCAAAGAAATAAAGAAAGAGACAACTATATCAGATTTGATGAGAAAATTGTCCTTTAAAATCTTAAAAGAGGACAGATTTAGTAAAATTGTGAAAATTTAAAACAAGTTATTAAAATGTGAGTTTAGATAATGAATGGTGGCAGTGAATATAGGTTACATATTGGAGACTCTGAAATGCAGAAGGAAGTAGAGAACTAAAAGAAGCTATAGGAGGCAATACTATTCATAAAATACTTGTTAGAATGAAGACTATTAGTTGTTCTCTTACTACTGTAAGAAATTACCAAAAACTTAATGACTAAAAGTTATATTCACATTTTTGTAGGTTAGATGACTAACATGTGTTGTAGGGCTAAAATTAAGGGCTGCATTACCTTTGTAGGCTTGGGGAATATGTCCCCATGATTGATTGCCTGTGCTTCTGGAGTCTTTGTCTATGCCAATGTCTTGCAGAGTTTCTCCAATGTTCTCTAATGATTTAAAGCTATTGGGTTATAGATTTAATTTCTCATCCACTTGAATGGATTTTTGTGTATGGTGTAAGATATGGGTCTTGTTTCATCCTTCTGCTTGTGGAGATCCAGTTTTCACAAAACTATTTGTTAAAAGAGAATGTCCTTCCTCCAAGGATTGAGTTTATCTCCTTTGTAAAAAATAAGTTGGTTGTCACTGTATGGATTTATTTCTGTAGTTTCTATTTTGTTCCATTGGTCTACAAGTCAGTTTTTGTGCCAGTACCATGCTGTTTTGAATGCAACTGCCCTATAGTATGTTTTTAAATCAGATACTGTGATATCTCAGGCTTTGGTTTTGCTGAATAAGATTGTTTAAGCTATTTGGGATCTCTTGTGCTGCCATATGAATTTTAGCATTTTTTCTAGATCTGTGAAGAATGTCATTCATATTTTGGTTGGGATCACATTGAATCTGTAAATTGCTTTTGGTAGTATGGACATTTTGATGATGTTGATTTATCCAATCCATGAACATGGAAGATTTTTCCATTTTTAGATGTCTTTTTCTACTTCATTTTTTTAGAGTTTTATAATATTCATCATGAAAATCTTTGACATCCTTGGTTAAATTTATTCCAAGTTATTTGACTCCTTTTGGGGTGATTGTGAATGGGACTATCTTAAAAGTTTTTTCTCAGCCATGACATTGTCTGTGTGTATACAAAAGCTATTGCTTTTTCTGTGTTGATTTTATTTCTTATCATTTTACCAAACTCTTCTATGAGTTCCAATAGTCTCTTAGTGGAGTCTTTTGGATCACCTATATATAAGATCATGTCATCTGCAAATAGGGATAGTTTGATTTCCTCCTTTCCAATTTGTGTCCTTTGGATTCTTTTTCTTGCCTAATGACTCTAGCCAAATCTCTCAAGACTATAGTAAATAGCAATGGTGAGAGTGTGCATCCTTTTCTGGTTTCAGAAATGAGGGGGAATGCTTCCAGCTTTTCTATTGCAATATTCCATAGGATGTTGGCCATGCGTTTGTCATAAATCGCCTTGATTGTGGTCAGGAATTTTCCTTCAATACCCAATTTGCTTAAGGTTTTCATCATGAAAGGATGTTGTATTTTATTAAGTGCTTTCTCTGCATCTATTGATAAAACAATATGGTTTTTGTTCTTCATTGTGTTAATGTGAGGTATCACATTGATTGATTTGCAAATGTTGAACCAGGGATAAATCTCACTTGATCTGGGTGAATAATCTTACTGATGTGTTTTTGGGTTTGATTAGTTAATATTTTATTGAGGATTTTTGTATCTATGTTAATCAAGGATATTAGTCACTAGTTCTCTTTATGTGTGGCATCTTTTTCAGGTTTAGGCAATAAGATGATGCAGGCTTCATAGGGGGAGTTTGGGAGTATTCCTTCCATTTCAATTGTTTTGAATAGCTTGAGAGGAATTGGAATTAGTTATTCTTGAAATTTCTGGTAGAATTCAGCAGTGAAGCCATCAAATCCTTTTTTTTTTCTTTGCTGGAAGGGTCTTTAATACTTATTCAATTTCTGTATTGGTAATAACCAATTGGTCTGTTTAGGATTTCTATGTCTTCATGGCTCAAGTTTGTTAGATTGCATGTTCCCAGGAATCTTAATTTCTTCTAGGTTTCCCAATTTGTTGGTGTTCTACTCTTTGTATTAATTCCTGATGATTCTTTTTATTTTCTGTGGTATCTGTTACATTTCTTTTTTCATCTCTGATTTTATTGATTTGGGTCTTCTCTCTCTTTTTTTGTTAGTTGTGCCAATGGTGTATAAATTTTGTTTGTTTTTTTCAAAAACCAGCTCTTCATTTCACTGATCTTTTGTATTTTTTGTTTCAGTTTTGTTTATTTCTTCTCTAATTTTAATTATTTCTTTCCTCCTACTAATTTTGGTTTGGTTTGTTATTTTTCTAGACCCTTGAGATGCATTGATAGCTGATTTGCTTGTTACTTTACCAATTTCTTGATGTAGGCACCAATTGCTATAAACTTCCCTCTTAGCACTGCTTTTGTTATATACCATAAGTCTTGATATAATGTGTTGTTATCTTAATCAGTTTCCAGAATTTTTTTCATTTCTCTTTTGATTTCTTCTGTGATCCAATATTGTTTTGGGAGCATGTTGTTTCATCTCCATGTGTTTGCATATGATCTAGAGCTTCTTGCATTGTTGATTTCCAGCTTTATTCCAATGTGGTCAGTGAAGATGCATTGTATGATTTTGGTTTTCTTGAATTTTCGAGACTTGCATTATGGCCGACAGTATGGTCTATCCTAGAGAAAGTCTCATGCACTGATGAGTAGAATGTGCATTCTGCCACTGTGGGGTGCTAAGTTCTTCAGAGATCCATTAGGTACATAATCAACATTAATTCTGTTGTTTCCTTGCTGATTTTCTGTCTGATCTGCCTATTGTTGAAAATGGGGTAGTGAAGGCCTTTGTTATTGTTGTATTGGAGTCTATGTTTCCCTTTAGATCCATTAACAATTTTTTTAAACAGTTACAAGCCCTGTAGTTGGGTGCAAACATGTTGATGATAGTCACATCTTCCTGTTGAATTGATCCCTTAATCATTACATAGAGCCCTTCTTAGACTTTTTATTATGTTTTATGTTAAAGTCTATTTTGTCTGATATTAGGGTGGTGACACCAACACTTTTTCATTTCTTTCAGCATGGAATATCTTTTTCCATACTTTCACATTCAGTCTGTGTTGGTGAGATGTGTTTCTCACAGGCAGCAAATAGACAGATCTTATTTCATTTTTTTTCTTTTATTATTTTTTTGACAGGAAGAATGGACAGTGAGAGAGAGAGAGACAGAGAGAAAGGTCTTCCTTTGCTGTTGGTTTACCCTCTAATGGCCGGCGCGGCCGGCACGCTGCGGCTGGCGCACCGCGCTGATCTGAGGGCAGGAGCCAGGTACTTACCCTGGTCTCCCATGGGGTGTAGGGCCCAAGTACTTGGGCCATCCTCCACTGCACTCCCTGGCCACAGCAGAGAGCTGGCCTGGAAGAGGGGCAACCGGGACAGAATCGGGCGCCCCGACCAGGACTAGAACCCGGTGTGCTGGTGCTGCAAGGCGGAGGATTAGCCTAGTGAGCCACGGTGCCGGCCCAGATCTTATTTCTTAATCCATTAAGCCAGTTGTGTCATTTAACTGGAGAGTTGAGGTCATTTATATTCAAGGTGAATATTCATAAGTAACAACTTGGCCCTGCCATTTTTCCAGAAATATTCCTATTGTTTACTTTGGATTTCTTTTGTACTTCTACAGGGAAATTTTCTTCCTTCTCATTCTTTCTTAATGATGGCTATTTTTCTGTGTTTCTGTGTGTAGCACATCTTTAAGCATTTTTTGTAAGGCTGATCCAGTGGTAACAGATTTTTTCAATTTCTGTTTGTTATGGAAGGTGTTTATTTCACCTTCATGAATAAATGAGAGTTTTGAAGGGCACAGTATTCTGAGTTGATAGTTTTTTTTTTCTTAAGACTTGGTCTATGTCTTGCCGTTCCCTTCTAACCTGTAGGGTTTCTGATGATAATTCAGCTGTGAGTCTGAGATCCTCTGAAAGTAATATGGCTTTTCTCTTGTGGAAAGTTTGACTACAATGTGTCATGGTGAAGATCTTTTCTCATCATGTCTGTTAGGAGTTCTATGTGCTTCCTGTTCTTGGATATCCCTTTCTTTCTCTAAATTGGGGGAATTTTCTGTAATTATTTCACCGAATAGGCCTCCTAGCCCATTCTCTTTTGCCATACCTTCAGGAACTCCTAAATCCCACACATTGAGTCATTTGATAGTATCCCATAAATCTCCAAAACTGTTTTCAAATTTTCTAATTCTAATTTCTTTTTAGTTTTTTGGTCTGACTGTAAATTTCCAAAGATTTTTATTTTAGTTTAGATATTCTATGTCCTGCCATGGCAAGTATGCTGTTAAGACTTTCCACCCCCTTTTTTATTTGATCTATTGAATTCTTCATATCAATTTTATGGACAATTTTTTTCATGCCATGTATGATTTTCTTTAATTTGTGGATTTGCTTCTGATTGCTTTTGAGTAATCCTCTGGTTCATTTTTTTAATTCCGTTTTCTGCATTTCTTCAACCTGTTCTTCTTTGCAATCTAATATTCAAATATTGCTGTGTTCCTTTGGATGGCTCATGGAGTCTACCTTATTCTTGTTTCTTGAATTTCTGCATTTGTTTTTAAGCATTTGTGGAGTTGATTTTTCTTTTTTTCTTCTGATGGCTTTTATCTTTGAGCTATCTTTTATCTTTGAGCTTTTATCTGTGGCTTTTTCAATGAATACTAAGAGGTGTGTGGTGAGTGTGGCCAGGGAGCTCTGGTCAGTGCCCTAATGTGGAGAAACTATCCAGGGTAACACTCAAGTTGAGTGTGGTTGACCTCAATACCCAGCTACACTCTGCACCTTCTCATGTAACCAATAAGTCCCCATGGTGTCAGCACACAAGATTCCCACAGTTGCCAGGTTCAAGAGTTTCTCTATGCCTTGCCAGCCTGTCCAGTCAACAGAGAGGCAGATGTTCCCTGAGACAGTTCTGCCTAGGTATTTTCACCCTGGGAGGCTGTGGGTGCCTCATAGTTCCATGTGGCTGTCCAGCTACTTCCCAACCAAGCTCAAAGTCAGTATAGACTGTAGAACATTCCTTACACTAGAATCTCTGGATCACACGCACACACAAGAGCTGCTGGCTGAACATCGCTGGCTGCCCACCTCTGTTGCCAGTTAGGCACCCTGTCTTTCAGCTGCTGTGTGCGTACACAATGGCTTCCTTTGCTGCCCCCTAACACAAAATAGAACCCACCCTCTCTTAGCTTGGCAGTGGGTACTGTTGTGGCGAAGCTGTGGCAAGAGAAACATGCCCCTCTACTTCCACTGGGTCCATGGGCAACCATCAGCAACTGCCAGCCCCCAGGGCTCCAGTGTGGACCCAGGCCATGTGCTCCCTACAGCGATTTCACCGCAGGTTGCACAGCGGGGTCTCTCCTCCATCTCCAGGCTCGTGGCCACCGCAGCTGTGCTTGTGCATCTTGCTGCACATCTGCACCCTCCACACAGATCCACGGCTGCGTTCCTCCTCCTCTCGTAGGACTTCCAAGGTGGCTTCCTCTCCAGTTGTCTTCTTAGAGTGCACTTCCTACACTTTTTTTTTTTTTTAAACTGTTTATCCTTAGCCCCGTGCATCATCTCACTCCCTAATTCTCCATCTTGGGATACTCACCTGACCTGTTATGGACCTATGGAAACCACATGCCATTTCTGTCCTGGTAAGCACTTATGGAGACCAGCTCTTTTAAGAAACCATGTGATTACGTTGGGTATACCTGAACAACCCAGGAAGCAAATCCTGTCTCAAGGTTCTTTTACTTAGTAAAATTCACAAAGCTCCCCTTCGCTATGAAAGTTAATTTCATATGATTCTGTGATTAGGAGGTGGACATCTTTGAGAAGTGATTATTCTATTCTGACTGTCACAAAATCTGCAGCTTTGTAAAACCTGAAGCAGAAACATTCAATGAAGAAGAAAAGGCTGATTTGCTGAAAAAAGGGCTATTTAAGTGGAGCAGCAAGTTGCTTTAGCAGTCAACAATGTCAGTGGTGGTAGGCTGCTTGTCTTCTAATAGAAAGAAGTAAGAGATGGCTTGTGTAGACGTAGACATATTGAGTTAAGAAATGGACAGTGAGGCAAAGCTGGAATTTAGAGTATGCAGTCGCCGAAGGAGCCAACCTAAAGTGAAGAGGTGCAGCCTAGGAGATTGCAAGGGCAAAGGTATCTTGAACAATGTTTTAGCTCTGTGGAGAATTTTATAAAGATGATGGCTTGTTCCACTACCCTGATGAGTCTGAACCAGTTTAATGTGTAATGGGTCAGATATTCCTCCGCTCAATCTCAGTGGAAAGCAGAACAATACTCAGGAGAGACGGAGTTAAGAGAAGAAGTTTAAGGAACTTGATAAATGGCTGAAACAGCTTATAATATGTGAAGTTTCACACTACATTTTTTCCACATTCTCATATATAAGAAATTAAGAAAACTTAGGAATTCAACTGAGGAATCTAAATTCTAGTTTCATATTTTGTAAATGGAGCTCTATTATCTTCAGAATTATATCCATATCTAAAATTATATATACACATAAGTCTCTATAAAGAGTCAAAGACTTGAAAATATAAGAGCATCAGCTTTGCTTTCAGAAGTACCTGTATTAGAATTCTAGCTATTATTGAGTGTCTAGCTAGGCAATTTAATAAATTGCAGCCTCAGAATTCTTATATGTAAAATAGAGATCATGCTTAACTTATTGAGTTTTAGGACTAAAAGTCAAATAACAGTACTAACAGTGCTTTGAGTATAAGAGATTTTTAACCTTATATTTAGCAATTTAAATGGAAAATGTCCCAAAATCTTTAACACACTTTTGATCATCTATTTGACCAAAATGTTATTAACTAGTTCCAAGAACTTTTTTTTCAGTTTATTTTCAATAAATGACACATTTGAGATATTTCCTTTGGGTTTGACAGCAAATTGGCAAAGTGATGATTTTACATTTGGTTCTTTTCTTAATATGTAATGGAAGTAAAATAACTTCTAGATTATTTCAACTGCACTGAAAACATAAATAGCAATACTTTGCCAGCTGCAAAATTGATGCTGAAGGTACTAAATGGCACATAGGATGTTGAATGTCCATAATCACAAGCAGATTCTGCACTGCCACTTGGCTGAAAACATAAGTTAAAGTTATAAAGTTAAAGTTTTAAAGTAAATGGAGCTGGAATAGCAGCTCTACTTTCAGATTGTTTGATTGCAGTCTGGGGGCTTTGAATAAGCACATATGCTATATGACTTCTATGGGGGTAGATAATTTTCTTCTATTCTTCCCAGCAAATTAAACCCAAGTGAATTTTAAGGGTCTCATACATATATGGTGCTTGACCAGTCTCTAGATTTCAATTTCACATTATTTTTTTAAAACTATTTATTTTAATTTATTTTTAAAGCAGAGTGTTAGAGACAGAGGGATAAAAAGAGAGAAGAGAGAGAGAGAGAGAGGGAGAATGAGAGAGAAATCATTTTCTTTCTTCTTATTATTTTTTTTTTTTTTTTTTTTTTTTTTGCCAGACAGAGTTAAACAGTGAAAGAGAGAGAGAGGCAGAGAGAAAGTTACAGACAGTGAGAGAGAGACAGAGAGAAAGGTCTTCCTTCCATTGGTTCACTCCCCTAATTGCCACTACGGCCGGCGCTATGCTGATCCGAAGCCAGGAGTTGGGTGCTTCCTCCTGGTCTCCCATGCGGGTGCAGGGCCCAAGCACTTGGGCCATCCTCCTCTGCCTTCCTGGGCCACAGCAGAGAGCTGGACTGGAAGAGGAGCAACCGGGACTATAACCCAGGGTGCCAGTTTCGCAGGCAGAGGATTAGCCAAGTGAGCCACGGTGCCAGCTGAAATCATTTTCCATCTGCTGGCTCCCTCACCAACAACTGGAGCCAAAGCCAGGAGCCAGAAACTCTATCTGGGTCTTGCCGTGTGGGTAGCAGAACCTCAGGTTCTTCGGCCATCTTCCCCTGTCTTCCCCAAGTGCATTAACAGAGAGATATATCAACAACAGAACAGCCAAGATGCAAACAAATGTTCTGATCTAGAATAATGGCATTATAGGTAGCAACTTTACTTACTGCCCCACAATACCAGCCTCACACTTTTAATTTTTCATTAAGTGTTTTTTTTTTTTTTCCCATAAATAGACTTGTAGGTGAAGGAAAGGCATGTATCCTATTTTCTCAAGTAAATTAAGTTTCTTGGTGAAACATACATATTTCAAGAATATGCCACATCTTGGAAAATCATTTATGGTGAGGTTTTCTTTCTCTCCAAGACTAAAATTTAGTTTTAATGGAAAAATCATTAAATTTTGACACTTTCCATTCCATCTCCCTGATCAAACTTGAATTCTCTATCAGGGAACTAGAAATCAAACAAAGCTTTTTTTCTAAGTATTTATTTTGTTTGGAAAATATCTATCAGCATCTTTGTGTTCCCACATCCTATATGGCACTGTAGAATGCTGTACTTGTTGTCATCAAGCCTGCTGCATCAGGACTTGTAGCTTTAATTTTATTTAGTTAATGAAATATTTAGAGTATGCATATGAGCTGTTCCTGTTAATTTTGTTATTGGTGTACATCTTGTGAACTTCATCGGGCTCTCTGCTTCTTCTTTCAAATGAAACCAATAGTGCCTCTATTCCCTTGTGATCCTTGGATGTTATTAGCCAGTGAAACATAGTGGGTAGAAATCCAATCTACAGAGCACTTGTAAATAGCTTTTGATCCTTTCTACTTTTTTCTACTGTTTCCCTTCCTCAAATGCAGGTATGATTTAAGTGAAGGAAACTGGGTAGAACTAAAGTCGTGTTGAAGCTGTTTGGACAAATATGCAGGTTAACAAGCTGTCTTCTCATATATGAAAACATCTTTACTTGTCTTTTTGCCTCCACTCTGGGTCCGGTCACATCGTACTGCCTCAGGGACATAGGGAGATATTCAGTGTCTTTCCTCTATCTTTAGCTTCGGTCTTATTATTAGTTCTTTGCACATAACATTCTCCAATCTTTTCTTACTCTAAGCAACAATGGAAACAGTCTTTTCCTAAACACCATCTATTATTTCTATTATGGTTTTATTTTCTTTCTTTTAACAAAGGCATGGTTTGGTGGAAAAAATATTAATGTCTCAAGTCTTTCACTTTTTTAATTAATTTTCAAGTTGTTCTGAAGGTAGCTATTAGAACAATAGAAAGTTTACCTTAAGAAGATATTTGAGAGGCAATGAGGTAGACACACACACACACACACACACACACACATAGAGCTCACTTATTTTGTCCTACTCCTCAAACACCTACAATAGCTAGGGTGAAATTGGAAGCCAGGAACACAATCCATGCCTCTCACGTGAGTGACATGAACTCAACTACATGACCCATCAATGCTGCCTCCGATGGGGCCCATTAGCAGGAATCAGGAGCCAGTAGCTGAAGCTGGGCATCAAATCCAGTCACTCTAGTATGAGCCAATAAAATCCTAATTGGCACCCTAGTTAAACACTTGCCAATATGCCAATATTTTAGGGTTTTTTATCTGCCTGTTACTCCTATTTATCTATTAATTCTTATGAAAGTAGCAACAAGGTAGTATTTCTCCGAATATGCCTAGTACCTTACATTGTTCTTGGTGGAGGATATTAGAAACGAATATACAAATTGTTTAAGATAGCTAGAAACATCATGAAGCACCTGGTCAAATAAATAAATAGCATTTATTATAAAATTTGTTTTAAGTTTTTACCATTCAATGACTAATTTATTTCTGCTTGATTTTTACATTTGTGGTGTATTTGCTATAAATTTGCTATAAATAAAAGGGTTAATTATTTTAACAAAGCAGGATTAAGTGAGCCAAAATTCTTAATGATCTCCTGAGGAGTGGAGAAATACACAAGTACAGTTGATCCCATGCTTGAGCAGCTGGTGCAGACTTCATTCACAGCTTGCTGACCTGGGGGAGATTGTGCTGAACATTTGTTCACCTGTAGTAGCCTCTTCTGTTTCCCAAATTCATGTGACGCTCAGAGAATTGCTCAGTTACCTCCACCCCTTCAATTTTGCTATGTTCAGACTCACATTTTGGTCTATTGCATACTTCATGGCTCTTGGCTTCAGCCTGGTCCTGCCATGGCTTCTGCGGGCCTGAAGGGCTTGAGGAAAGACTAATTGGAATCTGTGGCCAGAGAAGAGGCCAAGGACAGGCTTTATAGAAGAGTCAGCGTCTGTGGCTTCTTCTGTCCCTTCTCTAAACTCTTTCATCCAATTTGTCCCAATGACAACCATGGCTGTATGGTCCCAGGTCAACATTCTAGACCAAAAGTGGTATTAGATAACATTGTACCTAGGGTTTGCAGAGGGAGAAGAAAGGGATACACCATTATCCATTTCTCCCTTCTGCTTGGGGACCACATAGACTATAGTGATATTCTTGCTTTGTGGTTTGCGTGGGTTCAATATTTGCTCATAAATATGTAGGATGACATACAGGTTACTTAGAGCTAAATGTAAATAAAATACTAAAGACTAGTATCCAATTTTAAAATTGACAAATTCACCGGAAATTGGACTTTAAAACTGAATCACAAGATTGCAGAACTCAGTCTGAGAATATTCAGGGCAGGAGTGTTATGTCTAGATCAAGTGCAAATGCAGCCCACTAAGTCAAATACCATCAAAATTGAACCTGTATGAGTGCTGCTGAAGGTGTTGTTCCCTAGGAAGTACACCAAGACTCATTTTGGATTTCTGAAAGAGAAAGAGAAATATTAACAAAGGGAATAATATTTGCACTAGGAATGAAGGGAGTGAAGACTTTAAAATATGCCATGTGCATCAGCTATATCAAATTTAAGAAGCAGACCGGAATACTCATCAGGAGCTTTGAGACTATGGGCAAAAATCTTGGAATACATTTATTTACATAGATCACGAATAAGCTTTTAATCACAGTAATGGCTGCATAGGATGTCAGAAATAATACATCTACGACAAATGAATAGCAACTGGATAACCAAGATTTCTTCAGCAAAGATGGTTTAAACCCAACAGTTAACCACATTCAAAATAAAAATTGAAGTGTTTATTGTTGTTGTTGTTATTGTTGAAATAAAATTTTTGAAACAAAATGAATGACTATAAATTTGGTCCTAACTGCCTGGTAAAAGCCTTTAGCACCGTAAGTGTAAGATAAAGTAATTTATAAGGCTTTAGCAAACAAGATTTCTTTCCAAGGTTGATGGGAAGGTTACGAAAATCCTTAAAGGGCCTTGAAAATGATTGGCTCAAATAGATATTTCACAAAAGCTGAGACCAAACCAAATTAATAGGCCTAACTCAACTCAGCACCACATAAGATTTTCCAAAATAGGCCTCATGTGAAATACACAGAGAGCAACTTTGTATACAGAATTACTCAGGTGCCTCCGAAAATCAGTTACTGTGAATTGCACAGCCGAATCTTCCACTTCATACATACCTTATTGGAAAATTATGGGTAGATGTCCAGTGGGGTAAACAGTAATAAAATCAATCTAGTTATACAAAATGAATGAAGCATTTCAATTTTCAACCACTGGAGAAAAATATCTCATATGTTCCTAAATATTGACAGTCACAGAAAGTCTTATTAATTTACCTTACTTAAACTTGATATGTACTTAATATTAAAACATTCTCTTATTCAAAATACTTGCATTTCTTTTTCCATTATACACAGAAGCTGCTTTTTTGGACAAAATCTAAGAATTGGCAGGGGTGGGGAGGAACAAACGGTAGCAGAGAGCAAAAAGGACATATCAATGATAAAGACTTCATTATATAATCACCAAATTGGAAAAAAAATATTAGTACTGAGAAAATTCTGAGCTCTTTTTAGGCAAACTTAGTTGACAAAAACTGTTCCATAAGCCTTTTAAAAGCTAGTAGATAAAAAGATTTTCCAAGTTCACATTCAGGCTTAACACACATTTCTGTCTGCAGATTCTTTTAGATATCTAACTCAAATCCCATAGGCTTTCATTTAAGTCAATTTGCTCTAGTTATAACACATAGAATATGGCTTTCTATAATTATTTATAATAAAAAATCAAAAAATTCCCAGCACAAAGGAGTGAGAATATTCACAAGCTATAACTATTGCCCATTTCTCTTGTCCTATGTGCTTGTTACTATTAAATTTTTAATTTTTTGTCAAAGCTCTGTTAAATTGTGGAACTCCAATTATATTTTTAAAAAACACATACAGTTTTAAAGACTGTAATAAAGATTTTCGAGGATGGCAGCATCATTGTAAAAAAGAAAAATATATTTCAGAATGGTATTAATATCAAGATGATTGTCATGACTGAATGATAAATTAGGCATGAGAGTCATTTTGCTGGGTTGCCAGTCATTGTAGTCCTTCTTCCTGTCTCCTTCCTTCTATCCTTTTTTTTTTTTTGATTTTTTTTTATTTTTTATTTATTTTTTTGACAGGCAGAGTGGACAGTGAGAGAGAGAGACAGAGAGAAAGGTCTTCTTTTGCCGTTGGTTCACCCTCCAATGGCCGCCGCGGTCGGCGCGCTGCGGCCAGCGCACCGCGCTGATCCGATGGCAGGAGCCAGGAGCCAGGTGCTTTTCCTGGTCTCCCATAGGGTGCAGGGCCCAAGCACTTGGGCCATCCTCCACTGCACCCCCTGGCCACAGCAGAGGGCTGGCCTGGAAGAGGGGCAACCGGGACAGAATCCGGCGCCCCGACCGGGACTAGAACCCGGTGTGCCGGCGCCGCTAGGCGGAGGATTAGCCTAGTGAGCCGCGGCGCCGGCCTTCTATCCTTTTTTTTTAAGAGTTATTTTATTTATTTGAAAGTAAGAGTTACACAGAGAGAGGAGAGACAGAGAGAGAAGAGAGAGGTCTTCCACCCGATGGTTCACTCCCAATTGGCCGCAACAGCCGAAGCTGTGCTGATCTGAAGCCAGAAGCCAGGATCCAGGAGCCAGGAGCCAGGAGCCAGGAGCATCTGACGGGTCTCCCATGTGGGCACAGGGGCCCAAAGGCTTGGGCCATCTTCTGCTTTCCTAGGCCTAGGCAGAGCGCTGGATTGGAGGTGTACAGCTGGATCTCGAATCGGCACCCAGTTGGGATGCCAGCGCTTCAGGCCAGGGCATTAACCCAGTGCATTACAGCCCTGGTCCTGTCCCTCTATCCTTTCTTATCTGAAAAGTCATTTGGCTTCATTTCCTAACTGCTTCTGAATGTTGTCTTTTTAAAAAATTGTTTTAAGTGAGGATTTTTTTCAAAAGATTTATTTTATGTATTTGAAAGGCAGAGTTGTACAGAGAGACAGAGAAACAGAGAGACGGAGAGATCTTCTATCTGCTGCTTCACTCCCCAGATGGCTGCAATGGCCAGGGCAGGGCAAGGCCGAAGGATCCAGGAGCTTCTCCTGGGTCTCCCATGTGGGTGCAGCAGCCCAAGAACTTGGGACATCTTGCATTGCTTTCCCAGGCCATAGCAGAGAACTGGATCCAAAGTGGAACAATCAGGACTCTAACTGGTGCTGGTATGGGATGCCACATTGCAGGTAGTGCCTTAACCTGTTATGCCACAACACTGGCCCCAAATGTTAACTGTTTAAGAGAAAGAACTGGAATCAGCTAGTGGATTTCTCAAACTGTGGTTGCATGGGACAAACAATTCTGTTTGCATCACTTGACTAGTATTAAGAAGAGATCATAAATGCAGCTGAAAAGGTTGTCACACTTAGAGGGAATTTAGTACTATTGTTCATTCTATTTATGGAAGTTGCAAACAGGTTAATTTTATCTTTTTTATTTGGAAACTTAAAGTCCTAGAAACACCCTAGATTTTGCAACAGGAAGCAGAGTCTTACAAATCCCCTTATCTTTTGAGACTAATTAGGTTGTTTTCTAGAATTTTACTATAAAAGTTTATGCTAAAGTTGTTGGAGTAGTTTAGAATTTGTATGTTGTACCATGAAATTATATTTTAGAGAAGACTCAGAATTTTCCTGTGTGAATTATTATATTACTCCATACATTTGATTATTTTTATTCAGCATTGGTAGGATTCTTGATTTTTAAGAGAAAAACTAGTAACTGAAATTTTATAGGCATTTTAGAATATGTTTTCTATTCTGTTAACACTGAACATATTCTTTATATTGAGAAAACTATTCTGTTTTATTCTAAGGATTGTATTTAGTCATTTGTAATTTTGAAAAGATCCATAGCTAAGAAAAATAAAGATAACTGGGTATTTTGAAGAAACATGGGGAGAAGGGAATGTAAGTACTGATAAGCAACTGTCACTGCTTTTTTGATAAGGAGAAGCAAATACTTATTGACTGCTCTGAAGTTGTTTAAGGCAACATATTTAAAGACTTCTTGATTAAAAAATGGGAAAGAGTGGCATTTGACTCCACAGAAATTTATGCTATTCTATAAACTTAAAACACTTTTATTATGGAGGAAATTGTATTTATTATGCAATAATCACTAACCTATTTGTGGAGCCATAACTTACTTCTACTCTTTAGGTCTGCTACCTAGAAGCCTCAAAAGTCCAGCTGCCTTCTTTTAATTTGTTATCTCTCATCATGATTTGGGTGCTTCCCAACATAATTTACTTTAAGTCCTTTTTTTTTATTTTTTATTTTTTATTTTTTTTAACAGGCAGAGTGGACAGTGAGAGAGAGAGAGAGACAGAGAGAAAGGTCTTCCTTTGCCGTTGGTTCACCCTCCAATGGCCGCCGCGGCCGGCCGGCGCGCTGCGGCCGGCATACCGCGCTGGTCCGATGGCAGGAGCCAGGAGCCAGGTGCTTTCCCTGGTCTCCCATGGGGTGCAGGGCCCAAGTACTTGGGCCATCCTCCACTGCACTCCCTGGCCACAGCAGAGAGCTGGCCTGGAAGAGGGGCAACCGGGACAGAATCCGGCGCCCTGACCAGGACTAGAACCCGGTTTGCCTGCGCTGCTAGGCGGAGGATTAGCCTAGTGAGCCGCGGCGCCGGCCACTTTAAGTCCTTTTAAATCCATTTAATCCAAATATAATTTTTCCATGGTTTCAATACTTTCTCAAGGGGGCTACCCCAGTTGCATACAAATTGTGGGTGCAACTGGGCAATTTGGGGAGGAGGAGGCAGATTTATCAATTCCCGAATTTCTGTCTACTGATAGTACCAAGCTGCACATCAAGATCCAGTTGCTCTGTTTGTCATAGCTGTGGGAAGATAATGAACATTTGTGATTTGATTTGGCCAACAAAATATTAATAGAAAATTAGTGTATCACTTCTAGGGTGTAATCATTTAAGAAGCGGCAAGTGGAAATCCAAGTTTTTTTTTTTCCTCCTAGATTGACCTAGCTGTGGATCTAGACAGCTTTAAACTTTCAAGAAACCTTAATAGGGGATGTCCAGATATTCTGTGGCAAAATATCTGACATCATTTTTATTCCAGTCTTCATCCAATCTGCTAATTAATAGAACGGCTCAATTTTTTTTCCCTAGTCGATCAAGGGTGTCAATTTGAGGTTTGGATTTTCTTTAAATATTTTCAGAATTTTTATTTTTCCACACTTATGATTTTAGATTTAACTTTGCAATGTCTGTGATAGTAAGTATTCAGTAGATGTATTCACAGTAAATCTTAGGGTTACTGCATTGAGCTCCCTGGATTATATGGCAGAAACATCTGATTGAATTTCCTGACAAACTCACTGAGATTTCTCTCATGATGAGCATTCGTACTGCCAATGAATACACCATATGTTTAGACACACGATTTTATTTTTATGATCTTTAAAGCTTAATTTATTTTATGTAGCCCATGGCTGAGATAATCATTTGTCTGTTTCTGAGTGCAAGCATTGGTGTCAGGTTTGAAAGTGGTGTTTGCTTTGGGCAGGAATGAAAGTATTGCTTCACTCTAAGACATGCATTCAGAGGAATGTGGATATTATTATCAATAGGAAACTTCCCAGCAAGCTCATTTTTTATTAGTACGTGGTGGTGGTATAAAATATTATATAGGACAGATGTAATGAAAATGTTTTGCACTTATTGATTTAGAGAGACAGCATTATATATTATTTTATAAGCAGTCATCCTGTACATTATTATTCCATGATAATTTAAAAACATATAGCATATAGTGAAGTAAATAAAAAAAGATCATTTTCCCCTTATTTTAAGATTGCACATTTCTGTAAATGAATGAACTAGAAAAGCTAGGAAAAAATGATTACAGTGAATGATTATTCAACTTTTTTTCATGAATACTTTTCTTAGCAAAGAAATTAAACATTTTAATTATTGTTGTTTGAAAGGTTTTAAGCCATTGCATATTAAATACATATATACTAGCTTTTCATTTACACATACCTTTGTAATCAACAATAAGAGGGTTTTTAATATTTGACAAATATATGTAAATGTCATGGAACAATCATATTTCCAATTGATTATTATTTTTCTTTATTTTTAGAAAAAAATTTTATTGAGGTAAAACTGATATATAAAACCTGCACATGTCTAATGTGTACAATTTGATGAGTTTGAATATATGGAAAGAGTTGTGATACCATCACCATATTCAAGGTAATACACATATCCAATGCCTACAGAAGTTTTCCTGTGTCCCTTTTTGGGACACATGAGATCTATCATCTTGACTGATATACTGAATTGCTAACTGTGGATACTTTGTACAACAGTTCTCTAGAATATTTTCATCTGGTATGACTGAAGATTTGTACTCACTGACAAGCAACTTTCTGTTTTCCCCACCCCTGCACCTAGAAACAACTAGTAAAATGTTTGTTGCTTTCAGTTTGTCTATTATGGATATCTCATATATGTGGTATAACTTGGCATAATTTCCCTCCAGGTTAATGACTGCTTTGGTAAAAGTATCAAGTACAACTTCACTTGAGTGTCTTGAAGATAAAGTTTCTTTTCTTTTTTTTTAAGATTTATTTATTTATTTGAAAGTCAGAGTTACACAGAGAGAAAGAGAGGCAGAGAGAGAAGTCTGCCATCTGCTCATTCACTCCCCAATTGGTCACAATAGCCGGAGATGCATTGATCTGAATCCAGGAGCCAGCAGCTTCTTCGGGGTCTCCCAAGTGGGTGCAGGGGTCCAAGGATGGGCCATCTTCTACTGCACTCCCAGGCCATAGCTGAGAGCTGGAGCAGAAGTGAAACAGCCAGAACTTGAACTGATGCCCATATGGGATGCCAGCACTGCAGGTGGTGGCTTTACCTGTTACTCCACAGCACCAGCCCCTTAAAGTTTCTTTTCTCTGTGCATGTTATGTGAACTAAATTATTCTTAATCCAAAAAGCTCACAATCAACATGTACTCCACTGACCTAGTTCTTGTTTCTAAAGCAACGCATAGAGACTCTACTGTTCCTCACTGATGTGCTAGAAATGAAACAATAAGCAATACATACTCTTCCCTTTAAGACTCCAACAGGTAGTTGTTTTAACAAGAACTACTAGGGACCAAAATATCTCAGTGATGTTAATGAAACATCATTTCAAATAATAAAATTATATTTAAGATGAGAGTTTATAACATTTCATATATATTATATGTATGAGGGTGCTTTAAAACATTTAAGTATAACAAAATCTTACTGATAATATGATTAAAGTTTTTAAAAACTGGCAATAAATAAGAATTAGAGGTTGAAGGTGGGAATCATATTTCTAATTATACTGTGGAGTCTTACTCTTCCTAGTTTTACAAAATAAGATAAAGGAGTTCGAAGTTTTTCAATTTTCCAATGGATCCCATTAACAGTTTTCCTTTTGATCTTAAAATATTTGGCTGAATACAGCACCCTCCAAAAATGATTTCCATACCCACCCCTTTGGTAAGGTTGCAAAATCTCTCACTGATTATTATTATCTTATTTTTATTGCTTCTACAAGTATAGTCTGATCTTTTCAAGCGTATGGTTGACTTCACTTCAAAAAAAAAAAATAGTTTTGTCCTCCACATAAGGTATAGAGCTGTTAGCTATCTATCACAATCAAATGGTACTGCTTCCTGGGCATTAGATTAATCTTCAATATTTATGTTAACACTTTCCACAGGAACAGGCAAGCTTTAGGGCTAGCTTTTACTCTCCTTACATTGTTCATCAGCTCATGGAATTATCCACCAGGAAAACAAATCTATTTTTTAAGCTTCTACTGCAGACATTAGTTCCCTATTGGTTGGCTGCAGATACAGTTACAGACCTATTTCTTCTTATGGCAAGTTGCATTTACTAGTGGTAATGCAGCAGTCAGAGATCTTAGGAACAGTCCTTTGATGCATAGTTATGTTTTCAAAGGAGTAAAAAATAGTATATTCTGTTCTTTTTTTTTTTTTACATTTTTAAGCTTTTTATTCAGTGAGAGAAATACACAGGAAAGTGAGGGTTTTATTTAGGGAAGAAAGAGATCTAGAAGCTAAGTTGGGTCCACACCAGCCAGAGAGCAGACCAGGAGCCACATGGAACAAGCATGTGGTTATGAGCAGCCTCAGGTAGCTTAGTGTGGTTAGCAAAGCAAAGGCAGAGAGCATGTTGGGTTTACATGGAACAAGCAGGCAGGCAGGAAAGCAGAGAGTGGGAGGCCCAAAAGCCATGCTTCCATAGGACAACCAGGGCACAACAAGGGTGAGCAACCGAAAAAAGGGAGGGGCCTGGCATGTGCCAGGCCCTTTATTTACTCGAAAGGGGGAGTGATTACATAGTCTGATTGGCAGGTGGGCATACAGGTGGGGTTGGAAGGAGACTATCACACAAGGGTGTGGTGGAGGGCATGGTCTCCAGCTTACAAATCTAATCAAGTATATCCTATCTGCCTGCCTATGTCATTCCACCCTCAGAGACTCCAGACCTTAATCTTAAGGGTTGTTGAAGGGCATAGAATCTCGTATCTTCTACAGCTGCTTCCTGCTTATTAGGAGCATAGCACAGGCCTGCCTCTCCTGGGTCTGGAAGTTTCCACCTATCTCAACTAACAGATTTGGTTTATGAGCTGGAGTAGTTTCAGTCATCACAAATGGCTGTGTCCACTGCATGATCAGTTATTCCCAGAAGCGTTGAGTTCTGAAACATTTAAGTTTGTTAATTAGCATAAACATATGGAACAAAACCAGTTGAAAGTGGTGTGCCTCTTAAGATGGAAAGAACATAAATTATAGACTCCCAGATAGTGTGTTGTGATAGGCTACCCTTATGTAGATTATAAAATCATTTAGCTTGGGCATAGATAACTATAATAGAAGAACCCGTTAAGGAGTTTTATTGTCAATGACGACTCCCAGAGAGCATCAGATAAGGCAGGTACAGCATGTCTGCCTTAAGGTGCAGCAGTCTTAATGTGATGGAAGCAACAGCTTTACTTATCTTTTTGCCTTTCGAAGACATACTTAAGACCTTTGATTGGCTTATTGGAATAACCAGGTATGTCTTTTGACTTAAGAGGTAGAAGTTTAATCCTAATTTCACTGGGGGTAGTCATGCTCAGTTGCACCTGGTAAGTCCTTTCCATTTAAGCTGATCTGAAGAGGATCTTTCTATGAATGGCTTGATCAGGAATTCTTAGTGCTGGAGCTTCTGTTAAAAGTTCCTTAATTCTTTGGAAGAACTTTTCTAGCTCCCCTGTCCAAACTGTGTGTCTGAGTCAGGGACTTTTAAAGCTTCATACAAAGGCTTGGAATCTAAATCCTGGAATCCATATTCCATAGAATCTGCCATCAGGAATTCCCAATGTTGGAGTTTCTGTTAAAAGTTCCTTAATTCTTCTGAAGAACTTTTGGAGCTTCCATGTCCAGCACAGTGTGTCTGTGTCAGGACATTTTAAACCTTTATATAAAAGCTTGTAGTCCAAATCTGGGAGTCCATATTCCACAGAATCCTGCCAGTCTCAGAAATATCCTTAGCTGCTTTTTCAGTCTGTGGTGACCATATATATAGAATAGCTTCCTTTCTCTTGACTGAAAGAGCATTCTTTCCTGGAGTTACGATATATCCCAAGTAATATACCCCATGTTTAGAAACCTGAGCTTTTGTTTGGGAAATTTTCTATCCTCACTTTCCCAGATTCTGGATTTAGTGGGATGCAGAAGAAATTATCCCTTGGGCAAAGGTTTAGCACACAATAAGATGAATAGAAACAACTGTCTTATTTATACCCCTGAGGCCTTTAACTAATTTGCACTCTCTACTTGACCTTATGTTAAAACATAAGAGATAGAAATATCATAGGGAGATATAGTTCTAAGAGTCCATATTTGAGAGACTTAATTAACTTTAAAGAAACACCTAACAATACAGTTTAGTTATATTTAGACATAACTAAAACTTACGATACATAAGGATATAACACACTAGAACAAGGCAAATCCTTGGAATCAAGTTTTACCATTGATTCTAATACTGTAACTCTTTGAGGACAGAAGTCCTGCATATGAAATTAGTACACAGTGACTCCTGTTGTTAATTTAACAATTAACATTCTATGTATGACATCAATGATCACCAGAGGCTCTTGACATGATTTGCCTATGCTACAGTAACCTTTTGAATCCATAAACTCCATCAGTATTTGGACAAGGCCATAAGCAAAGTAGAAGTTCTCTCCTCCTTTAAGAGAAAAGTACATCCTTCTTTGATGATCACTTTTTTCCACTGGGGTCTCATCCAGAGAAGTCCTCCATGTAGGGATACTTTTTGTATGAGTGTCCTAGCTTTTCATGCCTGAAATGCTCTTGTGGCCTATTCAGCAAGACCAGAATATCTTATGGGCTGACTCTGAGGTCTGAGTGCTACTTAAAGCATATGCCATTCTATGAGTCTGCTCTATGGATTGCTTCCCATGTTGGAACATTCATTCCTCTTTAGTCCTTTCTATTATTATTACCAGGCACTTAATCCTATTGATATGATTACTTAACACATCGTCCCATCTGTATGATCCTTTAATACTTAATGCTATGTATATGATCACTCTAACACTTAAGATACTACTTTTACCATTGAGCTCAAGGAAATTTGAGATCCCATGGCAAAGTTTTAAACTGTACCCTTAGACGTAAGTCCTTAGGAGTCCATGCAGAAACATACAGCCTTACAGTTTCTTTGTAGCTCCTGAGAAGATAAAAACAGATATAGCTCTTCACAAGTTTAATCATCCTTAAACATTTGACATGGATACATTGTATTAGTTATAATTCCTTAAGCATGTGAATAAGCAACTTCTGACCACTTTGCTGCTTTCTGCAATGCAGATCAAGTTCTGAATGACATTAAAACTAAGAGACCCATTTAATGGTCATGTTACACCATTTCCCATCCTATAGGTAGGCTATACATTATTGCAGAGTAATCATCCTCTCCTTAATAATACCATCTAGCCTAAGAGCCTCACAAATTTAAGTGTAGGTCATAAGGGAGTCTCCAAAGGAGCAGATGTAGAGCTACCCATCATTGAATTACCTTGTAACCTTGGGAGACTCAATGTACGTAGGGACAAGCTTGGGCCCAGTTATATATCTGAACATAGCTTAACAAGTAATCTGACATCCCAGAGTTACCACTCTAACTATAGAGTCTAATCTATATATTATATATTGTTTCATATAAAATTATATTATACATGTATCATATATATACACACATATACACTATACATATATATATGCATTGTACATATATATACATATCCAAAAGGTATGAGCACGAGGCTGCAGAAAATAACAAAATGGAAAAAGGAAATGAATTCAGAACTGGCACATGGCTATAACATAAGAAATGGAAAAGAAAAAAAATCAAAGAGGGTTTGAGCACAAGGCTACTTAACCTAATAAAAAAGGGAAACACCTTTTGGTGTGTAGCCAAGAAAATGACAAACAAAATAATTCTGGTGTGTAGCCAAGAAAATAACAAATTGGAAAAAAAATCAAAGAGTGTTCTAGGGCGAGGCTGCTTAAAATAACAAAAAGGGAAACACCTTGTGGCACAAAGCAAAGAAAATAGCAAATTGGAAAAAAATTCAGAGGATTCAAGCACAAGATTACTTAAAGTAACAAAAAGGGAAACAACTTGTGACACATAACCAAAAAAAACCTGAAAAATAATAAAGTCACTCAGCTAACCATACATGCATCATGTGGCTGGCCACAGGGGGCCACCATCTTGAGGCAGAGTCTGTTGCCCATCTTCCATTAAGGTTAGAAGTCCTCATGGTTGTTGCCATCTTGGTGACCTCAGGTCCTTCTTGGGAGTCACCATCTTGGAACCTGTCTGTAGCAGGAAAGGGAGCATCCACCATGTTTAATGCTCATCCTCCCTGATGCTACCAGGTCCCTAGGCAACCAAACCAGTTCCCCAGCTCCAAATTAACAATTGAAAGCATGCTTGATTTGAAAATCAAAGACCCTGAGGCAAAGCAGAATTTTCAGCACCATTTAAACCATATGTAAAATTAAAAAAAAAAAAAAAAAAACTTTCTAAAGTTTCAACCTTAGAAAATATGTAAAATTGTCTTTAAAATACATTACAAACAATTTGAAAACTTTTATATACATAGATAAGCTCTCATAAACTCTCAATAAAAGGAGCCGTTTATGAGAATCCTTCTCATCTCTCTGCCCTAATTCCATTAGCACCAACAGCACATTCTCAAAGCAAGAGACAGCAAAAAAGAAACCAACCCATGCATTTTCTGAAAGCCACAAGCACTAAGAGAAACCAGAAATGTCAACTAAGCTCTGTTTGCTCCTTTTGAATGAAAATGCCAGCCATAACCATGGCTATGGCTTCTGGGGCAGCTGAGGCAGGGCATGGCTAGCTAGAGCTGCAAGCCAGAGTGCCACACAAGGCACTGGCTGATGCTTAGCCATGCTGAACAAGGGGCTGCATGCAATTGGCCATGCCCTTGTGGAGTTCCCCACCAGCAGGAAGCCAGTGTGCATCCTGGTAGGGGGAAGGGCAGAGCAGGCAGCCCACTTCTTTCTGGCAGACCCCCTCACCACAGTAGAGGAGGGCTGCGGTAGCGAGTACCAGTGCACTTGGTGTAGCTGCTGCTCTGTTGGTGGTTGCTAAGGGAGTGGTCCAGTCTCCACAAATTGGTTCATGCACCTCCTGTGCACCTGAGCAGGCTAGTGGAGGTAAAAGGAGGGATCTTCAGCTTCTGATCACATTTCCTCTGTTTCAGCTTTTGCCCTTCCACCAGGAATGTACCCACTGTAACACCTGGGCCGCCTGAGGCTGAAGCAGGGGGAGCAGCAAGAAAGTGCAACCAGCCAGGCTGGAGGAGCATGTACATGCCCGGGAGGAAAACACCCTTACTCCAGCCATGGTGCTTGACTATGGTTGGGTGCAGGTTGAGCGGTTGAGCGTGTGCTCCCTGGTATAAGGTGAAGCCATGAGTGCAGATAGGGGAGGGAGAGGAGTTCAAAAGGATAAGCAAAGTTAGAAAATAGGGGCAGCTATTTCTTACTATGTTGTTGAGCTTTTCTCCTTTTAAACAAATCAAACAAATCTTAATAAATAGTCCCAGGGGAATTCCTCCATTATTGAGGGTCCTATCTGGGTCACCATTACGATATCATCCTGCTTATTAATAATTTTTTAAACTTTTATTTAATAAATATAAATTTCCAAAGTATAGCTTTGGAATACAATGACTTTTTCCCCCTCATAACTTCCCTCCCACTGGCAACCCTCTCATCTCCCTCTCCCTATCCCATTCCATTCACATCAAGATTCATTTTCAATTTTCTTAATTTACAGAAGATCAATTTAGTATATATTAAGTAAAGATTTCATCAGTTTGCACCCACACAGAACATAAAGTGTAAAATACTGTTTGAGTACTAGTTATAACATTAAATCTCAATGTACAGCACATTAAGGACAGAGATCCTACATGAGGAGTAAGTACACAGTGACTCCTGTTGTTGACTTAACAAATTGACACTCTTGTTTATGGCATTAGTAATCTCCCTAGGCTCTAGTCATGAGTTTCCAAGGCTATGGAAGCCTTTTGAGTTCACTGACTCTGATCTTCTTTAGACAGTCATAGTCAAAGCAGAAGTTCTCTCCTCCCTTCAGAGAAAGATACCTCCTCCTTTGATGGCCTGTTCTTCTGTTCTTTCTGTTCTTTCCACTGGGATCTCACTAGCAGAGATCTTTCATTTAGGTGTGTTTGTTTGTTTTTTTTTTTTTTTTTTTTTTTTTTGCCAGAGTGTCTTGGCTTTCCATGCCTAAAATACTCTCATGGACTCTTCAGCCAGATCTGAATGCCTTAAGGGCTGATTCTGAGGCTAGAGTGCTGTTTAGGACATCTGCCATTCTATGAGTCTGCTGTATATCCTGCTTCCCATATTGGATCATTCTCTCCCTTTTTTATTCTATCAGTTAGTATTTGCAGGCACTAGTCTTGTTTGTGTGATCCCTTTGACTCTTAGACCTATCAGTGTGATCAATTGTGAACTGAAATTGATCACTTGGACTAGTGAGATGGCATTGGTACATGCCACCTTGTGGGATCGAATTGGAATCCCCTGGCACATTTCTAACTCTAGCATTTGGGGCAAGTCCGATTGAGCATGTCCCAAATTGTACATCTTCTCCCTCTCTTATTCCCACTCTTATATTTTTAAATTTAACTGAAAAGTGATCTCTGTTAAATAATTTTTAATATTAATAATCTTGTGGGTTCTTGCCACTTATTCTGAATACTGGCTTAAATAGATTAGACAACATGGTGAGTTTTTAAGCTTTGTAGTCATGAGAGAAATCACAGGAAAGTCAGGACTTTCTTTAAGGGAACAAGAGAGATCTAGAAACTAAATTGAGTCCATACCATGCAGAGAGCAGGCCAGGAACCACGTGGAGCAAGCACATGGGTTATGAGCAGCCACAGGTACGTTAGCGTGGGTAGCAAAGCAAAGGCAGAGAGCAGGTCAGGTCGGATACCATGTGCTCCCAGGACAACAAGGGTGCAACAAAGGTGCATAACAAAAAAGGTTCTTCTTTCTTTAAAATGTTTTTGGTGATCTGACACCACTTTCTGATTAGAAGACACATAAATGCCTATTATAAATTTATCAGCTTGAAATTGATTTGTTACTCTATTTCCTAAAATTTGTCAGGAAAACCATACTACGTATTTTAAAACAGAGCCTTTGAAAGACATTTCCTTGTTCTTAACAAATATATAAATGACAAAGCAATGCAATAAATTACCTCATTTTGTTACTTTGGTATTCTTTCCTAACCAGAATATCTAGAAGTTATATTGCTGAAAATTAGTCATTCTATGGCTATAGTACTTCAAGTTTATTTTCCTTGACATGGTTCTCTGTTTATAATTCTTATTTTTTTTCAGAACAAAATGATTTATCTTATATTTTAAGAGGTAGAATTTTGCGGCCAGCGCCATGGCTCAATAGGCTAATCCTCCACCTTGCAGCACCGGCACACGGGGTTCTAGTCCCGATTGCCCCTCTTCCAGGCCAGCTCTCTGCTATGGCCCGGGAGTGCAGTGGAGGATGGCCCAAGTCCTTGGGCCCTGCACCCGCATGGGAGACCAGGAGAAGCACCTGGCTCCTGGCTTTGGATCAGCGCGATGCGCTGGCCACAGCACGCCAGCCGCGGTGGCCATTGGAGGATGAACCAACGGCAAAGGAAGACCTTTCTCTCTGTCTCTCTCTCTCACTGTCCATTCTGCCTGTCCAAAAAAAAAAAAAAAAAAAAAAAAGAAGTAGAATCTTTGACACTTGGCTTCTACTTTTTTCCATTTATTGGGCTGTATTCGAAATGATTTTCTCTAGAGAATACTTATCATCTTCACTACAGAATTATAATGGTGTGGCCTCATACCTATGTAACTATCTCAGAGTTAGACACCTCAGTTTCTACAGCTTAATTTTACTTCACATTTTGATTAGAAAAAAGGACATTCATGCTCAAATGACACTGTGGAATACTCTTAGTTGTTCTCTCACCTTACTTCACCAAAGGAGAACCTTGAATTCTGACATTCATTTCTCTAAATAGCATTTGAGGGAAAGAATATTAAAGGAGGACTGCATAAAAATCAAAATCAAACAGTGCACTTTCTTTTACAGTTAGTGTGGATTATATTCCTAGAAGATAGAATACTAGGGCTATTGACATCTATACAGTTAGCACGTCTTAGCAAACCTGCTTCTCTAGAATTGGTGTGATATGATGTCATCAACCTCCATTGAGAATGGAAGTTGGCATTGTGCTTATTTGTCTATTGTGGAGAATACTCTTTATTTCATTATACAATGACATTTTGTTAGAAGTTCTAGAGCAAACTGCTAGCTGATATTTTCACCAAGATGAATTTTTCTTCTGAGCAATTGGTTTATTTTATCTATTTTAAGTTGTGAATTACATAAACTGATACTTATATCCTCTCAAAAAGGATGACATTATTTTTTTCCCAAAATACTGTTACTTCCTGTGTACAACATGAAATCATGAGTCCTGAAGTTTTTCAGTGGTAATAAACTAGATAATAATTATTTTAAATCCTTCCTATGTGACAGCAATGTTCTAAGCAGGTTCTATGGTATGAATCCCCTCCATCCCTAGCACATATCAGTGTGTTGAAATTTAATTGCCAATGTGATAGTATTAAGAGATGAGTCATTTAAGATGTGATTAGCTCATGAGGTCTCTTTCCTTATGGATGGTATTAGTCCCTTCTGAAAGAGTGGAAAGAGTTGGATAGGCTCTCTTCAACTTCTCTGTTCATGTTCCTTGTAAAGACAATATTCACCCCTCCATAGGCTGCAGCAACACGGTGCCATCTTTGAAGTACAGAGCAGATCTCTCCAGATGCTGAACCTGCTAGCACTTTGATCTTTGACTACTGCTTTTCAGAAATGGAAGAAACAAATTTCTAGAGGTCAGTGTTGTGGCATAGTGGATAAAGTTGCCACTTGAGATGCCAACATCCCATATGGGCTCCAGTTTGTGTCTCAGCTGCTCCACTTCCAATCCAGCTCTCTATTGGCCTAGGAAAGGAGCAAATGATAACCCAAGTGTTTGAGATCCTACATTCATGTGGGAATCCTAGGAGAAACTCCAGGTAATGTTATAACCATAGGTTGAATTCAGGCCAAGGATGGGTTCATCTCCATAGACTGATTTAGGAAATAGATAGTAAATACATAGGAAAATAATAGCTATCATAGGAATTTCTTTAAACTCTTGACCTTCATTAAAAGGATATGTTATTGTAGAAGAATATCCTATATATTTGAGTAAAACAACATAGACAGAATCCTACCTGTAATAAGTCTCAATGAAAAGAGGGCAAGAAATACATAATGATTTTTTCTTGTGAACATATTAAAAAGGATACAATATCATGGGTATTTATTCCATTTCCCAGAAAAGTGTGCAATACAGGTCTTGGGTCTTTGGTTCTTTGGCGAGTGAGCATATTATGCAATTCTATTACAAACTACAAATTTGGTGATGAATTTAATTTTTAAGAACAAATAGAGAAAGACTGTTGTCTTCTCCCTCAGAGTTTTGAAAGGTTGAGTTTGAGATTGTTAACATATCTATAGGAAGCTGATTTATAAACTTCAGCAAATTTTAAGCTTGAACACTTATATGAAAAACAAAAGCTAACTAGTAGCAGGAGGTTAGTGGTTGATTAGCACTCAACTACACAAGTTGAACTCCTATATCACTGCTTTTTAGAGGAAGTTATTTGACTAATTTAAAAAAGCTCAAAGCTGAGGTCTGGCTGAGTTCTTATGTAATACAGATTTTTATTCAGTGTGTTTCCGTGAGAAGCCTTTCCCAGACAAGGTGGAATAATCAGAATGGGAAATAGTTTTGCTATTTGGGATCATTTTCCAAAGGTAATTTTAGATGGAAAAGCAAAACTCCATTATTCTTCCACAGAGTTCAGCCTTATGAATTTCTGAACTTAAAAAAAATCATTAAGTTTCTTCTATTTCTATGCACTTACCAAGTGAAAAGAAAAAAAATCCCACTTTTCTGAGAATATATTAACATATCATTAATGTCATCCAACCAGTACCATCTGAGTACATTATCTGTGTCAGCTACCACTTTAGAATCTTGAAATATATCAGAAAAGATAAAGATGCTGCCTTCATGGTGCTTACCATGTAAACTAGGCTAATGATCATTTTGTAAAATGTAGTTATGAACTGGACTAAGAATATCATAAAGAATATGTTTCCTTTTTTTAACTTTTATGTAGTAAATATAATTTTCCAAAGTACAGCTTATGGATTACAATGGCTTTTTCCCCCCCATAACTTCCCTCCCACCTGCAACCCTCCCCTTTCCTGCTCCCTCTCCCCTTCCATTCACATCAAGATTCATTTTCAATTTTCTTAATATACAGAAGATCAATTTATTATATATTAAGTCAAGATTTCATCAGTTTGCACCCACATAGAACATAAAGTGTGAAATACTGTTTGAGTACTAGTTATAGCATCAAATCACAATGTACAGCACATTAAGGACAGAGATCCTACATGAGGAGTAAGTGCACAGTGACTCCTGTTGTTGACTTAACAAATTGACACTCTTATTTATGGTGTCAGTAATCTCCCTAGGCTCTAGTCATGAGTTTCCAAGGCTATGGAAGCCTTTTGAGTTTGCTGACTTCAATCTTATTTAGGCAAGGTCATAGTCAAAGTGCAAGTTCTCTCCTCCCTTCAGAGAAAGGTACCTCCTCCTTTGATAGCCCGTTCTTTCTACTGGGATCTCACTAGCAGAGATTTTTCATTTAGGTGTTTTTTTTTTTTTTTTTTTTTTTTTTTTTTTTTGCCAGAGTGTCTTGGCGTTCCATGCCTAAAATACTCTCATGGGCTCTT
Source organism: Oryctolagus cuniculus (assembly GCF_964237555.1). Lineage (NCBI taxonomy): Eukaryota > Metazoa > Chordata > Mammalia > Lagomorpha > Leporidae > Oryctolagus > Oryctolagus cuniculus. The sequence continues at coordinate 57,550,981 of NC_091435.1, forward strand.
CAGCCAGATCTGAATGCCTTAAGGGCTGATTCTGAGGCCTGAGTGCTATTTAGGACATCTGCCATTCTATGAGTCTGCTGTATATCCTGCTTCCCATATTGGATCATTCTCTCCCTTTTTTATTCTATCAGTTAGTATTTGCAGGCACTAGTCTTGTTTGTGTGATCCCTTTGACTCTTAGACCTATCAGTGTGATCAATTGTGAACTGAAATTGATCACTTGGACTAGTGAGATGGCATTGGTACATGCCACCTTGTGGGATCGAATTGGAATCCCCTGGCACATTTCTAACTCTAGCATTTGGGGCAAGTCCGATTGAGCATGTCCCAAATTGTACATCTCCTCCCTCTCTCATTCCCACTCTTATATTTAACAGGGATCACTTTTTAGTTAAATTTCAACACCTAAGAATAAATGTGTTAATTACAGAGTTCAACCAATAGTATTAACTAGAACAAAAAAATACTAAAAGGGATAAAGTATTAAATTGTACATAAACAGTCAGGACAAGGGCTGATCAAGACACTGTTTCTCATAGTGTCCCTTTCACTTCAACAGGTTTCCTTTTTGGTGGTTGGTTAGTTGTCACCGATCAGGGAGAACATATGATCTTTGTCCCTTTGGGACTGGTTTAATTCTCTCAGCATGATATTTTCTAGATTCCTCCATTTTGTTGCAAATGACCGTATTTCATTGTTTTTGACTGCTGTATAGTATTCTATAGACTACATGTCCCATAATTTCTTTATCCAGTCTACTGTTAATGGGCATTTAGGTTGATTCCATGTATTAGCTATTGTGAATTGATATGTTTTCTAACAAAATAATTGCATAATGACACATAAAACTATTTCTAACTTTATAAGACTAAAACATAATAGACATGTTTAAGCTCATTTTCTTCCTGTTAGTGGTGGGGCATAAGAATTCAGTTTCTAAATATAGTGCTTGAATTCTGCTTCCACACAATGAAAACTTCAAGTTTAAAGAACTATTTGTGATTACAAGTGTAATATCCTCTCTGTGTTTGTCTCTTTGCCTTCTTCTGGCACTCAGTTAATATATCTCTGCCTCCTCTTTACATGGTTAATTATTTTCATTTTCAATATCTATCTCAGGCATCAGTTCTTTCATGAAAATTTCTCAGTCCTCATAGTACTTCATCACAACACAGTTATTCATAGTTCTAACATTTGTGATTGCCCACATTTAACGTTTTATTGACAGTGCTAAACATAAGATGTGGCACATGGTACATAATCAATAGATATGCTTGGGAGATTGATTTTCATTGACTGACAGAATGATTGACATCTGATATTCAACTTGTCCCACAATTTAAATTCTGTACATCTTTCCAGTCATATCTCTTCAGTAGATTCATACAAAATAAATTGATGACTGCTAACAAATCATTGAACATGACTTTTGTGTACTTATTCTTGCCATTCCTAAAGTACATCCAACAAGACTCTACTGAAAAGTTGAATTTCAAATCTAATTCCAGTTGTTCTGTGAATTTTTATCCAATTCTTTGGATTTATACAGTAATAAATGATGGTATTATTTGCAGACAATTAAAACAATGACAGACTAAATTAAAATGAGGTTGTTTAAAATTTATGTGTATCCTTATGGGAAGGTAATCCTGGCTGTCTGTAGATGCTATTTTTGCAAATAACATGGGTAATAACCCCGAACAGACATTTCTTAATAAATTATTAGATTATTATAGTTAGAAACTACAGACATTTCTTACAAAAAGACATATAGGGCTGGCACCGTGGCTCACTTGGTTAATCCTCCACCTGTGGCGCTGGCATCCCATATGGGCACCAGGTTCTAGTCCTGGTTGCTCCTCTTCCAGTCCAGCTCTCTGCTGTGGCCTGGGAGGGCGGTGGAGGATGGCCTAAGTGCTTGGCCCCCCACACCCGCATGGGAGACCAGGAGGAAGCACCTGGCCCCTGGCTTTGGATAGGCACAGTGCCAGCCATAGCAGCCATTTGGGGAGAGACCTTTCTCTCTGTCTTTCTCTCACTGTCTATAACTCTACATGTCAAATAAATTAAAAAAAGAAGACATATAAATAACCAGCAAATATATGAAAAAAATGCTCAAATTATTATTCATCAGAGAAATTCAGATCAAAACTAAAATTAGGTATTACCTCACCACACTTAGAGTGGCCTTTATGACAAAAGCCAAAGAAAACAAGCACTGCCAAGGATGTGGAGAAAAGGGATCTCTCATACTCTATTGGTCAGGTGTAAATTAGTTCAGTCACTATGGAAAACATAATTGAGTTCTCTGAAAAATTCAAAATAGAACTACAATAGATATAACCAGCAATCCCACTGCTGGGCATATATACAAAGTAAATAAAATCAATTATCAGAGACATCTGTCCTCCCATGTTGATTGCAGTACAAATCATATAGCCTAGACGTTGAAACAACATAAGTATTTTGGCTACTGAGGAATGGAAGCAGATAATGTGGTACAGTATAGAATGGAATATTATTTGGTCAGAAAAAAGGATGGAATCCTTCAGTTATGTCAACACGGGGTGTGGGGTTTGGAGGGGAGGACTGGAAACAAAGAAGACCCAGAAAACCAAATATTGCATGACGTATACATGGAATCTGACACAGTTGACCTCGTAGAGATTGAGAATAGAATAGTGGTTACCAAGAGGCTGAGAGAGAGGGAAGTGTTGCTCAATGGGTAGTAAGTAATAGAGAGAAGAAAGAAATTCCGGTATTCTATTGCGTAGTAGAATAATGATACCTAAGGACAACATAGTTGATTTTTTTAGAAGGTTAGAGGAAAGGTTTTTCAGCATTTTCATCATGAAGAGGTGGTAAATATTTTAGGAGATACGTATGTTTACTCTTGTTTGAACATTATACAATGTGCATGAATATCAGAACCTCATATAGCAATACTCCATAAATATGTACAATTTTAAGGTGTCAACTAAAGAAAATATCACATATAAAGTATGTATCTATACAACAATTTTAGGAATGATGATTGATGATGGATTTTTAATCTAGTTGAGGGAGCAAGTCTCTGATTGAGATATGACATAACAAATAATTTTTATAATATGATTTTAAGTATTTATATATTAACCTAAGACTAGAACTAATGATTTCAAATGAGCCAATTTTGGCATGTGAAATCAAACAGTATCCAATAATAGCACTGCTTAACATTGGTAATAATCATCTTGACTTTAATTGAAGTTGTATGGCATCACTATTACAGTAATACAGATGACTGTGCCATATATTCACACAACTCAAGAAGTCCCAGGCGTGTGGTTTGTAAGAAATTCAATAAAGCGGGCCGGCGCTGCGGCTCACTAGGCTAATCCTCCGCCTAGCGGCGCCGGCACACCGGGTTCTAGTCCCGGTCGGGGCGCCGGATTCTGTCCCGGTTGCCCCTCTTCCAGGCCAGTTCTCTGCTGTGGCCAGGGAGTGCAGTGGAGGATGGCCCAGGTGCTTGGGCCCTGCACCCCATGGGAGACCAGGAAAAGCACCTGGCTCCTGGCTCCTGCCATCGGATCGGCGCGGTGCGCCGGCCGCAGCACGCCAGCCGCGGTGGCCATTGGAGGATGAACCAACGGCAAAGGAAGACCTTTCTCTCTGTCTCTCTCTCTCTCACTGTCCACTCTGCCTGTCAAAAAATAATAATAATAAAAAAAAAGAAATTCAATAAAGCAACTAAAATTAGGTAAAAAATAAAAATTGTTCAATTTGCCAAATTGAAGGAAGAGCTAAGGAAACAAGCCTGTTACTGAGCTCAGTAATCATGGTTTTATGATGAAAAGTTTCCCAGGGGATTTTTTTGTTTCATATAAACTCACCCAAAGACATAACAGATATCAAAAGAAAATAGAGTTTCGAGAAATGAATTTACTTGAATCAGCTTAAGCAATGGTCACCTATTTGCCTATCACTGTGGGTTTGGGGACAGTATAATTACAATTAGGTAAGCATGAGTCATGCAAGAACTCCTTGCCTGAATCACAGGTAAATAATTGGAAGCCTCCACTGGAGCTGCATGATTGAACTATAAGAGAAAGAACCTTTATCAAAGGAAAAGGGTTTATATCCCCAAAAGGTAGAAATAATGGAAGAAAAAAATAGACATGTGCTGCTACAAGTCAAGGAGCCATGGTCTTTCAATTCTGTGGTCACTCTCTGCAGGGCAGTGTTTGCTTGAGTGGAGGACAGTAGAAGATAGATCACTTTGGAGACTGAACTAGCAAGAGCTAGGGGTCAGGTAACAGCAAAATAGGTCAGAATCAATCCTCCATCCTCAGCACAGGTGGGGAATTGAGTCAGAAATCTACATGCCCTGATCCGATATGAGTGTCCATATCAGTGTTGTGGGTTATGAATTATTGGAAAAAGCATGTTATAACTGATACTTGGATCCCAACACATTGACGACAGATGATGAACATGGATAATTTTGCTGATTAAGATCCCCTTTGGTGGCTCTCCTTAATAATTTCATCTGCAGAAGGCTGAGTAACAGACAGGCTTATCCTTTTCTCTAGATCCTATTTAGCCAGCTACATTTAAGAGAGATCCAGCTACTGAAGCATTTGGGGGATATCAAAGTAACAGTGGTCCTTGGCCATAGGCATGCAGTAAAATTTCAGCAAAGGAAACTATTTAATATGAACAAAGAATAGAAAAAAATAAGGCCGTCATAGAGAATAAAGAATACAGATGAGAGGAAAATAGTCATTAGTAGAAGGTGTATTTTTTGTTGTTGTTGTTGACAGGCAGAGTGGACAGTGAGAGAGAGAGACAGAGAAAAAGGTCTTCCTTTAGCATTGGTTCACCCCACAATGGCCACTGAGGCCGGCACACTGCACTGATCTGAAGCCAGGAACCAGGTGCTTCTCTTGGTCTCCCATGCGGGTGCAGGGCCCAAGCACCTGGGCCATCCTCCACTGCACACCCTGGCCAAAACAGAGAGCTGGACTGGAAGAGGAGCAACCGGGACAGAATCCAGCGCCCTGACTGGGACTAGAACCTGGTGTGCTGGCGCCGCAGGCAGAGGATTAGCTTATTGAGCTGTAGCGCTGGCTGAAGGCATATTTTAAGAATTTTTTTTCTGCCTTGGGCAGGAGAATGAATGTAGTGATAAAGAAGAGTAGAAAGATTCATTCTTTGAAGAATGTCTTAATTTTAAGTTCGTCTTTGTCTATACTCAAGAAAAAGCATTACAGTGCTGAACTCCTTCCCTTTGTTTTCCCATCTAAACGCTAGACCTATATTATTGGGGTCTGACTTGGTGAAGAGTAGCAAAACTATTCAGATAACTTTGGGGCCACATTATTGTGTGTTTTGTGAAAGTGTCACTTTTAATACCTCCTAGAGAATCAATGGAGAAGGGTTTTCAACACTGAAAAAAATATTAGCTGTTTTTCAGTTTTCACCTAAGGCAGATCTACCCATCACATATATACTCATAGAGTTAATGAAATACATATTTGCAAGACACCATATTAATAAGAAAGACTGATTGGAAAAAGCGTCACCTGTATTTTGTTAATTTGCTGCAGGCTCACTCACTTCGAAGCTGGCACATATTTCTAATCTTTTTCTTTGGCAGGATAGAAGTGCCCGTGATGGGGAAACCAGCAGCAGTTCTTTTTCTTCATAAAGGAAGGGAAGCTGAAAATCTAAGTAATTACAGTCCCATTTCAATTTTACTCACAGCAGTTAAATTATTTAAATGTCTCTTCTGCAGTCAAAATGAATATATTTCAGTTTACAAATATTTTATTACTATTAAAGCAATTTGGTTTCCATTATCTTAGCTTTACAGTTCTGTGTTATTCAAAATGAGAAACAACCCTCACAAAGTGAGTCCAAATTTTGTTGCTGGGGTCAAATAATATTTATTGGTTTGCCCAAGTTCTCAGAATACAGAAACCACAGTGAATTTCAAAAGCTAAGTCAGATTCTCTCTCTGTGTGTTTTGAATGTAGTCAAGCAAGAAACATTATATTTCAGACCCAAAATAAAATCTGTTGAGTGCATTAGAGTTTCTACAACAGGAAATGTAATTCTACTTCATCTTATGTTGGAAGTTAGGGTGTAACAGTTTTCATTGTTTCATGAGCTTGGTGTCTTGGAGCTGCTAGTATTGAAAAGATGCTCTTATAAAAAAGAAACAATTAAGAATTGTTTTCATTTTTACCCAGTTATGTTTTGTGAATAAAATAATTTGAGTAATTAAAATCATTAAATCAAATCTTTTAAAAAATTATCTTTGGAAAATCAGATTTTAATAATTTGAGGTTGAGATAATTTACCCAGAGGATATCAGAGTAAGATTTTATACATGTGGTAGGTCCACAAGTTTCCAGTCCTCATTCTGTCGAATAGGACAAGATATCTTACCTGTCTCCATGAGTTGGAGGAGGCAGCCATTCTTATGACACTCACAGTCTACACAGACTGTCAGAATGAAATGAGCACGCAACTAGATATTGTACTCTCTGTGCATATTGTATAATTTAACTACTGTGTAAACTTAAGCTCAATGGGTCAACTATACAAAGAGATTTTTATTTTTTTCTGTTTGGCATTTTATATTATTTTGCTTGATAAGGTTCTTAAACATCCACATACTGACAAATATAATAAATACACTCTAATTTACAATTATCAATATTTTGTACTTAGTTCTTTCAGATTAGGAATGAATTCTTATTCAAAACGCAAGTAGGAAAAATACCTAAAATTGCCCATTTCAGTAATAATATTTCATGAATATTGAAGTAAGAAATATCCAAATCTACTGCTCTGTGGAAGAAACGAAGACATTGGCAAAAATGGTTAAATTAAAATTTTTCAGAATTCTGCTGTATGTGAATCATATGCCAATAAAGTTGTAAAAAAGGTTATTGTTTCATATAATGAAGGTTAACCATATATAACTTCTCTATTTCTGTCTCTGTGAATAGACCATGTAAGTTTATTACTGTTTTTTTTTTTCATTTATACATAATACTGAGTCTCATAAATTTCGAGGAAAAGTGAAAAAGAAGAAACAGCCTGAAAAGTAGATGGACAGATAGTGAAGAGCTGTGTTCATGAGCATAGTGTACAAGTTGGCAGTACTTAAAACATCTCAGCATTTAACAAGGATTTGGAAATGTCTTCTCAAGCTACACTGTGAAAGCTGAGCCTTAATCAAGGCCAGACTCCAATAGAACACAGGCACCAGCTGCTTAAAAGCCTTGGAGTGAGGCAATAGAGTTTTATGCAGGGAATCAGAACTCCAGAGGCATTTGGTATGAGTTCATATCACATCTAAGTCACTTAAAAACTCATGAAACTCATGACTTTAGTTATCTACTCCAGATATCATTTCCTCTTTTGTGATAAACACCAGAAGATACCTCCAATCTCTTGTTTAATACCAAGTGAGATAAGTATGAACTTCCTAACCCAGAAACCTAATATGCATTCCCCACTCACCCATAGCTAATCCAAAGTTAAAGAAAACTAGGATTGCTCAGCAAATTTCTTATTCTACCGACTGTAACATCAGTGAGAGTCCAGTACGCATAATAAGTGTGAATTTCAACATCTCCACTCACATATGCAGGAAATTTAGGCTTACTTGACTAAATTGATTCTAGATCTACATTCAGTGACAGTTACAATTCAGGGCCTCTTCCTTTCTCAGCTTTGCAACTGATTATGGAGAGCTCATATGGTTTGTACGATATACTTTGTGCCCTGCAGGATCCACTGCTGTTCAGACTAAAGTCATAGTGACACTTCCAAGTTCAATGACTTTCTACTTCTCTGCTGTCCACAGGCCTTGAGGACAATCTGGCTTTTAGGATCTAAACTCCCTTGATCCACTGAGAGCCCAGTCCTGGCGGAGGATTGCCCAGTTTCTGGATGAGTTCTCTCCTAGAGTTCTCTTCTTATGCCAGGCTTTTTCTGCTCTATCACCATTCTAGGTTGTCTCATTCACACCTTGTGCCTCTTAAAGATGATTGTTACTCTCTTCCCTTCTTTACTTAAAACTCATCATTTTCTCTATAATAAGAACAGGTTTATTTTATTTTATTTTATTTTATTTGACAGTAGAGTTATAGAAAGTGAGAGAGAAATAGAGAGAAAGGTCTTCCTTTTCCGTTGGTTCACCCCCGAAAAGACCGCTACGGCCAGCGCGCTGTGCAGATACCGCTGTGCAGATACGAAGTCAGGAGCCAGGTGCTTCCTCCTGGTCTCCCATGCAGGTGCAGTGCCTAAGCACCTGGGCCATCCTCCACTGCCTTCCCGGGCCACAGCAGAAAGTTGGGCTGGAAGAGGAGCAACCGGGCCTAGAACCCGGCGCCCATTTGGGAAGCGAGCACCTCAGGTGGAGGATTAAGCAAGTGAGCCATGGCGCTGGCCATGTAAGAACAGGCAAAATGCATGAATGAAGTAGGTTGTGAGGCAGCCTCTGCCATTTGTCACCCTTCAGAACTTCCTGAAGCAAGGGAATACATCATGTGACTCTATGTTGGAATTCAGGGATGAGTGGAATGCAAGTGGAATCTCCATTCCATGTATAATTACAAGTGGAATGAAAATTCTCAAAAAATATTATGGGGAAAATCGATCCAGTCTAACTGACTTTCTGGTGGAAATCACTTCTATATTCCCCCTGTAGCTTCCTATTTTTTGATAGAAACATTTGTGCTGAAATTTCATTGGAAGGGGGCCAGAGTTGTGGTGCAGTAGATTAAAGCCCTGGCCTGAAGTGCTGGCAGCCCATATGGGTGCTGGTTTTAGTCCTGGCTGCACCTCTTCTGATCCAGCTCCCTGCTATGGCCTGGAAAAGCAGTGGAAGATGGCCCAAGTCCTTGGGCCCCTGCACCCACGTGGGAGACCTGGAAGAAGCTCCTGGCTCCTGGCTCCTGGAGCAGCTCCTGCTTTTGACAGCATCTAGGGAGTGAACCAATGGAAGGAAGACTTTCCTTTCTCTCTGTCTCTCCCTCTCACTGTCTATAACTCTACCTCTCAAATATATAAATAAAATCTTTAAAAAAAGAGATTTCATTGGAAGTTCAGAATCTTTATGTGAAATCATAACATAGCTGATATGATCCAATGCTTTGTGCATGGTAGATGTTGAATAATAAAATTTTCTTTAATTGATAATTTGATGATAAAATGAACAGTTAATTTTTCAGCCACCTATTTTTCATGCAATATACAAAATAAAAAATCAAATTTACTTGATCATGGTATTAACCTCAACTGATCTGCCCTGGTTAATTTAGTCAAAGGCACACAAAACCAATAATCAACACTCTTGGCTTCTAGTTATGTCTCTGTCCCTGTATATATGACCTTGAGAAAATTATCACACTGTCCTTGCTTCTGTTTTCTAAAAATTAAAGCAGTGACGATCTTCTCCTCCTCTTCCTCTTCTTCTTCCTCTTCCTCTCCATCTTCCTCTTCTCTTTATATGATTGCTGTGAAGATCCTATAAATTAATGTGAATGTTTGGGCTTAAGTACAAGGTTATAAAATGATGTTATAGTATGTTTTTTAACATTAAGAATAAAGTTTTTTATAGACCAATTTAAATGGTATCTTTTGTGAGAAATACTATTTGTCCTACTGTTTTATACTGATTCTTTTACCAAGTTCTGGAGTACAGAGATAATGCCAATTTGAAATCAGAACTAATGTTAATGTGCTGGAGTGTTTGGATTATGCACCATGACCTTGTCTGGATTCAGGGAAATTGGTCTCATATTACCACAAAGAATACCACTATTGGAAATCAAAGACCATATCTTCAATGTAGACTCTCTTATCTTAGATGACAGATAGATAATGCCTGAGATGGATATTTTCTTTCATGAATATTTCAGATATGTGTATGATGGTTAATTTTATGTGTTAAATCAGATGGCATTTTGGATAAATTAATATTTAAATATAAAAAACTCTGAGTAAGCAAATTACTCTCTCAAATGTAAGTGGACCTTGTCCAATCAATTGAAAGCCCCAATGGAATAAAAAGAACAGCCTCTCCAAGCAGGAAGATACTCTCCAGCAGATAGCCTTTCATCTTGCAAATGTGCCATCAGTTCTCTTGAAATTCCATCCTATTGGGCCAAACTGCAGATTTTGAACTTCCAGTTTCCATGTAAGCTAATTTCTTACAATAAATATCTTTCTATATACATATACACACCTACTAGTGCTTAAGTTTCTTCTGAAAGGCTGCCTAATAAGCATATATCAGCCTTTTAAGGTATGGCAGAGGGGTCAGTACTATTTATCAATACTATGAAAGAAAATATCCTATTTACTTATTTTTAATGTTCATGCTTCTTGAACGGACTTCAAATTCAGAAGTATTTCAAGAGATATCATATAGAAATGAGACATACAAATTTTATTTGTTATATACACAAAAAATGAGGAGACACAACATCCATGAGTAGATGTAAATGAGAAACACAAAATTTAATAAATTATTTTCTATTCAGAAGGCCAATAACCATATAACAGACTGCTCTCTGAAGTAACCTGATATGCTAGTGTGAGAAGTTTCTAGGGGTCATTGCATTAAATTCTGAATAGTTCAATAGCACACATGGAAATTGTAAATCACTCAGTTACAATTTGAATGTCCTTTGAAAAGCTGGAACAATAAGGTAGATTTTGCTTCCCCAAGATGGCATCAGCATCATTTCATCTTACCAAACCAGACAGATGAATCTTAAGGGCCCTTTCATCAGGACACTCTTATTACAATGAAGCTGTCATTGCACTTACATTCTACAAGATATTAAAATTTAGAATATTAAATAATGAAATCACATACAACAGCATTTCTATGCCATTAGCTTCCAATAAATCAAATTTGCAGGAATTAAAGTATGGACTTATTAAGTTTCACTGAGAGGAAATAATAAAACCTAAGAGTATTCTAAAGGACACCACAACTAAAGCAAAGTAGATTACAGTTCTGTCAATAAAGGACCAGAAACTTCCAATAGGTCTTTACCATGAAATTATCAGAAATCTACAGGAAAATAAATATCTGCATTGAAAAAACATATCTAGGATTAACTTGAATGATGGCGATAGAAGATAAGAAAGTTAAAGAGGTAATTTAAAAATAGCTGATATCCTTTATAGCTGGTATGAAAAAGAAAATGCTAGCAAAGAGGTTAAAAGAAATGTGAAGGGCATTTAAAGCAGTTCACAGAAAACAAATTATGGGAAAGATGAAATGGACCATTTTAGATGAAATTGGATATTGAAGTCATAGAAACTGATAAACAATAGTAAGTAGAATAGCAATGACAATAATTTACAGAAATGAGAATATTGTCATTTTATAACCTGTATTCAAATGTCTGTACATTATGAAACTGAGAAGTAATATTAGTTCAGAACAAGTATATATAATGGAAAATATTGTAGAAGTTGATATAGAATATTATTTAAACACTCCCTATCAATAAAGGATCTCACTGAAAATCAGTTTCTTTTTAATTATAACAACAAATTAGCAAAATATTCAAGTAGAATTATTTATTATGTTTAGGGCCACCTAAGAAATCATTTTATCATGACCTCCCCCCAAAGCAGTAATAATATCAAACAGCATGACAACCTGCATTGTGCCCAGAATAACTGCCAAAATAAAATTCTTTCTGAAATTAAGTTCCCTTAGTCATGCACCCTGCTCAGGAAAGTTATCTAGTGCTTAGGTGTCCCCAAAGAATTTATTATGGAGAATTTAACTTATCAAGTTCTCTTCCTTTAGATTAAAATCAGTACTAAGTGAAAAATGTTATTATATTATATCTTCATTAACATTTATTAGAGATATATATAGAGAGAGGGAAAGAAAGAAAGATGCTTATCTTGTGATTCACTTGATAAATTCCCAGGGTTGTATGGGACTGAGACTGGGGATCTGAAGCTCAGGCCTGAGAGCAGAGATGTGAATGTGTTAATGTAGGCTAAACACCTACTCCTACACTTTCTTTTAATTATCTAGTACCTTCATTAAAAGACTTAAGTTCCTTATAATCTTGTAGAGTTACACCTAATTTATCTATTAACTGTTATCCATTGAGAGAAAAGAGCCTGTATGTAAGTTTAGGATGGTGACTAGCACTGAGCATGCAGTTACTGAGCTGCGATCCACCATGGGAGAGCCCTTCCATCTTGACAAATTAGTAGGGACTTTTCCTTTATAGTGGACATTAAAGAAAGCTAATTCTTGAAAAAAGGGGGGGATGTGCTGATATGTCTATTGAATGCATTTGTAAGACTTTAACATTCTCTCAATTTTGGATACGTGGATCACTTTAATTTTTAAAGCAAAAAGATGATTTTTGACCTTCAGATTTTATCAGTTAAAGGCTTTGTATTCACATTCTTTGAATTATTATTACACTAAAGAGAAAAGAAATAGCCGTATCAAATGCTTGGTTTAAATATATTCAGTGGCAAATAATAAGGAATAAACTTTAATTTTTCCCATCCTACCTTAAGAAAGAATTAATAACTTGGATCTGAACATAATTGTTTTTGAAGATTTATTTACTTTTTTGAAAGTTAGAGATGGCCAGCAATGCTGCTCACTTGGCTAATCCTCTGCCTGTAGCGCCGGCACCCCGGGTTCTAGCCCCAATGGGGCGCCGGATTCTGTCCCGGATGCTCCTCTTCCTATCCAGCTCTCTGCTGTGGCCTGGGAAGGCAGTGGAGGATGACCCAAGTCCTTGGGCCCTGCACCTGCAAGGGAGACCAGGAGGAAGCCCCTGGCTCCTGGCTTCAGATCGGCGCAGCGTGCCAGCTGCAGTAGCCATTTGGGGAGTGATCCAACGGAAAGGAAGACCTTTCTCTCTGTCTCTCTCTCTCACTGTCTAACTCTGCCTGTCAAAAAAAAAAAAAAAAAAAAAAAAGTCAGTCAGAGTTACACAGAGAGAGAAGGAAAGGCAGAGAGAGAGAGAGAGAGAGATCTTCCATCTGATGGTTCACTCCCCAATCAGCCACAAAGGCCAGAGCTGCCCGAGCCTGAAGCCAACATTCAGGAGCTCCCTCTGGGTCTCCCAGGCAGGTGCAGAGGCCCAAGGTATTGGGCCATTTCTACTGCTTTCCCAGGCCATCCCAGAGAGCTGGATTGGAAGAGGAGCAGCAGGAGCAGCAGGAGTCTTGAACTGTTGTCCATATGGGATGCCGGCCCTTCAAACCAGGGAGTCAACCCCCTGCACCACAGCATTGGCTCTGGATCTGAACATTTTTTAAAGAGGATCTGATCATTATAGAAGCCTTTAGGGCTTTACATTTCTGTACTTGACATTGTCTTTAAATTAGTGTAACCTAAGATTGGGTTAGATTTGTTTTTCCTATTGTTGTCTGCCTTTATTAAATTTTCTTTAAAACCCCAGTGAGTGGTGCAAGCCAAGTGTTACCAATAAATTCTTAAATAAATTCTATTTAAATTAATGTTTTACACTACTTACAATAATTTCTTTCCACAATTTCTCTGCTTTCTGCCGCTTCTCTAAGTCTATATACATTGTGAAACTCTCCTGGGGTCCTACTCAGCTTTCTCAGAAGAGAAAATCTGACTGAGAATGATGTTGAAAAGTCAATCAATGAGCAATATGGATTTAGTAAGAACAAATAAAGTCAAGTTCTAAAACTTTAGTGATTGTTGCTAAACTAATGATATTCTAAGAAAGCATTTCTTTTATAGCAGCAATGAGTAGATTCCTAAAAATAGAAAAAGCCTAATCTAAGGCCAATGGCATTTAACAGTGGATGTTTTAAGCTATAGGACTTCACTAATTAAATAATTTGGGAAAAGATTATTTATAGCTGATTTAAAATATGTTTAATTATTGGTAACACCCTTGGAGAAGTGGCTGGATGTTTTTAAGCAAACCAAAACACATTTGATTATTGGAAGTCAAAAATTCATAGCTTTAAAGATTGAGGAAATGAGCCAAGAGCATTCAGACTAAAAAAAGAAGACTAAAACCAAATGCAGTATAAAAGATATTGAAGGGAAAATATTAGATATTTGTTATGAATCCAAAATGAAATGAAAACATATAAAGTTTAACATTTGCTTCAGAGTAATTGGAAAATTAAACACTAGAATTAGTCTGAGAGCTCAAGGAATTCATGATTTTGGCAAGAACTGTAGAAATACTGCCTCTTCATGAATGAATTAATCATTTGAAGAGATTGGTTTATAGACATCAGTGCACTGACGTGCATTATGCTTTTGAAGTTACTTACGATAGTCCTTTCACTCTCTGTCCTAAAGATGTTAGGCATTGGAATACATTTCTGTGAAAAAGTTTCAAGACCTCTGTATCCTAGTTATATTGGTATATTTAATAGTGAGTTATAGTTAGTTGCTCAATGATGCAGATTCTTGACTTGGAAACTCTGGTGCTGGTCAATTATGATTTAGGTTTTGCTTCTTCCTTAAGGGCTGGATCCCTAGTCTTAGTGATATTTTTTAGACCTGAGGATGCCTTGCAGATTGAAGCAAAAGAAAGTCATTGAACTCTGCATAAGCATACCAGGAAGGGGTGACAATGGACAAACCAAGAAAGCTGAAAATAAATTCGTGTCTTAAGTGCAAAGAGCAATTTGAAGATGGATGTCAGATCCAGCAGGCTTCTTTGTGAAGTAGGTGAGGGAAATAGGAAGTGTGGAGGGTTGAATTCTTTGTCCAAAAGAAAGGCTTAGCTAGGTCATTCTGCATTAGTCAGTCAAGAATGAAACCTAACCATTCCTTTAATTTTATTTCTTCCAAGAAACCTTTTATATAAGGTTTACAAACTTCTTGAATTTCATAAATACAAACTTAGGAACACAGTAATTCTTCCACTCACCCCTCCCTCCTACCCACACTCCCACCCGTCTTCCTCCTCCTTCTATTTCCTTTCTTAATTTTTACTAAGATCTATTTTCAATTACCTTTATACACATACACTAAGTACAGAGTTCAACAAATAGTATATATATATATATATATATATATATATATATATAAACAACTGTTCCTCAACAGTCAAGAAAAGGGCTATTCAAAGACATTGCATCTCACAGTGTAATTTCACTTCTATAGATTACCTTTTAGGTAGTCTCTTAGTTACCACAGACCAGGGAGAACATATGGTATTTGTTTTTTGGGACTGGCTTATTTCATTAAGTATAATGTTTTCCAGTTGCATCCATTTTATTGCAAACTACAGGATTTCATATTTTTTACTGCAGTGTAGTATTCTATGGTGTATATTTCTCATAATTCTTTATCCAGTCTTCAATTGACAGGTACCTGGATTGATTCATTACCTAAACTATTATGAATTGAGCTGCAAGAAACATGGAAGTACATCCTGGCCAGCATTTGTTGCTTGTTGATTTCTGTGTGAAAGCCTTCTACCTGGGGTTAGTGAAACCTCATTGTGGTTTCATTTACATTCCATGATAGCTAGTAATGCTGAGCACTATTTCATGTGTTTGTTAGCTATTTGTATTTCCTCTTTTGCAAAATGCCTGTTCAAATCCTTTGCCCATTTCTTAACTGGATTGTTTGTTTTGTTGTTGTTGAGTTTATTGAGCTATTTATAGATTCTGTTTATTAATCCATTATTAGTTGCATAGTTTGTAAACAATTTCTCCCATTCTGTCAATTGCCTCTTTGCTGAGTGTTTCTTTTGCAGTGCAGAAGCTTCTCAAATTGACATAATCTCATATGTCTGTTTGGGCTTTGATTGCCTGTGCTTCTGTGTTCTTTTCCAAGAACTCTTTGCCTATACCATTCCTTTTAGAAGTACTCAGTCCTGTTGTGGGAGCAGTGTTATCAATTTAAAGCAACTATACTTCCATGGATGCCTTAGAAGCCACCTTTCATTTTTTAGCCATATGCCTCTGTTTCACCTGCCTGATATTAAAGAATGAGTTTATGTTATTCTTTTCCAAATGATTAGGGGTGACTGATCCATGATCTCCTTCTGGGAGAGTAACATCACTTAATGATGTTACTATTTTATTTCTGGAAGTTTCCTAGAGTAAAAAAATCCTGCTGTGCTCTAAAAAAGATTCCATTTCCTATGACTTGATCATTTATCTTCTAGTCAATTGACTTACCTACTGCTTTCACTGCTACTGTCTGTTGTGAGAAAGAGAAAAGTGAAGATTCTTTACTGGTACCTAGTTTACCATGTTGCTTTGAAGAATACATGGCCTAGTTTGTATCCATCCACACTATACCTTCTAATTTGATATATGATAATGTCTTCTGGATTACAAGACTTGTACAATCCTGTCTCTTCATCTTAAACTTTGCATGGGCTTGAGAGAAGGAATTTCACTCCGTTTCTCTTACACAGCACAAATGAGAACCAAATAGAACTTTTAACAATACTGATGCAACTTTGAATAGCTGGACAACCCACAGAGTGAGTTGAAATCTGTTCTAGTCACAATCACTCATAATAACCTGCCTGTTCAAATCTATTGTCAGGGTCCTTGCACTGCCCTTAGGTTGTTTCCTTGTGCCATGGGGAGCAAGCTCATTCCTCACCAGGAAACTCCTGACACTTTGACATCTAGTTCTTATATATACTTCTTTTTGTGACTCTGAGAAACAGTTTTTTCCCCCTGATCTCTAAATTCTGCTTCCTATCCTATCAAAGGGGGTGGACATACTGTTCTTGAGAAATTCCTCCAAATTCCTCATTTCATTTAGTATCTTTCCCTCACGGGCATGGAGTGAACTTTTTTTCTCCGGAAAAGGCTATCATCCTGTTCTGTACTATATACACCTAAACTGAATCACTGATCCCTAAATTGTGCCACTTATTGTCTTATTTAAGCATGGAATTTTTCT
The DNA here is from genome assembly GCF_964237555.1 of Oryctolagus cuniculus. Taxonomy (NCBI): domain Eukaryota; kingdom Metazoa; phylum Chordata; class Mammalia; order Lagomorpha; family Leporidae; genus Oryctolagus; species Oryctolagus cuniculus. The sequence continues at coordinate 57,567,914 of NC_091435.1, forward strand.
AAGCTCATGCACATTGCTTCACATTGTTTTCTGTAACATTAATTGAAAATAATATTATGAGTCTCTATTGCTGTGGGTGAAGTCTGATATTGGGAATTAATATGCATATATATTCTCTTCCCCAAAAAGACACAGATATATTCCCAGTAGAGATTATTTATAAAATCTGGAATTCTTTGCAAGGGAATAAACAAAATAAATTATTCACTTAGGAAACAGGCCTTCAATTCTCTTTGCATTGTGCTTTGCTAAGGATTTAGTAAGTCAAGATCAAATCCCTTTGTTTAAAATTTTCCTTACGAATTATAGACAGATTTGTTCCTTATTCAAATGTGTAAATTGAAACATACAATTAAGAGACTCCCAAGCAGATGGAAGGAAGGCCATTCTTAAAATGAACTGCTATTTTTTTCCTAGAATATGACATGAGATTCTAATACTCATAATGGCAGAATTCAAATCTCAAAATCAAAAGAGATTTTCCAACACATGTGTTGTTATTAGAATATTAACTTACTGGGTACTGAGCATCAATATACTTGAATTTCATTGTTTCTTAAGAGGAAATACAGACTTAGTAAGACCCTTTTTGGGATTTAGTTCTTTTTCTAAGCATGAGGATTGTGTAGCTATTCTGCTTATTTATGGACCTCATATGGGCTGTAGTCTCAATGGTAAAGTTTTAATTATTTCAAAAAATGTGGAATTCTTACATATTTATGATGTTTTCCTATTGAGACATTGAAAGAGATTTACTTATATAGAGAAATCTGTATTTTTTTCTTTCCAGAAGTAGCTATGTTATAAGTAACATTTATATAATAGGGTTATTATTTATTTTTATAGTAGTATGTTTGGAGTCCATTAGATCTACTCTAGGAAGTAGATGCATTTTCTTAACCCTGACTATAATCATGGCATCATTAAAGTTTACTCTTTCCTTTGAGATGCATATAAAATTGATTTGCATCCCCTATTTTATTCCCAATAAGAAATCTTATGCTTTTCTCAACATTTTCTTAAATTCCCAGGGGTGTACATTTTCACAGTTTTCTTATTCCAATTTTTGGTTTACTCTGAATTGGTCTGTCATTCCCTCTAGCTACCTTCTCCCTAATCTGCTCAAATAAGGAATGTTGCTTTTCAGGTTCTCCCATATACCATTCACAGAAAGTATTTAGAGATATAACAGATTACTGAAGATTTGGATTTATGGGAGTGATACTGGGTAGTCTAAAGTAAAAAAAGCAGTTCACTTAAAAAGTATTAAATATGCCTGTCCTTTGATGTGCTTCTTTAACCACTTCAACTTTTGCATCAATAGCCAGAGATTTGTATTTGGAGAAATTTCTCCAAACCTTCACTGTCTTCAAGATATTTTAGTCTTGTTTCTGAGGACTTTCTGAATATCAAAATTATCAATACCAATGAATTTTTTTCTTAAAAATACTGTCCTATTTTAAATGGAGAAAAAAATCAAATATAATTGCAAAACTTTATATAGTTCAATGTTGGGGAATAGTCCGTGGCGGTATTGCTAGGCGGAGGTTTTTACTTTTGGTTTTGACCTGGGGGCTTTCCTATGGGCAGGGCTCTCCAGAGGCGGAGGGATCCAGGTTGAGGTAAACAACAAGATGGCGGCAGGACCCCCGCAGTGAGTCTGCCTGCCTGCCTGCTGCGTGACACCTCACCTGATTGGCCGAACGACGCGTGCCTTTCACGTGAACAGAGACCGGATTGGTGTGCCCGATGCATGGACTCTAACTTGCTCCTGATTGGTCGCATTTTGTATATAAGCTGTGGGTGTAAGGAGGAAGCTCTCTTTTTCTCTCCTCTCCTTTCCTCCTCCCTCTGTCACGTTTACTTTTTCTAATAAAAAGTCTACTGAAGACGGATAAACGTCGTTCGTTCTTTTCTCGCCCGAGAAACCGTCGTCGTGGGCCCTGGGTTGAGTCTGCTGGCCAGACTCCCCGGGACGCTCGCGGCAGTTCAATTAATTCATTTCAATTTTGTATTCTTATTTTACTGAATTTTAAGAATCTGGCAGATTTATGCTGAATAAATTTTAATGGAAAGACTCATTTTAGTAATAAGTTCTCTTACCCATATCAAATTTTCGTTTGTTTTTGGGTTTGACAATAATTCTAACTTTTTCAAGGTAAATTTTCCAATATGTTTTGATATGTGCATTGTTGGACATTGTCAATTTTCCGTTAATTATTTCTACCAGAAATACTCATTTTAATTTGAACAAAAGCAGTCTGAATTTACATTTTAGTGGCAGTGTTATAATCTTTATAACCATTATTGTCTTATAAATTTAAGGAATATAAGCCTTTATCTGTAATGTTCTAATGGTTTATTGGAGTTTCAAAATCAATAGGAATAAGGAGGTACAATCAGAAGATGAAGAATTTGCTTCTGGTAATAAAACGGGAGGTACAAAAATAAGACCACTGAGGAATGAAAAGTTATCCCTTTAGTGGCAGGTGTTTTCTTAGTGGTTTAGATGACAATTAGGTTGTCCATGTCCCACATCAGAGTGCCTGGGTTCAAGTTCCTGCTTCTGCTGTCCACTCCTCCTTCCTGTTAGTATGGGGCATGTGACGCAGAAGGTGGTAGCTACGATACACTTGTGCCTTTTACCTGTGTGAGAGACCATGGTTGAGTTCCTGTTCTTGGTTTCTGCCTGGTACGTTGTGGTTATTTAGGAACTGAACTTGCAGATAGCAGTTTCTCTCCCTCCCCTTCAAATTAAAAAAGTTGCTATTTCTTTTTGTTCTTTTTGGCTACATGGCTTTTATGATACAGCTGTAGGTTCAGAACTCCTGGAGGGCCAATCTGTAGGAGTCCAAATAATGAAAGGAAAAGCTCTCCTGGTCCTATTTAAATCTCACTACCAAATGCGTCATCCTTCTGCTGCCCTCTCCTCTAACTTTACTTCCAGTCTCTGCTCAACTTTGTCCTCATTCAAATTCCTACAGAACCCTGGATAATAGTTTGGAAACATTCACATCAGCAGTTAAAACCTCACTGTTTCCCATCCAAAGTGATCTATCTTGCTGGATATATGAACATCTACATGGCGAGATTTAGCCCTCTTCCTTAGAGGTGGAAGTAACTGTAGGAGGTTGTGGAGCTCCTTGAATGAGTTAAGGTTTGTGGTAGATTTACACTCTGCACTGTTCTGTCCTCATTTCAGGGGTGCCTGTATTTTGACCTTTACTCTCTAGTACTCTTTTCAAGTGCTTCATTTTCTCCTATTTACATTTAATGTTATTTTCTGTAGGACAGATTTCTACTCAGCTGCCTTCTCATTCTAGCACAACCAATCCCATAGGTCCTTAATTGGCCAAGGGGATTTTTCAGGACAAAGACTAGCTGTAGAGAAGATTGTAGACATGATTCTTTCCAGCTATCACTACCCATGTTATGTCATGCTCTTGTGTTTAAGGTTAGTCTTAGAGATGCAAGCATATGTGAGAATTATTAGAGCAAATCACACTTCAAGTTCTATTTGAAATACAGTTGTCCTGGGCCGAGAGTGAGGGGAGAGGTTGGTTGGTTTTGACAGTCAAAAACCCGGACACTCAAGTCTTTCATGTAAGATGACATAGTCGAGGAGGAAAAAAAAAAGATGGCATAGTCATGTAACCTGGGAATATCATCTCATATAGTTGAAATCATTTCCAGATGACTTATAACTAATGCAAATACTATATAAATAGTTATTATACTGCATAGTTTAGGAGATTATGGTAAGAAAAAAAATCTGTACATTTTTAGTATGGACATGATTCTTTTTCAAATATTTTCCATCTGTGTTAAACTTAAGTCACAGATGCAGAACCTGCAGATATGGAGGGCTGACTATGCATCAGAATGTGGTATAAAACTCGATTTTCCCAAGCCTAAGCAGTTAGAACATAATCTTGTCTCTCTTATAAGCCTGATAGCAATTTCATTTTCACAATATTCCTATCAAATTGTACAGATGACAGAATTTTATCTCATCTGAAACATCCTGTTTAGTTTATGGTTATATGTAAGTTTAAAATATTTGTTTAAAAAAAAACACATTCCTGCAGTCAGGTGGGTAGATTTATTTATTTATTTTGAAGTCATGATGTAAATCTATTCAACTATCTTTTCTTGTTCCAGGCTTTACTCTACACAGTTTTTCATCAAAATATTATTCAAACTGAGGACATTTGCAGTAGTCTGTAACGTATTTTCTCCAGTATTTGATTTTAAGCTCTCTATACATCCTGGAATCCTCTCAAAAATTCTATGAAATGCTGAGTATCACTGAACAAACAGCTATGCCTATATCAAGAGCAGTGCTCTTTAACAAATCTAATTCAGTTTTTCTGTCAATAATACAGTTCTCTGATTAAAACACTTCTCTCTATATAATATATTATTTGTTCTAAAATGTTTTGTGCATAGAGAAAATATAGTGAAAACCATAATGAATACCTACCATCACCCAATTTCATCATCTTAATATTTTGTCATCCTTGCTTCTGATATTTTACTTTCAGATTCATTTGTCTACCCTGATCTATTATCACCTCTTTAATTTTTTTTCTCCTTGTCTCCAGAAGTAACTGAAATTTTTGCTGCTTATGAAAATGTTGTTTACATTTCTATTATATATGCATGCATTCTGAGATAATATTTAATTTTTATGTTAAAGTCTATAGGTACTTACACAATGTAATTGTTCATTTGCAATTTAGTTCTTTTTTCCTTTTGTTTAAGATTTATTTATTTATTTGAAAGTCAGAGTTACACAGAGAGAGGAGAGGCAGAGATAGAGAGAGAGGTCTTCCATCTGCTGGTTCACTCCCCAGTTGGCTGCAACTGCTGGAGCTGCGCCAGTCCGAAGCCAGAAGCCAGGAGCCTCTTCTGGGTCTCCCGTGCGGGTGTAGGGATCTAAGGACTTGGGCCATGTTTTACTGATTTCCCAGGACATATCAGAGAGCTGGATTGGAAGTGGAGCAGCCCAGAGCTCAAACAGGTATCCATGTGGAATGCTGGCACTGCAGGTGGTGGCTTTACCAGCTAAGTTACATTACTGGCCTTTGCAATTCAATTCTTACTAATATTAGGTTTTAATATATCCCCCCAACCACTTGAGGCTCCTAGCATCATGGCACAGTGTTTTTTTTTTCTACATTCTAAAAAAAAAAAAAAAAGAGTTTATGGATCACATTTTCCAAAAGGAAGGGGCACAGCATGCTAGACAGAGCCAAAAGGGTCCACACCAGGTTTAGTCAAGGGTCAGAAAACCATGGGCAAAAGTCTTTTTTATGGTTTTGAATGAAATGAATGAGTGAGGCTGGATAAGCAGCTGAGCAGACTTAGCATTGGGAACTTGGAATCATTTCAGCAGGCTCTGGTCTACAGAGTTGATCTCTAGCACTTTGGTACCTGGCTATGAGATGCTTAAAACACAGATTAGGGGCAGGCAGTTGGTGTAGCAATTAAGTTGTGGTCAGAATGCTTAGTTAACTGTCCCAGCTCTGCTCACAATTCCAGCTTCTTGTTATTGTGCACCCTGGAAGGCAGCACAAGATGGCTCAAATATTTAGGTTCCTATCACCCATTTGGGCGATCTGAATTGAATTTCTGAGTCCTGGCTTCAACCTGGTCCACCTATGGCCATTACAGGAATTTGGGAAGTGTAGCAGCATATTGGAACATTCTCTCTCTCTGTCTCTCTCTCTCTCTCTGTCTCTCTCTCTCTCTCTCATTGTCTTTTTGAATTTCAAATAAGTTAAATAAATGAATAATTTTAAAAAAAAGAGTAAAGATTTTTGGGCTTTTTCTGTAGATTTTTCATTCAGTAGGTCTGAGATGGGCTACAATGTGCATTTCCAAACAGCTCCCAAGTGTTGCTGCTGGTTTGGAGACATTTTGTGGAACCTCTTCCTTGAAGAAGCTGTTAAATCTTTTTCCACTGTAATAAGGTGAACTGAAGAACCAATAAAACTAAACATTACATTTAAGGGGTGAAACCAGAATGACATTCAAAATATTTAAAGACCAATATGGCATGAAACTGACTGGAACACTGGGGCTAGTTTCTTTCTTTATTTTTTTTTCTTTAAAGATTTATTTATTTATTTGAAAATCAGAGTTACACAGAGAGAGAAGAGGCAGAGAGAGGGGTCTTCCATCCGCTGGTTCACACCCCAGTTGGCCGCAACGGCCGGAGCTGTGCTTATCTGATGCCAGGAGCTTCTTCTTGGTCTCCCACACGGGTGCAGGGGCCCAAGGACCTGGACCATCTTCCACTGCCTTCCCAGACCACAGCAGAGAGCTGGATCGGAAGTGGCACAGCCAGGTCCTGAACTAGCGCCCATATGGGATGCCAGTGCTTCAGGACAGGACATTAACCGGCTGTGCATGGCATCGGCCCCACGCCGCTAGTTTTAATGGCCCCAATTGTGCAAATCACTCCCTCTAAGCTGCTGTTATCTGGAGGGTCCCAGGAGGGCTGAGGTGTATAAGGCTGCAGAAGGGCTTGGAACAGTGGCTACCCAAGCCCCATAAGGAATATCTCATTATTTAATAATAGTGACAGCCATATGCATATGAACAAATGGAACTGAAGTCCTGAGTCACAATACGGGTTTAGTATCACTTCCTGGCGTTAAGTCACCATCCCTATGATGGTGGAATCCCACATGTGCTCCGCTTCTGATCCTGATCCCTGCTAATGCACCTGGGAAAGTGGCAGAAGGTGGCTCAAGTACTTGAGCACCTTCACTCACATGGGAGATTCGGGTGGAATTCCATGCTCAGGGCTTCATCCTGGTTCAGCCCTGAGTTGTGCCTATTCGGGAAGTGAACCAGAGGATACCAGATCTCTCTTTTTCTCTCTCTTTCCCTCTTTTTGTAACTCTTTCAAAAAGTTAAATAAATATTAAAAAAGTATTTTTTTCCTGTTAATACATGTAGATGTGATTCATGCATTTTTGAAATAGGACATGACCCCCTAAAATCTATACAAAAATGTGGCCCCTTAAAGTTCCCCAGAAGTGCTATCTGGGGTGCCACATATGCTATCAGAATTTGGGGTGCCATACGATTTCACCATATGCTTACTAATAAATCCCCAATATTAATAAGCCCTAGAGGGATCTTGCCTAATATTTAGAGAAGAATTCTAAATCCCGGCACAGATAAACGAGGCAGCATGGTACATTTTAAGCTTTTATTTAGTGAGAAAGATGCATAGGAGAGTGAAAGCTTTATTTAAGAGAGATAAATCTGGGTTCATACGGAGCACCAGGAACCAGCAATGTGGAGGAGCATCTAGGCCAGGAAGCCCAGAGCACATGGCCCAAAGGCCAGGAAGCCTAGGGTGTGTGGCCCAATGGCCATGCGCCCTGGAGGCGCAGGGCTACAGCAAGCCCCCTCCTGGCAAGAGGCCAAGGAAGAAGAGACGGGCTGGACACACCGTGTTCCAGGCTTTTAACCCACTTCCAAAGGGGATTGGTTAGTTAACCTGATTGGCTGGTGGGCACCCAAATGTGGCCCGGTAGGGGCATGAGGTCACACAGGGGTGTGGCGAAGGTGTGGTCTTCCAGCTCACAAACCTAATGATTTTAACCTGTATGCCTGCCTACTTCATTTTCACCATGTGAAGTTTCCATTTTGTTGACATGGCAGAATTTATTTTCCTTTGCTCTGTTCCCCTCCCCCTTCTTTAACTTATACTTATACTTTAACTTTACTTATACTTTAACTTTAACTTATACTTTTCAAAGGCTTGTATCCTTGTATCCTTGGGTAAAAGGACTTGTGAGTGTTAATAAACGTTCATTAAAATTTTAAATGATATTATTTATTTGAGAAAGATAGAGAGAGAAAGAGACAGAGAGAGAGAGACACACACACACGCACAGAGAAAGACAGAGAGCGAGAGAGCTCTCATCTGCAAGTTTACTTCCTGGACACCTGCAACAAACAGCTGGGGCCAGGGCCCTGTCTGAGACGGAAACCACCCAGGTCTTCAATGTAGATGATAAGACTCCAGCCACTGAGGCATCACCTCTGCTTCTCATGGTGTGCACTTGCAGAAAGCAAGAGTCAAAAGCAGAATTGGATGTCAAGTCAGACATCCAGTCTACGCTGGCATATTCATGGATGTCTTAACTGGTAGGATAAATGGCTATCCCTGATTACTCTTTTTAAACCACTGAGGTTTGGAATGGCTTGCTATGGAACAATACTGCTAATTCTTTCAGTTGAAAAAATTTTTTTTTTATCTGACAGGTAGAGATATAGACAGTGAGACAGTTAATTTCAAACCCTGCACCCAACTTTTCCATAGAAGTACCTTCTTCTTAGTCCTTTTATCACACTCTCTAATGATGTTCTTCATTACTTTTTCTCTGCTATCTCTAAGTTATTCCAATGGGAGTATAATGGCTCCCTCTGAGATGGTGCAAGTCCATTGTGCTGGCAGTACCATCAGCCAGATCTGTTTCTCCTTTTCAGCTTAACATCATTGCCTGAACTCTTAACTATTGACTTTAGTTTCATTTGGTATTACTTGTTTTTTTGTTATTTGAGTGTAACTTGATTTTTTATTGTTTTCCTATTTTCTGCATTTCTTATTCCTTGATACTTGACAATGTATGAATTCCAGATGATCATCTGTTTTAAGACTAGCACTTCGTCCCTGAGTTTTTAACTCAGTCTTAAAAAACTTGCCCTGTAGCCTTGTTCATTGACTTCCCTTAATATTGTGAAATTTTTCTCATGGAATTTTTCTAATATTTATGTTTTATCAACATAACTCTTATTTATTTTTTTCTAGAGCCTTATGATGATCCATTATTCATGTTAAACATCAAGTATGATCTATGTTGATATAAGATTTTTTCTCCTTTTTAATTCTATCAATTATTATTAGCAGACACTGGTCTTGTTTATGTGATTCTTTTGACTCTTAATCCTTTCATTATGATCAATTATGAACTTAAAATGATCACTTTAATTAGTACGATGACATTGGTACATACCAACTTAATGGGATTTGGAGTCCTATGGCACATTTCTAGCTCTACCATTAAAGGTAAGTCTGAGTAAGTGTATACCAAACGTTAAATCTCCTCCCTCTCTTATTCCCACTCTTATATTTAACAAGGGTCACTTTCCAGTTAAATTTAAATGACTAAGAATAATTGTGTGTTAATTAAAGAATTCAAGCAATGGTATTGAGTAGAGCAAAAAAATACTAAGAGGAATAAAATAGTAAGTTGTTGTTTGACAGTCAGGATGAGGGCTGATCAAGTCATTGTTTCTCATAGTCTCCATTTCACTTCAACAGGTTTCCTTTTAAGTGCTCAGTTAGTTGTCACCAATCAGGGAGAACATACGATATTTGTCCCTTTGGGACTGGTTTATTTCTCTCAGCATGATGTTTTCCAGATTCCTCCATTTTGTTACAAATGACTGGATTTCATCGTTTTTGCTGCTGTGCAGATTTATATAGAGTACAAATCCCATAATTTCTTTATCCAGTCTACTGTTGATGGACATTTAGGTTGATTCCATGTCTTAGCTACTGTGAATTGAGCTGTAATAAACATTGAGGTGCAGACAGCTCTTTTGTTTGCCAATTTAATTTCCCTTGGGTAAATTCTGAGAAGTAGAATGGCTGGGTCATGTGGTACGGCTATATTCAGGTTTCTAAGGTATCTACATACTGTCTTCCATAGAGGCTTTACCAGTTTGCATTCCCACCAAGAGTGGATTAATGTGCCTTTTGCCCCACATCCTCTCCAGCATCTGTTGTTAGTTGATTTCTGTATGTAAGCCATTCTAACCTGGGTGAGGTGAAACCTCATTGTGGTTTTGATTTGCATTTCCCTGATTGCTAGTGATCTTGAACATTTTTTCATATGTGTGTTGGCCATTAAGTGGGATAAACAGTAGACTCATAGATGGTAAATGTCCTAAACAACACTCTGGCCTCAGAATCAGCCCTTAAGGCATTTGGATCTGGCTAAAAATCCCATGAAAGTTTCCCAGGTATGGAAATTCAAGACACTGTGGCAAAAAAAAAAAAAAAAAAAAAATGACCTTAATGAAAGATCTCTGTGAGTGAGATCCCAGCAGAAAGAATGGGCCATCAAAGAAGAGGTACCTTTCTCTGAAGGAAGGAAAGAACTTCCACTTTAAATATGGCCTTGTCTAAATAAAGTCAGAGTTTGTGAACTCAAGAGGCTTCCATAGCATTGGCAGCTCATGAAAAGAGCCTCAGGTGATTACTAATGTCATAAATAAGAATGTCAATTGTTAAATCAACAACAGGAGTCACTGTGCACTTACTCCCCATGTAAGATCTCTGTCCTTAATGTGTTGTACTATAGGGATTAACAGTAAAGCTAGTATTCGAACAGTAATTTATACTTTGTGTGCCTGTGTGGGTGCAATCAGTTGAAATCATTACTTAATATATACCTTCTGTATATAATTAAAAATGAATCTTGGGGCTGGCGTTGTGCGCACTAGGTTAATCCTCTGCCTGTAGTACCGGCATCCCATATGGGTGCTGGTTCTAGTCCTGGTTGCTCCTCTTCCAGTCCAGCTCTCTGAAGTAGCCTGGGAAGTATTAGAAGATGGCCCAAGTGCTTGGGCCCCTGCACCTGCATGGGAGCCCAGGAAGAAGCACCTAGCTCCTCGCTTTGGATCAGTATAGCTCCGGTACTTGTGACCATTTACGGAGTGAACCAATGGAAGGAAGACCTTTCTCTTCTCTCTCTCTCTCACTCTCTGTAACTCTACCTGTCAAATAAAAAATAAAATCTTTTAAAAAATGAATCTTAGCGAAGATGAAGAATGGGCTGGGAGAGAGCGTTTTGAGATGGGATGGTTTACGGTTGGGAGGATGGTTATGGGGAGAAAATCCACTATAATCCACAAGTTGTACTTCTGAAATTTATATTTATTATATAAAAAATAAAAAAAGTCACCACCATTCTGAATCTTGACTTAATCATTTCCTGATATGGCCTTATAAGTGCAATTAAATGTATTTGTACCATCAAAATAAAAAAAAAAAAAAAGAAATAAGTTGTTTGTGCTTCACCTTCTGTCAGGAATGTGGGCACTGCATTTCCTTCCCAAGAGCAGTAGAATAGCTGTCTTAAGTTTTATTCTAACCTAATTATAGAATAGGTGTCAGATATTAGATATATCACAATCTTATTCTTGTAATAATTATTTATATCCTAGTTTAGTGCTTAATTTTCTTTTTTCTTTTCAAGGGTTCCATGATGACCTTGCTTCTAGTTCCTTCTCCTACTGCTTTTCTAGGACTACTGAAACTCTAGTACAGATATCTATTTCTTTAAACAGCAGATAGTTTATCAGGATTTGTGACATGCTATTTTAATGAACAAAAATACGATGTTTATCTTGTGAATCCCATTTTCTTATCCTGCGTATAGATGAAGATCAATAAATATAAAGCAATTGGAAAGACTATTTTCTGAAAACATTGTCTGTGTACTGATTAGCCTTGCTTCCCAGAAGTGCAAAGCTATCTGTCTGGCTCTCAGTTTCTCTGGTTTAAATAAGAATTGGTTTATAGAACTGTGGAATATAAGTGCTGAGAAGGATCTTAGAATCCACATAACAAAATTTTATTTAGTCAAGGTTTAAAAATGGAATTTTAAGTATTTAACCACTTTTCACTTTCAAAATGTAATTTTCATATGGTTCAACTAATACATTCACTTGCCCAGTGAGATGTCCATGGGCCTGGGCCACTGCACCATGTATATCACCTTAATGATACCCCTTGGTCTTGTTCAATTGTATTACATATTTTTTTTAAGAATGTTGTTAGAAGAAAGGGATTTTTAAAAAGTTCGTGGAAGATGTGCAACATGGAAAAACTATGTATGAGTTTCAAAAAGTTTTTATTCAGAATGAACTTTTCTTTTTACAAACTTTATTCCAGAATATTTTTAAATGTATAAAACAAATATTCTGAGGTAGCAATGCAAAGAAATTCCATATATGCTTCATCACATTTTCTCTAATAACATCTTGTATTGGTATCTTTGTCACAATTAAGTAACCACATCCAGTTTCCCCGATTTTTCAACCCAAAGATCTATCCCCTTCCCTGCATCCCTCCCAGCCTTTATTAATCAACATTCTGTGTTAAGGATGAGGACTTTTATTTTAATGTAAACTCCCATATACAAGGCAGAACCTGTGATCTTTGCCTTTCTGTGGTTGAATTATTTCACTCAGCATGCTGTGTTCTCTTTTTTTAATTTGAAAGGAAGAGTCACAGAGAGAGAAGCGGAGAGAGAGAGAGAGAGGGAGAGAGAGAGAGAGAGAGAGAGAGATACCTTCTATCTGCTGGTTCATTCCCCAAATGGATGCAATGACTGGGGCTGGTCTAGGCTATAGTAGGAGCTTAGCACTCCATACAAGTCTCCCATGTGGATGGAAGGAGTGCGAACACTTGGGCCATTTTCTGATGATTTTCCAAATACATAAGCAGGTATCTGGTTTGAAAGTGGAACAGCTAGAACTTGAACCGGTGCTCATGTGGGATGTGGGCATTGCAGGCAACAGCTTAATACATGATGCCACAGTGCAGACCCCCATTCTTTTCTACAGCTGAAAAATGTATGAAGACATTCTCAGTATAACTAGCATCAGGGAAATGCAAATCAAAATCACAATGAGACATCACCTCACCCCTGCCAGAAAGGATATTCTCAAAGAGTCAGAGGTTAGCAAATGCTGGTGAAGCTATGGAGAAAAGGGAACTCATACTCTGTTGGTAGGAAGGTACATTAGTGCTGGCACTGTGGAAAACAGTATAGAGATCTCTTGAAAAATACTAGAAGTGGAAGTGCTAAATGATCCAGCAATTACATTACTGGGTATATATCCAAATGGCATGGTCTTATTGTATCAAAGAAATACCCGTTCTACCATGTTTATAACAGCATTGTTTCTTACTCTTTTTTTTTTTTTTTAAATTTTTGACAGGCAGAGTGGACAGTGAGAGAGAGACAGAGAGAAAGGTCTTCCTTTTGCTGTTGGTTCATCCTCCAATGGCCGCTGCGGCCAGCGCACTGTGGCTGGCACACCGCGCTGATCCGAAGGCAGGAGACAGGTGCTTCTCCTGGTCTCCCATGTGGGTGCAGGGCCCAAGGACTTGGGCCATCCTCCACTGCACTCCCGGGCCATACCAGAGGGCTGGCCTGGAAGAGTGGCAACTGGGACAGAATCTGGCGCCCCGACCGGGACTAGAACCCGGTGTGCCAGCGCCACAATGCGGAGGATTAGCCTATTGAGCCGTGGCGCTGGCATTATAACAGCATTGTTTCTAATACCCAAAGTACAAAATCAGTCAAGGAGCCCATAATCAGAAAAATGGATATAGAGGTAGGTAGGTAGATAGGTAGATAGATAGATAGATAGATAGATAGATATAGATACACACACACATAGTAAACTTATCTTTTAACTGTTTTTTTTTAGGAGCCTTTTTAACTCCTCTTATATTTGGAATGGAAGATGGAGGAAAGAACTATACCATTTCCATCTAGGGAAAATAAAATTTTTCAAATGCAAATGAACTGTGAAGATATATTAGTACAATCCGTTGCCAACAGGGAAGCATCTTGGATCATTTTCTTTGTTCTGGGACATTCTGTTATTACACAAACAGTCTTCTTAAGTAATGAGTAGGTGACATTCCAAAATCACTTGTAAGTTTCTGTACATCTTGGAAAGCATTTCCTATACAAATAGCTTAATGAATGATCATCATGTTCCCTGACCAGTAATGCAAATCACTGTAACATGTAAAGTACCTAAATATATTGGAATTGTTTCAAGATACACCTAACCATCTTATGTTCCATTATTTCTAAGAGAAAACTGTTTTCATAATTGTTGAGTCTTTCCCATCCTTAGTAGCAATCACTTCCAGCATTGTTGTGGAGCAGGTACTTCACTGGAGATAGGTTTTGGTGTGTACCCAGGAATCATCTGGAACCTTCTTACTTAACCCAATTCTATGGCCACATGACAAAGAATGTGTCTGGTGAACCACTTGTCTAGCTATTCAGAGTCAAAAGATGAACAGAGAAATCCACTCACGAGGAGCATGAGCTGCTGGGCTTATGTGGAGGCGCTTTAGTGGTACAATGGTTTATAAACTGAGGACTAAGAGATTCATAGCTTTTGTGCTTCTTGTTCTGTATCTTAATCTCAATTTAACAAATTATATTTTTGTGTTTCATTTTGTGTGGAACTCAGCGCTGCATTTATCTAGAATAGTAATTTTATATGGAACTACATCAATATTTCTTGAGTCTGACCTTTTCAAATTATTTTTTATTCAATCCGATGTTTTGTTTTCATTATACTTCATGACTTTTTATATGATGGTAGTTTATAATGGGAACTTTCAAACTCAAAAAATTAGCTTCAATTGCCAAAAGAAGTTTTGTTTCTCTAAGAGTTATTATTTACAATAATTGTCACACACTTTTGTGAAGAGGTAGGATTCCTGGTGTCACATGGCAACATCACATACACCATACCAGGGTCCCTGCTGGGTCCTGTCAGGGTAATGTGTGCTTCTCCCCTGCTGAAAACCCCACATGGGCTTTCTTCCAGGCCACCTGTGGAGAAGAGCACTTTTTATTCTTTCCCTTAAATTTCTAACACTTTAATTTGCTTTCTGATTAGAGGATGAAAAGAATAAGAATAGCTATAAAGTGCATTGGAATGCTGTCTCTTATTGTGATGCTCTTTTTAACAAAATTTAATCTCAGAAATAAAACAAGTTGGATTTCTGGTCTCACAAACTTCTGACACATTTAAGTCATTTTTTTCTTAAAGCATTTCACAACGCGTTGCTACTTCTGTTTGCCCTCCCTTTCTGCTCACATCTTATCATTTTCCACTTCCTTTCTTTAAATCAACTTTTCTCTAAAAACGAGTGAATAGGGTTCTTGATAAAGGGTGAGTCTCTTACTGTGTTAATCATCAAGTGGCGTGGTCAACCACATCCGTCACATTTTTTTCCTTTCTATCATTCATCATAACTCATTTTTCTTAAAGCGGAGTCATCATCAGTGAACTTTAGGTGCCAGAAACCTGCTCCATTGTTTTCCCTTGTTGAGGGAGAGAAGAGACTTGCAAGGGGCGTAGCTGGATTCTTATCAAGCAGTGTCAGGCTACATTTTCATTTGAAGATCACAAGACCAATATAGATCTGAAATACCAAAGATTCCAAGTGCTAGGGGTGATAAGTCTTTGTGATTTACTGTGCCTGATATTTGAAATCAATTATAAACCCTGCTGGGATGTCTTTTAATTTCAGAAAGCTTAACTGTGTGGTCCTAGAATATATATTTGCTGCTTCACTCCTTTTGTGTTAGTGAACTCTCTCCTGTGCAGTTAGGGGAGTGGTGAAAATGTCTGTACAATTGGATTTCACTGTGAAAACAGTTACACACTCATAACTCTGTATTCTCGAGAATGAGGCACTTCATCTTGAATACTCCAGACAACAAGTATGCACCCTTTAGTATAGTAGTTAGGCTTTTAAAAATTGTACCTGAAAAATGTACAATGGCATTTATTGTAAATTTAGCAGAGATTTTGAATGTATGAATATTTGGTTAATCACCAAGTCATTTTCTTATGCCTGACAAAGAATCTAGCATATGTGAGAAATATTTTACTCAGCCTATAGACCATGTTTAGAGAGCAAATAGATACAAGGATTTCTAAGCATAATACTTTAGGTCCCCCAAATTTGTTGCTTACTGAATGAAACCACAAGCTGCTATGGTGTGAGGTGGTTATTTGATTTCATTAGGATGCTTGGTGGGCCACCAACTAGGCTGTATATGCAGGAAACTCATAACATTATAGGGGAAAAATATAAAGATGATTTAATGATGTTTTAGCTTATATAAATCTTATATTGGTTACTGTGAATAAGCCTTTACTTAAACCCCCTTCTAAGGGTGGGTGTGCCTTACGTGGTTGTGAACTTATCTCTCCTTAGCACTAGTTAGTCATCACTTAGGAAGAGTTAGCTGGTGGTGACTCATAACATTTGCTGAGAAAATTATTTTCATTCTCCAAATTTATTTCTGTTGAATCACTGTTGACAGTCTATTTACCTAACAGGAAACCTATAAGGAATTCTTCTACTATATATATATACACACACACACACACATATATATATATATAAGTATATATATGCATGTATATATCTATAGAGTTATATATGTATATATCTATAGATATATACATGCATATATATGTATGTATGCATATATGCATACATATACACCTATGTATATGTATGTATATGTGTGTGTACACACACCTTTTTGACTTTTGCTGATTAAGTACTACTATCAGGAAATGTGCATGGCCTTTAGCTCAGCCTAATCCATTTTAAATCCCTCCCAGAACCCTGAACACACATACACACACACAGAAAGAGAGAGAGAGAGGGAGGGAGGGAGAGAGGTCTTCCATCTGCTGGTTTACTCCTCAAATGGCAGCAACAGCCTGGCGGGGGGTGCAGGGGAAGCCAGGAGCCTGGCACTCTATCAGAGTCTCCCACCTGTGTGGCAGAGGCCATTCTCTCCTGCTCTCCCAGGAGCATTGTTAGGGAGGTGGACTGGAACTGGAGCAGCCAAGACAGGAATTTGTGCTCATATGAGGTTCCAGCATTGGTGGTGGCACAGCTCCCACATTAATGTTTTCTTATCAAATGATGTTACTCTTAAGTTTTTGTTACTGTTGCAATTGTTTTAAGTTACATTAATTTGGGAAGTAATTACTTCCTTTAATACATGGTGATAATTTAGGATTTAACTGATTCTAGATATACCTGTTATTTAGGGCCGTGCAAAAACCAAGCATCCAAGGATAGAGGATGTACCTGTCTTGCTCATATGGTGTCCAAATCTAAAAAGGAAACTACATATAGTTATAGTAAAGCTCAACAATGTTGTATGAATGAATAAACAAACATCCAATGACTCTGGAATAGTGGACCCTTGGTCATTAGAGTGTTTACTGAGCCCTCAATTCACACTCCTCAGTACTTGTCCACTCCTTTTCTTTTTAATGGAGCTTTTCATTGTGAAGTCTGGGCATAGGGGTTATTCTGTTGCTTTTCAGATCTCATACAATGGCTGTTCTTTCCTTGTTCACATACAGTCACATTACCTGGATATTTGTTTTCATAGTTGGCATGTGTCCTTTGTCATTTGGCTCTCTCCATAACACTGTATTTGTTGGTGTGGACTAATGACAACGTTATATCACAATTTAGAATAGGAATCCCGTTCCATTGGTGAGCAGTTCTAACAGCAATAGACAGCTCATTTAAGCACAGGATTTCTGATGATGTCTTCTGAGATCAATGACATAGGCCTAGCTGACATGTCATTACAACATTATCAAGTGATAATAAGGGGATTAATACATTGATGCTCTTGTGAATGCTTTGTTTCCCAAGGAATTGTAATGGAATCCTTGGACATAACTGGAAGCAAGTTGCTAGAGTTACAGTAAGCATAAAAATTAAACTTTGTTGGGGCTGGCACTGTGGCATAGTGGGCTAAGCCTCTGCCTGTAGTGTCAACATCCCATAAGAGCGCCATTCATCATGTCCTAGCTGGTCCTCTTCTAATCCAGATCTCTGCTTACATCCTGGAAAAGGCATGGATGATGGCCCAAGTGCTCGGGACCCTGCACCTTGTAGGAGACCCAGAAGAAGCTCCTAGTTCCTGGCTTCAGAATGGCTGAGCTCTGGCCATTGTAGCCATTTGGGGAGTGAACCAGCAGATGGAAGACCTCTCTCTGTCTCTCCCTCTCTCTGTCTGTAACTCTACCTCTCCAGTAAATAAATAAAATCTTTAAAAAAATACTTTGTTTTTCTGTCTCCGTTTCTCTGGCTTTATCTCTTAGTCTTTCAGAGCTGATGGAGCTGATGGATAAAGGGAGTTCTTGTTTCAAATCAGATTTCTTTGTGGCACTTATCATGGTGGCATGACCCCCTCAAATGGTTACAGGATGTATTGCCAAACCACCGCTGTGCCTGCTGTTTCTCTCAGCTCCTAATAGGCCTCAGCAGTTTTCCATGTTGAAAGGCTCTGAGGTTGTGAAAGAAAGGTCTGAGTCTTCATGGCCTCTCAGAGAACTTGCTGTGACTTGCAATGAAATAGCAATAGCCAAAAAGAAAGAAAACTGAGAATGATTGTAATTCCCATTCCTTAATATTTTTGAGCAGACAAAATTAGATACAATATGCAAAGCATATGAGGATATATTAAATCTAAGCTGAAGATGAAAATGGTGATGATGACAATGACTCTACCTCACTTCTTGTAGGGCCAGTGCTCAGCCACTGTTGAAAATGAGGGCTATGAATAAACCAATTGATTTTAGATCTCTTTCATCATTATTTACTTCCAATTACCCCTTGGATAATAAACTTCTTGTCTCTTGTGTATCTCCAGGTAAAGCTAGTCATATTCTTTTCCCCACATTAATTCAATCAATCAAATTAATAAGGATTTCACCACTGTTATATGTGTCAGGAATCACTTGGCTTACTCATATTTCTTTTGAGTTTATATAGATTGTAGTTCTAACATTAAATGAGGAAAATTTTCCCTACAAAGAAAAGCTGCTTTGGAAAGTCAATTGTCTCTAAGTCTCCCTACAGCTTCTCTTCAGTGCCTAGCCTGTGCTCAAATGATTCACCTGATTTAAAAAAGAATTCTTCTGCTTCTGAAAGAGCTGACAGTTTATTGAAATAAGTATTATGTGATCATATGAAAATTAAAAGGAATAAAATTAAAGAATAATAAGAACTCATAAAATAAATCTATATGCTGATGTTTGAAAAAAGGCTTTAAAGGGAGAAGTGAGTCTTGAGTTGTACTTTAAGAATATGTAAACTTTGAATGGGAAAATGGACTGTGGTGAGATCCTCTAAATTAGAGGGTTAGGGAAAAAATCTATTTAGTTGCATTGTAGAAGTAGTAATTAATGCAGAGGTGCTGTTAAAGTTCTATCAAAATGTCATCAGGCTTTGTAGGTATTGCAAGCCCTGCTTATTCCATTTTATTCCTGAGCCCCCTTAGTAACTCACATCAGCACATCTGCTAAGTTTAAGCAAAAATGCATTTCTTTCCATCTCTTTTATAGCACTAAGATGCGGTAGTCTATACTCATCCATCTTAGCTGAATCTCAGTTCGAGATGCCAGGGTTAATGGACAGCCATCTTCTCTCCTGCCAAATAGCTTGGAATTTCTGATATTGAATACCATTAATGGTGACAAAGTTCCAATTTTATATATTTTTAAAAGGAAAAAAATCCCTCTGATTGTCACATGAAGCACAGCAGTACTATTCCAAGTATCAAGGGGATTGGCTTTGGAAGGAACAAAGCAATCAGCAGTTTATCTTTATTACTACTTCTGCTCAGTCACATTAATATAAAAGAGGCCAGTACATCAGTGAAGTAATAGTGCAGGATGCATTAGCACCAGTATCCTTGGCAAAAACTTAGCTGCCTTTGGGTACATGTAAAAAAACAGAAAGGAAATGGGATATTCAAGAAAAGCCAGAGATGGCGAATCAGAGTAGTCATTGGCTGCTCCAGAGATCATTTTTTGTTCGTGTTCTAAAGAAGGTTACTACTTCATAAAAAAATACACATGATGAAATAAACATTTTTTTTTTTTGATAGGCAGAGTGGACAGTGAGAGAGAGAGACAGAGAGACAGAGAGAAAGGTCTTCCTTTGCCGTTGGTTCACCCTCCAATGGCCACCACGGCCGGCGCACCGTGCTGATCCGAAGCCAGGAGCCAGGTGCTTCTCCTGGTCTCCCATGCAGGTGCAGGGCCCAAGGACCTGGGCCATCCTCCACTGCACTCCCGGGCCACAGCAGAGAGCTGGCCTGGAAGAGGGGCAACCAGGACAGAATCTGGCGCCCCAACCGGGACTAGAATCCCGTATGGCGGTGCCGCAAGGTGGAGGATTAGCCTAGTGAGCCACGGCGCCGGCCAACAAATTTTTAAAAGGGGAAAAGTAGTTCATTTTATGAGCCCAGAGTATATACGAGGAGACACTGGGGTCTTAGGTGAAGGGTGTGTTCAAGCTACCTTTCTTCTTTCTTAAAAGTATCAGGAGAGATGTATCCCAGACTATAGAAGCTTCAAGGCTCAGAATTTGCAGCAGCCACGCACCAGGGTGCTTTCTACACATTTTCCTTCTGAATGCTCTGTGCATTTCTGACTGTACACTATACTTAATATATCTTGAAGTTGTGTAACTAACTACTTGCTGCTTTTAATAGAAGTTCCCTTTAGCTTCAGTTTGCTTTATATGGTCATCTCCATGTTCAGGGTCAATAATGACATGTAAGTTATCAGGCTTCCAATCTCTCTGGCATCTTTTTCTGTCACAAGCTGGAGAAAAACTTGCTTTTAAGTGATTAGATTCATAATTAGACTAACCATGCCTGTACTATCTCCATTTGTCACATAATATAGCAAAATCATGTAAGTGATGTATCATCATATTTACAGATTATACTCAACTCAAAGGATTAACGTGAGAGCCCTTGGAACAATCTTAGAATTTTGTTAACTACAGGCATAAAGGGAAAAGTGGTTAGAACCCAAAGGTCCATTGCATCCCGCTTTTGTTGCACCTTTAGTATGTAAAGTGACTCAAGCCACTCACACTTTGGATATTTCTTGCCTGCCATTAACAGCGAAGGCTGATATTTGTCTTGCCATTTTCCCTATTTCTTAACTTAGGTGTATTTATTGAGCACATGCTCTTAATGAAGCACTGTAGGTATATACAAAGATTATGTGAAAATTGCATAATTAACTGCAGAACAAGATAACAAAACAATACTTAGAGCTGTATATGAATTTAAGGGCGAGCATGACAAAATTCCACAGAGAGTATTTGAGGAAAGCTTCAAGGTTCAACCAAACTCAACATATACCCCTTGCCATTGGTCTGTGCTCCTTATTTTCACGCTTCTCAGAAATTTTATTCATTTAACAAACATCTACATAGATTTTAATGCCAACTACTATTCTAAACATTTTAACATCACAATTCATTTAACCTTATAAGAAATCTAGAAAGTAAGTATATCATCATGATTTCATCTCATAGATGAAACTGTGCAAGCACACAGGTTAAGCAACTTATACAAATTTGTACAGTAAGAAGAGATACAACCAGAACAGAGCCCAGGCACACTGACTTCAGCATCCTTGTTTTTATTTATTTATTATTTAAAAATTATTTATGCATTTATTTTCATTTTTATTCAAATGACAGAGAGAAAGGGAAAGACAGAGACAGAGAGACATCTTTTTGAAATGTTAATTAATTTATTTTCATTTACTTGAAAAGCAGAAAGAGAGAGAGAGATCTAACATCTGCTGGCTTACTCTCCAAATGCACACAATAGCCAGTGTTGGGCCAAATATGGAGACTCCTTCCAGGTCTCTCACAAGGATGGCTGGGGCCCAAGCACTTCAGCTATCGTCACCTGCTGCCTGCCTCCCAGGATGCATTAGTAAGAAGCTGGATGGGAAGTGGAGTAGGTGGGACTTGAACCAGCACTCATAAGACTCACACAGACATAGACATGAGAGTTCCCTGTCTCTTGCCTTGTCATACCTTATCATCCCTATGATACCTTGGGACCCAGTATCCAAGAAGGCTGTCATCAGAGGATGGACTAATGGGACTTGCCTGACCATGGACTGTGAACCTCCAAAGCCATAACCCAGAATAAACCTCTCTTCTTTCAAAGGTAGCCTGTTCCAGATATTTCACTGCAGTTTTGAAAAACTGACTAATATAGACAGCCATCACTAAATTCCAAACTAGGTAACTTAAACAACAGAAACTTACTTATCAAAAATCTGGAAGCTATCAGTCTGAGATTAAATTGTCAACAGTATTGGTGTCTCCTGAGGCCTCAATTTGGATTGTAAATCATTACCTTCTTACCATGTACTCACATGATCTTTTTGCTGGTGCATGGGCTACTAGTGTCTCTTTTTTCCTCCTTTTAAGGACATACTTCTAATGGATTATGGCTCATTGCTATGACTGCATTTAACGTTAATCACCTCCTTAAAGTCTCTATCTGTAAAAACATTTGGGCAAAACTTCAACATATAAATTTTGGAAGCATATGCTTCAGTTAATCACAAATGTGAAGTGAGAATATAAAGGAAATACAGTTTAGTTATGTGGCTATTTCCTAGATATCATATGTTTTTAAAATATTAGTATTTTATTAAATCTATTCCATCTTTTTATTTCAAATAAATATATTTATATAAATTATTACTGTAAATGAAAAATAAGTTTATGACTTTAATTAAAAGTTATCCATACCAGGCATGGGATAAAAACAAAGCAGTGTTATTAAGTTGTGGCTGAAGAGTGTGACCTTTGGAAATATCTTAACCGGCAGCTATTCTCTATTATTCAAAACATGAGTAAGTGTTAGACAAATACAAAGAATTACTCATACCAAAGCAGTGCAGTCAGAAGAAAATAAATGAAACTGAAAAGAGAATGACATTTTAATGTGTGAATAATACCATTTAATTTATTTTCTATGCCCTTACTAACTTAGATACATGCCAAACTTGTGCATGTCAAATATGGGCTTCCTTAGAACCTAGGAGTGTGATGAAGAGTCTGGGGGCTAGACTCTGCTGAGGCTAGACTGGGGAAGGACACTTCTGACTGATGGCTAAGGTTTTGAATGTTTGCTCTCATTTGTTTAATTTGATATCATGCAACAAAAAGTAGTACTTTTGGATTGAAGTATCATAAAAATTTTACCACCAGGATAATTTTTTTGCACTAAGGGTGTTTGAACAAATGCTTTCTAAACCTTTTGCAGTTTACCATGCTAATTTGATTCCCATTCCATTATTGTGTTTTATTTTTGTGGTTTTGCGCTTAAGCACTGCCTGTGAGAGTGATTCTGTACTGCTAATTATAGCAAAGGGTCTCACATTGTCACACATCAGAATCACCTGAATTAAAAGGCTGACTATTAGTCCTCTCTATAAGAGTTTCTGATTCAGTATATCTTGGGTGGAGCAGGTGAATTTGTATTTCTAATGAATTCATTGATGATGCTGGTGCTGGTTTTCTAGGTACCACCCTGCTCAGTAGTATTGTTATTAAGGACTCCCCTGCCTCCTTAGAGGACCCATGCATAAAAATCCACCACCTATTGCTCTTCCAGACTCAGAGATTAAAGGCCTATGTGGATGTGGCTTTCTTCCCAGAGCATCTTGAAACCATTATTGGTATTCTGAGTACATCTCCAATCGAACCTCCCTTTAATCTGAAAAGTGCTTTGTTGGGAGTCTACATTTGCCAGATCTTGTGATAGGTAATTTATATGCACCAGGGTGCACAGGTAAGACTGCTGATTTTATTCAGAGTATAGTGGTTTCAAGCATTTATGTGGCTATTTTAATCCATGTGTGAGTTCTCAGATCTGGGACTCAGATTCAGGCTCACTTTGCTGAAATCTAGCTTTGTGACCTTGAATAAATCTTGTAAATTTTATGGATCCCAAGTCCCTCCTCCTATAACTAGAATTAGCATCACATGTGGTGTCTTAAGTTTTTTTTGTTTTTTTTTTTTTTTTAGATATATATAATATAAGCTAGAGGGAGAGGAAAAAAGATAAACCTTACTTCTTTCTCTCGCTATCTAGGTGAGCTAATGTTATGAACTCAG
This sequence comes from Oryctolagus cuniculus, assembly GCF_964237555.1. Taxonomy (NCBI): domain Eukaryota; kingdom Metazoa; phylum Chordata; class Mammalia; order Lagomorpha; family Leporidae; genus Oryctolagus; species Oryctolagus cuniculus. The sequence continues at coordinate 57,591,777 of NC_091435.1, forward strand.
ATCACCGCTGTTAGTAAGATACAATAATAGTGTGTATAATTTATGTGGCATTTTAGGTGTGTTGCCCAGAATCCTGTTTAATCAGTTACCTTTCTGCTCAGAACTGATATAGTGGAAATTATCTGAAGTAACTGCCAAACATCATGCAAACCAGGCTATCTCACTGAAACCGTCTGCTTCTGCCCTTAGCACGTTCACTATGAGTCTTTTCTGTCTCCTTCATGAAGATTAACTCTACTTTGGCAGTTGTGCCATCTCCAACCACACATTTGCTGAAATAAATCAGCACCCTATATACAGAAAGAGGCAGAACAGCTATCCAGGACACATTTACAGGTACCAAAAAAAAAAATTGGTTCCTGGAGAAACCTAACAGGTAATATATGCCACCTCACTAAATTGAGAGCGTTGTATTTTTCTCATAAGAAGACAGAATATTAGCTGTGGAGTTATAAACATTTGAGTTTGATTCCTAACTAAGATACACATAAATCTGGTGGTGTCAGACAAGTTACTTAAACTCTGTGAATCATAATTGTGCGATCTATAAAATGAGACAAATATCTATCTTATAGGGTTGTGACAATTGGATATGGTAACAGGTAAGATAGGCAGCAACATATGTAAAATATTATATATTAAACTTTTCTTCAAAATAACATGTTCAAAGCATTATTGTGAACTATAATTGCCCCATTCTAATGTGGAACACTAAGAACTTACTAATTTATCCAATTGTGTTGTTTTGGTGTCTGTTATCCAACCCTATTCCTCTATCCCCCAACACCCACCATTCCCAGTCTCTAATAACCATTAATCTATGTTTGGATAGAGTATCTTTTTTTACTTGAAATATTTTTTTCTGTTTAATTTGAAAAAGAGACATAAATATATGGGAGAGATGTCTCATCTACTGGTTCACCCCACAAATGCCCACAGCAACCAGGACTATTCTAGGCTAAAATCAGGAGCCTGACTCAATCCATGTTTTTCACTTGGGTGACAGGGACCCATTACTGCTGTGCCCCAGGGTGTGCATTACCAGGAAGCTGGACAGGAAGCTAATGAGGTGGGACTCCAATCAGGTATTCTGTTATGGGATACAGGCATCCCAAGTGCCGAATTAATTGCTGCATAAAATCCAACTCTTCTGTCCTTTTAAACTTCCACTTTTGAAGGGGAACATAAAATATTCACTTTTCTGTTTCTGACTTATTTAACTTAACATATGACAGCCAGTTATATCCATTTTGCCAAAAATTTCAGCAAGATAATAAATAATCACTTTGGGTCTAGGAAGAACAGTGGCAGAATGACATGGCTTGCTATGCACTGCTTTTGCTCTGCTATGCCAGCCATGCACAGAAGACCTAAAGTAGAGGCTGAACAAAGCTGAGGGTAATGATTAGCAGGACCTCCTCAGAATCATGGAGAACCCCTTCCAGGACAGAATGAGAGGGAGAAGCTGGCGAGGACACCAGAGGGGGACTGTCATTGAGGCTTAACCCAGACTCGGGTTAAATTTTCACATAGAATGAAGGAGTGCTCATCCCATTGGAGAAATCCCTAGGAGAAAATAGAAAGATTCCTTAAGTATTCTTAACAGAACCCTGCCAACAACAAGACATGGGTGTCATTTGAGGATAAAATTAGAGGTTGATGGAGGGACTCTGACATGGTGGAAACAGAGATATCAGCTATATGAAGCCATGTCTCTCTCACTTGCGTGCTCTCTCTCTCTCTCCCTCCCTCCCAAACTTGGGCTAGATAGAATAGACACACCATTTTCTCCTCCCCCAATTCCCTAAATTCATTCATCTTCAAGTTCATCCCAGTGAACATTGAGTTAATTTAAGCACAAACTAATAGTTTACACTTGACTTAATACATTCTGAAATACAGCATATGCCCCTAAGCATAATGACCATACTAGTAGACAGCTGCTAGATGACTGTTATACATAATGTGGTCTTCATATTACCTTCAGAAATATTACCAGTAGGAGTCACCAAATTATAATCCCATGATTTTCCTTTGAATATTTTAATATTTTTAATATTTTTCTTCAAGTAAACTCCATGCTAGAAGTCTGGGAATTAAGTTAGATTTCATTTTAGCTTTGGGTTCTCCTATTTGTTAAAACCATCTTAAAATTTCTTCTCAATCCCTTATATGGTAGTAGAATTGAATTTATTTCCCCTTCTTCACAACAAAGTTTTGGTAAAGTCATGGGGAAATCATTCATGGGACTATTTGTTTTCTGTTGTATTGTTTGTAGTGCATGAACCAGACATTTCGTATCTGTATTTTCACATGATTGACCATACACATGCTTAATGTAGCCTTGCATACCTTTGAATTATCCTATCTCTGAGTAGCAAGGAGGAGATTGAGTTTGACCATATATCATTAGATGAAAGGGAGGCTCATAACACTTGAATGCCTTATTTCAGTCCAGATAGCACACAGAGCCTGAACTGAGATTAGAGACTTGTTTAATACCCTAATATTGTTGAGACAACAGCTGTCTGGAAAACTGGCATGGTAAATGGTTCATAGGTTTGTTGTTTCGCTTTTAAAAAGAAGATAACAACCATATGTGTGTTTCAGAATCTTTTCTCAGACAGACTATAGTTTTCCTTTCAGACCTTTTATAAAAGTACCTAATCTTATTGAACATGTGGACAGTGATATCTAGACACAACAAACTGATTTAAGAATAAAGGGAACATTTAGACTCAGGATTTCTTTTCTTTTCAGCTGATGTCACTGGTGAGTTTCATGTAGGGTTTCTAAAAATATGTTCTCTGTCACTAGAAATACGCCATTTAATGCCTAGTGGACAAATCTGTGGGCTGTGACTTGCAAGTTCTCTTTCATTACATGTCCTCAGAATGTCCTTTTATCATTCCGGTTCTTTGGACTCAAGTGAAATAAGATTAGAGCAAAAACTTTATTAAATTCTGGTTCATGGCAGATTTTATGGTTTTATTATACAGTGTTACTATACTTTCTTTGGATTACATTGTATAGCTCCCTAAATTCCATACTTTTAATATGTTCTCTTTCCAAAAGGGCACCTCTGTAATGGCAATGTAATGGCAACAGGGAACTTAATGATTTTAGAGTATTATATTTTGTAACTATTACCTGTGATGTATTTGACAGAGAAAGCTTGGAATATATTGAGTCATAAATGGGCAATCATACATTTGGGTGCTGGAGCTGATTGGGTGAGTGATGTGGAACTATTGGCACTGCAATTATTTGGGCTGGTTAAAGGAGAATTCCAGTACCATTATTTCATAATTAACATTTTTCTTATTCAATCGACTCTCACTCAACATATACAATGATCTAGAATTTTCAACTAACACAAAATTATTATATAAACACACATTAATGTAGGTGGTGGGTATATGTGACAGCAAACCACTGCTTTTGTAATTCATATATATGTTAGCTATAGTTTTCTATATAGCCCCATAGACTCAAGTTGTGGTCAATTACTTCTTCCTGTCTTAGTTTCCATATCTGTAAAACAAAGATCATAATAATTACTGCTTCTTACTTGGTTTATATATGAATATATGTATTTTCTCAGACATATGTCATGGTCTGCATAAGTCATTCTGAGATGAGTTAGTTTCATTTTATATATAATTATAACAATGCTGGTTATTTATTTTACTGATCCACAGAGAGAATTTTATTAAATGTGATTTGCTACAAGTACATAGAGGCACACTGGAAATTATAGTTATATCATTAGTAATAATATATAATTAATATTAAAATATAGCAGATATATACATAAAGCAATATGATGTATAACATGGATCAGACCCATTAAATGTTCCCAAAAATTTGTTTTACTTTTCACAAACCTATTATGGGGAGGTTACTTCACTCATGGAAACTAAGGAAGAAAGAAGAATTGTAGTTGCTCACAGTCCGAACTGAGGGTGGAGTGAGAAAATTCATATCTGTTGGGTGGAATAACTGAAAAAACAGAACAGGAGTGGATGCTTGGCATAAGAGTTTAAATGCCATTTGGTATTCTTTGAGGGTCTAGATTTGAATCTTGGCTGCTCTCTTGATTTCAACTTTGTGTTAATGTTCTCTTTGGGAGGCAGGGAGTAATGGCTCAAGTACTTATCTCACTGACATCTGCAGGAGAGGCTCCTGACTTCATTCTGAGGCAGCTCTGGCTTTTGCCAGCATATGGAGTGTCGAAAATATTGTATGGAAAATCTCTCTCTCTCTTTCTCTCTCTCTACCCCCCTTCCCCTCTCATTTCCCCCCTCTCTCCCTCTTTCTACCTTTCAAGTGAATTTTTGAATGTAAAAAAAAGAGATCAGTGGTATGGAGCAATTTATTCTCAGGTCAAGTATCCTTCAATGCAGTAGACAAATACAACCCATGGAACCCGTAATAGCAATCCTGAAACCCACTAAATAAAGTGACCCACTTGATGTTAATAACATTGTGAAGTGATAATTTACTTATTTATCCAGAGTATTTATCTCTATTGAGATTATCTTTATTTTGGATTGATAAACAGTAATTACATAGTTTTGAGCTCATTAGTTCTAGAGATGTTGACCATAAGACGAGATTCAAGGATGTTTAAAGGATGGTTTTTAAAGCACAGACCATTTGTCCTTCTGAAATGAGGCTTAGGCATTGACTCGCCTCATTGGCCCTCACTGTAACCCTGCCCCACTGAAAATGGAAAGCTTTGGTTCCCTACAAATTAAAGATACCTCCTTGACAAAGGCATTCATAGAGAAGTACATTGAGTATATTGGAGGGCAGTATATAGGAAGAAGACTAAAGTACAGATGTCTAGAATATTTATTTATTTATTTATTTTTTATTTGACAGATAGAGTTAGACAGTGAGAGAGAGAGAGACAGAGAGAAAAGTCTTTCTTCTGTTGGTTCACCCCCCAAATGGCCGCCATGGCCAGAGCTGCGCCGATCTGAAGCCAGGAGCCAGGAGCTTCTTCCTGGTCTCCCATGTGGGTGCAGGGGCCCAAGAACCTGGGCCATCCTCCACTGCCTTCCAGGGCCACAACAGAGAGCTGGACTGGAAGAGGAGCAAGGGGGTTAAAACCCAGTGCCCATATGGAATGCCAGCGCCACAAGCAGAGGATTAACCAAGTGAGCCATGGCAGCGGCCCTAGAATATTTAAATAACTATTTTAGCAAACGATTATTCCAAGGGAAAGAGCACTTAGAAATAGTCATTCCATTTTCTTTAGAGAGATGGAAATCAGAAAGGCCAATAAATATTCAGAGACACTTATTCTCACTACTTGTCAAGAAAATACAAGTTAAAGAATATTTTGCATTCTTCAGAATGATAAAAACTAAAAAAAAGTCACATACTGTATATTCCTGGTAAAGATGTGAACAAGTGGAAACCCAAATGCATTTCCATTGGAAGTACAAATAGTCTGTAGAGAAATTTGGCTGTCTCTATTTAAATTAGGTTTCTTAACATCTATCATTCTAATTTTCAGGTCTATTCCTTCAAAATATATATCCCATAAGAAAGCATGTGAAAAGATGCTCACACTGTGTCCAGGAGATATCAAAGACTGGAAACAAACAGTATTATATATTACTATTATAATCAAAGGAAAATTAGAACAATTTTAGAACTAAAAGAAATTAATTGAACACCTGAAAGACATAATGCAATATCATTTCAAGGATATAACTATAGCTAAACAAACACTTGTTAAGACAGTTAGAAACAACCTATAATAGTTACACCAAAATGCGCATTTGTAGGAATGTGGGTGCTTCAGGAGGAAAAAAGATGAGGATTACTTAAAAATAATAAAAGCAGGTGTGGCTGGTGCTGTGACGCAGCAGGTAAAGCAGCCGCCTGCAGTGCCGGCATCCCATGTGGACACCAGTTCGAGTCCCGGCTGCTCCACATCTTATCCAGCTTTCTGCCTTGGCCTGGCAAAGTAGTAGAAGATGGCCCAAGTTCTTGGGGCCCTGCACCCATGTGGGGGAAACTGGAAGAAGCTCCTGTCTCCTGCCTTCAGATTGGCAATGCTCTGGCCAGTGCGGCCAATTGGGGAGTGAACGAGCAGATGGAAGCCCTCTTTCTCTCTCTCTGCGTCTCCTTCTCTCTATGTGTAATTCTGATTTTCAAATAAATGATTAAATATTCATTCAAATCAATATGGGAATAGAATGATTATCTTAATTCTGAGTATCTATGTTCCAAAAAATGAAACAAGAAAAAAATCCATCCACACCTCTCTACTATCTCTTCATGCAATATAGGTGGATAGATTTAGAAGTGGGACTGAAATTGGACAGGGATTAGGAAACAAAGGAATAATTTTGGTCATCTATAAAAATATTGCCCAAAGATATTTGTTGCATCTCATGAGATTCATGCCTTTGCAAATACTTTATTGGTGTATTTAAGTTTTGTATTACATTGGTGACTAAGTGCCACAACTTCTGATGAGCAACCAAGATCACATGCTGTACTATTGAGCTACTTTTTGATGATATACCTAGCCTGAGAAAGTTAGACATAATTATGATTTATAGAGCTATAACTTTTATATGGCTTATATAGATTTATAGTTATAAGTGTTAGATGTTGAATTGTAACTACCGTGTATCAGGTATGCAACCAAAAATAGTGTGTGTTATTCCTTTAAAAAGAATAAAGTGAGAATTTCCAAGATGGATGAATAGGGAAAAGATGTGCCTGTTTTGACCAGGGGAAGATAACAGAAAAAAAAGCAGAGGAAGAACATTCCCAGGGGAGAGTTGGAGAGAAGTTTGCAGAGGAAATTCTACAAAAAAGAAGAGAGATGCGTGGAGCAGCAAGAAAAGTACAGACATACAGAGACGCTCCCACAACTCCAGCTTCCATGGGCTGAAGGAAATATCAGTTTCTGAGAGTGAGCACATGCCTCTGGATATCCATTGAAGAAGTAGACATTCCACCAACACCCACCAGACATGAAAACCAACAATTTTTTTTCCACAAATGCCTAAAAATAATAGCAGAAATACAAGAAACAGGAACAAGGAAGACGACATTACTCTCCATAAAAACACCTCAATAGTAGAATGTTAAGACAGACTTTATGAAATGTCTGAAAATCAGTTCAAAAGAATGATCATAAAATTATTTAGAAAGAGAAACAAATTCATGAGATAAAGAAATCCATACATGATATAGATAAAAAAAATTTGCTGAGAGATTAAGATATTGAAGATAAATCAACTGAAATATTAGAAATGAAGAATTCTGTACGCCAAATACAAAACAAATTGGAAAGTGTCAATAACAGAATTGCCAGAATAAAAGAATATCTGAGCCAAAAGAAATATAATTGGAAATATTTCAGTCCAGTAAAATATGAAAAAAATAAATAGAAAAACTGAAAATATTGTTTGAGATTTACGAGATATTATCAAAGGATCAAATATATGTGTCTTAGGAGTTCCTTAAGGTATGCAATGGGAGAATGGATTAGAAGGCATATCCAGTGAAATAATAGCAGAAATCTTTCCTAATTTGGAGAAAGAAATGGACATCCAACTATAGGAAGCACATAGAACTAGTAGATATGATCAGAAAAGATCATCACCATGACACATTGCAGTCAAATATTCAACAGTAAAGCATAAAAAAAGATTCAAAAATGTACATGATAGAAACACCATATCACCATCAGAGGATTCCTAATTAAGATAACGTATGATTGCTCATCAGAAACCCAACAAGCTAGGAGAGAAAGGAGAGACATCATTCAAGTGTTAAAAGAAAGAACCTATCAACCCAAAATATTTACCCAGCAAAGCTCTCATTTATAAATTTAGATAAAATGAAGATCTTTCAAAACAAACAGAAATTGAAAGAATTTTTCAGCATTTATCCAGCCTTACAAATGATTCTTAAGGATGTCTTACACACAGAAACAGAGAAAAATAGTCATCATTATGAAATAATTTGAAGGCAGAAAATTTCCTAGTAAAGGTATAAAGAAGGGGCCGGTACTGTGGTATAATAGGCTAAGTCTCTGCTTGTAGTGACAGCATCCAATATGAGAGCTGGTTCATGACCCAGCTGCTCCTCTTTTGATCCAGCTCCCTGCTTATGGCCTGGCAAATCACCTGCTTAGGAGACCTGAAAGAAGCTCATGTCTCCTGGCTTCAGATCGGCCCAGCTCTGGCCATCGTGGCCATTTGGGAAGTGAACCAGGAGATGGAAGACTTTTCACTCTGTGTCTACCTCTCCCTATCTGCAACTCTACATCTCAAATAAACAAATAAAAAAGGACAAATGAATTAAAAAGCAAAAAAATAAAAAGAAATATTTATGGAAAAAATGTTAGGACCAAATCATTAAGTTATCAACAATAACCTTAAATGTAAATTATCTAGATTCTCCAATTAAAGGATGCAGGGTGGATGCATGGATTAAAAAATAGGACCCATTTACTTGCTGCCTACAAGAAACAACCAAGAAATATACACACAGATTGAAAATGAAAGGATGGAAATTGATATTCCATGAAAATGTATGGCAGCAATGACAGATGTAACCATCCTAACATCAGACCAAATAGATATTAATAAAAAACTGTTAAAAGAGACAAAAGAAAGGCATTATGTCATGATTAAGGGATCAATTTAACAGCAAAATGTGATTATGGTAAATATATATTTATATATGCCTGCAATGTCAGGGCACCTGGCTATTGAAAACAATTGTTATGGGATCTAAAGGTATACATAGACTGCAATATAGTAGTAGAGGGAGACTTCAACACCTGACTTTCATCAATGGACAGATCAATTAAATAAGCAACTTAAGAAATTGTAGAAAACATGCAAAAACATGAAGAATGAAAAACACATTGCTGAAGGAACAGTGCGTCATTGAAAAAATCAAAATGTAAATTAAAAAAAACGTGGAATTGAATAACAATGACAATGAAACATATCAAAACTTATGGGATATATTAAAAGCAGTGTTAAGAGGGAAGTTTATAACAATCAGTAGCTATTTCAAGAAATTGGAAGGCATAAAATAAGTTGTCTGACAATGCATCTCAAGGACCTAAAATTAGTAGGAGGGTAGAAATAATTATAATTAGAGAAGAAATAAATAAAATTGAAACAAAAATACAAAATAACAGTGAAATGAAAAGCAGGTTGTTTGAAGAACCAAACAAAATTAATACACCATTGGACCAAGTAACCAAGAAAAAGAGGGAGGAGACCCAAATTAATAAAATCAGAGAAGAAAAGGAGATGTAACAACAGATACCACAGAAATGAAAGGAATCCTCACAAGTTACTACAAATATCTAAATGCAAACAAACTGGAAAATCTGGATGACATGGATAGATCTATGGACACAGGAAATTTAGCCCAGTTATATCATGAAGACACTGAAAACCTAAACAGACCAATCACCAAGACAGAAATTGAATCAATAATAAAGATCCTCTCAACAAAGAGCCGAGAAGTGGATGGCTTTACAGCTGAATTCTATCAGACTTTTAAAGAACTGATTCTAATTCTTCCCAGCTATTCAAAACGACTGTAAGTTAAGGAACCCTCCCAAACTCATTCTATGAGGCTAGCATCACCTTGATTTCAAAACTAGAAATTGAAACAACAGAGAAAGAGAGCTATAGAACAATATCCCTATTAACATAGATGCAAAAATCCTCAACAAAATACAAAGTAATTGAATTCCAAAACACATTAACACATCAGAAAGATCATTCACTTCAACCAAGTTGAGTGTTTTCATGGTATGCACAGATGGTTCAATATATGCAATCAAACAATGTAATATACCACATTAATAAATTGAAAAATAAAAACCATATGATTATCTTAATAGATTCAGATAAATCACAATTTATAATACAGCATCATTTCATGATGAAAAACTTAAGAAAACTGGGTATAGAAGGAATATTCTCTAACACAGTCAAGGCAACATATGCAAATCCACATCTAGCATCATACTGAATTGGGAAAAGTTGGAAGTATTTCCACTAAGATCCCAAATCAACAAGGATCCTCACATTCACCATTGATATTTAATATTTTTCTGGAAGTTTTAGTCAGAGCCTTTAGGCAAGCAAAATAAATCTAAGAGACACAAATTTGAAAGGAGCAAGTCAAAATATCCCTAATTGTAGATGACATGATTCTGTGTATAGGGAAACAAAAGACTCCACTAAGAGCCTATTAGAACTCATAAAAGAGTTTCATGAAGTTCATAAAATCAGCGCACAAAAATCAATGAACTTTGTGTACACAGACAATGCTATGACTGAGAATGAAATTGTGAGATCAGTCCCACTTACAATAGCTACTAAAAATTGAAATACCTTGGATAAATTTAACCAAGGATGAAAAAAATCTCTTCAGTGAAAAATACAAAACGTTAAAGAAGGAAATAGAAGTTACAAAAATGTTGAAAAAATCTCCCATTTGTGAATTGGAAGAATTAGTATCATCAAAATGTCCAAACTACCAAAAGGAATGCACAGATTCCTTGAGATCCTAAACCGAACCCCAAGGGCATTCTTCTCAGATATAGATAAAAAAAAGCAATGCTAAAATTCATGTGGAAGCAGAGATCCCAATTAGCTAGAGCAATCTTAAACAACAAAAACAAAGCTGTTGGCATCATAATACCAGATTCAAGACATACTACAGGAGAGTTATAATTAAAACAGCATGGTACTGGCACAAAAATAGACCAATGGAACAGAACAGAAACCCAGAAGGTAATTGACACATCTATAATGTACTAATCTTTGATAAAAGAGGTAAAATCAATCCCTGGAGAAAGGACAGTGTCTTCAACAAATTCTTCTGGAAAAACTGGATCTATGTGTGCAACAATATGAAACAGACCTCATCTGCATTACATCTTATACAGAAATCATCTCAAGGTAGATCAACAATCTAAATGTATGACCTGATACCATCAAATTGCTAGAGGAAAATGTAGAAGAAACTATGCAAAGATTTCTTGGAGAACATCCCAGAAGCACAGTCAATAAAAGCAAAAATAAACAAATAGGATTACATCAATCTGAGAAGCTTCCACAATACAAAGGAAATACTCAGCAAGTGAAGAGGCCACCAACAGAATGGCAGAAAATACTTGCAAACTATGAAATTGGTAAAGGATTAATATCCAGAATCTAAAAAGATCTCAGGAAACATAACAACAAATAATCCAGTTAACAAATGAGGAAAGGACTTGAAAGGACATTTTTCAAAGGATGGAACAAAATGATCAAGAGACACATGGGTTAAAGCCCCAGCCTGAAGCGCCAGCACCCCATATGGGCGCCGGTTCTAGTCCTTGCTGCTTCTCTTCCAATCCAGCTCTCTGCTGTGGCCTGGGAAAGTAGTAGAAGATGGCCCAGTTCCTGGGGTCCCTGCACCCACGTGGGAGACCCAGAAGCTGCTCCTGGCTCCTGGCTTCAGTGCAGCTCCGGCCGTTGCGGCCATCTGGCGAGTGAACCAGGATATCTTCATCACTAGAGTATCAAGATTCATTCAAGCTATATTGAATTATTTAAAAAGAGCATGAATATATTAATATATGAATATAGGTGAAAAGATGAATATCATAAAATAAAATAATCGAATTGTCTGAATTTGGTGAAGTCAGAACTAGGTCTCTATACAGATGCATAAGACAAATTGAAAAAATTTAGGCTTCAGTGGTATTTGGAAATAACCCAAATTATAATTTTAGCTATCAATACATATAAAGTTCTGGGTCCTACTGAGAATTTGGAAGTTAGAATCAACATATTTCCTAAAAGAGGAGTAAAGGAATAAAGAAAAAGGCTATAAAAAATGGAAAGTCTTGCAGTACTGTTCTGATAATTTGTAGTCACTGCCAGAAATAAGCTGCATAAGGTGAGGTGAGTGTCAGAAGGGGCTGTAGCTAATTTTTTAAAAATAGTGGTACTGGAAGCATTGATGAGATCCATAAAGATGTTTTATTTTACACCAGGTGACAAAGATCAAACTACAGGATACATTTGGTAATGCACACTATTCTGGCCAAACCTCAAGTGGGAGACCTAATCTCCTTTCATGTATGTAATGCAGCGAAGAATATCAATTTGTTTTAATTTGCTCCTTAAGATTGGTTATTAAGAAAACATGCTGCTGATAAAATGCATATAACCTTAATTTGCATTTTAAATAATATGTAGTGACAAACACTCCATATTTAGTCTTGCTTTTGGAATCTAAAAAGATGCCATGGAGTAAAGATTTTTTAAAAAGCATTTCTTTGTGATGTGCAACATAATCCCATTATTATATAATGTTATATCCCTTATCTTGGTTTCATAAATATCTAAAGTTTCTCACAAATCTTAGGTAATAATAAATAAAACAAAATTTTAAATAAAAACTAAAATGGGGAAAAATAACCACAATAATACAAACAATATTGTGCACCGATTGTGGTTAAATCTCAAAATGACTCATCCTTTTAATGGTCACTACGAAATAAAATACAACAGATTTTTGATCATAAGATTAAAAATTTAAATATGTGTTTACTCTTTAATTGCACAATTTTTCATAAGAGGACATCAAATAAGAGACATTATAATTTATATCTAAACTTAGCATGTATTTGTACATTTGTATATAATTATATAAAGAAAATTCTTTCAGAAGAATGTTACAAAATAAATCAGTACAAAGATGCTCTGATCTCAGATAACATAACTTAATCCAAGGAAATAAGTTAGGTTATCTTAATAGGACAAGATAAACTGCCTATCACCATACTGATACAATTATAAATATATGTGTGTATATATATATATATCTCACATATACTTACATGCATTTCCCCACGTAGTATCCTCTTAATGAACTGTAGTCTACAAAATTTAGAGAATCATTGCCCATCATGTGTTCATTAAATTATTTCAAGTCTGCACTACCACCTAGAGTAATATCCTTTGGTATCTGTTACTACTGTTATGAACAATGTCAGAAATGAGAGCTTTTTTATTTTGTGGTATTTAAAATATTTTATTTATAATTATTTATTCAGATAATTTATATAATTTCCCCCTAAAGTGTTCTCTTTTACCATTTGCTGTATTCCTGGAAAGTCTGAACTGTTGAAGAGATGAATTTGTTACAGTGAAAGCCATTGATGATGTCTTATTAACCAGTATTTGCAGAAGTGTTTTATAATCACATTGCCTCCATTAATGAGATTCATCAACTCCATTTCTTCATAAATTATTCAAGTATCTATATAAATCAACAAAATCATGCAATTTTTATGATGTAAACTATTTTCTTCCAACCCAGAGTTCATACTTGCTACATGGAAGATGCTGAGACCTTAATTCATCTATAAATTTGGACATAAAATTAAATGACAACAGCAGAGTTGGAAGATAGCTGCTCTTCACTTACAAGGTAACCAGCTCTGCTGAGGTCATCACAGGTATTCAAGCAAGACAGAGATTCTGTTACCAGAGAAGGGAGTGATTTTTTCTGTGCTTACTTGTACTCTGTTACTATTTAAGCTGAAAGAACAAACCTTGGATTTAATTTCCTTTTTTTCCTAAAGATTTATTTATTTATTTATATGAAAGACAAAGCATCAGACACAGGGATACACACACACACACACACACACACACACACAGAGAGAGAGAAATCTTTCTTTTGATTCACTCCGTAATTGGCTGCAACAGCTAGGGCTGAGCCAGGTCAAAGCTGGATGCCAGGAACTCCATACTGACTTTTTACATAGAGAGCAGAGGCCCAAGCACTTGGGAAATCTGTTGTTGTGTTTCCTGATGCATCAGTAGGAAGCTGGATCAGAAGTGGAGCAGTCAGTAACCGATCTGGTACTCTGATATAGGATTCTGTTAACACAAGCAGCAGTTTAACCTGCTGTACCACAATGCCTACCCTTTCTTTTTAAAATATGTATATGTATATATTTAAAATATATATGTATATGTAAAAATATATATGTATATATAATATATATATGGGCCCTGCACCCCATGGGAGACCAGGATAAGTACCTGGCTCCTGCCATCAGATCAGCGCGGTGCGCCGGCCGCAGCCATTGGAGGGTGAACCAACAGCAAAGGAAGACCTTTCTCTCTGTCTCTCTCTCTCACTGTCAACTCTGCCTGTCAAAAAAATATATGTGTATATATATATATATATATATCTCCAGTGCCATCAGAATAGCCAGCCTATTCCACGTTACTTGTGTTACTCAATCTTATCCAATCTGTCACAGTAGCCAACTGGTCTCCCAAAGGTAGCCTTCAATTGGCATTTCATCCTAGGGTATCAGAAGACAATAATTTATGAAACCATTTGGTACTCCTCTGGATATTACCGGTATCAGTTATTTAAACCTTCAAAACTAACTAAGTCGGATAAACCAATCCCAAATTTTCATCAGTGAGAATCAGTTTTCTGCAACCTAATTAGCAAATGTTCTCTCAGGCAAAGTTATAGGTATTTTAAACAGAGAGAAGTTTAATTCACAGAAATAGGGTGTCAGATATTATTAGAAGCACTTGAGTATAACAGTTAAAATCAAATCACTAAGGCTTTGATTTAAAGACCAAAGCATTTTAGTTGCAATCAAGAAGTCAGGAAGCTGCTGCTGCTGTTCTTTGTTGGGAAGAAAGAGCAGAAAGTGCTTTAAGAAAAAAATATCAACCATGCCAGGTAAGGCTGAAAGGTTGAGTAAAACTAATCCCTCCCATGCTCCATTCTGTATCACAAGAGCTAAATGTCCTTTTCTTAAATTTCAAAATTACCTTTCACTCATGACACTGATAACTACATACCGAATATGGAGTTTACTTCCTACAAACACTCATGTCTTGTCTTGGGAAATATGTTTAAAAGTATTACCCAATTTTAGCTGGAGTATTTGCCTTTTTGCTATTGAATTGCCTGAATTCCTTACATATTCTGAGTATTAATCTCTTGTCAGATATACAGGTTGCAGATACTTCCTTGCATTGTCTGAGTTGTCTCTTAATTCTTCATTTTCCTTTGCTTTACAGAAGCTGCTAGTTTGATATATAATATCATTTGTCTCTATTTGCTATTGTTTCTTGTGCTTTTGGATTTTTAGAAAAGATGTAACACCTAAGAATAATTGTGTGTTAATTAAAGAACATTAAGGAATGTTAAATGTCTCAAATGACAAATGTATTTACCTTGATTGGACATTATACAATGCATACATATATTAAACCATAGTATCCATAAATAAGTACAAGTTTATGTCAAGATAGTAAATGAAAAAACATTTATGTCTATTAGAAATTTTTATTAACAACAGCTGTAGAAGTATGACTCCTATTTCATATCTGCCTTTCAAATGTTGCATGGCTGCATCTCAGTGGGAGAAAAAAATTGCATCCAGTACCTTACCCATGCAAGCATCTGAAAAGGACTTTTAGCCCTTGCAGTATAGCATGGAAGGCATTTATTTCTCCTAGCTTTTTCAGTTGCAGTTGACGTAGTTGATTTTTTTGTTAAAGTACTTTTTGTTTTCTTTCCAGGTAATAATCTTTATCTGTTTTGTCTCTTCATATATTTCTGATTTTTCTGAGTTTCCATTTCTGGATGATATGATAAAGGAAAATTGGAATAGAAGGTAAGTAATGATACATTACTTTAGATGTGATTCCAGGGACGATTTATTTGAATCGATGCCTTATATTTTTTTCAACTTTTATTTAATAAATTTCTAAAGTACATCTTTTGGATTATAGCAGCTTTTCCCTCCATAACCTCCCTCCCACCAGCAACCATCCCATCTCCCACTCCCTCTCCCATCCCATTCTTCATCAAGATTTCTTTTCTTTTTTTTTTTTTTTTTTTTTTTTTTTGAGAGGCAGAGTGGACAATGAGAGAGAGAGACAGAGAGAAAGGTCTTCCTTTACCGTTGGTTCACCCTCCAATGGCCGACGCTGCCAGCACGCCGCGCTGATCTGAAGGCAGGAGCCAGGTACTTATGTTGGTCTCCCATGTTGTGCAGGTCCCAAGCACTTGGGCCATCCTCCACTGCACTCCCTGGCCACAGCAGAGAGCTGGCCTGGAAGAGGGGCAACCGGGACAGAATCCGGCGCCCCGACCGGGACTAGAGCCGGGTGTGCCAGCGCTGCAAGGCGAAGGATTAGCCTAGTGAGCCGTGGCACCAACCAAGATTCATTTTCAATTATCTTTATATACAGAAGTTCAACTTAGTATATATGCACCCACACAGACACACAAAGTATATAGTACTGTTTGAGTAGTAGTTTTACCATTAATTCGATAGTACAACACATTAAGGACAGAGATCCTACATGGAGAGCAGGTGCCCAGTGACTCCTGTTGTTGATTTAACAATTGATACTCTTATTTATGACATCAGTAATCGCCCGAGGCTCTTGTCATGAGCTGCCAAGGCTATGGAAGCCTCTTGAGTTCACAAACTCCGAGAATATAGGCCTTTTAAATGGGGACTAGAAGTGTTTTGTGTGTATCCAAATATGTGTTAGGTTTTAGTAGCAGCAACTTTTTTTTTTTTCTTTTGCTTTTTTCCTTTTTCCCTTTTTTGTAGAGATCATCTGCTATAGGTGCTGTAGCATCACATGATGAAATACCTTGGCATTCATATGTAACTTCTTGAAAAGAAATAAATAATAGAATTGCCTGACTAAGAACTAACTTAATAAGTCATATAAAAATAAATACTTAAAAGAGAGAATTTAACTCATTTAATTTATCAAGATTGAGATTTATCAGAAAATAATGGTAGAATGGCTATGGAAAATGTAATCATAAGCAATTATGTGGCTATGATGATGGGTCATAAAATTTAGGTTGTATAACAATAGAGTTCATGGATAGTTACAAAGTATTAGACTCAATTTATTTGTGACATTGATAAGTGAAAGAATTGTGAGGGTGTCTAAGAAAATGGGAAGACTATAAAGAATGCTCTAATGTGGAAATTTGGTATCAGGGTTTAATGTCATGTTCATTTCTTGTTATTTCAACGTTCAGGATGTGGTCATACAAATGAATGGCTGAAGAAATGCAAAGGAGAAACAAAATCACCAACTATGAGATCAATAAACTGTCAAAGGGATTTCTGGAGAACGATTTGAAAGACATTCAGTTAACCTATTTCAATTATAAATATTTTTGGGGCCTGCGCTGTGGCTCACTTGATTAATCCTCTGCCTGTGGCGCTGGCATCCCATATGGGCACCGGTTTCTAGTCCCGGTTGCTCCTCTTCCAGTCCAGCTCTCTGCTGTGGCCCAAAAGGGCAGTGGACGATGGCCCAAGTGTTTGGGCTCCTGCACCCACATGGGAGACCAGGAGGAAGCACCTGGCTCCTGGCTTCGGATCGGCACAGCGCTGGCCATAGCAGTCATTTGGGGAGTGAACCAATGGAAGGAAGGCCTTTCTCTCTGCCTCTCTCTCTCACTGTCTATAACTCTACCTGTCAAATAAAAAAAAATTATAAATATTCTTTCCTTGTTAGTAGATGAAGACAGAAGAACATAAAATCCATATTGAAACTCTGTTGACTACCTTCTACAGAATTACTTTTGATGCAGTAAAGATGGTGTTCATATAAAACCATGACTGTTCAATTTCTGATCTTAGTTCAATAACTTACCAGGGTTTTTTTTTTCAGGGTTTTAAAATAATTATTTAATTTATCTGTAAGGCAGGAAGACAGAGGGGGAAGAAATAAAGGAGGGGTGGAGAGAGAGAGAGAGAGGGAGAGAGAGAGAGAGATTCTCATTCACGCTCCAACTGACAGTAACAGCCAGGGCTGTGTCAAACCAGGAGCCAAGATTACAATCCAGGTCCTCCACACAGGTGGGAGGGACCCAACTAGTTAAGACATCATATGCTTCTTCTCATGAAGTGCATAAGTAGGAAGCTGGAATGTGAGGCAGAGCTGACTAGAACTGAAGAAATCTGACATGGATATAGGGGTCCCAGGTGGTTTTTAACTGCTATGTCAACTATTCACCCCACTAACTGATTACTTGGCAATCTTCTCTCTCTTTAATGCTCCCTACCCCCCTGCCCCGATATAATTGGGATAGTGAAGATTATCTAAAGACAATGAATTTAAATGTCTTGGTAATTAAAGCTGTTATTACTGTGTAATGCCATGGTTTATAACTTGATTCAGTAATCTGCTACTAAATTCACCATAGAGACAGAAGTGAGGGCAAAGTCCCCTTGGGATTTATCATTGTTGATGTAAGCTCCTGCCTTTCCACCTACACATAAAATCAAAATAAACAATAAAAATCGAAAATGAATCTTGATGTGAATGGAATGGGAGAGGGAGCAGGAGATGGGAGGGTTGCAGGTGGGAGGGAAGTTATGGGGGGAAAAAAGCCATTGTAATACATAAACTGTACTTTGGAAATTTATATCTACTAAATAAAAGTTAAAAAAAATAAAAACAAAACAAACTGAAAGAACATATCAGATTGAAATGCCAGGAAAAATTTTCTTGCACTGAGAAACCATTTATATTCTTTTCTAATACTCTGTGAACCATATTAGTGTATGCTCAATCTCTTTTAGCTTTAGTGCTTTGGTAATTGAAATCAAAATTGTGGATTGACTTCAGTTTGAGAAAGGACCCTGTGAATATCATATATACATTCTGTTCTCTCCTTAACCTTTCGATTTCATTTAGAATTAACATTTATTCATATTTATTTTTTGACAGGCAGAGTGGACAGTGGGAAAGAGAGACAGAGAGAAAGGTCTTCCTTTTGCCGTTGGTTCACCCTCCAATGGCCGCCGTGGCCGGCGCGCTGTGGCCAGCGCGCTGTGGCCAGCGCACAGCGCTGATCCGATGGCAGGAGCCAGGTGCTTCTCCTGGTCTCCCATGGGGTGCAGGGCCCAAGCACTTGGGCCATCCTCCACTGCACTCCCTGGCCACAGCAGAGAGCTGGTCTGGAAGAGGGGCAACCGGGACAGAATCCGGCGCCCCGACTGGGACTAGAATCCGGTGTGCCGGCACCGCAAGGCGGAGGATTAGCCTAGTGAGCCGTGGCGCCGGCCCACATTTATTCATTTTTATTGCAAGCACTTCACAAGTTTTCTCTATGTTTATGTGTATGGAATCACTATCCTGTATTTTGAAACCATAAACTGTTGAAGAAAAATGAAGGGCCAGAAGAATATTTTCCTTTTCTTTTGTAATAGTCAAGGGTTTTCTATTTAGGATTAGTATGAAAAGTTATTCTTTTTTTATACTTGAGCCAGTTTTATCTCCTCAGCTTTGTACGTGGTAGAGGTTCACATACACCTCTTCCTGTATGCCTCATTTTGATTTAATGGGTTCAATGTTCTCTTTTCTCAGTTTTGTCTAATATTTCTTTACATTGCCTTTACAAGGATCTAATTAATGTTTTAGGGCTGTTTTTCCAATTATGTTGCTATAGATATTTTATTGGGAAATTGAGGTTAAATAATAATATGATATACCATTTCTTGCAGATATTTTATTTATGTTCTATTTTATTTCCTGCAAGGAGAGCTTACTGAATTGTGACTGAGTTATCATATTAAGTAGAACAACTGGGAACATCTTTGAGACAGTGCTCAGTTTAAATGTTTCTTACTTTCCATATCATCAAATGATTTCATCTTTGACCTGTAATTTGACATTCTAAGTACAGGATGTTCTATATCTTAGTATCAAGTATGATTAAGTCAATTGGGTTTCATCCAACTCTAGCTTATTTTGACACTGGGAGACATCAAAGTACATCACTGACTTTAACCACAACATAAGTAAGTTTAGGAAGGCAAATACACAAGAAGCAAATGACAAAAATGCAGATGCTATCAGTCCTGACAACAGCTTTATTACGTGTCACAAATCATAAACTGTTTTGCTCAAATTCTTCTCCTTAGACAGATTTATATTCTACTGTATAAGACAGTTGTACTCCAACTGTACTGACAGCTATAAATTATTGAAAGAGAAAGAAAATAAGAAAGCAGGCTTAAAGAGTAACTGTTATGTGCATGGTATCACCCAAGTTCAGAAGAAAAGTGTTTTTCATAGTGTGTTTTTTGATATAGCAACCTCTCCAAATTTCTACATGACAGAAAACTACAAACAGATGACTCTTGGCATTAAGTAACTTTTAGGAAGAGTTCATGGGCTTAGAAGATGTATCTCAATTTCAAGTTCTTAACTCATTTGCCTAGTTTTCTAAAATATGCCTACTTTTATTCTCCACTGCACTTCTATACAACATCTGTTTTGTTTAGGCTGATACCCTTTAATGCACTTATTGAAATTGCATACAAAGTCTTTTATCTATACAATATTCCCTTGGATGTGTATATCCATAGCCTGCAGTTTATTACCACCTTACTCTTTTCAAATGTTTTTTCTCTTTCAGGGAAAAATCACCTGATGTTCTTTAATCTAATTATATGATATCATTTAAAGTTTTTATCTATTTATTTTTTTACTTAGTAAATATAAATTTTTAATGTACAGTTAATGGATTACAATAGCTTCCCCCCATAATTTCCCTCCCACTCACACCCCTCCCATCTCCAGCTCCCTCTTCCATTCCATTCACATCAAGATTCATTTTCAATTATCTTTATATACAGAATATCAGTTCAGTATATATTAAGTAGAGATTTCAACATTTTGCACCCACACAGAAACACAAAGTGCAAAATGCTTTCCAGTACTAGTTATAGCATTACTTCACATTGGACAACAAACTAGGGACAGATCCCACATGAGAAGTAAGTACACAGTGACTCCTGTTGTTGACTTAACAATTTGACACTCTTGTTTATGGTGTCAGGAATCTCCCTAGGCTCTAGTCATGAGTTGCCAAGGCTATGGAAGCCTTTTGAGTTCACCGACTTCAATCTTATTCCGACAGGGTCATAGTCAAAGTGGAAGTTCTCTCCTCCCTTCAGAGAAAGGTACCTCCTTCTTTGATGGCCCCGTTCTTTCCACTGGGATCTCTCTCGCAGAGATCTTCTATTTAGGTTTTTTTGTTTGTTTGTTTGTTTTTTTTTTTTTTTTTTTTTTGGCTAGAGTGTCTTGACTTTCCATGCCTAAAATATTCTCATGGGCTCTTCAGCCAGATATGAATGCCTAAGGGCTGATTCTGAGGCCAGAGTACTATTTAGGACATCTTTGATTCTATGAGTCTACTGTGTATCCCGCTTCCCATGATGGATCGTTCTCTCCCTTTTTGATTCTATCAGCTAGTATTAGCAGACACTAGACTTTTTTGTGTGATCCCTTTGACTCTTAGACCTATCAGTGTGATCAACTGTGAACTGAAATTGATCACTTGGACTAGTGAAATGGCATTGGTACATGCCACCTTGATGGGATTGTATTGGGATCCCCTGGCATGATTCTAACTCCACCTTTTGGGGCAAGTCTGATTGAGCATGTCCCAAATTGTACATCTCCTCCCTCTCTTATTCCCACTCTTATATTTAAAAGGGATCACTTTTCAGTTAAAATTTAAACACCTAAGAATAATTGTGTGTTAATCACAGAGTTCAACGAATAGTACTAGAACAAAACAAAGAGAAAATCCTAAAATGGATAAAGTATTACATTGTACATCAACAGTCAGGACAAGAGCTGATCAAGTCACTGTTTCTCATAGTGTCCCTTTCACTTCAACAGTTTCCCCTTTGGTGCTCAGTTAGTTGTTGCCAATCAGGGAGAACATATGATATTTGTCCCTTGGGGACTGGCTTAATTCACTCAGCAACATGTTTTCCAGACTCCTGCATCTTGTTTCAAATGACCGGATTTCATTGTTTTTGACTGCTGTATAGTATTCAATAGAGTACATGTCCCATCATTTCTTTATCCAGTCTACTGTTGATGGGCATTTGGGTTGGTTCCAGGTCTTAGCTATTGTGAACTGAGCTGCAATAAACATTAATGTGCAGACAGCTTCAGGTTTGTGAGGAATCTGCAGACTGACTTCCATAGTGGCTTAACTAGTTTGCATTCCCACCAACAGTGGGGTAGTATCCCTTTTTCCCCACATCCTCTCCAGCATCTCTTGTTGGTAGATTTCTGAATGTAAGCCATTCTCACCAGGTTGAGGTGAAACCTCATTGTGGTTTTGATTTGCATTTCCCTGATTGCTAGTGATCTTGAACATTTTTTTCATGTGTCTGTTGGCCCTTTGGATTTCCTCTCTTGAAAAATGTCTATTGAGGTCCTTGGCCCATCTCTTGAGTGGGTTGTTTGTTTTGATCTTGTGGAGTTTCTTGATTTCTTTGTAGATTCTGGTTATCAACCCATTATCAGTTGCATAGTTTGCAAATATATTTTCCCATTCTGTTGGTTGCCTCTTCACTTACTGACTGTTTCTTTTGCAGTACAGAAACTTCTCAATTTGATGCAATCCCAAATGTTAATTTTGGCTTTGACTGCCTGTGCTTCTGGGGTATTTTCCAAGAAGTCTTTGCCAGTACCTATATCTTGCAGAGTTTCTCCAA
This sequence comes from Oryctolagus cuniculus, assembly GCF_964237555.1. Taxonomy (NCBI): domain Eukaryota; kingdom Metazoa; phylum Chordata; class Mammalia; order Lagomorpha; family Leporidae; genus Oryctolagus; species Oryctolagus cuniculus. The sequence continues at coordinate 57,614,398 of NC_091435.1, forward strand.
TGCTCTCTAATAATGTGATGGTGTCGGGTCATAGATTTAAGTCTTTAATCCATGTTGAGTGAATTTTTGTGTAAGGTGAAAAGTAGGGGTCTTGCTTCATGGTTCTGCACGTGGAAATCCAATTTTCCCAGCATCATTTGTTGAATAGAGTGTCCTTACTCCAGGGATTGGTTTTGGATCCTGGATCAAATTTAAGTTGGCTTTAGATGTTTGGATTGATTTCTGGTGTGTCTATTCTGTTCCATTGGTCTATCCATCTGTTTCTGTACCAGTACCATGCTGTATTGATTACATCTGCCCTGTAGTATGTCCTGAAATCTGGTATTGTGATGCCTCCGGCTTTGTTTTTGTTGTACAAGATTGCTTTAGCTATTCGAGGTCTCCTGTGTCTCCATATGAATTTCAGCATCATTTTTTCCAGGTCTGAGAAGAATGTCTTTGGTATTTTGATTGCTATTGCATTGAATCTGTGAATTGCTTTTGGGAGAATGGACACTTTGATGATATTGATTCTTCCAATCCATGATCATGGAAGATTTTTCCATTTTTTGGTATCCTCTTCTATTTCTTTCTTTAAGGTTTTGTAATTCTCATCGTAGAGATCCTTAACGTCCTTGATTAACTTTATTCCAAGGTATTTGATTGATTTTGTAGCTATTGTGAATGTGATTTATCTTAGAAGTTCTTCCTCAGCCATGGCATTGCCTGTGTATACAAAGGCTGTTGATTTTTGTGCATTGATTTTATACCCTGCTACTTTGCCAAACTTTCTATGAGTTCCAATAGTCTCTTAGTAGAGTTCTTTGGGTCCCCTAAATAAAGAATCATGTCATCTGCAAAGAGGGATAGTTTGAGTTCTTCCTTCCCAATTTGTATCCCTTTAATTTCTTTTTCTTGCCTAATAGCTCTGGCTAGAACTTCCAGAACTATATTGAATAGCAGTAGTGAGAATGGGCATCCCTGTCTGATACCAGATCTCAGTGCAAATGCTTCCAGCTTTTCCCCATTCAATAGGATGTTGTCTGTGGGTTTTTCATAGATTTCTTTGATTGTATTGAGGAATGTTCCTTCCAAACCCAGTTTGCTTAGAGTTTTCATCATGAAAGGGTGTTGTATTTTATCAAATGCTTTCTCGGCGTCTATTGAGAGAATCATATGGTTTTTCTTCTGCAGTCTGTTAATGTGGTGTATCACATTGATTGTTTTGTGCACATTAAACCATCCCTGCATACCAGGGATAAATCCCACTTGGTCTGGGTGGATGATCTTTCTGATGTGTTGTTGCATTCTATTGGCCAGAATTTTATTGAGGATTTTTGCATCTATGTTCATCAGGGATATTGGTCTGTAATTCTCTTTCAATGCTGCATCTTTTTCCGGCTTAGGAATTAAGGTGATACTGGCTTCTTAGAAAGAATTTGGGAGAATTCCCTCTTTTTGGATTGTTCTGAATAGTTTGAGAAGAATTGGAGTTAGTTCTTCTTTAAATGTCTGGTAGAATTCAGCAGTGAATCCATCTGGTCCCGGGCTTTTCTTTGTTGGGAGGGCCTTTATTACTGTTTCAATTTCTGTCTCAGTTACAGGTCTGTTTAGGTTTTCTATGTCTTCCTTGTTCAATTCAGGTAGGTTGCATTTGTCCAGGAATCTATCCATTTCTGATAGGTTTCCCTGTTTGCTGGCATACAAGTCCTTGTAGTAATTTCTGATGATTCTTTTTATTTCTGTGGTGTCTGTTGTTACGTTTCCTTTTTCATCTCTGATTTTATTGATTTGGGTCTTTTCTCTTCCTTTTTTAGTTAGTTGGGCCAATGGGGTGTCAATTTTGTTTATTTTTTCAAAAAACCAGCTCCTTGTTTGGCTGATTTTTTTGTAATTTTTTTGATTCAATCCTGTTGATTTATTCTCTGATTTTAATTATTTCTCTTCTCCTACTAGATTTGGGTCTGGTTTGCTGTAGATTTTCTAGATCCTTGAGGTGAATTGAAAGCTCATCTATTTGGTGCCTTTCCAATTTCTTGATGTAGGCACCTATTGATATAAACATTCCTCTTAACAATGATTTTGCTGTATTCCATAAGTTTTGGTATGTTGTGCTGTTATCCTCATTTACTTCCAGAAAGTTTTTGATTTCTCTTTTGATTTCTTCTATGACCCATTGTTCATTCAGGAGCATGTTGTTCAATCTCCATGTGTTTGCGAATGCTCTAGGGATTCCTGAGTTGCTAATTTCCAACTTCATTCCTTTATGGTCTGTGAAGCTGCTTGGTATGATTCTAATTCTTTTGAATTTGCTGAGACTTGCTTTATGGTCTAGTATGTGGTCAATCCTAGAGTAGGTTCCATGTACTGCTGAGAAGAATGTAAATGCTTTCTGTGTAGGATGAAAAGTTCTGTAGATATCTGTTAGATCCATTTGGGCTATAGTGTCCTTTAAATCTACTGTCTCCTTGTTGATCTTCTGTCCTGTTGATCTGTCTATTTCTGAGAGTGGAGTATTGACGTCCCCTAGTACTATTGTATTGGGGTCTAAGTGTCCCTTTAAGTCCCTCAACAAATCTTTTAGATAAACTGATGCCCTGTAGTTAGGTGCATATGCCTTGATAATTGTTATATCTTCCTGTTGAATTGATCTCTTAATCATTATATAGTGTCCCTCTTTGTCACTCTTAACAGTTTTTATGGTCAAGTTTATGTTGTCTGATATTAAGATGGCTACGCCTACTCTTTTTTCATTTCTGTTGGCATGGTATATCTTTTTCCAGCTTTTCACTTTCAGTCTGTATGCATCTTTGTTGGAAAGATGTGTTTCTTGTAAGCAGCAAATAGATGGCTTTTGTTCCTTAAGCCAATCAGCCAATTGGTGTCTTTTAACTGGAGAGTTCAGGCCATTAATTTTCAATGTGACTATTGATAAGTGGTAACTTTGCCCTGCCATTTGTCAAAGATAAGTTCTAATAGATGCTTTGAATTCCCTGTGATCTTTTGCTGTGAGGTTTCCTTCCTTTACCTTCTTTCATATTGATGACCGTGTTTCTGTGTTTCTGTGTGTAACACATCTTTAAGCATCTTTTGCAGGACTGGACCAGTGGCGACAAATTCTTTCAATTTCTGTTTGCTATGAAAAGTCTTTATTTAACCTTCATTCACAAATGATAGCTTTGCAGGATATAATATTCTGGGCTGGCAGTTTTTCTCTTTTAGTACCTGGGCTATATCTCGCCATTCCCTCCTAGCTTGTAGGGTTTCTGATGAGAAGTCTGCTGTGAGTCTGATTGGAGATCCTCTAAGAGTAATCTGGCGTTTCTCTCCTGCACATTTTAGGATCTTTTTTTTATGTTTCACTGTGGTGAGTTTCATTACAACGTGTCGTGGTGAGGATCTCTTTTGGTCATGTTTACTAGGGGTTCTATGAGCTTCCTGTACTAGGATGTCTTTGTCCTTCTCCAAACCTGGGAAATTTTCTGCTAATATCTCACTAAAAAGGCATTCTAATCCTTTCTCCCTCTCCATGTCTTCAGGAACTCCTAGAACCCGAATGTTGGTTTTTTTAATAGTATCCTGAAGATTCCTGACAATATGTTTTAGATTTCTACTTTCCTCTTCTTTTCTTTGGTTTGACTGTATCCTTTCCTGTTTTCTGTCTTCTAAGTCTGATATTCTCTCTTCTGCTTCACCCATTCTGCTTTTAAGGCTCTCTAATGTGTTTTTCATTTGATCTATTGAATTCTTCACTTCATTATGATTTCTCGTCACTATCACAGTTTCATGTTCTACTAGTTGTTTCATTTCATTTTGATTCCTCCTTAATATTTCATTTTCACGAGAAAGATTTTCTATCTTGTCCATTAAGGATTTCTGTAGTTCAAGAATTTTTTTTGAGAATTTCTTAATGTTCATATCAATTTTTTGAGATCCGCTTCTTACATTTCTTCTATCTCATCATCTTCCTATTCTTGAATTGGGGTGTCTTTTTCATTTGGTGGCATCATAGTGACTTCCTTGTTCTTATTACCTCAGTTTTTGCGTTTGTTGTTTGGCATATTGGAGATATTCTTTGGTTTTTTCAATATGCTGTTTTTTCTTGTTATACTGTGACTCTAGATTAAGTGGACTGTTTTTGATGGAGCCTTGGAGGCTTGAGATGGGTGTGGACTGAGAGCTCTGTTTGGTTCCTCAGGGTTAAAGGTGTGCCAAAGGTGACACTCCCAATTTAGGCGTGGTAAATCTCTCTCTCTTTCTTTCTTCTTCTTCTTCTTTTTTTTTTTTTTTTTTTTTTGATTCAAAAGGGAAGTAATTCTGCACATCTGAATGGAATAATTAGCAGGCAAATGATATACCCACAGGAGCCAGAGATTGGAAGCTTTTTTCCCAAAGGACCACACAGGGAATCTGTCCTGCCCTCAGTGTGGGCTCAAATTCTCCTGCAGTCTCCCACTGGGTTGCCAAGATTACCGAATTGTAGCATCTCTGAAGAGTACTCACATGAATTCTGTGAGTTCTCTCCTCCACCATCTCTTTTTTAACAGTCTCAGTTCAGTAGCACCACACATTCACTAGGTCCTAATCTCCTGTTAATTCACCCCCCACTCCAGAGTTAGGTTTTTCTGCTAGGCTCAGGGCCGGTGCAGACCTGAGGTCGCCCTGCTTATGATGTATGTCCAAGATGGCGCCTGCTCCTTGTCTTGCTTGCCTTTGAGAGGTGAGAGGAAAGAGAGAAACTCGTGTCCATATCGGTCACTTTTTTTTTTTCTTTCTTTCTTCTAGTTAGCCTGGTGAACTTCTTCCTTCTAGTCTCCTTTCTGCTTGCCTGCCGGTGTCTCTGGCTATTGAGGTTTGGCTCACCTTGCGTTCCAGCGCTGGTGTGTTGAGTCTGCTGCTGGTGTCCAGAACTGTGGGCTCCCATGCTCTCCACGCAGGTCCACTGTGAATCACTAGTTCCGGAAGAGTTTCCTCTGCTGTTTATTCCCATACTCTTCCTTGAACCTGGAGTATCTCCATTTTTATTAAACTGTTTCTTCCCGGACTATCAGTGTGCTCCCTTCTTATTCCTCCTACTTGCCGCTCCCCTAAAGTTATTTATTATGAAGTCCATTTCTCATCCACTCACCAAGCTTTCTGCAGCTTCTAGGTATCACAGTGAGTTTTCTTTTCTGGATTCCTATATTTTAGAAGTTGGCATCACAGAGACTGTTATTGGCACTTCAATGCTTTCCTTAAATCAAATAATAGCTTTTATTTCATTAATTAATTGTAAAATATTGACCAAAGGAATCATATCTAACAATTATGTCCTCTGTATACTCTATCATAGGACTTACAGGGAAATATACGTATTTGATTTGTTCCTTCTAATTCTCAAAATCCTACCTATTTCTCTCAGAGTAATTTTCTTAATATGGCTACTAGGACACTCAATAGCACGATGTTTAATTAGCTCTAATTTCAGTTTGCAATACCTCAAACCAAAATCCAAGAAGAAAACAGTCTGTAATTTCTCTTTTTCTTAATATCCTGGTGAAGTTTTCATGTTGGTAAACAAAACAAAAGTTTTGGTGTTGGTATACAAAACAAAATGTTTTTCTCTTTTTCTATTGCTTGGAAGTGATTGAGTAACATCTTGATAAAGAAGCTCTGGTCTGAGTAAAATTTTCTGATTATAAATAAAATATTTGACTTTACCCTCATTATCAGGGAAATTCATTTAAATTGTATTCAAGAATTGTCCATTCCACCTATTATTTTTTTCATGGGAAAGTTGCATCATGATAGTTTAATGTTATCATTGGAGTCAGTTCATCTACAGCACTGTCTTCTTTTGCATTCCTTATACCAAAATTTTGTACTTTTTCCATTTTTAAAATGAGTCTTCTGGTAGTTTGATTTTTTAAAAGAACCAGTTATTGGCTTTGTTGGTTCTTGTCTATTGTGTAACTTTTTGGGAAGTCATGAATTTATTCTTAAAAGTATCATTTTCTTTTTTAGTCATCAAGCTTAAATAAATTATATCTTACTTTCTTGAAGTTTATTTTGGTAATTTTTATCTCCTTTTTAATAGAAATTTTTAAAAATACATTTTATCTTTTAAAAAATTTAGCAAATGAAAATTGTACATATTTATGGAGTACTATGTGGTGTCTGTACATGTATACATTGTATAATGTCCTGTTAAGGTAAATATATTTATATTTTCAAACCTTTAGTACTCCTTTAAAGAGAAAATATCTCAAATCCTATCTTCTAGGATTTTCATTTTTTATTTTAAAAATAGATATATTTATTTGTTATAAGTCAGAAATAGAGAGAGAGAGAGAGAGAGAGAGAGAGAGACATCTTTCATCTACTTATTCACGCCCTAAATGGCTGAAACATCCAAGGCTTTGCCAAGATTCAGCCAGGAGCCAGGAACTTTTTCCAGGTCTTGCACATGGGTGCAGGGGCCCAAGGACTTGGACCATCTTCAGCTGCTTTCCCAGGTGCAATACCAGGAAACTGCATCAGAGAAAGGGCAGTCAGAACTTGAACCAGTGCCCATATGGGATGGCTACACTGTACACGGTGGCTTAACCCTCTCTGCCACATTGCAAGTCTATATAGTTTTTTTTTCTTTTAATAGTAAGCCACTTGTATTGCATATTCACTTTTTATTTTGATACACATTTTACTTAAAGACGAATTACAGGACCAATACCAGAAATTCATGAATACTCTTTATCCAGATGTATCAGTTACTTACATTCTGTTCCATTTGATTTCTAATTTTGTCTATGTCTACACAATTTTTTAAGAAATAAGTTGGAGACATCTTATCCCATTACCCTAAGTACTTGAGAGACAGAACAACAAAATGTAATTCTTGATCTTGAACCAATAAAAATATAGAGAAAACATGGAGGAGACAGTGCTGTGGCTTAGTGGGTAACTCAAGCATAAAATGTGGGCAATGGTTCAAATCTCAGCTGCTCCAGATGTTAAAAAATAAAGATAAAAATACTTTACATATGGATCAATTCTTTTAATTGGAGTACTCATTGCATTTTGTTTTACATAGTTACTGGTATTTTATGTTTAAATCTGTTCTCTCTCTGCTATATTCTTTTTCCCTTTATGCCTTCTTATCAATCATGTGACTTCATTGTAGTATTATTGTTCTATTTCCTCTCTTTTATGTTCTACATTTATTACTTGTGTTTTTTTTTTACACAATGAGCCAGACATCAGGGTCTTTATTTATTTATTTATTTATTTGACAGGTAGAGTTATAGACAATGAGAGAGAGAGAGAGAGAGAGAGAGAGAGACAGAGAGACAGAGAGAAAGATCTTGCTTCCATTGGTTCACTCCCCAAATGGCTGCTACTGCTGGCACTGTGCTGATCCGAAGTCAGGAGCCAGGTGCCTCTTCCTGGTCTCCCATGCATTTAGGGGCCCAAGCACTTGGGCCATCCTCCACTGCCCTCAGCAGAGAGCTGGGCTGGAAGAGGAGCAACTGGGACTAGAACCAGCATCCATATGGGATGCCTGCGATGCAGGTGGAGGATTAACCAAGTGAGCCACAGTGCCATCCCTATTTCTTGTGTTATGCATTCCTTTTCTTTTTGTGGTTACCCTAGTAATGACAACTTAGTTAATTAAATACTATGATAAAATAGTCCTTTTAATACTTCCTAGACAGTGCTAGGATTTTAGAATATCTAGCTTCATTATATCACTTTTGTTTTTTGTTTTTGTTTTTTTTTTTGTTTTTTAGATTGATTGATTGATTGATTTGAAAATCAGAGTTACACAGAGAGAGAAGAGGCAGAGAGAGAGAGAGAGGTCTTCCTTCCAATGGTTCACTCCCCAACTGGCTGCAATGGCCAGAGCTTTGCCAATCTGAAGCCAGGAGCCTGGAGCTGCTTCCAGGTCTCCCACACGGGAGCAGGGGCCCAAGAACTTGGGCCATCCTCTACTGCTTTCCCAGACCACAGCAGAGAGCTGGATTGGAAGTAGAGTAGCCAGACTGGAACCAGCATGCATATTGGATGCTGTTACTGCAGGTGGCGGCTTTACCCGCTTTGCCACAGCACCAGCCTCCATTTCTGTTTTGATTTGATTATTTCTGTTTTGATTCTATTATTATTGTCATACATTGTAATTTTACAAATATTCTAATCCCATAAATTATTTCTATTCGATATTCAATTAGTCGTGTCCCATTCATCATTTTACTGGTTCTTTAATTTTACAATTCTTTTTAGCTTCCTGATCCAAGATGAAGTGAAATCACTTACTCATAGAGAGTATATTATTCATTCCACAGCATTTGTTGAGGATATATACTTTTCTTTTTTCTACTGTATTCATATTTGTCTGTGCCTCTGTCATTTCTTGTATGTTTTCTACATACTGATGTTTTCTGTATTTCCAATGCCTAACAAGTGTTTTGAAAATTGTTTTGCAATGAATAAATATTTGTAAGTTAATATATTTATTTAAGATTAAAAGGTTCTATGCTGATCCCTACATGGTGAAATATCAATACAACAGTAATATACATCATGGATATAGAAAGTATCCTTTGAGAAGATGGGAATACATGGTCACAATTTATCAACAGATTATCCTAAGTTCATTCCTAAATTTTTTACTCTTCCCCATTGGTTAAATGAACTTGTTTATCATTCTGAGATATAAACCCCTATAGACTACAAATAAATTAGTCTTAGGTTAGCACTTGCCACAGTTCATGTACTTGATTTTGAGAACAAAATTTAAAGCATACATAAAATCTTTTATTTTTTAAAGGTGTCATTTTTATTTATTATTTTAAAGATTTATTCTACTTTAAAGTAGCAACATATGAAAAGGAAGCCAAAAAGAGAGATATTCCATCTGCTGGTTCATGCTCAAAGTGACTGCATATATTCTCCAGGGCTGGGCCAGGATGAAGTCAGGAACCCAGAACTTCATCTGGGTGTCCCATGTGGGTGGCAGGGACTTGCATAATCCTCCATTAGTTTTCTAGGCACATTAGCAGGAAGCTCGATTGGAAGTGGAGCTATAACCATTCCAATATGGGACGCTGGCATTGCACTCTGCTACTTAACCTGCTGCAAAATAACACTGATAGCCTAGGGTACTATGTATGCTTGCTTGCTTTTTTTAATTTAACAGATGATGAGAGATTCAATCTGATTTTTTATCATGGCTGTTTTGCCTAAAGATGTTCCTTTACCATTTCTAACAGTAAATAATTTTCTCAATTTTTTTGTGAAATTAATTTCACTTTTTAAAGTATATTTATGCATTTTTAGTTCATTTTAAACACATAAACACAAAGAGAGAGAGAAAAAAAGGGAGAGAGAGAGAGAGAGAGAGAGAGAGAACCTGTCTTCCACCTGCTGGTTCATTCCTCAAGTGCTTGAAACAGCGAGAGATGGCCAAACCAAAGCCAGGGGTCAGAAACTCCACCTGATTGTTCTCTGCAGGTGGCAGAGACAGAGTGCTGGGGCTAGCATCTGCTGCTCCCAGGGTATGCACCAGCAGGGAACTGGATTGGAAGTAGACACTGGCCTCAATCTCAAGCAGTCTGATTTGGGATGCTGACCGCCATTAGACAACTTAATCCACTACACCACAACACCCACTGCTTTTCTTTCTTTTTTAAAAATATTTTTGAGGTCACTATTTTGCTTAGAGTTAAGATAGAGTTAGTATATCTGCACCCCACATCAGACCACCTGTGGCCTGATTTAAATTTCCTATTAATTTGCACTCTGGGAAGCAGTGGTGATGAATCAAGTAGTTAGGTTCGCTCCACTCACATTGGACATCTGAATTGTGTCCTGGCCTTCATCCTGACATAACCCCAGCTGACTACTGCAGGCATTTGGAAAATAAATCAAACAATGGAAGCAGTTTTTTTGCTTCTCAAAAATTTAATGAAAAATTTAAAAAAATTCTCATTTATTCCTTTTTTCTTTTTTGGTTGAAGCTTTTATTTTAGAATTTTAAAGGTGCGACTCACTTGTTTTTTGGATTACACACAAATTAAACAGTGTGGGATAACTATAGTTACCTTTTGCAATTCATATGCTTCAATTTCTTTTGAGTTATTTTGTGCCAAATGTACAGTTGGATTGTCAGAAGTGGTTTTCTTAGTGCTCCTTTTTCACTATTAACGTGAGGCTTTCCCTTTGTATTTCCATGTCAGAATAAATCTCACTCCAGAGGCAGACTGCTGGTGCTTGCTGATCAGAAAAAGGCAGACGGAAGGTTGAGGGTGGGAAGGATGTCTCCATTTTTCTGCTCAACCTCAGTCCTGAGGTGGCTTTGTGTTCCTGTGTCTATGGGAATGTGGTACTCTCTATGATCTTGTTCTTTTTCCATGTTTAGGATATGCTAGTGGATGGGACTTAGAGAGTCTCCAAACTCCCACTAGTGGGAGAATGAAGTTATTTTTATGGTTTCTTCCACTGTCTTTTTTTTTTTTTTTTGACAAGTAGAGTTAGACAGTGAGAGACAGAGAGAAAGCTCTTCCACTGTCTTTAATGGAGTCTGTTGTCCTTCCATGTCTCCCTGCCTCACCCCACCCTGTGGCTCAGAATTCTTTTTTTCTGTAGTGGCTAAGGTCCCCCTTTTGCATTCCTGCAGTGGCAGCTGCTTTTCATCTTCATGCTTGCTGCATTTCATTGATCCAAAAATCTTCCTTGCAACCTCTTGAATAAATATACAAAACAAGTGAAGGATTAGGTGTGAAATCCATGGAACTTGTAGCTCTTGAGGATTCTTTGCTCTCAGATTCACCATACCTGATCTTTATCAGCCTGTTAGAAACTTTAAATGAAATCTCGTTATGGATTTGCAAGAGTCCAGTTTTCCTACTATGCCTTGATCTAGGTAAATGAACACTTAATGTTTCCTTGAAGGCTCTTGTCTGTCCTCAGGTTTTAGGCTGATCCCCTTGAGATTTTAGTTATAAAGTTATAAAAAAACAAAACCTGCTATGGCCTTGTAGATCATTTGGATTTTTTTAATGTCTGGGTGACAACATTGAATGCTCTTTCTATCTCTGTATGTCCTAATTGGAAGTGATATCATTTTGGATAAGAGGTTTGTTGAGATGAAAAGCATTACAGTTGTTGCCTGCCTTATACAATAGGAAAGTCATTCACACGTGTATTGGGCTACTGAAATTATTGCTTCTATTAGCGGTTATTTTGGCATTCCTTCTTTGCAAAGATTGGTCTTTTATTTTTAACGGGCCAACACAATATTTTTCCATGACCAAAAAGTGTGTGATCTGATGCTGTATGGAAAATGTGCTGCCTCTGGCATGGTATTATTAATCAGTAGTCTTTAAATTTCTTTTTATTTATTTTTTACTAAGAGGGTGGAAAATTAAATGGCTGTTCTTATGTGTGCAAAGACATCAGAAATTACAAAAACAGATATTTTATACAATATCACAGTGGGAAAACTGGTTTTACTATGTGTTCTCTTAAGATTTTACAAATTTTGTTTATTTTTGGAGCATTTCAAAATCTGAGCACAATGTTTCTTGAGACAATTGAGCTATTAATTTCAGTACATAAGATTCTTAATTCGAACATATCACAGTATTTCCTTTAAATTTAATTTTATCACTCTTGTTACTATCACATTTAACTTAATCAGTGTGAAAACTGCTTGAAAGTAGCTTATATAAAAATGCACTTTTGACTTGTAATGAATAAAGTAATAGTCTAATACACTCATAAAATGTTTTTTCAAATCTATTATGAACAACAGACAGATAATGTTCTAAATTTCCCAAGATGGGTCAAAAAGTTAGAGACAAAGTGACATTGAAAAATATAAATAGCAGCTGTTTATTATTAATGTTTACGGCCTCCCATTATCTTCTTTTATTGTCTTTATTAAGAATTGAACAAAGAAATAGGAATTTTTTTAAAAGATTGATTTATTTATTTGAAAATCAGAGTACACACAGTGAGAAGGTAAGGCAGAGAGAGAGAGAACTTTCATCTGCTGGTTCACTCCCCAGTTGGCCACAACGACCACAGCTGTGCCAATCTGAAACCAGGAGCCAGGAGCTCTTGTGGTTCTCCCAAGCAGATGCTGGAGGCCAAGGACTTGGGCCATCTTCTACTGCTTTCCCAGGCACCATATGAGATGCCAGCATTGCAGGCAGCGGCTTTACCTGCTAAGCTACAATGCCGGCCCTGAAATAGAAGTATTTTAAAATTAAACCATGTAATCACGCTTTCAAGCTTGGTAGTTTTTATAAATTAATTTCACTTTGTTGAGAGGCTATTTTATGACATGACATTGTTCCAGTAACTGTGGATATAGTAATGACTTACAGCAATTTTGCTTTACATGTCGTTGTCCAATTTTAATAAAAAATTTAATCTTTTTTGGCCATTGGAGGGTGAACCAACGGCAAAGGAGGACCTTTCTTTCTGTCTCTCTCTCTCACTGTCCACTCTGCCTGTCAAAAAAATTAAAAAAAAAAAATTAAAAAAAATTTAATTTTTTTTTTTTTTTGACAGGCAGAGTGGACAGTGAGAGAGAGAGAGAGAGAGAAAGGTCTTCCTTTGCCGTTGGTTCACCCTCCAATGGCCACCGTGGCTGGCGCGCTGCAGTCAGCGCACCGCGCTGATCTGATGGCAGGAGCCAGGTGCTTCTCCTGGTCTCCCATGGGGTGCAGGGCCCAAGCACTTGGGCCATCCTCCACTGCACTCCCTGGCCACAGCAGAGAGCTGGCCTGGAAGAGGGGCAACCGGGACAGAATCCGGAGCCCCGACCGGGACTAGAACCCGGTGTGCCAGCGCCGCAAGGCAGAGGATTAGTCTAGTGATACTGATTGCATTTCTGTAATAACTTTTGAAGTAACATCTTGATAGTAGGTACTCCATTTTGGAGAAACCAAGATGCCATCTTGAAAAAGCACCCCCACCATGAGATTTTGGTCTGAAAATATTATCTAAAACTCAGACAATAATAGTACTCGTACAATAACAGTATACTATATCCCACTTGGCAGAGCATAGAAACTCCCTAGCATGATTGCTCAAGTTTAAAACAGATGGGCTGCACCTGGATTAATGTTAAGGTTATAATTTTTCTATTATCAAGATTGTAATGGATATTAATTTTGCATAGGCCTTAGGTCAACTTGACTCTAGTAACCATCTATTCCCCCTCATCCTAGCAACCATGTATTACCCCTTCTGTCCTTGTGTTTTTTGCCTTTATAAAACCTGTTGCTTTAAGCTTCAAGGTTGAGAGTTCTTTAGGACATGAGTCTGCTCTCCACTGCAGGCAATAAAGGACCAGCAAATTATATCAATGTGTGGTGCTTCTCTGTACTCACTCAGGCAAAACACTTTCTTGGTGAGATCTCAGGTAGGATAGATTCAATGTGCATGTCATTGGGTTTTAGCAGTTGACTGCAGATTAAACTGCTATATCATTTCTTTATCTTAAGTAAATATTTTAAATTTGGACACCAATCAATTGTTATATGTATATATATAACTTTTCTCTAAAATTCTTTGGGAATAAAATATTTGTTTCAAATTCAAGTAAAATCTTATGCAAAGATTTGATCATTACTTGCCTATTTTGAGTATAAGGTAGCTGATGACTTGTGTGACTTTTCTCAGCACACCGTATTCACAAGGCAGTACTAGGTTTTCATCAATTTTATATGAGAAACAGGAATTCCTTACCAATTCTCGATTTAGGTTCCATTGACAAATTGTTCTGGTATGTTGGAGCCAGATTTTGTTGGCTTTGAGTGACAAATATTAAATTTTCAAAAGAATTTTTTGTCATTTGTGTCTTAAAATATACACAAAGGAGTATCTACACAATGAAGTATCTACACCGCCTACAGCCTACAGCTAAACTAAGCATCTATCAGAAAACCACAGCATTTTGCACTGAAGAATGTGGTTCAGGGAAGCCTCTGCTCATCAGGGGTCTTGTCTCATTGGGAGAGGGTACTGCATGCTTTGTTTGTTTATTTCTTCTCTCTACTCTTTACATCTTTATTACAAGCCTACAAACAAATTCTTTCGTTTAGATCCCAAATCCTGAAAAGAAATGTTTCTGCTTTTTTCTTCCCATATGATAGCCATTTCTTTATTCCTTTCCCCCCTTTCACAAAAGGGAGAAAATGTCATCTCCGTGATAGTCTATTCAGATGTAATTTTACTTCATTTATATACTTGGGATTTTGATTTTAGGCCCACCTGTAATCCTAACCTTGACGCAATGGCACTAAGTTCTTTCGTTATATGGAACATTGCAGCCTACATTCTGGGACTTTTTGTTTTATTTATTTTTTTGTTCTGTATGACCCAAGAACATCATTACATTCAAACTTTTCTTAGAAGAACTCGTAGAACTAGGCATATAGTGTAGAATATTCAGTTGCACCTTGTAGGAAAAAAATATAGATAGTATATTTAGCAACCCATTACCAGGCTTCCCTATACTGTTTCCTTCTCATAAAGGATTACACAGAACACATACTTTCCAGCTATGAGAATGCAACAACACATGAGAGTGAAATATTCCTCTTAAAGGAAGTTTGTTAGTGACTCAGTGCCTAGGTTTTTTCCTGCAGGTTTCATGATCTGAATGTGTTCTGGTAAAATCCTATTTTGAAATGCTAAAGCCATTTCCACTTAAGTATGCTGTTTGGGTGGGTTCTTCAAGAATGAGAGTAGTGCTAGTAGAAAACTCCCTCACTCACTTTCATGTAAGTATACAATGAAAAGTAGGTAGTTTAGTACCTGGAGAAGGCACTCCCCAGAATCTAACCATGTTAACACTCTGGTTTTGGACTGAGATAAATAAATGTATGTTGTCTATAAGCCACCTGGACTATGGAATTCCTTCCAGGTTCCTGAGTTAATTGAAACAGGGTGGTTTCTGTAGGTATCCTCTGCCTAACACATACAAAAATTCTGGAATTCCAAGAGGGATGCAGCTGTAGCATATGCTACATTTACACAAACACTAAAGGCACAATCTACCAGCTCTGTTATTTACAGAATATAGACAACACACCCAAAAACTAAGTTCCCATATATGCCAAGGGCCAACCTTGAAAACAGGTTTTTCTAAGAAAAGCAGTCTCATGCCTGCTATATTAACCCATTCCTGAGTAATTTGTCTCTAACAGTCTAATTATAAAATATTTATATGAAAATTATAATGACTATATATCTAACAATCTTTATATATTAAGTATAATCAACAAGTTAGAATTGTTTTTTTTTTAACTTTTACTTAATAAATATAAATTTCTAAAGTACAACTTTTGGATTATAGCAGCTTTTTCCCCCCATAACCTCCCTCCCACCTGCAACCGTCCAATCTCCTTCTCCCTCTCCCATACAATACACATAAAGATTCATTTTCAATTCTCTTTATATACAAAAGATCAATTTAGTATATACTAAGTAAAGATTTCAACAGTTTGCACCCACACAGAAACAGAAAGCATAAGATACTGTTTGAGTACTAGTTATAGCATTAATTCACATTGAAAAACACATTAAGGACAGAGATCCTACATGAGGAGTAAGTGCACAGTGACTCCTGTTGTTGATTTAACAATTGACACTCTTATTTAAGACGTCAGTAATCACCCAAGGCTCTTGTCATGAGCTGCCAAGGCTATGGAAGCTTTTTGAGTTTGCCAACTCCAATCTTATTCTATTGCTTTCCCAGGCCATAGCAGAGAGCTGGATTGGAAGTGCAGCAGCTGAGACTCGAACCAGTGCCATATGGGATGCCGGCACTGCAGGCGGCAGCTTTACTCACTATGCCACAGCACTGGCCCCTCCCGTGTCTTTCCTTAACTTTTTTTTTTTTCCTTAACTTTTAATTACAGTGATTTTGACATTAATTGTAGGTGTGCAATGCAAAATTGGTCACAAATTCTATTAAACTAGTTCATTAAATTCTCCAAGAGGATAAATCAAATGAATTAATTTTTTTATACTGAGAGATAATACACAATTCTGCAAAGCAGTATCTTATTGTGAAGGTTTGAGGGGCAATTTGGACTCTAGGGAATTTCTGGTTTATTCTCTAGCTTTAGGATAAAATCTCAGGGTAAGATTAACCCCTGCACTGTTGCCTATATCCGTATTTTCTCTTGCTCTTGTTGCCCTTTGGGATACCCAGGTTCCTGAATGAATGGTGTAGAATCCCATATACTTGGAGTTTTACCCAGATGCCTAGTTGTACCTCAAATTTGGAATTTGTTACCTCTTCACCTAGATCCTTATTCTTAGTTCTTTTATTTTTTTATTTGACAGAGTTAGACAGTGAGAAAGAGAGAGAGAGAGAGAGAGAGAGAGGGAGAAAAAGAGAGAGAGAGAAAGGTCTTCCTTCTGTTGGTTCACTCCCAAATGGCTGCTACAGCCAGCGCTGCACCAATCCAAAGTCAGGAGCCAGGTGCTTCCTGCTGGTCTCCCACGCGTGTGAAGGATCCCAAGCTCTTGGGCCATCCTCCACTGCCCTTTTGGGCCACAGCAGAGAGCTGGACTGGAAGAGGAGCAACTGGGACTATAACCCGGTGCCCATATGGGATGGCGGCGCCAGAGGTGGAGGATTAACCAAGTGAGCCATGGCACCAGCCCCTTAGTTATTTTCATATCTCAGTGCGTAGGTCAAGCTTGGACCTTTTTTGATATTCCTTGTTCTGCTTCAATAAACAAAACCATGGTTGACAATGTCAGAGATATTAGTAAATAAATAATACTACCACCACCACCATCATCAGGAAATGCCAGTAATGAGGGTCTTCTCAGAGGGCATTAAGAGATAGGCACATTCAACCCTCATACGAAAACATAATATTATTATTATCATCATCATTATTGTAATTTCTATTTTAAATATTTTAAATAGAAATTACAATAATGTAACTTGCCTACATTTATGCAATATAGTTTGTAGCCACAGAGGAAACAGGTAGACTTAAACTTCTATTAATTACTCTATTATACTACTAGTGTTAGACACTCGTGAATTTATTCTTGATTGATGTTCATATGTTCAATACATAAACAGATTTGTCTGCTCTGAAGTTCTCTATGTTAATAAATGAAGAAAAGTGTACTGTCTACTTATGAAAAAAAATCAATGTCTATACAAGGGCATCATTAGGTAGTTGTTGATTTCTTTCAGACACCAAAAACATAGCTTAGTGCTTACATTTATTGATGCCCTAGGGTAACTCTTTTTGGTTATAGCTATAATCATAACCATCAAAGAGAAGTGTACATAATTTTCCCCATAGTTTCAACTCCTATTTTCATTAGAATCATTGCTATAGGGCTTGAAGCTTTTCAGATCATAAAGCTGGCCTCTTAAATCAGAAACAGAAATAATTCTTCTGCAGTATAATATATGCTTCTAGATGTGTTCATCAAAACAAGGAATATAGTTGTTAAAAGGAGATTTTTTTGCTAATTTCATAGTACATTCAAGAGTTATATTTTCCAAAATTATAAGGAAAATTAATTACTTAAAATTGCAGTAGTTGAAAAGCAAATCAAAACTTTTATGAACTGAATGATGTTTTTTCATTGAAGAAATAAAGAAATTACCTGTCTAAGCATTGCCCTTTTCTTTATCATTATTTTTCTATCTATTTCTCAATACTGTGAAGGTAATATATTACAACAGTTAAGTCAAGCATCTCATTTTAAATAAGGGGTTTTATTTGGTAAAATTAGGCAACCTTTTCCTGTGTTTTGCAGTCTTGCTTGTACCTGAGAGTTGATTTGCTATAATGGACTTCTCTTCCACTGGATTGGAGTTGATATGCTGTATGAGTAGTAGTTCCACTGGCATGTTGTTGCAAAATCCAAGGTATCACAATAATTTTTCTGTATCACAGGAACCTAAATTAGCAAAACATATGAAAAATAGTATTTAGAATAACAAGAATTAATTTTGTAGGGAAGACACAATAAAAACTTTAAACAAATAATTTATTAGATAAACATACATTTAGAAACATCTTAAAATTTGGCATAAATAGAAATGGAAGGAAAATAAAAGATAGAAGAAATTTTTATAACTTTATTCCATGTTCCTCACGTATCATGCAACTCATCTTGAAATGGAAAATAAATGAAAACAAAGACAGAAATCCTTACTTAGATAATACTGTGCTCAAACTTATCCATGCTATTAGGAAAATAGTTTCATTTCCCATATATAATAAATTATCTAATATTTTCTCTAATAAATTATCTAATAACTTCATTTATAGCTTTTCATATGTGTTTCTTCATTTATGTTACTATTAATGCCACCATATTCAAGCTTGGTAACATCACCATCATAAAATTTCATATATCTAATGTCATATATAATTTCATATATATAATGTCACTGAACTCTTGCTATAAAGAGTCTTCAAAATATTCACAGAAAATACATATAGTCTAAAAAATATGACTTTTCACCAAAATAAAACCATGTTAGCTTACTATAACATGCATGTATGGACAGTGCAGTTGGAGGCACTAAAAAGAATGAGAAAACAGTTAACAAAACATGAATTCTGCTAAAATTTCAGAAACAGCAAACATCAAATTTACAGTGAAGCAAAGATAGAAGAAATGCAAAATCACTGAGGCCTTACAGAAAAATTATGGGTTTAGTGCTCCCAAAGAAATCATCAGTTTATAAATGGAAAACTCACTTTAAGGAGGGACATGATCATGTTGAAGGAGAAACCCACAACTGCAGACCTCTTAGATCAGTGCAGAGCTGGGAAGACATCAACCTTGTTCATGCACTAAATGAAGAGGACTGATGATTGACAGCAGAAGCAGTAGACAACACCATACACATCTCAACGAGTTCAGCTTAGACAAGTCTACCAAAAATTTTAAAGGAGTTAACTATTGCACTCAGATCAACTGCAGACAAGAACAGCACTTTTTTTTTTTTTTTAAAGATTTATTTATTTATTTGAAATTCAGAGTCACACAGAGAGAGAAGGAGAGGAGAGAGTGAGAGAGAGAGAGAGAGAGAGAGAGAGAGAGAGAGAGAGGTCTTCTATCTTTTGGTTTACTCCCCAATTGGCTGCATCCCCATTGTGCTGATCTGAAGCCGGGAGCCAGGAACTTCCTCCCGGTCTCCCACATGGGTGCAGGGGCCCAAGGACTTGGGCCATCTCCCACTGCCTTCTCAGGCCACAGCAGAGAGCGGGATTGGAAGAGGAGCAGCCAGGACTTGAACTGGCACCCACATGGGATGCTGGCACTGCAGATGGAGGCCTTACCGGTTAAGCCAAAGTGCCTTCCCCAAGCAGTACTTTCAGTAGACATTTTCAATAGGCAGGACCAAGATATAGACACATTTCTTTAAATAATTATAACAAGAGATGAATCATGGCATTATCAGCGTGATCATGAAAACAAAGCACAAACAAAGCAATGGCTACTGCTGCTTCTTTTCCTATTCAGCTATCTTCTGTTGCCTTGGAAGGCCATGTAAGATGGCCTGGGTCCTTGGGCCCTTGTACCCACATGGGGGACCCAGAGGAAGCTCCTGGCTCCTGGCCTCAGATTGGTACAGCTCCGGCCACTGTGGCCATATGGGGAGTGAACCAGTAGGTGGAGAACCTCTCTCTCTGTCTCTACCTCTTTCTGTAACTCTGTCTTTCAAATAAATAAAATAAATCTTAAAAAAAAGCAATGGCTACCCATAGGTAGCAGTGGTGCAGCGAAAGCAAAATCAAAGAATCATGAGAAAATGGATGGGGATGCTGGAAGTACTTTCCTCATTGACTTTTTGAAGGGCCAAAGTAGAATAACAACTACTGATTATAAGAATATGTTGAGAAAGCCAACATTGTTACAGAAAAATGCCTGGAAAATCTTTGTTCCTCTCATCAGACAAAGACAGCATTATGAGTTTTGATCAGCAATCATTAGGCAAACACTTTCCATGCTGATTTGGCTCCTCTGACTTTCTCACTTCCCAAACTTAAAATATTATTTCAGTTAATAATATAAGAAAGATTACATTGACCTGGTTGAATTTCTAGGACCCCCAGTTCTAAATGGCATATACTGTTGCTTTTAAACATATTTTGAAATTGATTAATTATGTTTGTATTTTTGCTTTTAATTCAATTTTGCACGAACTTTCTGAAGTCCCTTTGTACTTTCAAATTGTCTTCAGGTGGTTATTTTAAAAGCATTTGCTACATGTGTTTGTGCCTATTTGGATCCCTGTATATCCTTATTCTGATGCAGTGTCACTGATTGTCCCCATTCTTTGTATGCTGTTATACAAGGTCAGTGTCTCCAGGCTGTGTTCCTTTTATGTTTTCTTATGTTGTTCCTCAGATAATCTGAAATTTGCCTTTACTTTAGGAACAATACTACTTATTTCCTCCATGAAACTTAAGCAATTGAGCCATCTTTGTTGTGATTATATTTTCTCTGAATTTCTGGAGCCATCAACATTGTAAAATTTGCAACTGGAATTTTATGTTTTCTACATGCTTCATGTACCATATTACAACTCCAAATTAGCTATTAGTTTTAGAACATCATTTTATTCACTTCAAAGGTGTACTGATCACAAATAAATAACTACATATTTAAATAATCATAAAACATTCCAATAATGCACCCATCACAGTAATAACATTTCTGCTAAAATATAGTAGCATATAGCTGAGTTAAAAGGCTTATCAAGTATATCAAGTGTTTACAATTTTTAAAATACCACTCGCTTATAACTCAATACACATTAAATTAGTTACATCCTATTTCTACATTTATTCCAAGTACAAAGTAGCAAAATAGAATCCTGTGTTAAACTTTGAAAATTTTTATTAAGTTGCATATATCCAGAATGTCATTTGCAACAATAATAATAACTTTTAAGTTATCATGTTAATAAAATATCAAGTTCTAAAATTTTGCTTCAAAGGTTTGTGATTCATATATAATTTTGAGAACCTAGTAAGTTGTGGGCCTGCCCACTGCTTTCTTCTTCCCCAGATAGAATGCACATAAGTGCAAAATATATTTCTATATACTTTGTTATGATTTATATTGGAAATTGACTACTTTTCTAGAGCATATGATGTCGATTATAAACATATTCCTATACTTTAAGAGGCTTGAAATGGAAATAATGTCTTCTTAAAATGACATATACAAATTAGACAAGTAAAACCAAAAAAATCATGTTAATCTGGCTTAAAAGTATATCTAAATGAATAGGTTGCTGATATTTAAGTTGAGAACTACATGGGAATTTTGAGTTTGATTTTGAAATGGCAAAGCTCATATCATCTTTAATATCAGTTCAGTTGTTTAACTTTTCATTTTGATGACAATAAAAGTTATAACTAGATTCATAGAGACTCACACAAGTTTGTCAAATCAGAATTCCTACAGCTAAAGCAGCCAAGCAAAGGTTAACCTGTGTCAAGGAATTTTTCATTTTCTTAAGGCTCTTTGAGTCAGATTCATGTTAGATTATTTCCTTTCCTTTCAAATATGACATTATTCATGCTATTCCAGCCAGAAAATACTTAAGTCTACACTTTCATTTAAAAATCTTACAAAAATTGAGTTTCAAGTGATTCTGGCAGTGTTTTTTGATACTTGTAGATTTTTGCCCATTAAGAAACTGGCAGTACTTTGTGATTCCTGATTTCAGATTAGAAAAACACTCCAACTTCTGGGAATTTCAAACACTTGTCCCTGTTGACTCTCGCTTATATTTCTCATTAGCTTTGTAATGTCATCTCAGTCTCCTTCCGTAGCACCAAGGGTGAAGATGTGATGAAGAAAAGGAATGTGTTCATGATATTGCTCACAGGCCCCTCTGATGCATTAAACCCACTGGGCAGTGGGCTTCTCAGATCCTTTTCTATTTAGTGGCAGCATCAGATATAACCCAGGAAAAGATGAGAATTCCTCCCCACCTGTTCTGTTTGTACTTACAGTGACCATCTTAACTGGAGTCCTAGTAGTTTTGTATAGTCATGTAGATACTCTTTATTTGAAGCCTTATTTGCAATTTTATTCTTTCTCTGCTTCTTATAGATCCAAATTGAGATTACATAAATGATATTGCCCATTTCTATCTCACCCGGACCCTTTATCAGTTTGGTTGCATTATAGTTTTTGCTTTTTTGTTTTGGCCCTATTCATCCTTCTGATTACACATATTAAATGTTATGCAACCTCGTTTTCTTCAACTCATTTCTCCATATAAGATTACTGATTCAATTTGCTGTCATAATTTCACTAATTTTGTACAATTTATATCTGAAATATATGTTTATGTGTGTATACTTTTACCTTAAAGGCATTTAATAAGATATAATTTCTTTATCATTATTATACCCTAAAATGGCCCCCAAATCTGTTAATACATGTTTACTTAAATATGTATTACCTACACCTCTTTTTTTTTTTGACAGGCAGAGTTAGACAGTGAGAGAGAGAGAGAGAGAGAGAGAGAGAGAAAGGTCTTCCTTTTCCATTGGTTCACCCCTGAAATGGCCGGTATGGCCGGTGCGCTGCGCTGATCCGAAGCCAGGAGCCAGGTTCCTCCTCCTGGTCTCCCATGCAGGTGCAGGGCCCAAGCACTTGGGCCATCCTCCACTGCCTTCCCGGGCCACAGCAGAGAGCTAGACTGGAAGAGGAGCATAACTCTTGTACGTACTATAAAATTGACAAAAATCTCCTTTTAAATAAAAGCTTTCTTTAATTTCTAACATTCTCTTCTTCTGATAAGCATTTTCCATCAGTGCCCCTAAAAATGCTCTCTGATTCAGCCAAAGATTTTCTGAAGTCTCCATAGAAATGGCAGTTGAAATTGTTTTGAAAGATTTATTTATTTATTTTTAAACTTTTATTTAGTAAATACAATTTTCCAAAGTACAGTTTGTGGATTACAATGGCTTTCCCCCCCCATAACTTCCCTCCCACCTGCAACCCTCCCATCTCCTGCTCCCTCTCCCATTCCATTCACATCAAGATTAATTTTCAATTGTCTTTATATACAGAAGATCAATTTAGTATATAGTAAGTAAAGATTTCAACAGTTTGCACCCACACAGAACACAAAGTGTAAAATACTGTTTGAGTACTAGTTATAGCATTACTTCACATTGGACAACACATTAAGGACAGAGATCACACATAAGGAGTAAGTACACATTGACTCCTGTTGTTGACTTAACAATTTGACACTCTTGTTTATGGCATCAGAAATCTCCCTAGGCTCTAGTCATGAGTTTCCAAGGCTATGGAAGCCCCTTGAGTTCGCTGACTTTGATCTTATTTAGACAAGGTCATAGTCAAAGTGGAAGTTCTCTCCTCCCTTCAGAGAAAGGTACCTCCTCCTTCGACGGCCCATTCTTTCTACTGGGATCTCACTCGCAGAGACCTATCATTTAGGTCCTCTTTGTTTTTTTTTTTTTTTTTTTTTTGCCAGAGTCTCTTGGGTTTTTGAAATATTTATTTTATTTGTATGACATTTTTAAGTTTATCTGCCATTTACAGCAAAGCCAAGAATGGGATTTTTCCTTATTCAGTATTCTGAGGGTGGACTTTCACATTCTTTAAGAATATGAAGCAATGGTTTGTGATAGCTGAATACAGGTTCAGATGACTTGCATCTATGGATCAGTCACTCTGAGCTCTGGGGTCAACTACTATTTAGTGGAACAGTGATCGTTAAAACCCTCTCCAGGGACCTGTGGAGTTCCTCCCTGAGACTATTTCAAGGGGTCTGTAATGTCAAAACAATTTTCCCAATAACATTCAGATGGTATAGGCCTTTTTCACTTCCATTATCTTATGAGAGAAGAGTAGAGTTTTCCAGAAGTAGTTACATGACTTGATATTGCAACACAATCAAACAATGAAGAAGCAAATATGAAAATTCTGCTGCTTTCAATAGGAGAACTATTAGGAAGAATTGTAAAATAAACAATAAAGTGCTTCACTCTTAATTTTTTTTTGAGTTTCAGGAAGTAGAGAATTTTAAAACAACATATTAACATATAATGATTTTATTAATGTTTAGTTTAAGTGAAATAGTAAATGTATATTTTAAAATTTCTTTGTCATTTCTGTTTTTAAACTTCATCTATTTAAAAGACAGAGCAGCAGAGAGAGACAGGGTGAGAGAAATTTCCAATTCACTTGTTCATTTCCCAAATGGCCATAGCAGCCAGGGGTTGGGCCAGGTTTGTGTCTCATGTTGTTTGCAGGAGCCCCAGTATTTTAACCATCTTCTGCTGCTTTCCTATGCACATCATCAGGAAACCGTATCAGAAATGGAGCAGTGAGGACTTGTACCAGCACTCTTATATGGGAAGCTGGCAACACAAGTGGCAATTTAACCGACTGCATCACAACATCAGGCCCTATCTTTTAATTTCTGATAGAGCAAGTGTGGATAGACCCAGTTTGCAGAAATTAAATTTCTTTGAGATCATCAACATCTTTTAGGAATGTAAAAGGGTTGCTTCTGTGGAGGCTGCCTACACTTTTCTTAAATCTTGATGTATAAGCTTTCTTGTATATTCAAATGTTGAAAAACTCCCTCGGGATTTGAAAACTTGCTTGTAGGTACTCTGTGGCTTAATGATTTTTCATTTTTAGTTTCATTCTCCTGACTTCAGTGTTGCTGAGGTTTCTGTATTTACCTAAGAAAGTACATGTGTATACCTATGTATGTACATTAGAAGTTTGTAGTAATTGACATTGCTACAAATTCTGTATGTGACGTTTTATTTTTGATTTAATAGATGTGATAATAACCTCATGTCAACAGCATCCCTGATGTATTTGTTGATTTTTATTTTTCCTCTTTTGCTCAATCAAGTTCCAACATTGTCTTTGGACTCAGGTTCTTTCTTTCTCTTGCCTTTTAATTCAATCTTCTCATGCCATCAGCTTCTGGCAATCCCATTGATTACTGTCTTCTCCCTGATACATATTCTTTGCAGTAGGATTCCTAACCCTACAGTTAGAAGGCTATGGTGATTTCTAACTTGGAAGTCTCTTAATTCAGCTGACTACAGAAATATCTAATCAAATCACTTGGATTGTCTTTGTTGTAATTAAAAAGAAAATTCATGTATAACATGATGTATAGTTTTAATCATTTAGAATCTTGTATTTTCACAGATCGAGCACAATCATAAAAATCAACCTCAAGACTAAGAAATACATCACTACCAGCATCCTAGTATCCCAATTTGCTGATATCTGGTCTCTATTCTTGAAATAAAATTATGCACCTGTCCTCTAACAACATAGTATTGCATAAACATAAATAATTCAAATACTTAAAAATGCAAATATGTTGTTAGACAGCAAGTGCTTTATATATGTATATATGTAATGGATAAAATATCAATTATTTTCTATGTAGCTTATATGTTATTATATGCAATATATTACTATATATGTTATTATATATATATTCAATAATTACTCTAAGTAAAGACTTAGAGCAACTGTCCAGTATTTCATGACTGCAGAGATTTTACTGACTTAAAAGATTCTTTTTGCTTCAAGTAACTGAGTGACTGACTTGAGTTTTCACTTCACAGACAACAAACTATCTCTTCGAGGTTATACTTCAGCACTCATCATTTAGACCTTCTCCAAATTTCCACACTGCATGTCAGTATTAGCATGTGGTACAATGAATTGTAGTTATAGAAAGACCTTTATTTGTTCAGGTAATTTCCCAAAATATATTTTATCTGGTTTCCTAATAATTAATGTAAACATTTTCAAAAATGTATTTTTAAATCAAAAAGTTTTACTAGGAAATGTCATAATAAAACATGCAATCTTTATATAAATATGTATTTTGAAAAATAAAACATGAAAAGCAAAAGAACAATCAGAAAAAATCATGATTGAGGTAAATATAATGCCAATGACACAGCTACTGTTCTTTATTTCTCCAAGGTGACACCAAGAACGGGACTGACTATCTTTTCAGGGAGGCAGTTCTCAGGGGGACTATGCTGTTCAAGTCTCTCTTGTTTTTCAATCCATGCCATAACTTTCAAAACTGATCCTTGATCATGTCAAACTTGTCCTTGCATGCAGAGCTCTGGCTATATTTGTTCCATCAAAAGGTTCTTCCAAGCAGATGAACTTATTTCACCACTCAATGCCATCAGGCCTCCGGATGGCTTTGGGTTCATGAACTGAAATCATTTGACTGTTCCAGTCAAATTCTGTAGCATAATATTTAAGAAAGTCTAGCAAGAGGTCTTCAAGAATTGATTCATTCTTTGAGAGGTAAGGAGGAACATAAGATGGACTAAAATATTCTGGGTAAATTTTTTGGAGGAATGGAAGGTTGGGTTAGGCAAGGTCTTTAAATAGTGCAAAACTGTCAACAAGACTATAGCTGTTTAAAGTACCATGACTGGTGCTATTTATATCATGGTGACTGGCCCACTTATTAACCACCAAAACTAGTGGATCAACTCAAATTCAAAGTATGCATAAGTTCTGAGAAGGTATGTGTTTCTTATTCCAGCAATATTTACATTCAAATCAAATTCCACACAACTGACTTCATCCCTAAACTCCACAACTGGCACTTTTGCACAAATCAGCTGCGGTCTCTCAATTTACCCAGAGAGTCTGGAACAGAAGTGTTTATGGACTAAGGTGAGTATATGCCAGTACTTCAGTCTTCTGATTTACTGGTTCCTCTTTAACAACTAGGCATAAGTCACCATCACTGGTCCGAGTACCAAATCCATTTAAAGAGGATCCAAGCAAAAAGTCTGCTTTGTGGAGATAACAGCTGGATTTCTCTCTGCAGCTGTGATCAACAGCATTCTTTCTTCTTTAAATCACTTATTTGCTGTGGACATGTTTCAAGTAACTCCAGTATCTGCTAACTCAACTTCAGTTCTTCATCACTTTTTCAGACATGGGCAGGGCTCCCAATGTGATCCTCTTCAGGTCCCGGGTATGAGACTGGGGCAAGACACGAGGGAGGGAAAGCAAGTGGCCCACAGGTTCCTCGAAAGCTTGGAGGACAAAGGAGGCCCCAGAATCCATGATCCAGCCTGGTTCCCACGCTCAACAAAACACTGCACCTTCAAAAAGTTCCTGTGCCCCACCACCAGCCAGGGCCTATGCCCTACACCAAGGCATCCTCTCTGCAGCCCCCAAATCACAGGTATCTGGGGGAAGGGGCTATGCTTGGCCCCCAGGCACTCTCCACCCCTGGAGCTCTGTGGGAGCTATCACCCAACCAGTAATGTATCTTTTGTTTTAATTTTCTGAGGAATCTCCATACTTTATTGCACAATGATTATACAAGTTTGCATTCTCACCAATAGAGTATTAGGGTACCTTTTTATCACATCCTCACCACAGTTTGTTATTTTTTGATTTTTGTATGATAGCCATTCTAACTGGAGTGATTATTCTTTTTTTTTTTTTGCATTTTCCTGATGGCTATTGGTCCTGAACATTTTCTCCTATCATTAGCTATTTGCATTTCATCTTTTGAGAAAACAATTGTTCATATTTTTTGCTCATTTCTTAATTGAATTGTTTGTTTTCTTGTTATGGAGTTTCTTGAGCTCCTTATGCAATCCTATATCAGATGCATAATTTTCAGATATTTTCTGCTATTCTATCAGTAACCTCTTTACTTTGTTGATTGTTTCTTTTGCTGTGCATAAACTTCTTAATTTGATGTAATGCAATTTGTCTATCTTTGCTTTTATTGCCAACGTTTTTTCTTGTCCAATAAGTTTTTGCCCAAGCCAATGTCTTGCAGCATTTCTGCTTTATTTTACACTAGTAATTTGAAAGTATAGATACTTAATCCATTACATATTATTTTCATAGTGTGAAAGGTAGAAGTCTTGTTTCAAATTTCTGCATGTGGAAATCTGTTTTTCCCAGCCCCATTTGTTGAATAGAGTGATCTTTCTTCAGGGACTGAGGTTAGCTTCTTCATCAGAGATTAGTTGGTTGTAGATGTATACATTAACCTCTGGAATTTTTATTCTGCTCCATTTGGTCTACCTATCTATTTTTGTGCCACTACCAGGCTGTTTTAATTATAACTGCCCTGTAGTATGGCTTGAAGTCTGGTATTGTGATGTGTCCTGCTTTGTTTTTACTGCTTCAGATTGCTTTAGGTATTTGGGTTCTCTTGTGTATTGATATGCATTTTATGATTTGTTTTTCTAGATCTGTGAAGAATGTCGTTATTTTGATTAGGATTGCATTGAATTTGTCAGGTGCTTCAGGTAGACTGGACAATTTGATGATAGTAATTATTTCAATCATGAACATGGAAGATTTTTCCAATTTTTGGTATATTCTATTTTTTTACTAATGTTTTATAATTTTAATTGTAGAGATTTTTCACATCATTGGTTAAATTTATCCTAATATATTTAAGATTTTGGGGCAATTTTGAATAGAAATGATCTTACATTTTTTTTTCTCAGACAGAACATTGTTGGTATATAAATGTGCTATTGATTTTTGTGTGTTGATTGTATATCCAGCAACTTTACAGGATTCTCTTAGGCATTCAAATAATTTCTTAGTGGAGGCTTTATTTCCCCTATATAAAGGCTCATGTAGCCTGGAGTCAGAAATTATTTCACTTCCTATATTCCAATTTGTATCAATTTGGTTTATTTTTCTTGCCTAATGATCCTGGGTATAACTTTGAGAATTATATTATATATTAATCGAGAAAGTGGGCATCCATCCATTTCTGGTTTTGGATCTTAGTTGCAATAATTCTATCATTTCCCCATTCAATATTTTGCTGGTAATGGGTTTGACTGTGTTGATCTATGTTCCTTCTATACCCAAGTTTTAAAGTTTTTTTTCTTATATAATATATGATTGTTTTAATTTATCAAAAGATTTCTCTGTATCTACTGAGATAATCATATGGTTCTTTTTAAATATTTATTTATTTATTTGAAAGTTAAAGATAGGGAGAGATGGACAAATATCTTCCATCCACTGAATCACTCCCCAGATGACCACAATGGCCAGGGCTGAGCTAGGACAAAGCCAGGATTCAGGAGCTTCACCTAGGTTTCTTGTAGTCCTGCACCCAGCTAGGAGTCCTGGATAAAGCTACTGGCTCCTGGTTTCAGAGTGCCCAGCCCTGGTTATTGTGGCCATTTTGGGGAATGAACCAGCAGATGGATGACCTCTATCTCTCCCTCTCTCTCTCTCTCTCTGCCTCTCCCGATCTTTTTAACTCTGACTTTCAAATGAATAATAAATCTTTTTTTTTCTAATTTGTTACCTGTTTTTATTTTATTTAATGAACATAAATTTCCAAAGTACATCTTATGGATTACAATAGCTTCCCCCGCCATAACTTCCTTCCCACCCACAATGCTCCACTCTCCCACTCCCTCTCCCCTTCCATTCACATCAAGATTGATTTTTCAATTATCTTTATATACAGAAGATCAATTCAGCATATATTAAGTAAAGATTTTCACAGTTTGCACCCACACAGAAACACAAAGTGTAAAATACTATTTGAGTACTAGTTATAGCATTGATTAAACACCTAAGAGTAATTGTGTATTAATTACAGAGTTCAACCAATAATTTTAAGTAGAACATAAAAAATTACTAAAAGGGTAAAGTATTAAGTTCTTTTTTTTTTCTTTCTTTTTTTGTTTGTTATATAGTTATTTTTTATTTAATAAATGTGAATTTACAAAGTGCAACTTGTGTATTGTTGTGGCTCCCCCCCCCAACCTCCCTCCCTCCCGTGGCCCTCCCCTCTTCCACTCCCTCTCCCATCCCGCCCTTCATCACGTTTCATTTTCAATTACCTTCATGTACTGAAGATCAACTTAGTATATACTAAGCAAGGATTTCAACAGGTTGCACTCACACAACCACACAAGGTATAGGGTATTGTTTGACTAGTAGTGTTGTTTTTAAGTTTCGTACTTAAACACATTAAGGACAGAGATCCTACGTGGGGAGCATGTACCCAGTGACTCCCGTTGTTGATTAACAATTGGCACTCTTATTTATGATGTCAGCAATCACCCGAGACTCTTGCTATGAGCTCTCTAGGCTATGGAAGCCCCTTGAGTTCACCAGCTCTGAACTTGTTTAGTCAAGGCTATATCACAGTGGAGGTTCCTTCCTCCCTTCAGAGAAAGGTGCCTGTCTCCTTGATGGCCTGTTCCTTCTGCTGGGGTCTTGTTCACCAGGATCTTTCATTTAGATTGTTTTTTTGCCACTGTGTCATGACTTTCCATGCCTGTGAGACTCTCATGGACCTTTTAGGCAGATCCGAATGTCCCAAGGGTTGATTCTGAGGCCGGAGTGCTGTTTTGGGTGTTTGCCATTCTATGAGTGCTGTGTGTCCTGCTTCCCCCGCAGGATCATTCTCTCCCTTTTAATTCTATCCTTCATTATTTGCTTACACTGGTTTTATTTGTGAAATCTCTTTGACACTTACCCTATCTTTTTGATCAGTTGTGTATTTATACTTATCACTTTACCAAATGCGCTGGCATTGGTACCTGCCTCCTTGGTAAGACTGAGTTGAAATCCCATGGCACATTTCTAGTTCCACTGTTGGAGGTAAGTCCGAGTGAGCATGTGCCATCCTATATATCTCCTCCCTCTCTTATTCCCACTCCTATGTTTAACTGAGATCACTTTTCTGTTAATTTTAAAGGCCTAAGAATGTGCATTGATTGCAGATTTCAACCAGTGGTCTTATGTAGAACAAACAGAATAACAACAACAACAAAAATACTAAAGGAATAAAATAGTAAGTTGTTCCTCAACAGTCTAGACAAGGGCTGATCATGTCATTATCTCTCATAGTGTCCATTTCATTTCAACGGGTATCATTTTAGATGCTCGTTTAGTTGCCATCGATCAGGGAGAACATGTGATATTTTAAAAAAGTTTAAAAGTTAAAAAAAAGACTCTAGTGGGAATATACACAATGAATATAAAATTCACTTATATACAGTAATTTTTAAATCAATTACAAATCATTAAAACTATAGTAGTATAACATTCTTAACTACTGTTTTTACAAAGATATAAAGCAACGTTTTACAAAACTGTTTTTGTAGCAATACTGACACACACAGGAATTTCTTCTTTTGTCTTTCTGTTTTTGGTTAACTACATTCAATATGATATCTTCCAGTTGCTTCCATTTATTTCAAATGATATAATTTCATTCTTTTTTATAACTGAATAAATATCTCATGGTATATATATATTATATATATATATATATATCACGTTTTCTTTATCCATTCATCTGACAATGGACATCTTAGATGATTCCAAATTTGGCTATTGTGAACAGTGCTGCTATAAAAATGGTGATGCCAATATCTCTTTGATACAATGTGTTCAAGACTTTTGTGTTTAAACCCAGTAGTGGGATTGTTGGATCATATAGAAAATCTATTTTTAGTTTTTTAAAAAAGTCCATACTGTTTCTGTATTTTTTAATTTACATTCCTACCAGCAGTATGTAAGTGTTCTCCTTTCTCCACATTTTCACCCACATTTGTTACTCTCTGTATTTTGGGTTTAATATTTATGACAGGAGTGAGGTGATGTCTCATTCTGGTTTTAATTTAGCTTTACTATCTGTGTAGTGATGTTGAGCAGTTTTTTTCAATGTATTTTTTTGCTATTCATATTTCTTCTTCTGAGACCTGTGTATTGAAGTTCTTTACCTACTTCTTAACTGGGCTTTTTATTGTTGACTATTTTATGTTGCTGATATATTCTGGATATTATTCCTTTGTTGAGTCTGTAGCTTGCAAAAAATTTCTCCCATTATGTTGGATGCCTTTTAACTCTATTGATTGTGTCCTTTGCTGTACAGAAGCTTCTTTGTTTCATATAATCCCATTTGATTAGTTTTACTTTTAATGCTGGTGCTTTGAAGTTCTTGTACAAGAAGTCATCTCCTACATCAATGTCTTGTAGTATTTCTCCTACCTTTTCCTCCAGAGACTTCATAGTCTCAAGACTTAATTTAGGTTTGTGATCCATGTTGAGTTTTTTTTTTCTATGTGATGAGAAGCATGAATCTAATTTCATTCTTCTATATGTATTAATCCAGTATTGATAGCACCATTTGTTTAAGAGATTATCCTTACTCCACTGTATGGTCTGAGCACTTGGGCCAAAAATCAGTTGGCTGCATGTATGCAAGTTTTGTGGTCTCTGTTCTGTTCCACTGATTGATGTATCGGTTTTTATGCCATTACCATGCTGTTTTAATTACTATAGCTTTGTAGTATGCTCTGTAGTCAGGTGTTGTGATGCCTGCAGCTTAATTTTTCTTGCTCAGGATTGCCTTGATTATTATGGGTGTTTTATTATTCCATGTGAAATTTAGGATTTATTTTTTCTAACTGCATAAAGGAAATCATTGGTATTTTCAGGGGGATTTCATTGAGTCTGCTTTAGGTAGCATAGACATTTCAAAGATATTGATTCTTCCAATCTAGGAACAAGGAACATCTTATATTTTTTGGTGTATAATTGATGATTTCTTTCATGAGTGATGATTTTCATTGTAGTGATTTTTCAGTTCTTCAGTTAAATTTATTCCTAAATATGTGATTTTCATTGCTATTGGGAAAGGGATTTATTTGATTTCTTTTTCAATGAATTCATCATAAGCATATAAAAAACTATTTTTATGTATGTTTATTTTTTAAGTTGTAAATTTTCTGAATCAGTTTATCAATTTTTAGATAGAATCATTTTATTTATTTGAAATGCTGAATTACATACAGAGAGACACAGGAGAGATTGAGGTTTTCCATCTTCTGGCTCACTCACCAAATGGCAGCAAAGTCCAGTGTTGGGCCAGGCCAAAACCAGGAGCCAGGATCTTCCTCCAGGCCTCCCACATGGGTACAGGGACCCAAGCACTTGAGCTGTCCTCACATTAGCAGAGAGCTGGATCAAAAGTGCAGCAGCTAGAACTCATACGGGATGCCAGTCCTATGCTCACCCCTTGGTTTATCAATTCTAACAGTCTTTTGGAGGAGTGTTTAGGTTTGTTCATGTGTAACATCACATCATCTGCAAACAGGATAACCTCACTTCGTTTTTCCAATTTTAATGCCCTTTATTTCTTTTTCCTCCCTAATCTTTCTTGCTCAAACTGAGCACTATATTGAATAAGAGAGTAAAAGTTTTCACCCTTGTCAGGTTCCTGATCTGAGAGGAAATGCTTTCAGCTTTCCCCCATTCAGTATAAAATTGGTTGTTGGTTTGTCATGTATAGACTATTCTTTTGAGGTTTGTACCTTCTATACCTAATCTGTGGAGGGCTTTTATCATGCAGCAGTACGGAATCTTATCAAATGCTGTCTCTGAATCTATTGAGATTATTATACAGTCTTCATTCTACTGATGTGATTTATGATGTTTATTGATTTGTGAATGTTGTCCCCATCCTTGCATTTCTGGGATAAATCCTACTTGATTATGATATATAATCTTGTTGATGAGGTTTTGGATTCAATTTGCTGGTATTTTTTTTTTTTTTTTTGAGAATGTTTCTATCTATTTTCATTATGATACATGTCTATAGCTTTCTTTGTGTGTTGTTACGTTTTTCAGTTTTGGTATAAAAGTGATGCTTGCCTTATAAAAATAGCTTTTCAGAGTTCCGCCCTTTTTAATATTTTGGAATAGGTTGAAAAGTGCTGGAGTTACTTTCTCTTTAAATGTTTTATAGAATTCAGTAGTAAAGCCATCAGTTCCTGGACTTTACCTGGATGGAAGCTTTCAATTACTGTTTCAATCTCTTTGCTTGTGATGAGTCTGTTTAGAATGTTTATATCTTGATTTTTATCTTGGTAGGTTAAATTAAACCTGGAATTTATCCATTTATTCAAGTTTTTTTTTTTTTTCAGTTTATTAGCATGTGCAGTTCTTCATAGTGGCGTCTTATGATCTTTTCTATTTCATTGGTTTCAGTTGCAATGGCTCCTTTTTCATCTCTAACTTTATTAAGTTTTTTCACTTTTTATTAGTCTAGATAGAGGTTTATCTATTTTGCATATCTTTTGTCAAAAAACTTTTTGTTTTGTTGATCTTTATTTTTTTTTAGTTTTAAAATCATTTATTTCTGCCTTCATTCTTATTATTTCTCATGCTCCTCCTGCTAATTTAGGATTTTGTCTGTTATTGTTTTTTTAAGTCTTCAAGAGGCATAATTAAATCTTTAATTTGAGACATTTCTCTCTTTTTTAATGTAAGCACTAATGCTATAAACTTCTCTGTTAATACTATTTTGTTGTATTCCATGGAATATCCAAGTGACAGAGAGAGAAAGACAGAGAGAGATCTACTATATGTTGTTTCACTCCACAAATTGTTGCAATGGTTGGGGCTGAGCCAAGCTGAAACCAGTTTTCAGGAGTTTCATCCAGGTCTCTTACATGGATTGCATCTTACAGCACTTTTCCAAGTACTTGGGCCATCTTCCAATGCTTTATTCAGGTCATTAGCAAAGAACTGTACCTGAAGTTTAGCAGCTGGGTCTTGAACCAGCACCCATATGTTATGATGTCATGATGGTGTCACAGGTGGCAGTTTAATCCACTACACTTCAACATAGCCCCTAATTCTCATTTATTTTAATTTTTATGTATTTTAAATTTCTTCATTGACCCATTGATCATTCAACTATGTTTTTTAATTTCCAAGTATTTATGAGTGTTCTATTGTTCTCCTTGTCATTGAACTCTAGTTTTATTCCTTTATGGCCTGAGAAGATATATGATACTATTTCAATATTTTTAAATTTATCCTGAGATTTGATTTGTGGCTCAATATATATTCTATTCTAGAAAATGTCCATGTGCTGATGAGAAGAATGTGTATTCTCTAGCTGTTGGGTGAAATGTCCTGGAAATGTCTGTTAGGTTCATTTGCTCAATAGTATGCTTCAATTCTGGTGTATCTTTGTTGATTTTCTGCCTGTTTGATCAGTCTATTGATGAAAGTGAAGTTTTGACATCACCACTATTGTTGTATTGGAGTCTATCCCTCCATTTATGTCTTATTAGTATTTTTTGTATATACCTGGGTGATCTTTTCTTGGGTACACATATATTTACCATTGTTATGTCTTCTTGATGAACCAAACCTATTATCAAAATATTAAATGTCTATATCTAAAGCAATCTGCAGAATGCAATTCCTATCAAAACATTCTTGACATTCATCACAGAACTAGAAAAAGTCATCTGAAAATTCATATAGAGTCACAAAGATTCAAAATAAACAAAAAAATCCTAAAGAAGAAAAAAAATCAAGCTGGAGGAACAACAATACTTAACTTTAGAGCATAGTATAAAGCTATAGTAAATAAAACATAATGATACTGGCCTAAAATTGATATATAGATAAATGGAGTAGAATAGGGAGCCCAGAAATTAATCCACATACAGTCAACTGATTTTTGACCAAAGCTCTCAGACCATAAAGGGGAGTAAGAATAATTTCTTTAACAGGTCCTGCTGTCAAAAACTGATTTATTTAGATATGTAGAATAATGAAATTTTGGCCGGCGTCATATACAAAAATCAACTCAGGATGGGTCAAATTTAAGACTTGATACTATGAAGTTGCTGGAATAAAACATAGGAGAAACATTCAGACATTGGGGTAGGGGATAGCTTCTTGTACAAGACCCCCAAAGCACTGGAAAAAAAATCAAAACTAAACAAATGGGACTACAGCAAACTCAAAGGCTATTGTACAGCAAAAGAAACAGTCAATAGGAAGAAGAAACATCCAACAGAATGGGAAAAAGTAATTGCAAACCACCTATCTAGAAAAGGGTTCATATCCCAAATATATCAGCCACTTTAAGAAGTCAACACCAAAAAAATATCCAGTTGAGAAATTGACAAGAACTTCAGATAATACTTCTCAAAAGAAGTAATACAAATGGTCAAAAAATATATGAAAAAAATGCTCAACATCATTAGCCATCAGGGAAGTGTAAATCAAAACCACAATGAGATATTGCTTCATCCCTGTCAGAATTACTAAAATCCAAACAGAGAGAGTAACAAATGCTGGCAAGGATGTGGACAAAGGAACACTTATATAACATTGATAGGAAGCTAAATTAGTATAGTCAGTGTGGAAAACAAGGGACTTCTTAAGAATCTAGAAATATTTCACTCAGCATAAAGTTTTCCAAATTCCTAATAGGGATCACTTTTCAGTTAAAATTTAAACACCTAAGAATAATTGTGTGTTAATTACAGAGTTCAACCAATGGTACTAGAACAAAAAAAAATACCAAAATGGATAAAGTATTACATTGTACATCAACAGTCAGGACAAGAGCTGATCAAGTCACTGTTTCTCATAGTGTCCATTTCATTTCAACAAGTTTCCCCTTTGGTGCTCAGTTTGTTGTCACTGATCAGGGAGAACATATGATATTTGTCCCTTTGGGACTGGCTTAATTCACTCAGCATGGTGTTTTCCAGATTCCTCCATTTTGTTGCAAATGACCGGATTTCATTGTTTTTTTTTTACTGCTGTCTAGTATTCTATAGAGTACATGTCCCATAATTTCTTTATCCAGTCTACTGTTGATGGGCATTTGGGTTGGTTCCAGGTCTTAGCTGTTGTGAATTTAGCTGCAATAAACATTAATGTGCAGACAGCTTTTTTGTTTGCCAATTTAATTTCCTTTGTCTATATTCTAACTAGATGGCCTTTTAGCTTTTTACTGCTAAAGTTCTTATTTTGTGAAGTATTAAGCCTCTTTAATGTAAATTTAAAATATGTTATCTCAAAAACTAAAAGAAAAGAGAGAAGCAAGGAGGATTGGAGAGAAAGATGGGGAGGGAGGGAGAAAAGCAATACCGTTATATTCTTAGAACTGTGTCTACAAAGCATATTAAGACTGTTAAAATGTAATTAAAAATTAAATATAAATAAAATATAATGTCCTTCTTTATCTCTTCTTGCACTTTTAGCTTAAAGTCTGTTTATTTGATATCAGGATCGATACTCCTACTTGTTTTGAGTTTCCATTTGATTGGTATATCTTTTCTAACTCTTCAGTGTCTTTGTTTTAATTAGTGTTTTCAATTTAAGTTATACGAGTTTCCTGTATTCCATATATACAAATTTAGGAACATAGTGATGCTTTCCACCCTACCTTCCTTCCCGCCTATGCTCCAACACTTATCCTTCTTCCTTTCCCATTCCCACTCTTAATTTTTACAAAGATCTACTTTAAGTTTACTTAATGATCACTAAGTGAAAGAGTTCAATAAATACTATGAAGAAGGAAACACACTGTTCCTCAACAGAGATATATCCATTTCTTCCAGCTTTCCCAATTTGTTGGTATGATTCTTTATATTTCTGTGGTATCCATTGTAATGTCTCATTTTTCACCTATGATTTTATTAATTTGGGAGTTTCCCCTTTTTAGTTAAATCAATGGTTTAATCAATATTGTTTATCTATTTATTGTTTTAAATATCTCTTGATGGGGGCAGTGCTATTGTATAGTGGGCTAAACCTCTGGCTGTGGTGCCTGCATCCCATATGGGTGCTGGCTCTAGTCCTGGCTCTCCTTTTATGATACAGCTCTCTGCTATAACCTGAGAAAGTAGTAGAAAATGGCCTAAGTGCTTGGACACTTGTGGGGAAGACCCAGATGAAGTTTTTGACTCCTGGCTTCAGATCAGCCCAGCTCTGGTCATTGCAGCCATTTGAAGAGTAAACCAACAGATGGAAGACCTTTCTCTCTGCCTCTCCCTCTCTATGTCTGTAATTCTACCTCTAAAATAAAAAAAAAAAATTAAAAAAGAACAACTCTTCATTCCAGTGATGTTTTGTGTAGTTGTGTTTTCATTCCTAATTTGTATATTTATCCTTTAATTTTTATTATTTATTTCCTTCTATTAATTTTGGGTTTGGTCTTTTCATGTTTTTCTTTGTCTTTGACATGTAATGTTAGATAATTTAATTGATAACTTCTCAACTTTTGACGCTGACACCAATTGCTATAGAGTTTCCTCTTAAGATTAGTTTCACAGAACCCCCAAGTTTTGATATGCTGTATTTTCCTTTCCATTCACTTCAAGGAATTTTTTGATTTCCATTTTGACTTTGTCTATGACCCACTATTCATTCAGGAGCATGTTGCTCAGTCTCCACGTGTGTAGATTTTCTAAAGTTTCTTTTGTTGTTAATTTCCAGCTTTCTTCCATTGTAGTAAGACAAGGTACACATTTCATTTTTTTAAAATTTGTTGAGACTTGTTTTATGGCCTGGTATATGGTCTATCCCAGAGACTGTTCCATGCA
Organism: Oryctolagus cuniculus; assembly: GCF_964237555.1. NCBI lineage: Eukaryota > Metazoa > Chordata > Mammalia > Lagomorpha > Leporidae > Oryctolagus > Oryctolagus cuniculus. The sequence continues at coordinate 57,652,824 of NC_091435.1, forward strand.
CTAATGAAAGGGATGTTTGTACGGCAGTTGTGGGTTGAAATGTTCTGTAGAGATATATGATGATCATTTGGTCTATAGTGTAGATTACCTATGTTGTTTCTTTATTGATGATTTGTATGGTTATTCTAACCATCAATGAAAGTAGGGCTTTGATGTCCTGTCCCCATTGTCGTTTTATTAAATCCCATGTCTCCTTTTAGATACATTAACATTTGTTTTATAAAACTGAGTTCCCTGGCTTTGGGTGCATATGTGTTTATTATAGTCATATCTTTTTGTTTAATTGATCCCCTTTCATTACATGATGACATTTTGTTTCTTTTAACAGTTTTTGTATTAAAATCCATTCTGCCGCATATGAGAAAAACTTCTGTTATTTGCTTTAGACCCCCATTTTCATGAAATATCTTTTTCCATTCTTTCAGTGCATGTGTACCTTTATTGGTAAAATGTTTTTCCTGTACGGCAGCATATAGATAAGTTTTGATTTTTTTATCCTCTCAGCCATTCTGTGTCATTTAGTTGAAGAAATTAGTCCATTTAAACTGAATATTATTACTGAAAGGTAATAACTTGTTCCTGACACTTTTCTGTAGGAATATTTCTATGGTTTGTTTTGAACAGCCTTTCTTGTTTTACCAGGAGTTTTCTGCCTTCACGTTTTTTATATACTGATTGTCTTTCTCTGTTTCTATGTTTAGTATGTCCTTAAGTATCATTAATAAGTCTGGCCTGGTGGTAACAAATTATTTTTTATTTTTCCTTGTCTTGAAAGGTCTTTATTCCACCTTCATTTATTAATGAGAGTGTTTCTAGATAAAATATTCTGGGTTGGCAGATTTTTTTTCAGCTAGACTATATTTCTTTACTTTTCCTGGACTTTAGGGTTTTTGTTGAGACATCTGCTGTTAATCTGATGGGAGGTCATTTAAAAGTGATGCTGCACTTCCCTCTTGTAAATTTTAGGATACTCTCCTTACATCTTACTTTTGACGTTTTGTCTATACTGTTTCATGATGAAGATCTTCTTTGAACAGGCCTATTTGGTGTTATACATACTTCCTGTTTTGGGTGTCTATTGCTTTCTCCAAATTGGGGAAATTCTCAATTATTATTTTACTGAATAAGTTTTCTAAGACATTGCTTTTCCCATTCCTTCAGAAAGTTCTACTATGTGTATGCTTGGTAGTTTATGATCCATAGCTCCTGAAGACTGTTTTCAGTTAATATTATTTTGTTCCCTTTGGGGAGCCATATTCATTCCTCATTCATGTTTCTTATGTTTCTATGTTGATTTTTTTGCATCTGGGTAGTCACTTATTTGTATCTTCTCTAAGGACTTTGTTTTCTTGTTTAAAGGCTTTATTCCTGGACATGTGCCTAGGGCTTACTCTGGAGTTCCAGGCGTGTGTGTGGCACTGGTCTAGGGAGTTCAGGCCACTGTTTGTTGGTGGGTCAGGAGTCCAGAGTGAATCCCATGATAGGCATGGTGGATCACTTCTGGTTACCAGCGTCTGGTTACAGTCAGCAGGGAGAGGAATGTTGGACCTGAGTCCTGTGTCTGTTGTCCCAGCTCTTCTTTGCATCAGGGTGAATGAGCTGATTCAAAGCCTAGAGTGAGCTCTGCTTCCCGTGCAGCTCTCTCACCATGGCACACACACTGTACAGAGCACTGACTCACTCTGCAATGTGTCCCTCGAACTCTCCCTGAGATTTATCTCCAGCATGCAGGAGCTGGGAGTTTTCACAGCCAGACTAGGCAGCTGGTAGAAACCAGCCAAAACTCATGAAACCCTCAGCTTTATGACCTATGCCTAAAATTTCTACAGTCACGGGGTGCAGGGGCTTTCTGCCCAAAGAACTCCTATTTAGTGTTTCTTTGCAGTACATACTTGTGTCCAACTAATTCTTTCAGAGTTCATCTGGAAACATCTTTAGTATGCCTTTGTTTTTAAAAGATGTCTTTTCTATGCATAGGGCATTTTTTCTCTGAACTTCAAAGATTCATTCAGTTTCCATCTTTCCTCTCAAGAATTCAGCAATCTTAATGTTCTTTTAAGTCCATGAACATAATCGGAGTGGCAGCCGATTATCACACCAGACTATAGAGAATTGGTTGGTATTAACATCCATGTTTCCTTCATTTCTTTAATGGAAGTTTAATTTCCTACTGTCTTCTGTGAATTGTATACTTTTAAAAAGCTTTTACCACAGAAGGCGGCCAAGGAAGCACTGGTATTTCTCATTTTATATTTCCAATTAATGTTAGACTTAGATAGGCTTTTACTGTATTTGACTTTAAGCTGATTATTGACATATCTATCACTCAGCATATCCAATTATAGGTTTGGATAAAGTGATCCTACTTCAGGACACAGATATTGACTTGTTTTCCTATTTCTCATTTTATCATTAGCCAACTGTCTTTATGTCTGGGTTTTCAAAGTTGTTCCAGTTCATTTTGGTCCTCTAGTGTGCCCAATAATCATCAGTGGAGATAACTGCGTATACTGTACCTGTATCTAACAACCCAAGAATCGCTGTTTTCCTTCATTAACAGTGTTCAGCCCCATGAGGGGCATGCAGCTTTGTATCTACTGCTAGGGGCATAATTAAATGCTCTGGCCTTGAGTTGTTCACTTTTGTTATTTCCTGATTGAAGTTAATTCTGCACCATATTTTAGTATAGTTCTTTTCATTTCTAAAAATTATTTATTGATTTGAGAGACAGGGGGAGTGGGGGAGGGGAAACATTTCGGCACAGCGGGATACCTGCAGTTTGTGATGCTGCCATGCGCTGTAAGGGTACTCGTGTGAGCCCTGGATGCGCTGTAAGGGTACTCGTGTGAGCCCTAGATGCTTTGCTTCTGCTCCAGACCCACACTACTGTGCCTGGGAAACATCAGATGAGGGGGTCAAGTGCTTGAATTCCCGCCATCCATATGGGATACCCAAGTGGGATTTCTGGCTCCTGACTTTGGTTGTCCCACACACGGCTGTGTGGCCCTTGAGAGACTGAACCAGCAGACAGAAAATCTCTCTCTCCTCCCTCCCTATCTATCTGTCACTCTGCATTTTAAATACATAAGTCTCTAAAGAGAGTAAGAGATTTTCCATCTGGTTTATTCTCCGATTGGCTGCAACAACAAAGCAGGGCCAGGCTAGTGCAGGGAGCTGAGAACTCTGGGCCTCCCGTGCGAGAGTAAGGGCCTCAACTACTGGAGCCGTCTCCCGCGGCAGCCCAGGGTGTGCATTAGCAGGAAGCTGAGCCTGGGATGCAGCCATGCACCTTGCTCCGAGATGCAGGTCTTCCAAATGGCTTTTAACTGCTGTGCCAAATGCCAGCCCCTGTAGCATATTCTGTTTTCTAATTTGCACATATTTGATGTTTATTAAGACTAGAATATTTATCTGTGACATGTCCTTTATGGATCATAATAAATAATGTAGCTTTATTTTTTTCCCCTCAATCTACTGATAATATTGATCCACCAGTTCCTTTGTAGGAACTTTTTGTAGAAATTTATTTCACTTTTAAAAATTACCATCAGAATAATCTTTGCACATTTTATCTCTATTATTGTTAATATTATGCTAGGATATTGTCCTTTCCATGTACTCTGTTATAAATGAGTATTTACTTTTATCTTCTTGAAAGGAAGAGTCAGAAAGAGAGACTGGGGAGGGGTTGGGAGAGAGAGAGAGAGAGAAAGAGAGAGAGAGAGAGAGAGAGAGAGAGATTTTACATGTTCTGGTTCACTCTCCAAATGCCTACAATAGCCAGGGCTGGAACAAGATTAAGCCAGAATCCCAGAACTCTATCTGGGTTTCCCAGATGGGCATCAGTGAACATTACCTGTTGCTTCTAGGATACATTAGCAGGGAGCTGGGTCTGAAGAAAAGCAGCCAGGACTCAAAGAAGCCACTTTAATATTCGGTGTGGACATCCCCAGCTGCAGTTTATCCTCGCGCCACAGTGCTTGCTTGTTATGTACTCTTGAATGGGATTTTCTCTTAAGTTCCAAGAACATTAGGTTAACAATTTGAGTTAGGTCTTCTTTGAAAATCTTTTCTTAGAATCTCTCTTTCTTAATGATTTCACCATTTATAAATCTCTTAGCAGCATTTTTAGCCCCAATTGTCCTCTTTGTTTCTTTGATTTTCCACTTTTTACTGTTAATAAAACAGCTTTTGAATTTTTAACTGGTTTTCCTGTACATGATTCAGTGATTTGATATATCCAAATTGGATAGCTCTGCAACCAGTTAGGCATTGAGGTTTCATTAATTCCTCCTTTTGCACCCTTTGCTGTGAAGTGATTTTTATTTTATTTTTATTTTTTAAATTTTTTTGACAGGCAGAGTTAGACAGTGAGAGAGAGAGAGAGAGAGACAGAGACAGAGAGACAGAGAGAAAGGTCTTCCTTTTTTCTGTTGGTTCACTCCCCTAATGGCCGCCATGGCCAGCGCTGCGCCTATCTGAAGCCAGGAGCCAGGTGCTTCCTTCCGGTCTCCCTTGCAAGTGAAGCGACCCAAGGACTTGGGCCATCCTCCACTGCCCTCCCGGGCCACAGCAGAGAGCTGGACTGTAAGAGGAGCAGCCGGGACTAGTACCCAGCAACCCAACCGGGACTAGAACCCTGGGTGCCGGCACCACAGGCAGAGGATTAGCCTAGTGAGCCACAGTGCCAGCCATTTTATTTTATTTTAAATATATAAAGGGTCTCTATGTCTTTATGTTTGCTAAACTCCACTGAAACCAGCATGCTTGCTATAGCACCCCAGACCCAGTGTCAGTTGAGCCTAAGTATGTAACTGACAAATTCAGAGGACATACGATATTCTCTCTATGCTTCTATACATTTGGAAAATAGGTTTTTCTATGTCTCAGTAGAAGCTTCTGGGAACCTCCACCACATTTTCACACTTAATTTCTTTTTATTTTTTAATAGAATTTGTTTTTGGAGCAGGTTTATATTCACAGCATAATTGGGTGGATGATACATGTTTTCCATATATCCCTTACCCACAAAAATTTCCATCATGCATTAAGACATTTCACCAAAGTGGTGCATTTGTTACAAATGATGAGCTTATACTAATGTATCATTTTCATCCATAGTTCATAGTTTATATTAGGGTTCAACTCTTGGTTGTGTGCGTTCTATGGTTTTGGACATATATAATGACATGTTTCATGGTTTTTTTTTTTTTTTTTTTTTTTTTTTGACAGGCAGAGTGGACAGTGAGAGAGAGACGGAGAGAAATGTCTTCCTTTTGCCATTGGTTCACCCTCCAATGGCTGCCACTGCCGGTGCGCTGTGGCCGGCGCACCGCGCTGATCCAATGGCAGGAGCCAGGTGCTTCTCCTGGTCTCCCATGGGGTGCAGGGCCCAAGTACTTGGGCCATCCTCTACTGCACTCCCTGGCCACAGCAGAGAGCTGGCCTGGAAGAGGGGCAACCGGGACAGAATCCGGAGCCCCGACCAGGACTAGAACCCAGTGTGCTGGCGCCGCAAGGCAGAGGATTAGCCTATTGAGCCGCGGCGCCGGTTTCATGGTTATTATGTAATACAACATAATTTCACTACATTTTTTTTATTTTTTATTTATTTTTTTATTTTTTTTATTTTTTTTATTTTTGATAGGCAGAGTGGACAGTGAGAGAGAGAGACAGAGAGAGAAAGGTCTTCCTTTGCCGTTGGTTCACCCTCCAATGGCCGCCGCTGCAGCCGGCGCACCGCACTGATCTGATGGCAGGAGCCAGGATCCAGGTGCTTTTCCTGGTCTCCCATGGGGTGCAGGGCCCAAGCACCTGGGCCATCCTCCACTGCACTCCCTGGCCATAGCAGAGAGCTGGCCTGGAAGAGGGGCAACCGGGACAGAATCCGGCGCCCCGACCGGGACTAGAACCCGGTGTGCCGGCGCCGCAAGGTGGAGGATTAGCCTATTGAGCCACGGCGCCGGCCTAATTTCACTACATTTTAAAACTCTCTGAACTCTGCTTATTTATCTTTCTGTATTCTTTAATCTCTTACATCCACTGATTTTTTTATTGTCTCTTCAGTTTTGTATTTTCCAGAATGTCATATATTTGAATCAGGTAAGATGTAGCATTTTCAGACTAGCTTCTTTCATGTAGTTATTTCAATTTAAATTTCTACTGTGTCTTTTCATGAGTTGATAGCTCATTTAATTTAGAGGTGGATAATAGTCCAGATTTGGTTGAACCACAATTTATTGAGTAACTTACAGAGGGACATGTCAGTTACTTCCAAGTTTCAGGGGTGATTGATAAAGCCATGATAAACATGCATGTGCAGAGTTATGTATGGGCATGTTACTATTCATTTGGAGAAATATCATGGAATGCAATTGCTAGATATGTACATTTAGTTTTGTAAGAAGCTGCTAAGCTATTGTCTAAATTGACTAGACCATTTTGCATTTCAACCAGCAGTTAATTAAATATCCTTTTGCTCATCCTTGCCTACGTTTGGTTTTGTCAGTATACTGGGTTTTGACTATCCTAGTAGATGTGTAGCAATATTTTGTTAATGTTTTCATGTATATCTCTATAATGACACATGGTAGAGGATATCTTTTCTAAAACTATGTTTATTTGAGTGGCAGAAAGTGAGATCTCTTCCAGCTTCTGACACACTCCTCAGATAACTGTGACAAGCAGGACTGAGTCAAGCTGAAGCCAAGAGCTTGGAAAATAAATTGGGTTTCTTGGATGGTGGAAGAGATCCATGTACTTTGCAACATTGTTTACAATATTGAAGATATAAAAGCAACATAGCACTCATTAGTAGATGAATAGGTAAAGAAAATATTAGTAGCTGAATAGGTAAAGAAAATACACACACACATACACCTGAGGATATTTCAATAAGTGTATGGAAAAATGGAAGTAAAACAAGTTTATTTTGGTGGAAAATTTTGAGAAACTCATGCATATTTTTTCATAACACATATTTTTTTAACTTTTTGGAGACCCCCCCCAAGCTGAAATACTAGTCAGCAATAAAAAAGAAAAGATATACTGTCATATCTTGCAGCAACATTGATGAAACAGCAGGGCATTATGCTAAGTGAAATAATCAAGGGATAAAAAGACAATGCCACATAATCTTCTCATGTGGAATCTTCCTCATGTCATATCTTCTATGAATTGAACTTAGAGAAGCAGAATGGTATTTTTCAGGAACCAGTGGACTAGAAATGGGAGATACTGATCAGAGGGTGCCATGTCTTTGTATTCTATTTAAAATATCCTTTGCAAATGATATATTTTTATTTTAAAAAATCTAATTTATTTCAAAGGCAGAGTGTCAGATATATTCCGATCAGTGGTTTACTCTGTAAGTGCCTGCGATATCTATGGTTAGGTGATGTCGAAGCCAGGAGCCATCTAGATATTCCATGTGTCTTGCAGGACCAAAATGTTTGATCCATAAATACTGCCTCCAACATACATTAACAAAAAGCTGGCTCAGAATCACAGAGTAGTTGGGCTTGAACTGGGCAGTATGGAATGCAGGCATCCAAAATAGCTTAGCTTGCTGTGCCACAATACTCATCCTGGAAAAGCAGATGTTTTGAAATGTAATGCAGTGCAAATTATTAATTCTTTTTTTCATGGATCCTGTCTTTTGTGCTGTATCTGTAACTTATCAATATGCTCAAGGTAACCTAGATTTTTATCCTGTATTTTCTTTTAGCATTTTTATAGGTTTGCATTTTTATATTTAGATCTTTGATGTATGTTTAATTAATTATTATAATTTGATTTTAATTGTTGAAGATGGGATTTAAACAATTGTAAAAGTTATGGAACTAAGAAAGCTACAACAATGATTTGTTGGCTGTTTTTTTTTTAAACTTTACCACATAAAGTCAAGTCATGTCCCAATCCATAGGTTTACAACTTATAAAATGGGGAGTTTCACAGCAAATTTTCAGAATTCTTAATATATCATGGAATGTAGGTGTCAGTCAGTAAACATTTTGAACTACTGTATTTAGGAATTGTAAGAAAGTAAATTCAGGGTCATATTCCCACATGTCCCATGTCAAGGTACAAATTTGGATCTTTTGTTGATCCTCTCACTGAAAGTTTCTTGTGATATTTTATTATTAAGTCTTTTAGAAAGAGTTCTATTAATATTCCTTATCTGTTTCATAAAGACTTAAAGTTCTGAAAATGTCTTGTCTCAGATACATTTTCAAGTAGAAATGAAGTTACAGAATATGAAATTCAAATTTCATAACTCATGAAATGTGTAGATTATAAATCTTTTTTTACCTTAAGTATTCAATTTAATCAAAACAACTATTTAATTATTTTATCCCTCTGAAAACTAATGTGCATATGAGTAAACCAAATGGAAGTGGAGATTCAAGTTGATTCCAACGCTTTACTAGCTCTTGTTAGTCATTCACTCACTTGTTGACATTGATTGATTCACCTCTGTGGATGTTGGAGGGATATGGAAAGATTGAGGAAGAAGCTGCATATAAAGAAACAAAACACATCTGCTCTAGAGCTTGCAATACATTTGGTAATATCTTGGGATGTGCTCTGAATAACAGTTTTCATCACAATTCCAATGCTCTTGATTAAAGAAGAGAAGGAAAGCAAAGTACACCTTCACCTGGTTGGTGGACACACACACACACACACACACACACACACATATATATATATATATACATGACTCATGTTATATGAATCTAAACAAAATCTATATACATATGGTATCTATGTATATGAGTTTATCTCTGTAAATATATATGTATATATATAAACAAAATTTAAGAACTTAAGTTTAAAGTTACCGCACCAGAAAAGATGCTGTTAGTTCACAGATCTAACACATTGCAAGGCTCATGTTCTTTTTACTATTTCCTATGATGCATGCAACAGCTAAAAGTTATTCTTAACTATTGCAACCACATTGTTATCTAGATCTCTTTATCTGTATTTAGACTAAAATAAATACATTAGTCTATTATTAGTAGTAATGCCAGCTGGGAAGGATTTATTACACATGGAAATGTCTTTTCAATGTATATTATTTTAAATCTTTGCCAAATTTTCAAGGTTCTCTTTGGACAATTATACTTAGAGAGGGATTCTTATTTTCCAAATAAAAAAGCCAAAGATGCTATCATCTTACCAAAAAGACATGTTTTAGAGAACATAAAGTTATTTAGCCTGCGTTATAGATAATGTTAATCATAACAATGTCCTATCATTAAATGTTTAATTGCATAAATTATGAAGCATCAAGTATGTGCTCATTAGAACATGGTCTACAATACCTTTGGGATATATTTTTTACAGAATACAGTAATTATCTGATTGTGTATGTTAAGAATTATTTCTGTTTTGAAGCAAATTGAAAAACTCATAAAAATATAACTCCCCCAGCAGCCAAAAATATATCAGATGTTAACTAAATAAAACTCTTCCACTGTAATATAAAAAATGAATAATAAACAAGTTGATTTCCTTTTCTTTTTCATCACATAGTAGATATTTGTTTATCATTGTCCTTTTAGAATCATCTCAGAATTTAACTTTAGTTATGCTATTTTGGGCCTTTTTATTACCTAGATATCTAATAGAATAAATAGAAAATTATATACTACTTCTGAAATAATAATCTTTGAAAATGCACTTCAAAATGCCTATGTAAATAATATTTGTGATATAAAGAATTCTGAACATCGTATTGTGTCTTTATAATCCAAATTTTTATTTTTTAGTAAAAATGTCAAGGTTTTGGGAAAACTAAATTAAAATGCATCTTTCTAAATCCAAGTGCTTAAGTAACTTGTGTCATTAAAGAAGTCAATGCAAATTTAAAGTAGATAATTTGTGGAAAAGAGATGAGATTTTATTTGTAAATTCAAATTATTCAGTGTATTCTTGCTTTATGTTTTTGTTAAAATGTAGAGATGGCAGAATGGCCTTTTGATTTCAGCTGCACAAACATTTGCTACTGTTTTGCCTCCAGGTTATTGAGGAGCTTCATGACAGACTTGTTTTGCCACAAAGGACACGGACTATGAAGATCCTTTAGTAATGGCATCTACATGGCTTTTAAATTGAAGACTGCAGCTTTTGAAAAGAGAAAAAACATTTTAAGCAGTAAATAGATAATATACAATTTCACAGATAATTCACTTCTGATTTGGTTTCCATACATTATCTGCTAAAGTTTATGTTAATACAGAATCAGAAATCATGAACAAGGTTGTTTCTAAATTGTAGTAAAACCTAGAAAAATTATTTCTTGATTGGCAAACTGATTTTCTGTCCTTGTTTTTTTTCTAAGTAATAAAAGGCAACCAACAGAAAGAAACCTAGATGATGAAAATACCTGATTATTAAAAATAAAATTATATTAAAGACCTATCTTTATAATTTTATTTATTTGAAAGGCATAGAGATAGAGAGATTGCCTGTCTGCTGGTTCACTGCCCAATATATGCACAATGGGTAGGGCTGGGTCAAACCAAAATCAGGACACAGAAACTCACCCAAGGTATCCCACCTTGGTGATGGGGAACCAGCTTTCTGTTTTAATGGACATACAGGAATACACCCCCCCCCCCCGCCCCTTATCCATGGAACATGTTTTTCCCCAACAATTTATTTTATTTATTGAAAAGCAGAGTTACAGAGAGGGAGAAACAGAAAGAAAGAGTGACCCAGATCTGGGTCAGCCTGATGCTAGGAGGCAGGAACTCTAACTGGGTCTCTCAAATGGGTGGTAGATGTCCAAAACCTTGGACCATCTTCTGCTGCTTGCCCAGGATCGTTAGCAGGGAACTAGATTGGAAGTAGAGCAGCCGGGACTTGAACTGGTGCTCAAATGGGATGCCTGCATTGCAGGCAGTGGTTTAACCTACTGCACAACAATGCCAGCTCCCAGGAAATACATTTTGAGACCTCCAATGAATTCATGAAACCACATGTGGTACAAACCCTCCATATACTTTTTCCTATGCAAATACCCTTATGATGAATTTTATTTTATTTTATAATTTCTAAGTTAGGCACAGAAAACATGAACAGTGGCTCTTCATAGGTGTTACAAATCTCGGTATGATTTTTCATTTTATTAAGTTGAGAACTTTCACTTTTTTACATAAAAGAAATCTGAATTGACAACATCACTACTCTTGCTTTTTTTTTTTTTTTTAAAGATTTGTTTATTTATTCAATAGGTATAGTTACAGACAGAGGGAGTGAGAGATAGAATGTCCTCCATCCACGGGTAGACTCCCAAAATGGCTACAACGGCTGCAACAGGGCCGATTCAAAGCCAGGAACCAGGAACTTCTTCCAGGTCTCCCACGTGGGCACAGGGACCCAACCACTTGGTTCCATCTTCTGTTACTTTCCCAGGCCATAACAGAGAGCTGGCTTGGAAGTGGAGCAGCCAGGACTAGAACTAGTGTCCGAATGTGATGCTGGCACTGCAGGAAGAAGCTTAGCCCACTATGCCACAGCACTGCCCCAACTCTTACATTTTTAGTCTTTTTGGATTGTGGATGATCACAGGTAACTGAAAACACAGAAACTAAATAAAGATAAAAGAAACTACTTAAATTTAAATGGAATTTCAGTAGAACACTTTCTTTTGAGAGAATAACAGAAGGAAAATAAATGTTCCAATAAGTATCATTCTACCTCTGGCAATTTGCCTCAGCTATCATAGGTGTTGGGAAACTAATTTGTATTTATTTGATTATAATGTGAGCATATTAAAGCCAACTTAAAAAGACAAAAAAAATACATTCATTGACGTAGCAAACTATGCTATAAATTTGTGGTAGCACCAGCTGTTACAGAGTAGAGGCTTTGTGAAATTTTACCCATGTAAAATATAAAAATTGTTTCTACACTCAAAGAAATAGCAAATAAATCACCACTGATAAAAAAGAAATTATGTGATCTTTTCTCCCTTTACTTATGTGTGCATTTAGGTTTTGGATTACCTGTATAAAATTATCTGATCCGTTGCTTTATTTAAATCACAGGTATAAACATATTATTATTAAATAAACATAGAAGTCAAATAAGAATAAAAATAACATTGAACATGAGTGTCAAGTTATTAATAAGTGGAATCCAAATATATTACACTATGGATTCCAAGCTGTCTTTGGTTTTCAGATTATTCATAATAATGTTGGTTTCCTGATTCTATAATTTATTTGGCATATTAGATTTTATATTATCATAATGGTTCATGTGTGATGTTCGTCTTTCAAAATATTTACTTATTTATTTCAGAGAAACAGAGACAGAGAAAGCATCAGAGAGAGAGAGAGAGAGAGAGATACAGAGACAGAGCTCCCATCTGATGGTTCTCTCCCCAAACGCCCACAATGGCTGAGAGCAGAGCTGGGCCAGGAGCTGAAGCTAAGGACCATTATCTCAATCCAGAGCTCCCACATGGGTGACAGGAACTCAACTACTTGAGGCATTACCACTGCCTCCCACAGTCTGCATTAGCAGGAAACGGGGATCAGGAACAACAGTCAGGAGTCAAACCCAGGCACCTCAGTGTGGGACATGAGCATCATAACCAGCATCTTAATCACCAGGCTAAATGCCCAACCTCATGTTTATCTTTACATTCTGTGATTATTTCTCAGTGACAAGTTATGTAGAAAAATGTTTTGTATACCATAATTGCCAATCAACGTATTATATAAGGTGGATTTTGATATAAATGAACATATGACACTTTTTTTAGACTTCAAGTTAAAAAAAGTGTTCTTGGTAATAAAGATAAGCAAAATTAGGATGACATAACATATTGGAGATCATCAAAAAGTTCATAGAAAATGAGTGTTATAAAAAACTGCATATGTTTCAAAAATCATTTTGCACCAAAAGAGCTTATTTTTAAATCCATTTCCATGAAGTTTTGGAAAAACAAAAATTTTAGAGTAAGAAGAGGAATTTAAGAAGACAATATTTCTGCTATATAGATAATAATAGTGAAATGTGCTCCAAGATTTAGCCAGGTTTCTTTTCCTTTTATTCATAGATGATGAATGATCATTTGACTCGATGTTCACTAGAAGTAACTTAGCTATTTGGTTGTCAGTAGGCATTTGGCTTTTCCTTTTCCTTTGCACATAACAATGACAACCAATTCAATGATTTTACTTAATGTTGATCGGCTAGCTATCTATTTGTCTATATTTTTCCAGTTTGATGACAAGATCCACAATTCTGACATGTTTATCAAACTGAAAACCAAACATATTGGTTATTTTGTGCTTTATATAACCAACATTATATAATTATATAATTAGTATTTTGTTCATTTTCTATAGATCTTTCAGAGTCCCTTAGTTAAAAAATAACCAAACAGGCATTATTAGAAGCAATGTTGATGCTTTAGACAATGCTGAAGTGAAGATTTCCTAGAAGAGAGTTTATATGGACATAGCTTGCAGAATAGCTCCTGAGAGTAGTATCATAAAAATGGAAACTCAATTTCTTATATAAATGTCTTAATACAAGTAAAAAAATCTGGAAATTTGTTATATATTTCCTTAGCACTAACCAAAATACAAGGAATATAATTCAAGAATCTGTGAGCATAAATTTTATTACTCGAACTTTAAACTCATGACTTGCTAGTAATCTAGTCTTAAATTTTAAAAAGCTATTATTTTGTAGAATTTAAACCTCTCTTAAAGTGGTAAATTCAAGTTAATACTATGAGTCAGTAGATTAAAAATTGCCCAACATAGAAGAGCTTTGTAAACTGCAAAAAACCATAAAATCTGTGATTTACTGTTTTCAAGACCTTTTTACGTTGTCATCAATTATTTTGTTTTAATATAATGACTCAGCTTTATTCCCAGCATTATGAAATTTTTCTACACTTGTTCCTTTGACTATATTCATCACCTGTATATTCAGACAGGCTATTAACAAAGGCATAATTTTGTCTTCATCTTTTCCTTTAACTTCCAAATATAACTCAATATATTTTTGATTTTATCCTTAAATTATTTCCTCAAAATTTGTCTCCAATTTATCTTCCATGAATTATGAAACTTCTTTCAACTTGTATCTACAGTTCTACAATTTCCTTTCTAATTTCTCCCTTCACTTGCCTCTTGCCTTCTTCAAAGATAAAAATCTGCCTTTTTAATTTATCTGCTTCAGTGTTTCTCACTATTACACATGTATAGAAATACTTGGGAATCTTGTTACAGCGCAGATTCTGATTCAACAGCTCGGACTGGTGTCTCTTTCTGCGTTATAAGCTTGCTCATGATGCTGATGATACCTTACTGCAGACTGCGCTGAGAAGCAAGAATCTCAGCAAAACAAGAACTGATCCTGCGGTTCCCTTTCATGAAATCTCTCACAACAGCCCACACAATTGCACTCCAGCCAGGATAACTCATCACGGAATATGACATTATTCAGGGCCATCATCATCATCATATCCACACAGTTAAAACCACTTGTAAGTACTCTTCTTTCTCCAGGACTGGTCGTGGTATGGAATCTGCCCCATTAAATTGGGTAGGGCTGCATGCTCTTGATACACTTTCGCACCTGCCCTGGAGATTTTCATTGCCAGTTTCCTCTAGTTCTTCAAGATTTCCTATAATTTTTCCTCTTCTAGAAAGTCTTCATTGTAACCCCACACTTGGATTGACTATTCTTACATGTGATACCTTATCATTCTGTATTGACTGGAAGGACAGCACTTTATTATTTGAAAGTATTGGACTTTCAGATGTTTCTCAACATACAATGGTTCTGCATATGAGTTTTCAACATCACTGTGGTGCAAAAGCAATTTAAAGCATTCAATAGGGAGCTTAGAATTCTGATATCTTCCTGGGCTAGTGATACATGATATGCTGGGCAGTGGCTTTTGCAGCTCCCAGTCACCAAACCGTCATGAAGGTAAGCAACTGATACTCCACAGTAAACTGTGTTGTTATGATGTTCTGTAGGTTGGGTATAGTAAATGATTCTCCACAGGAGGTATGTTTTGCTTGTGATATTTCTATTCTTCATTTTTCTTCTTGCTAATGTGATATTAAAACGAAGAGAACAGATTTACTGTTATTCATAGGTACAATTCCAAGAATATAATGGGAGCTGGTATTGTGATACAGCAGGTTAAGCCACCATCTGCAGTGCTGAAATCTCAAATAGGCACCATTCAAGTATAAGCTGTTCCACTTCTAACCTAGCTCCCTAAGGCTCCTGGGAAGACTGCTTAAGTGTTTGGACTCCAACCATCCATGTGGGAGACCCAGATGGAGTTCCAGGCTCCTGACTTAGGCATGGACTAGCCTGGGCTATTGCAGCCATTGGATGAACCAGTGAATGGAAAATCAATCTCTCTCTCCCTTTCTCTTTCTCTCTCTGTATAACTCTGATTTTCAAGAATTTATATATATATATATATATTTTAAAAGTATGTAACAATATTCCCTTTCTCTTTTCCTCCCTTCCTTCCTTCTTTCTTTCCTTCCTTCCTATATTTTTTTACTTCATCTTTCCTTTCTTTCTTTCATTTTAGCTTTTGAGGTAACATTTTTAATTTGCCTGATAGTCAAATGCTTAATGTTGTACTAATTAAAAGTCCAACAAATAAAAAGTAAATTGACCCTATTTCAGCAGGAATATAGGCAAAGTCTATAAACAGTAATCAAATGAAAATGCTATCTCACAGGATAGTCAGGAACATAAGTAACCACCTCACTGAATTATAAGTTTTCATCTTTGAATTTCACGGGCCTACGCATGGCACCAATATATAGTTAGAACTAATAAATATTTGACTAACTCCATTGAAGTTATGTGAGATCTTTTGAAATATGTCCAAATTATATATGCTACTGGAGTATTGCTGGAACATTAAGACTTTTAAATGAAGTTTTAAAATAACATTCATTTATATCTGCTTGTTATAACATTTATTCTTGCTCCTTTGTATTCCCAATATTGGCAATTTGTAACCTCTTTGTTTTTCCATTAATCTCTTTCCTAGGAGCACCCAAATTATTTAAATATCTTCTGACTATCTAAATCAAATTTGCTGTTAGTTATCCATCTTTTTCATTTCTTATCATTACTTTTTTCTTCATTCTTTGGTTTTCTTAATGTTTGGTATTGTTTTCTTTCTTTTTTATAAAAAAAACCGATTTATGTTATTTATTTGAAAGACAGTTACAGAGAGAGGGGTCTTCCATTTCTGGGTTCATTCCCCAGATGGCTGCAATGGCCAGGGCTGCGCTGATCCAAAACCAGGAGCCAGGAGCTTCTTCCAGGTCTCTCAAATGATTGCAGGGGCCCAAGGACTTACGCCATCTTCTACTGCTTTCCCAGGCCATAGTAGAGAGCTGGATCAGAAGTGGAGCAGCCAGGACTAGAACCAGAGCCCATATGGGATGCCGGCACTTCAGACCAGGGCTTTAACCCTCTGTGCCACAGCGGTGGGCCCAGTATTGTTTTATTTCTTTTCAAGTATAGTGCTTAGATCACTGATTTTTTTTGAAAGGTTTTATTTATTTATTTGAAAGGTAGAGTTACAGAGAGAAAGAGGGAGAGACAGAGAGAAAGGTCTTCCTTCCATTGGTTCACTCCCCAAATGGCTGCAATGTCTGGAGCTGGGCAGATGCAAAGCCAGGAGTCAGGTGCTTCTTCCCGGTCTCCCATGTGGGTGAAGGGGCCCAAGTGCTTTGGCCATCTTCTACTGCATTCCCAGACCACAGCAGAGAGCTGGATTGGAAGAGGAGCAGCCAGGACTTGAATTGGCGCTATATGGGATGGCGGTACTGCAGGTGGAGGATTAACCTACTGTGCCACAGAGCTGGGCCCAGATCTCTGATTTTAAATATTATCATTTTCTTTTATGTCTTTATAAAATTTCCTTGCAGTCAATTTGTTTTTATTTTTTTAAAGATTTATTTATTTTACTTGAAAGTCAGAGTTACACAGAGAGAAAGAGAGGCAGAGAGAGAGAGAGAGAGAGAGATAGGTCTCCCATCCGTTGATTCACTTCCCCAATTAACTGCAATGGCCAGAGCTGTGCTGATCCAAAGCCAGGAGACAAAAGATTCCTTCAGGTTTCACATGCAGGTGCAGCGGCCCAAGGACCTGGGCCATCTTCTACCTTGCAGTCAATTTGTAAGTTGAATCTTAGAATGCATGATACGTATTAACTTATTATCATTTAGTTCAAAATATATGACAACTTCAATTGTTATTTTTTCTTAATACTGAATTATTCAGAATTATATTGCTTAATTTCAAAGTATATGAGTATTTTTGTCATTAACAGTTTATTTATTATGTATTTCTAATTTAATTGTTCTATGGTCAAAACACATAATTTAAATCCTTTTAAATTGAGGCTTCTTTTATAGCTCAAATTAAGACCAACTTTGACAAACAACTGAAGACCAGTTTTGACAAATGCAAAATGTGAATGTGAAATCCATGAGTATAGTGCCATTTCTGTGCATGTGTATTATAATTACTGAGTTAAGTTTGCTATTAATAATGCTTATATATTCTGATTTCTTGGTTTCTGTTTTTCTTTCTGTCCTGCAAAGTTTTGTTAAAATTTCTCATTAAATTGATTTGTGTTATTATATAAAATGCAACACTGGGTCCAAATGCCTAGCTCGCCTTTAGTTTATTTTTTTCTTTCTGAATCTTTTAATATTAACTAATTAATTGATTTTATTTTATTTTTTTTAACTTTTATTTAATGAATATAAATTTCCAAACTGCAGCTTATGGATTACAATGGCTTCCCCCCCATTACGTCCCTCCCACCCACAACCCTCCCCTTTCCCACTCCCTCTCCCCTTCCATTCACATCAAGATTCATTTTCAATTCTCTTTATATACAGAAGATCAGTTTAGCATACATTAAGTAAAGATTTCAACAGTTTGCTCCCACACAGAAACATAAAGTGAAAAATACTGTTTGAGTACTGGTTATAGCATTAAATCTCAATGTACAGCACACTAAGGACAGAGATCCTACATGAGGAGTAAGTGTACAGTGAGTCCTGTTGTTGACTTAACAAATTGACACTCTTGTTTATGGCCTCAGTAATCACCCTAGGCTCTTGTCATGAGCTGCCAAGGCTATGGAAGCCCCCTGAGTTCACCGACTCTGATCATTTTTAGACAAGGCCATGGTCAAAGTGGAAGTTCTCTCCTCCCTTCAGAGAAAGGTACCTCCTTCTTTGATGACCCATTCTTTCCACTGGGATCTCACTCGTGGAGATCTTTCATTTAGTTTTTTTTTTTTTTTTTTTTCCCCAGAGTGTCTTGGCTTTCCATGCCTGAAATACTCTCATGGGCATTTCAGCCGGATCCGTATGCCTTAAGGGCTGATTCTGAGGCCAGAGTGCTGTTTAGGACATCTGCCATTCTATGGGTCTGCTGTGTATCTCACTTCCCATGTTGGATCATTCTCTCCCTTTTTGATTCTATCAGCTAGTATTTGCAGACACTAGTCTTGTTTCTGTGATCCCTTTGGTTCTTAGTCCTATCATTACGATCAATTGTGAACAGAAATTGATCACTGGGACTAGTGAGATGGCATTGGTACATGCCACCTCGATGGGATTGAATTGGAATCCCCTGGTATGTTTCTAACTCTACCATTTGAGGTAAGTCTGCTTGAGCATGTCCCGGATTGCACATCTCTTCCCTCTCTTATTCCCACTCTTGTATTTAACACAATCACTTTTCAGTTATGTTTCAGCACTTAAGAACTTAAGAACAATTGTGTATTGATTACAGTATTCAACCAAAAGTATTAAGTAGAACAAACAAAAGAATACTAAGAGGGATAACATATTAAGTTGTTCATCAACAGTCAGGGTGAAGGCTGATCAAGTCACTGTTTCTCATAGTGTTCATTGCATTTTAATAGGTTTCCTTTTTGGTGCTCAGTTAGTTGTCACCTATCAGGAAGAACATGTGGTATTTGTCCCTTAGGGACTGGCTTATTTCACTTAGCATAATGTTTTCCATATTCCTAACAGGGATCACTTTTCAGTTAAAATTTAAACACCTAAGAATAATTGTGTGTTAATTACAGAGTTCAACCAATGGTACTAGAACAAAAAAAATACTAAAATGGATAAAGTATTACATTGTACATCAACAATCAGGACAAGAGCTGATCAAGTCACTGTTTCTCATAGTGTCCATTTCACTTCAACAAGTTTCCCCTTTGGTGCTCAGTTAGTTGTCACCGATCAGGGAGAACATGTGATATTTGTCCCTTTGGGACTGGCTTAATTCACTCAGCATGATGTTTTCCAGATTCCTCCATTTTGTTGCAAATGACCGGATTTCATTGTTTTTTTTTTACTGCTGTCTAGTATTCTATAGAGTACATGTCCCATAATTTCTTTATCCAGTCTACTGTTGATGGGCATTTGGGTTGGTTCCCGGTCTTAGCTATTGTAAATTGAGCTGCAATAAACATTAATGTGCAGACAGCTTGTTTGTTTGCCAATTTAATTTCCTTTGGGTAAATTCCAAGGAGTGGGATGGCTGGGTTGAATGGTAGGATTATATTCAGGTTTCTGAGGAATCTCCAGACTGACTTCCATAGTGGCTTGACCAGTTTGCATCCCCACCAACAGTGGGTTAGTGTCCCTTTTTCCCCACATCCTCGCCAACATCTGTTGTTGGTAGATTTCTGAATGTGAGCCATTCTCACCAGGTTGAGGTGAAACCTCATTGTGGTTTTGATTTGCATTTCCCTGATTGCTAGTGATCTTGAACATTTTTTCATGTGCCTGTTGGCCATTTGGATTTCCTCTTTTGAAATATGTCTATTGAGGTCCTTGGCCCATCTCTTAAGTGGGTTGTTTGTTTTGATCTTGTGGAGTTTCTTGATTTCTTTGTAGATTCTTGTTATCAACCCTTTATCAGTTGCATAGTTTGCAAATATATTTTCCCATTCTGTTGGTTGCCTCTTCACTTACTGACTGTTTCTTTTGCAGTACAGAAATTTCTCAATTTGATGCAATCCCAAATGTTAATTTTCGCTTTGACTGCCTGTGCTTCTGGGGTCTTTTCCAAGAAGTCATTGCCGGTACCTATATCTTGCAGGGTTTTTCCAATGCTCTCTAATAATTTGATGGTGTTGGGTCATAGATTTAGGTCTTTAATCCATGTTGAGTGAATTTTTGTGTAAGGTGAAAGGTAGGGGTCTTGCTTCATGGTTTTGCACGTGGAAATCCAGTTTTCCCAGCACCATGTATTGAATAGAGTGTCCTTACTCCAGGGATTGGTTTTGGATCCTTGATCAAATATGAGTTGGCTGTAGATGTTTGGATTGATTTCTGGAGTTTCAATTCTGTTCCATTGACCTATCCATCTGTTTCTGTACCAGTACCATGCTGTTTTGATTACAACTGCCCTGTAGTATGTCCTGAAATCTGGTATTGTGATGCCTCCAGCTTTGTTTTTGTTGTACAAGATTGCTTTAGCTATTTGAGGTCTCCTGTGTCTCAATATGAATTTCAGCATAATTTTTTCCAGATCTGAGAAGGAGGTCTTCGATATCTTGATTGGTATAGCATTGAATGTATAAATTGCTTTTGGGAGAATGGACATTTTGATGATATTGATTCTTCCAATCCATGAGCATGGAAGATTTTTCCGTTTCTTGGTATCCTCTTATATTTCTTTCTTTAAGGTTTTGTAATTTTCATCGTAGAGATCCTTAACGTCCTTGGTTAAGTTTATTCCAAGGTATTTGATTGTTTTTGTAGCTATTGTGAATGGGATTGATCTTAGAAGTTCTTCCTCAGCCATGGCATTGCCTGTGTATACAAAGGCTGTTGATTTTTGTGCATTTCCACTGAGATGGTACCAGACAGGGATGCCCACTCTCACCACTGCTATTCAATATAGTTCTGGAAGTTCTAGTCAGAGCTATTAGGCAAGAACAAGAAATTAAAGGGATACAAATTGGGAAGGAAGAACTCAAACTATCCCTCTTTGCAGATGATATGATTGTTTATTTAGGGGACCCAAAGAACTCTACTAAGAGATTATTGGAACTCATAGAAGATTTTGAAAAGTAGCAGGGTATGTTTCTGTGTTTCTGTGTGCAACACATCTTTAAGCATCTTTTGCAGGACTGGACCAGTGGCGACAAATTCTTTCAATTTCTGTTTGCTATGAAAAGTCTTTATTTAACCTTCATTCACAAATGAGAGCTTTGCAGGATACAATATTCTGGGCTGGCAGTTTTTCTTTTTTAGTACCTGGGCTATATCTCGCCATTCCCTCCTAGCTTGTAGGGTTTCTGATGAGAAGTCAGCTGTGAGTCTGATTGGAGACCCTCTGAGAGTAATCTGGCGTTTCTCTCTTGCACATTTTAGGATCTTTTCTTTATGTTTCACTGTGGTGAGTTTCATTACAACGTATCGTGGTGAGGATCTCTTTTGGTCGTGTTTATTAGGGGTTCTATGAGCTTCCTATACAAGGATTTCTCTGTCCTTCTCCAAACCTGGGAAATTTTCTGCTAATATCTCACTAAAAAGGCATTCTAATCCTTTCTCCTTCTCCATGCCTTCAGGAACTCCTAGAACCCAAATGTTGTTTTTTTTAATAGTATCCTGAAGATTTCCGACAATATGTTTTAGATTTCTAATTTCATCTTCTTTTCTTTAGTCTGACTGTATCCTTTCCTGTTCTCTGTCTTCTAAGTCCGATATTCTCTCTTCGGCTTCACCCATTCTGTTTTTAAGGCTCTCTAACATGTTTGTCATTTGATCTATTGAATTCTTCACTTCATTATGATTTCTCGTCACTATCACAGTTTCATGTTCTACTAGTTGTTTCATTTCATTTTGATTCCTCCTTAATATTTAATTTTCACGAGAGAGATTTTCTATCTTGTCCATTAAGGATTTCTGTAGTTCAAGAATTTGTTTTTGAGAACTTCTTAATGTTCTTATGAATTTTTTGAGATCTGCTTCTTGCATTTCTTCTATCTCATCATGTTCATAATCTTGAATTGGGGTGTCTTTTTCATTTGGGGGCATCAGAGTAACTTCCTTGTTCTTATTACCTCGGTTTTTGCATTTGTTGTTTGGCATATTGGAGATATTTGGTTTCTTCACTGTGGTGCTTTTTCTTGTTATACTGTGACTCTAGATTAAGCGGACTGTCGGGTTTTGATGGAGCCTTAGAGGCTTGAGATGGGTGTGGCCTGAGAACTCTATTTGGTGTGCCAAAGGTGACTCTCCCAGGTTAGGCGTGGTAGATCTCTTTCTTTTTTTTTTTTTTTTTTTCAAAAGGGAAGTAATTCCACACAGCTGAATGAAGTTGGAGGTAGTTAGCAGGCAAATGATATACCCCCAGGAGCCAGAGATCTGAAGCTCTTTCCCAAGGACCACACAGGGAATCTGTTCTGCCCTCAGAGTTGGCTCAAATTCTCCTTCAGTCTCCCACTGGGTTGCCAAAGTTACAGAATTGTAGTGTCTCTGGAGAGTATTCACGTGAATTCTGTGAGTTCTCTCCCCCACCGTCTCTTTTTTCACAGTCTCAGTTCAGTAGCACCACAAATTCACTAGGTCCTAATTTCCTGTTAATTCACCCCCCGCCCCCCGAGTCAGGTTTTTCTGCTAGGCTCAGGGCCAGTGCAGACCTGAGGTCGCTCTGCTTATGACGTATGTCCAAGATGGTGCCTGCTCTTTGTCTTGCTCGCCTTTGAGAGGTGAGAGGAGAGAGAGAAACCCATGTCTGTATCGGTCACTTTTTTTTTTCTCTTTCTCTTCTAGTTAGCCTGGTGAACTCTTCCCCTCGTGATCATTCCCTCTAGTCTCCTCTTTCCGCTTTTCTGCTGGTGTCTCAGGCTATTGAGGTTCGGCTCACCTTGCGTTCCAGCGCCAGTGTGTTGAGTCTGCCACTGGTGTCCCGAACTGTGGTCTCCCACGCTCTCCATGCAGGTCCACTGTGAATCACTAGTTCTGGAAGAGTTTCTTCTGCTGTTTCTTCCCTTACTCTTCCTTGAACCTGCAGTATCTCCACTTTTTTTAAACTGTCTCTCCCCGGACTATCAGTGTTCTCCCTTCCTATTCTGCCATCTTGCCTCCCACTTGATTGATTTTTAATTGATTTGAAATGCAGAATGACAGAAAGGTAATGGGGAGTGGTCTTCTGTCTTTTGTTTCACTCCCCCAAATGCCAACAGCAGACAGGATTAGGTCAAGCCAAAGCCAGAGCCTGAACTCCATCTAGGCATTCCTCAAGGGTGGCAGGCACCCAAATACTTAAGCCTTCATCTGTTGTCTCTCAGGGTCCACATTAAGAGAAAACCAGACAAGAAGCAGAGGTGGACTTGATCCCTAGCCCTCTGATGTGTGGGGAGGTGTTCCAAGCAAGAGCTTAACTGATGCACCAAAACACACAGATATTCTTTTGAATCTTTGACCCACAAGTTCCTTCCACTAGTAAATCTCCAATGTGCTATTTTATTAAGTCTGCCTTTTAAAATTTAGTTAGCATACAGATATGTATAAAACAGTCTACACAGCATTTGTGGAGAATCTTAGAAGTTTTATTTTAGTGGTATTTCATGTATCATTTATTTCTAACATGGTAAAAAGTCAACTCATGTTTATTCTTATTTTAAGCAAAGTGTGATATTTCATATTCTAGATGCATATTTTCATATATAACCCAAGTTATTCATAATATTGTCATAATTTGTATTCATATATTGAGATTGCATAGATAGTATCTCATTCTAAGAAACTAAAATGTATCAGTTCTAAAATGAAATAAAATAAAATGAAAATAGATGAAGTGAGAATAAAAAAGTTGAATACAAAATGAATGTGAATTCAGATTATTCAGAAGCTAAGGACATTGGGTTATTTTTTGTGTCCTGGAATGAGAAACTAAAATATATACAAACAATAGAATATTTTTTCTCTTTGGCCATTAATTTTGAGAAAAT
The DNA here is from genome assembly GCF_964237555.1 of Oryctolagus cuniculus. Classification (NCBI taxonomy): domain Eukaryota; kingdom Metazoa; phylum Chordata; class Mammalia; order Lagomorpha; family Leporidae; genus Oryctolagus; species Oryctolagus cuniculus. Next base: position 57,676,855 of record NC_091435.1, read on the forward strand.
TTGAAAATATGATTAAATTTACCATTCCAGAAAATTACAAATCTTATTTTTAATTTTGTTATTTTTGATAATTTCATATTAGAAATTTCTGATATTTATGCTGGTATTTTAAACAAAAGTTCTCTGAATTTCCAAGAAGTAGGTTAATGCCCTGTACCACAGCACAGGCACTAAAGCAATAGACTTTAAATGTTCTCACAACACATGCATGCAAAGTATATGTGAGATAATATGTTTGTTAAATTCTTTGATTTAGCTATTCCATAATGTGTATAATATTTAAACAACATGCTGTACAGAGAAAATGAGCAATTTTTATTTCTGAATTTAAAAATATAAAATAAATGAGCCCATTTTCTCTCCTTGAATTATATGATCTGGATAGGGTTCATGCATGTACATTTAGCAAATACTACTGAGTTAGTTCTGAGAACAACTGAACTGAGGACCTTGGTTGTAGGCAGAGCTCCATGAATCAAGGGACACTTATGTCATTGTTGCTTTTCTTTCTTTCTTTCTTTCTTTCTTTCTTTCTTTCTTCTTCTTCTTCTTCTTCTTTTTTTTTTTTTTTTTTTTTTGATAGGCAGAGTTATTGAGAGAGAGACAGAGAGAAAGATCTTTCTTTAACATTGGTTCACCCCCCAAATGGCCGTTATGGACGGCATGCTGCACCGATCCAGAGCCAGGAGCCAGGTGCTGCTTCCTGTTCTCCCATGCGGGTACAGGGCCCAAGTACTTGGGCCATCCTCCGCTGCCCTCCCTGGCCAAAGCAGAGAGCTGGACAGGAAGAGGAGCAACCGGGACAGAATCCGGCACCCCAACCAGGACTAGAACCCTGGGTGCCGGCACCACAGGTGGAGGATTAGCCTAGTGAGCGCAGCGAAGGCAGTCATTGTTTCTAACTCTAAATAGCAGAGCATTAGCCATACAAGTATTCAATGAAGAATGAGCAGCATTTTGATGTTTTATATGTTCGGTCACCTTATTTCTCTTTCCAAAGAAATAATTATAAGTTGTGACTATTTTCCTTCTTTTATAATATTTTTATAATTCATTTTATGATAAAATTACATCCAATATGAATTTCAGAACCAAAAAAAAATATGTTACTACTAGGGTAGATTTTTGTCTTGTTTCTGAGTGTTGGAAATGAATTCATTCTTCAATCATTTAGTATCATACAACCTTGACAATTATTTGGAAATTTATTTTCTTAGTTCCTTAGTCATGAAGATTTATAGTCTTATTTCACTGAATTATTATTTGTTGATTAGTTTGTCTTAAAGATTTATTTTATTTATTTGAAAGACAGATTCCAGGGAGAAGTAGAGACAGAGAGAGAGCTCTTCCATCCGCTGGTTCACTCCCCAGGTGGCCACAACAGCCAGAGCTGCACTGATCTGAAGCCAGGAACCAGGAGCTTCCTCCGGGTCTCCCACGTGGGTGCAGGGATCCAAGGACTTGGTCCATCTTCTACTGCTTTCCCAGGCCATAGCAGAGAGCTGGATTGGAAGAGGAGCAGCTGGGACTAGAATTGGTGCTTCAGGCCAGGGCTTTAACTGGCTGTGCCACAGCACCAGCCCCAATTAATTTGTTTTTAATAAAGACTGCTTGCTGTGTTTCCCGACAGCCACTTGTAATGTAAGTACATCTATATAATCAGTAATCCTTTCCCAAATCTAACAGTTATCTATTAGGAAAAAATCCCCACACTGACTAGAGGGAAAGAGTTAACTGCTGTCTTCCCTTAGTCTCATGTGTCTGAAGCTTTGGGTTGTAGTCAAGATATTTTTGCAATAAGGAATCTATAACAGATAATATATATAACTCTAATTAAATGAGATTTGCCAGACTAAGAACCTGTGCATTATCACTGATGTTGTTTGTAATTTTGATGATATGTAGCATCATTGAAAATGTGAATGGGTCATTGCTCTTGAGAGACTCTGTGGAGGGCAGTGTGTAGTAAAACCATGGTACTTATTAGTTCTCTGGACTTAGGTGAACACACGTGTCTTAAGTTTGAAATTATTTGGTGATATGAGAAGCTCCACCAGAAAATCAAAGGGCCTCCTATCTATTTCTTTGCATGTTACTTTATTGACTGTCATACATTCTTTGTTAAAGCTAAGTAGGTTTTATATTGTATTGTGTTGTATATTGTGCCTTGTGAGTTTGAATATTAATTCAAACCCACGGATCTTGCTGTTTCTTAAAAAAAAGTTAACATGGAACAATCTTTTTATGTTGGAATAAACTCTAGTTGGATATGGTATGCTATCCTTATAAAATGCCACCATTCTATCCTATAGTCTATTTACACATATTTTAATTACATTTCAAAATATGACTGAGAAAGAACTTATAAGATGAATCCCATTAACGATAAATACAGAAATTTGAAATACCATAGGCTACATTTAAACAAGGTTGCAAAAGACTTCTATAATGAAAATTACAAAATGTTAATGAAAGAAACAGAAGACACAAAAAACTGAAAAGTCTTCTGTATTTATGGAGTGGAAGAATTAATCTCTTCAAAATGTCTATACTTAACTTACAAATTCCTTGAAATCTGTACCAAAATCCCAATGACATTATTTATAGCCTAGAAAAAATAATCCAAAATTCATATGGAAGCACAAATAGCCCAATAACCAAAGAATCTGAAACAATAAAAGCAAAGCCAGAGGCATCATAGTAATAGATTTTAAGACATACAACAAGAAACATCAAAAGAGCTTGGTACTGGCACAAAAATAGACATATAAACTAAGGGAACAGAATATAAACCCCAGAAATTATCCCAAACTTCTGCAAAGAACTCATTCCCCAGAAAAAGGATAGTCACTTCAACAAATTGTGTTTGGAAAAATTAGATTTCCAAATGCCGAAATTTGAAATCAGACCCTTACCTTATGCCCTATAGAAAAATCAGCTCACAATATATGAAGGATTTAAACTTATGACCTAAAGCCATGAAATTGCCTGAGGAAAACTTAGGGGAATTTCTATAAGACATTGGGAAAAGCAAAGTCTTCTTGGATGAGATCCCAGAAATAAAGGCAGTAAAAGCTAAAATAGACAAGTAAGACTACATCAAGCTTCTGTATAGCAAAGGGAGCAATCAACAAAGCAAAGAGGAAACTGATAGAATGGGAGGAAATATTTGCAAAGAATTCATCTGTGGAGGTTCCAAGATGGTGGAATGGTGAAAGGACATTGTGAATCACTGGGGCAAAATTAATACTTAAAATAGGGAGAAAGTACACACCTGAGGTAAAGAGTGGGAAATTGCAGCGGGAAACCCAGTGAGAACAACAAAGACTTTCCAGGTCTGCGCCAAAGAAGTAAATAAGAAAAAAAGAAAAAGATAACAGTGGTGTTTGGACCCTTGGAGGAGAATGCTGGCCCCAGCAGACCAGGTGAGAGGGAATCCACTGGTCCACAGAGCTTTGGATAGCAGTGGGAGGGAGAGCTTGGTGAACTGCTTTTTAAGTTCTATGTTGATATGGTATGCAGGGGTGGTTCAATATTTATAAATCAATCAATGCTATATATCACATTAACAAATTGAAGAGCAAAAACCATATGATTATCTCAATAGATGCAGAGAAAACATTTGACAAAATACAGCATTCTTTCATTATGAAAACTTTAAGGAAATTGGGAATGGAAGGGACATTTCTCAATGCAAAGCAATTTATGACAAACGCATGGCCACCATCTTATTGAAAGGGAAAAAAAATGGTAGCATTCCCACTGAGATCTGGAACAAGGCAAGGATGCCCATTCTCACTGCTGCTTTTCTTTATTTTTAAGATTTATTTATTTATTTGAATGTCTGAGTTACACAGAGAGAGGAGAGGCAGAGAGAGAGATTTTCCATCCGATAGTTCACTCTCCAGATGGTCGCAACATCTGGAGCTGTGCCAATCCAAAGCCAGGAGCCAGAAGCTTTTTCCAGGTCTCCCGCTTGTGTGCAGGGGCCCAAGGACTTGGGACATCTGCTGCTTTCCCAGGCCATAGCAGAGAGCTGGATCGGAAGAGGAGCAGCCTGGGCTAGAACCGGTGTCCATGTGGGATGCTGGTGCTTCAGACCAGGGCGTTAGCCCACTGTGCCACAGCGCCGGCCCCTCCCCACTGCTTTTCAATACAGTCCTGGAAGATTTAAGATGAGCCATTATGAAAGAAAAATAAATCAAATGGGGTACAAATTGGGAAGGAAAAAGTCAAATTATCCCTATTTGCAGATTACGATTCAATATATTGGTGATCCAAAAGACTCCACTAAGGGACTATTGGAACTGATAGAAGAGTTTGGAAAGGTAGCAGGTTACAAAATCAACACACAATAATGAAAAACCTTTGTATACACAGACAATGCCACGGCTGAGACAGAGTTTCTAAGATCAATCCTATTCACAATAGCTACCAAAAAAATCAAATACCTTGGAATATATTTAACTAAGGGTGTCAAATATCTCTGATGTGAATTACAAAACTTTAAAAAAAGAAATAGAAGATACTGAAAAATGGAAAAACCTTCCATGTTCATGGGTTGCAAGAATCAATATCATTAAAAGCCCATTCTTCCAAAAGCAATTTACAGATTCAATGTGATACCTATCATAATGCTAGAGACATGCTTCTTAGATATAGAAAAATGATGTGGAAATTCATATGGAAACACAAGAGACCCTGAATAGCTAAAGCAATCTTATACAACAAAAATAAAGCTGGAGGGATTGTAATACCAGATTTCAAGAAGTACTAGAGGGCAGTTACGATCAAAACAGTCCGGTTCTGGTACAAAAACAGATGGATAGCCCAATGGAATGGATTATAAACACTCAAAATCAATCTAAGCATTTACAACGAACTTATCTTCGACAAAGGGGCTAAAATCAATCAACTCTCTTCAGCAAATGGTGCTGGGAGAATTGGATCTCCAGATGCAGAAGCATAAAGCAAGTGCTTTACTTGGCACCTCTCACCCAAATCCACTCAAAATGGACTATCTGGGAAACCTTGCAAGACATTTACATAGACAAAGAGTTCTTGGAAAAGACCCCAGAAGCACAGGCAATGAAAGTAAAAATGAGACTATATCAAGTTGAGAAACTGAAAAAGAAACAATCAGCAAAGTGAAGAGACAACTGAGAGAATATTAGAAAATATTTGCAAACTATACAACCCATAAAGTTTTAATAACCAGAATCTACAAAGAGATCAAGAAATTCCACAACAACAAAACACAATCCAGTTAAGAAATGGGCAAAGGACATGAATAGGCATTTTTCAAGAGAGGAATGGCCAACAGACACGTGAAAAAATGTTCAAGGATCATTAGCCATCAGAGAAATGTAGATCAAAACTGTAATGAGGTTTCAACTCACCCCAATTAGAATTGCTTTCAGACAGGAATCAATAAACAATGAATGCTGTCGCTCCCCCTCTTCATGGAGGAACGACACTAAGCCCTGCCTAGGCTTCATATCTGAGTCACGGCACCATTATGTCGCTCCCCCTCTTCGTGGAGGAACGACACTAAACCCTGCCTAGGCTTCATATCCGAGTCACGGCACCATTATGTCGCTCCCCCTCTTCGTGGAGGAACGACACTAAACCCTGCCTAGGCTTCATATCCGAGTCACGGCACCATTATGTCGCTCCCCCTCTTCGTGGAGGAACGACACAGGACCCTGCGCTGTTCTTTCGTCTGCTCGGCCCTCCCCGGGTTTGCTGCTGGTTCTTCCCGGGTTGGCTACTGTCCCTTCCACCTCCGTGGAAGGGCAGTTCCCCCTGGCCACATTCCCCACTTCCGCAGGGGAGCGGCACACAGCCGGCCGGCTCTCTCGGGGGCTGCACAGGTGTTCCTTCAGCTAGATGTTCCCCTTAGATGTTCCTGGTGCATGCCGTCTCTCTCCTCCTTTATAGTCCTCCTCCGCCAATCCCAACTCGGCTGCCCACACGCGGAGTACGCTGCTCTCCAATCAGGAGCAAGTCCTACAGTTTATTGGTTGAACTGGAGGCAGCTGTGTGGAAGCTGTTTACTTCTCTCCCAGCGCCATATTGTGGGAGAGCAGATGCATAGAATAAGTCTTAATTCCAGTAACTCAGTCCAGTCCGGGCTGCTCCCCACAAATGCTTGTGAAGATGTGAGGAAAAACATACTCTAATCCACTGTTGGTGGGAATGTAAACTGGTAAAGCCACTGTGGAAGACAGTGTGAAGATATCTCAGAGGTCTGAACATAGGCCCACCATATGACCCAGACATCTCACTCCTGGGAATCTACCCAAAGGAAATGAAATCTGCATATGAAAGAGCTGACTGTACCTCCATGTATATTGCAGCTCAATTCACAATAGCAAAGAAATGGAATCAACACAAATGCCCATCAACCGAAGACTGGATAAAGAAATTGTGGGATATGTATACCATAGAATACTACTACATAATACATATATATATATATATATATATATGTACCATAGAATAATACACAGCAGTAAAAAATAACAAAAAAAAATGAAGCCTGGTCATTTGCGATAAAATGGATGAAACTGTAACCCATAGTACTTAGTGAAATAAGCCAGTCCAAAAGGAGAAGTTTTATATGTTCTGCCTGACCTGCAATAACTAATAGACCTGTAATAACTAAAAGGCAACATGTAGAAATGAAATTAACACTTTGAGAATTAGTCATTTTGAATAGCCCTTCTCTTGATCATTGAGAAACAGCTTTTTATTCTATATTTTAGTTTATCATGTATTTTATAATATTTTACTTATCTTCTCTTGCATATGAATCATTGAACTCTGTACTTAACATAGAGTTAATCATATATGTATAAAGTTAATTGAAAATAGATCTTAGAAAAGAAAAAGAGTGAGACTAGAAAGGGAAGAGAAAATAGGGAGGGAGTGTGGGTGGGAGGGTGGGCGTGGTGTGAAGCATTACCAAGTTCCTAAATTTGTAATTGTGAAATGTATGAAGTTCGTAACTGCAAAGCAATACAGTACTACATACCTTCCCATGGACTTACTTTTTTTTAAAAGATTTATTTTTTATTTGAAAGAGTTACACACAGAGAGAAGGAGAGGCAGAGAGAGAGAGAGAGAGAGGTCTTCCATCCACTGGTTCACTCCACAGTTGGCCGCAATGGCCAGAGCTACACTGATCCAAAGCCAGGAGCAAGGAGTTTCTTCCAGGTGTCCCACACAGATGCAGGGGCCCAAGCACTTGGGCCATCTTCTACTGCTTTCCCAGGCTATAGTAGAGAGCTGGATCAGGAGTGGAGCAGCCAGAACTTGGACTGTCGCCCATATGGGATGCTGGCACTGCAGGCGGCGTCTTTACCTGCTAAACTACAGCATCAGTCCTTGGATTTACTTCTAAGGATACAGCTTAACGGCTTGCGATAAGACCACAAATTCTCTTAAGCCTGCTGATGAAAATAGCAGCTTAAGTGTTATAAACATCAAATGGATAGGATTAAGTGCTGAAGTGACCATATAGATAGGATCAAGTTTTGAACTGATCATATAAATAGGACAAAGTATTTGGAAACAATAATAGTCAAAATTAAAAAGGAGTGAAGAATCCAACATGGGAAGTTGTCCATACATCATACTCATATTATTACAATTTCTTTAAGTAGCACTCAGAGTTCAGAATCAACCCTTAAATCACTCCAGCCTGGCTGGAAAGCTCAGAGGGAGCATTTCAGTCATGGGAAGCCAAGACATTCTGGAAAAAAATGTCTTACATAAGAGACTCCTGTGGGGGACACCCCAGTCGACAGAGATGGCCACCAAAGAAGCATGCATTTTTCTCTGAAGGGAGGAGAGAACTTTCACTTTGCTTATGGCTTTGTCAAGCTAGTGGATGCAAAAAGGCTTCCATAGCCTAGGCAGCTCATGTCAAGAGCCTTGGGTGATCACTGATGTAATACACATGAGTGTTATTTATTAAATAAACAACAAGAGTCACTGTGCACTAACTTCCCGTGCAGGACTTCTGTCCCTAAATGAGACTTAATGGTAAAACTTGTTCTCAAGAATCACTCCCTTTTGGCCGGCGCCGCGGCTCACTAGGCTAATCCTCCGCCTAGCGGCGCCGGCACACCGAGTTCTAGTCCCGGTCGGGGCGCCGGATTCTGTCCCGGTTGCCCCTCTTCCAGGCCAGCCCTCTGCTGTGGCCAGGGAGTGCAGTGGAGGATGGCCCAGGTGCTTGGGCCCTGCACCCCATGGGAGACCAGGAAAAGCACCTGGCTCCTGGCTCCTGCCATCGGATCAGCGCAGTGCGCCGGCTGCAGCGCGCCGGCCGCGGCGGCCATTGGAGGGTAAACCAACGGCAAAAGGAAGACCTTTCTCTCTGTCTCTCTCTCTCACTGTCCACTCTGCCTGTCAAAAAAAAAAAAAAAAAAAAAAGAATCACTCCCTTTTAGTGTACTAAATGGAGGATATTATGTCTCACACATTATAGTTATCTCTAAGAGCCCACAAAAGATGTATCATCTTTGTGTTCTTCTTTAAGGACAATTAAGTTTCTAAAAGGAAGGAAGGGAATAGAGGAAGGGGGAGGGGATAAAAATTGTCTTTGAGAACAGCCCTTGTCTAAACTGTTGAGGAACATTCTCTTAGTTTTTTTATTCCATTCTTTCTTTTTTTCTTTCTTTCTTTTTCTTTTTCTTTCTTGTCTAAACACGAGTGCAGCAAAGAACAGGTGGGAGGGCAGGTAGAGTGGGAAGAATTACTATGTTCTAAATGTTGTATTTATGATATTTACACTAATGAAAATGCATCTGATAAGTGATTAATGTCAGAATATATAAAAAGCTTAGGAAACTCAACAACAAGGAAACAATTTATGCAGCAAATGGACAAATTATATAAATAGGCATTTTTTTTTTTTTTTTTTTAACTTTTATTTAATGCATATAAATTTCCAAAGTACGACTTATGGATTACAATGGCTTTCCCCCCATACCGTCCCTCCCACCCACAACCCTCCCCTTTCCCACTCCCTCTCCCCTTCCATTCACATCAAGATTCATTTTCGATTATCTTAATATACAGAAGATCAGCTTAGTATACATTAAGTATGGATTTCAACAGTTTGCTCCCACACAGAAACATAAAGTGAAAAATAATAGATGATTTTTTTAAAATGATGATGAAATCAGAGCAGACCTATTGTCATGTTTAATCCCAGTGAGAGTCAAGTTGGGAATTGATAATTTCTTTTTTTTTTTTTTTTTTTTTTTTTTTTACAGAGGATCAGTTTAGTATGCATTAAGTAAGGATTTCAACAGTTTGCACCCCCATAGAAACACAAAGTAAAATATATTGTTTGAGTACTCGTTATAGCATTAAATCTCAATGTACTGCACATTAAGGATAGAGATCCTACATGAGGAGTAAGTGCACAGTGACTCCTGTTGTTGACTTTACCAATTGACACTCCTGTCTATGGCATCAGTAATCTCCCTATGCTCCAGTCATGAGTTTCCAAGGCTATGGAAGCCCTCTGAGTTCTCCGACTCTTATCTTGTTTAGACAAGGTCATAGTCAAAGTGGAGGTTCTCTCCTCCCTTCAGAGAAAGGTACCTCCTTCTTTGAAGACCTGTTCTTTCCACTGGGATCTCACTCGCAGAGATCTTTTGCCAGAGTGTCTTGGCTTTCCATGCCTGAAATTATGGGATATGTACTCTTTAGAATACTATACCGCAGTAAGAAACAACGAAATCCAGTCATTTGCAACAAAATGGAGGAATCTGGAACACATCATGCTGAGTGAAATAAGCCAGTCCCAAAGGGACAAATACCATATGTTCTCCCTGATCGGTGACGACTGACTGAACACCAAGAGGGAAACCTGTTGGAGTGAGGTGGACACTATGGGAAATGGCGGCTTGATCAGCATAGCCCTGACTGTTAATGAACAACTAAATACATTATCCCTCTTAGTAGTTTTTTTTATCTGTTCTACTTAATATGACTGGTTTAGATCTGTAATTGATGCACAGTTATTCTTAAGTGTTGAAAATTAACTGAAATGTGATCCCTGTTGAAAATGGTGGTGGGAATGGGAGAGGGAAGAGATGTATAATTTGGGACATGCTCAGGCTGACTTGCCCCAAGTGGTGGAGTTGGAAGCATACCAGGGGATTCCAATTCAATCCCATCGAGGTGGCATGTACCAATGCCATCTCACTGTTCCAGGTGATCAGTTTCAGTTCACAGTTGGTCATGGTGAAGGGACTGGGAGTCAAAGGGAGCACATAGACAAGTCTAGTACCTGCTAACGCTAACTGATGGAGTAAATAAAGGGGAGAGTGATCCAACATGGGAAGTGAGAATCTCAGCAGACTCATAGAATTGCAGATGTCCTAAATAGCACTCTGGCCTCAGAATCAGCCCTAAAGGCATTCGGAGCTGGCTGAAAAGCTCATGAGAGTATTTCAGGCATGGAAAGCCAAGACACTCTGGTAAATAGGCATTTTTTAAAAGAATGAAAGATAAATTGCCACACGTACATGAAAAAGTGGTCAGAATCATTAGACATCATTAAAATTACTAAATGGAGGAAGAAACCATTGAGATCTAGCTTATTAATTTCTCACTTGAGTTGCCTTGAATGTTAAAAAGAAAATAGTGGCATTTAAATATAGTTATAAGCTCAATGCAAGTATAAGTTAAATTTAATTATCAATTTTTAGCTCAGAGGTGACATTTACTTTTTAAAAATCTCTACTTTAAGTATAAATTAAAAATCTTATGTATTTTCCCACTTTTCTCTAATTCCTTAAATGTGATCAAAATGTTGCAGTTTAACTGAACTCAAAGGTATTTCTGTTTTTCAGTTACTATAAGGAATCAAAAAACTGTGAAACATATCTGGAATCACAAAATGTAAATGTTTACCCTATTTTGTTTTGCTTTATGAAACATATAGAGACCAGAAAGTTTCTTTATAGCAGTACTTTTACCCTGGTTCCCATTTTGAAATCTGATAGCCAAACACAGATCCACATTTTTGATAGTTAAAGCTTACTGAGTTCTGGGGATATTTAAAAAAAAGGATATAAAATTACTACTAATAATAGATATGGAATATTTGCTTAAGATGAGAAAAATACAAGAACAAAATAATAATTGTGAAGAATCTAATAATTCCAACACAAAATCCAGAAATAGATTGGTCTCATTAGAGAACATAAATAACATGGTTTCTAATGTTGTCTCTCATTGCTTGCTCCTTTTTATGACAAATATTTTGTAGCAAAATTTTCTATAAAAATAGTACTAAAGGGCCGGCACCATGGCTCTATAGGCTAATCCTTCGCTTGCAGGGCCAGCACACTGGGTTCTAGTCCCGGTCAGTGCTCCGGATTCTATCCCGGTTGCCCCTCTTCCAGGCCAGCACTCTGCTATGGCCCGGGAGTGCAGTGGAGGATGGCCCAAGTGCTTGGGCCCTGCACCCCATGGGAGACCAGGACAAGTACCTGGCTCCTGGCTTCGGATCAGCGCTATGTGCCGGCCACAGCGTGCCGGCTGCGGGGGCCATTGGAGGGTGAACCAACGGCCAAAGGAAGACTTTTCTCTCTGTCTCTCTCTCTCTCATGTCCACTCTGCCTGTCAAAAAAATAAAAAATAAAATAAAAAATAGTACTAAAGAATCATATCTGTTCAATCTGACTTTTTCTGTTAATAGTAGTTGATATGTGCAAAATATATTAGTCGGGCCTGGTGCTGTGGCACTGGGAGTAAAGCCACTGCCCACAGTGATGGCATCCCATATGGGCTCCAGTTCCAGTCCTAGTGGCTCCACTTCCAATCCAGCTCTCTGCTATGTCCTGGGAAAGCCGTGGAATATGACCCAAGTCCTTGGGCCCCTGCACCCACATGGGAGTCCCAGAACAAACTCCTGGCTTCAGATCAGCCCAGCTCTGGCAGTTGTGGCCATCTGGGGAGTGAACCAGCTGGATGAAAGACCTCTCTCTGCTCTGCCTCTCTGTAACTCTGCCTTTCAAATAAATAAATAAATAAATATTTAAAAGTAAAATAAAATATATTAGCCTACACCAGTAGGTGTTTGATATTTGTAGTATGTTAGCAACTTATGCTCCAAGCGGAAATTTTCATACGTTAATTTTTTTGTTTGTTTTTTATACAAATCCAAAATGATATGATATATTTAGTTTTACATCTTATATTATTGAGTAATTCTTTACTGGAAGAAATTTCTATTTTGTTTATGTCACTGTGAAGTGATTCCTTTAGTTTAAATGCTATAAACCTGAGAATAGAAAAAAATTCTGAGACTAGTTTTTGTTTTCTTACACTTCAAAGGTTAGTGTTGGTCACTATGCAATGCTTCTGGAGCTGGCAAGACATGTAAATTCTACCCCTTTTAGCCTGAATGTTGGTGTTTGTTCAGTTATTGGATGGGTCAGCACAGCCGGCTGTGGGAGCATTCCTCAAGTTGTGAAATAAATGCAACTAGCAAAATAGTAATTATATGTGAAAATGATCACAAATAACAAATACAAGTTGCTGCACCCTAGCTAGATAAATGTGCTTTTTTTTTGCATCATGCTCACAATCACTTGATATTTACCAACCAGAAGGAAAATAGCAAGTCAGAGTGGCGAGAACATGGTGTAAGCTGATAAAAGACAAAATGTTTTACTTTTCATGTTTTACAAACAGTCTTGGAAACAATGCTAGCAACCTTCCTAGGGCTTTTAAAGATAGGAAGAGAACTAACCTTTAGTTTCATTAACACTCTAGATTATCTGTGTTTGTTAAAAGTAAAGAAAAGGGAAGGATAGGAAAAGGATAATTTATCGACATTAAATTATATTTAGAAAAGAGAGTGAACTTTGTGAGTTTTCTGGAATAGTAGGGTTACTATGGAGTACAATAATATACCATATCATATGATATACCATTTCATACAAGCTAAAACAAAAGTTTTTTGAATGATTTTTTATTCAAATGATGCTAAATGTTTGAGTAGAAATATTTACTCTGATTTTGACATTACAGTATATACACATGTTTTGAAATGACATGTGTTACCTCTCAAATATATAGTTATTGTGTATTAATTAGATTTTATTTGAAAAAAACTCAAAAAGACATCAGCATATGAAAGAGTGATCGGTATTTCCATGGTTATTGAACCTCAATTCATCATAGCTAAGATACGGAATCAACACAGATGTCTACAAACTGAAGACTGGGTGAAGAAATTATGATGCACAGCAGACCCATAGAATGGCAGATGTCCTAAACAGCACTCTGGCTTCAGAATCAGCCCTTAAGGCATGCGGATCTGGCTGAAGAGCCCATGAGAGTATTTCAGGCATGGAAAGCCAAGACACTCTGGGGAAAAAAAAAAAAAAAAACTAAATGAAAGATCTCCGTGAGTGAGATCCCAGTGGAAAGAATGGGTCATCAAAGAAGGAGGTACCTTTCTCTGAAGGGAGGAGAGAACTTCCACTTTGACCATGGCCTTGTCTAAATATGATCAGAGTCGGTGAACTCAGGGGGCTTCCATAGCCTTGGCAGCTCATGACAAGAGCCTAGGGTGATTACTGATGCCATAAACAAGAGTGTCAATTTGTTAAGTCAACAACAGGAGTCACTGTGCACTTACTCCTCATGTAGGATCTCTGTCCTTAGTGTGCTGCACATTGAGATTTAATGCTATAACCAGTACTCAAACAGTATTTTTCACTTTATGTTTCTGTGTGGGAGCAAACTGTTGAAATCTTTACTTAATGTATGCTAAACTGATCTTCTGTATATAAAGAAAATCAAAAATGAATCTTGATGTGAATGGAAGGGGAGAGGGAGTAGGAAAGGGGAGGGTTGTGGGTGGGAGGGACGTTATGGGGGGGAAGCCATTGTAATCCATAAGCTGTACTTTGGAAATTTATATTCATTAAATACAAGTTTTAAAAAAAAGAAATGGTAAATACACACTATGAAATTGTACTCAGTGCTAAGAAAGAATTTCCTTCCTTCCTTCCTTGCTGCCTTCCTTCCTTTTGCAACAAAATGGATGCAACTGGGAACCATTATACTTAGTGAAATAAACCAGTCCCCAAAAGACTAATACCATGTATTTTCCCTGATCTGTGGTAACTACTAGAGTACTCAAAAGGTAATGTACAGGAATGAAATGAACATGTTGAGATTCAATGATTGTTTTTAGTCCTTTTCTCTACTATTGAGGAATAGTGTTTTTTTTCCTTCGCACTATTTGTTGAACTTTGTTACTTAGTGTAGGGTTAATCTTATGAGTATAAAGTAAACTGTAAATAGATCTTTATAAAAATTAAGATTGGGAATAGGAGAGGGAGAATGAGTAAAGATAGGGGCATGGCTGGGAGGGAGAGTAGGATAGGAACATATCACTATGTTCATGAATTTGTTTACATGAAATTTGTATACCTTAAATAAAATTTAAAAATAACACCAATAATTAATAACAGTATAGAACAAATGTAATATACCACAATAAAAGTTATTTAAAATGTAAAAGAAAACATTCATTGAAGAAGGGATTCAAATTGTAATGTTCTCAAAGTTGGTAGTATTTTGTGGTATATAAATAGAACCCAATAAACTCTATCTTGCTAAAATCTAAAATTTCTTACAAAATGGTTTATGACTCTTTTGTTTTTAAGGCTTCATTGAGAAAAAAGGATTTGAGCAATTTTTTCTGAACACAATGATTTCATCATTTATTTATTTTTGTTTTCTTATTTTCTTTCTTTTAATATAAAGACAATAGATTTCATGTGTTCCATAGGTACAGCTTCAAGAAGACAATAACACTTTCCTTTTTTTCCTAAAAATGTACCTTTCCCAAGAGAATTGGCTCTTACGATTATCTAAAATCTATTATCTAATCATAATAAATGTTAGTTTATTCTGTAAAAGGAGTTTATTTCCAAAATGCTAAACTTTATGTCATAAAACATTCCTTTACTTTATCAACAATGTTAATTTGAAATTTTTAGTTGTATATTTTCTTGAAAAATATCCTGATACGCTACTATCATGCGCTGCATCCTACTTTCTCTTACTAATGTTTTAACTTTATATTATTTTCATTATATATGTACATTATGTTTCATTTTGAACCATGATCAACTAGCTTACTTTACTACTAATAATATAATATATTTCACTTAATTATAAATAATTATATTTACTTATGATTATTTTATATATAAATATGATATATTTATATATAATATATCTATATATAAATAGATATTTACATGTAATTATATTTATAATAATCACTTAATTATAAATAATTATAAATAATTTTAAACCCGCATGGGAGATCTGGTTGAGGTATCAATCTTCTGGCTTGGGTTCAGCCCAGCTCTGGCTTCTGTGGCCATTTGGGGAGTGAAACAGTGGACGAAAGACCTTTCTCTTTCTGCCTCTGCATCTGTAACTCGGTCTTTCAAATAAATAAATCTTAAAACAACAACAACAACAACAAAACAAACAAAAAGCTCTTGCAGCCTGACTTCAGGGTAAAAAACCTTAACTATTAATATTGATGGTCCATGATTCAGAATAGTTTAACTTTAATTTAAAACTAAATAATTTCACTTAATTATAGTTTCCAATGGAATTCATTTATTGTGGAGTAGATCTCAAGATGGTCAGGACTGTACGCTGAAGAATGCATTTGGCATTCAGTTTGTTAAAGTAGCCAGCTTTGTGAGGCACAGTTTGCTTGCCCTGGATGAGTTTTAGAAAACATTTGATTTCATTAACCAGACTACACCACTTGGAAGGAGTGCTCTTCCTTTATTCTGTTGAAGAGCTGGATTGTGATAAACCCTTTTGCTTTTGCCAGAAGTGATAGTTGGTGTAGTTCCCTGTCAATTAAGATTGGAGCCAGGTGCCTCATGTGGTGGTTCTGCTTTCATAACCACAAAAGAACATTTCTGGCTTGCTTACAAAGACAAATGACATGCAAAGACTGCTTTACAAGGCAGACACTTTTATTTTATTATAACATTTTTTAAAATCCAGGCTGTGGTAATTGAAATAAATTGGTTGGATATTTATTCTAATGAAAATGAGTAACTTGACAAAGAAATTATAGACAATAAGGTGGCTTACCACCAGAATTATGTTAATTCTTAGTTCTCATAGGTAGATTATAAATTTTTAAAACTTAGCTGCAATCTTATGTGGCTATTTTAGCTACAAGTTCCAAGAACTCCTAAATATATTGTGTCTTCAGGAAGGCCTGTTACTCACCAGGGTGCCTAACCAACAGATGATAATCCTAACTGCTTTAGCAAAATTAAATTAATTTAAAATTAAATTAGCTGATTTCTCAGTTATCTAATTTTTGTTCTCTAGACTCAGTGAAGATGTTGCACATACATGTATATATACGTGTTAGCAATAGAAAACATTTTAAAAATAAAATCTATTGAAGAATCCTAATATATTAAACAGATAATAGAAGTTTTCCACTAATATGAATTTCTATTTAAGTTCAATTTACATTTTTCTTACTACAAAATCAATGAATAAGATCATCAAAGAGAGTACATTATAAAAAATTAAATTAGAGTCTATAGATGACAATAAGGGTTATGGTAGATTTTCCACCCGAATAACTCATTTCATACATGTGATTATTTTTAAATCATAGCAAATTTTGTTTTTATTATGACCTTCCATATGTCAACTTTTTAATAATCTCTTTTGTATTCTTAGCACTCATAATAGGTGCTAGTAGTACAAATGCTAAGTTTATTAATTTGTTGAATGTATTTTGATGTTGAAAAAATAATAACAACAATAATAATAATGGTTAGAACAAGGATCACTACTACTTTTGATCATTTGTTAGGTAGAATTTTATGTATTTTACATATATTAATTTATTTACTATCTTTAATATCTTAAAATAGTACTACAACTAACCAGGAGATTAGTTAAGTTTGAAGGATTAGGATAGTTTATATCAGAGATGAAATTAAAACTCATGTAGGGTAGGCACTACAGCAGGTAGGCTCCTGCAGCACCAGCATCCCACATGGGCGCTGGTTTGAGTCCTGGTTGCTCCACTTCGATTCTAGCTTTCTGCTATGCCCTGAGAAAGCAGTAGAGGATGGTCCAACTCCTTGGACCCCTAAACCTGCATGGGAGATCTGGATGAGGCTCCAGTCTCCTGGCTTGGGTTCAGCCCAGCACTGGCTGCTGCGGCCATTTGGGGAGTGAAACAGTGGACGAAAGACCTTTCTCTTTCTGCCTCTGCCTCTGTAACTCTGTCTTTCAAATAAATAAATAAATAAATCTTAAAACAAACAAACAAACAAACAAAACAAACAAAAAACTCTTGCAGCCTGACTTCAGGGTAAAAAAAAAAAACCTTAACTATTAATCCTGATGATCCATGATTCAGAATAGTTTGACTTTAATTTAAAACTTTACCATGGTGCATAAACCATATGTACTCAGTAGACACAGTGTTGTGAATTTTAAAATTTTTCTTTTCCTGGTCCAGTGAAATGCAGTACAAAACTCTGACCCTATGATGGAAAGGGATAGGAAGCTTCCCTTCAGCCATGCAGGTGTAAGGCAACATTTCCGATATTGTACACTATTCTGTGTGGATGAGATATGAAGTTGGGAAGTATAAGTACATTAAATACATTTTATCTTGTAATAGTTTCAACTTATAATGACTTTATTTGAATGTTACTGCACACTAAGTGGAGAAATATCTACTATATCAAGTCCCTCAAAAAGAGACAAGTTGAAAATCATCAAAATTGAATATCTCTTAAAAACTTTCTAAATATAAAGTAATTAAAATAAGCATAGAAAATTGGTTTGTCCCATTCGTTACACTTCAAGTTCTCAATAGCTAGTGGATCTTATATTTTACAGTGCAGTTATGGAACATTCCCTTTACCACAGAAGCTCTGTTCAATAGTGTGGTTCTATAACAGGTGACAGCAACCTGTTTCTGTAAGAGGACCAGGTAGCCTTCAGTGTTTGCACACCAGTCTGGGCTCTTGCAACTACTCTGCACTGCTACATAATCATGAATATAACCATAGACAATGCATAAAAAACAAGGACGACTGTGTCCCAATAACATTTTATTGAACAATGAAATTTGATATATATTTGATTTCATATAATTTTTATGCATCATGCATTGCATTATGTTTTCTCATATATAGAAAGGATAAAAATTTCTTAACTCTAAGGCATGATAGTAACAGACAGTGGCCTGAAGTTTTGTGGTTCTGGTCTAGAAGTCCTCTAACATCTTATTTCTAAAATAAATCAAGCTTAATTCTCAATATTGTTTTATAGATTTCACAAATTTCAACCAAAGTATTATCTCTCTGATTATGGAAAGTTAATGACAGTTACTTGTAACATTCTTTTTCCCGAAGTTTTAATGTACTCGGAATATATTGCATAACTCCTGAAGCAGTTTAGTTAATTATGTGGCCACTAGTCTCTCTTGTAATTGAACATCCATTTAGGCTAAAAACCATGTGCAGTATTTGTTGTAGTATTCTCAGAACTTGATAAATTTTCTCACCATTATTACAAACTGAAATGGCCATAGCAACCATCTGGGGAGTGAAGCAGCGGAAGGAAGACCTTTATATCTGTCTCTCTCACTGTCTATATCTCTACCTGTCAAATAAAAAAAATGTGATCAGAATAAACACTTTTGAAAAATTGTATAATAGTTAAGTGTGAAAAAGAAAAAGAGGACAAAGAAAACAGGAGGATGTGCCTGCTCTGAAATTTCACAAATTGTAAGTTTTTCCAAGTGTTGCCCTTTCTAGGAATGAATTTTAAAAAAATGGTCTACCATGTTTATTGACATAAACATGTTTATTGACATAATACAAATTAACATACAGATATTTACATATTATTTGGTTAACCAACCTAATAATTACTAGGTAAAGTTTACCTTTGTAACTTTTCTTTAACATAATTACCTCATCACAGAGTGCAGATACAAGATCTCTGATTATTTTCTGAAAATTCCAAAAGTAATGAAGATTTTAATTAATTATCTAAAAGTAAAATGTGGTTCACTAATTTAGACCAGTGATTCTCTGTGATGATTAATGACCTACTCCAGATCAAGAAGTGTGAGGACTGAACATAAGAAATTTTTTGTACCATTGGTTGAACTCTGTAATTAACACACAATTATTCTTAGGTGTTTAAATTTAACTGAAAAGTGATCCCTGTTAGGAATTTGGAAAACAGTATGCTGAGTGAAATAAGCCAGTCCCAAAGGGAGAAATATCATAAGTTCTCCCTGATAGGGGACAACTAACTGAGCACCAAAAAGGAAACCTGTTGAAGTGAAATGAACACTATGAGAAACGGTGACTTGATCAGCCCTCACTCTGACTGTTGATGAGCAACTTGATATGTTATCCCTCTTAGTATTTTTGTTTGTTTGTTCTACTTAATACTTTTGGTTGAATACTGTAATCAATACACAATTCTTCTTAAGTGCTGAAACTTAACTGAAAAGTGATTGCTGTTAAATATAAGAGTGGGAATAAGAGAGGGAAGAGATGTGCAATTCGGGACATGCTCAAGCAGACTTACCTCAAATGGTAGAGTTAGAAACATACCAGGGGATTCCAACTCAATCCCATCAAGGTGGCATGTACCAATGCCATCTCACTAGTCCCAGTGATCAATTTCTGTTCACAATTGATCATAATGATAGGACTAAGAACCAAAGGGATCACAGAAACAAGAATAGTGTCTGCAAATACTAGCTGATAGAATCAAAAAGGGAGAGAATGGTCCAACATGGGAAGTGAGATACACAGCAGACCCATAGAATGGCAGATGTCCTAAACAGCAACTCTGGCCTCAGAATCAGCCCTTAAGGCATGCGGATCTGGCTGAAGAGCCCATGAGAGTATTTCAGGCATGGAAAGCCAAGACACTCTGAGGGGGAAAAAAAAAAACCCTAAATGAAAAATCTCTGCGAGTGAGATCCCAGTGGAAAGAATGGGTCATCAAAGAAGGAGGTACCTTTCTCTGAAGGGAGGAGAGAACTTCCACTTTGAACATGGCCTTGTCTAAATATGATCAGAGTCAGTGAACTCAGGGGACTTCCATAACCTTGGCAGCTCATGACAAGAGCCTAGGGTGATTACTGATGCCATAAACAAGAGTGTCAATTTGTTAAGTCAACAACAGGAGTCACTGTGCACTTACTCCTCATGTAGGGTCTCTGTCCTTAGTGTGCTGCACATTGAGATTTAATGCTATAACCAGTACTCAAACAGTATTTTTCACTTTATGTTTCTGTGTGGGAGCAAACTGTTGAAATCTTTACTTAATGTATGCTAAACTGATCTTCTGTATATAAAGAGAATTGAAAATGAATCTTGATGTGAATGGAAGGGGAGAAGGAGTGGGAAAGGGGAGGGTTGTGGGTGGGAGGGACGTAATGGGGGGGAAGCCATTGTAATCCATAAGCTGTACTTTGGAAATTTATATTCATTAAATAAATGTTTTAAAAAAAGAAATTTCTTGTAAATTACTAAGGGAGTCTAATATCTGGTCAGGTTTTAGAAGCAAGCACTTGACAAAACTTGTGGTTGAAGGTCACTTACCCAATTCTTAGACTCTAAAAATTGAGTTGTCCATTTGGAGTTTTCTGCAGAAATGTCTTATACCTCAATAACCTATGCAATATAACACTGGGTAGAGAATAGGAGGCCAAAATTTTTTGCTGGGAGGTGATCATGAATAAATCCCCATCTAAATAATTAGTTTATTTATATACTGAAATTTATTAATGACTCACTAGGAAGCAGGGAAGCCTGAAAGTCGGTCTTATGGAAACATGAACAAAAGTCTTGGACAGAAATGTACAAAAAAATTTAGTGAACAATACCAATCTTGATTTTAGGTCATGGCCCTGGCACTCTTAAGAACTGATTTAAAATAGTGGTCATTTAATTATTATATAAATTATTGAGCAGTTTGTTCAATATTTTAAAATAATTTATTGCACATCAAACAGTGATTTCCATAAAAGAACTAAGGAGATAGATAAAATAAGAAGGAAATGATATAAGGAAGCATATGATAAAGAATGTAGGATTATGTTAAATAACTAAAGAAGGATAGCTATTCAAGTCCCAAAGAAGTGAGAGTAATGTGACTTTTAAATATAGCAATAAAACTAAATGATATATATCATATGATATAAACAGCAATATAAATTCTTCTAAGCAGGCATTTTTGATGATTTATGGTTGCATTGGTGATTTGAAGTTATATTCTAAGAAATAAAAAGAAGGAATAGGAAGTCTTATCATTAAGATCAATAATTGTGAATGTGATATCAAATGCTTGACAAAGAAATGATTGTCAGTATCAGGATGAAACATTAACCAAGTTTGAATTTTACAGTACGTGAAAATGCCTAATTTATGATTAAGAACACTTAGCAGCTTTTTCTCTTAGAAGACAAGTAATGGATGTTGAATTTTATGTTTCAGTCCTTTTTCATAGTTACATAGTTCATATTTTGACCAGTGATTCTACTATGATAAATTAAAGACATAGTGCATTTAAAAATTGTAATTTGATGACACAAATGTATGGAATCGTTTTGTATAGTGTGATGGATATCACATGTTAAGTTGGCTGCTCTTAGCAAAATGATATGAAAAGACTTACAATGAGACACAACTTGTAGTAATATTATGTTTTTAAACTCATTTTTGTGAATACATTATATCGGATCTCATATGGAAGCTTGCTGTGACTTTATGAATAACAGAAAAGTGAGTTATGGAGATGTAATAAGATCGCCAGTAACTGAAGTTTGGGTTCCTTGGTCTGTTGAGTTTTGAATGTGAATGTTTTGCGCATATGGCCCAATTTTATAGATGTGAAAACTTTAGAATGGGAAAACACATCAAAGTGACATCTATAAAATATTAATAATGTGACTAAAGTCATCAAGAAATCAATTTTGGTGACAGGTTGAATTTTTTCCTTGACAATATTTTCTTTCCCAAATATTTGGCAATGTGTCATTTAAGGATCAATTGTTTTTAGGGCTCAATATTTCAAAAGTGCTTTAATAGTGTTGATATCATGAATTTGATATATTTTGACATAGTTCATTATTTCCTTTTATTGGCAGCTCATGTATCATTGCTTTTGGAAATCAAATGGAAAATAATATGGTACTGTCAAAAAGGCACTACTGATTGAGACTTTGATGAACATAATATAATGATTTGTCACAATGTATTGCAGTATTAACAGACAATAGCATAGCTCAATAGATAAACGAACACTCATTTCTAGTGCTTAAGATATGACTGTGTATTGATGTTGGTTAACAATAGGTGCAAAAATAAACCTGGAAAATGGAACCTACTGGGGAGAAAATTAGAGAAATGTAATTTCTAAATT
The DNA here is from genome assembly GCF_964237555.1 of Oryctolagus cuniculus. Taxonomy (NCBI): domain Eukaryota; kingdom Metazoa; phylum Chordata; class Mammalia; order Lagomorpha; family Leporidae; genus Oryctolagus; species Oryctolagus cuniculus. The sequence goes on from NC_091435.1 coordinate 57,699,376, forward strand.
GCTTAGTAGGTCATTGAAAGGCTGGATTTAAGAAAAATGAAAAAATTCCTTCCTAACATTTAGATTTTAGTTTAAGGTTCTTGAGATATTGGCCGTGATTTGATACACAGTGACTTAGATAAGCACGCCAAATGGTAAATCAAACCGTGCAGCTGCAGCGCCTTTTCTTCAAAAGAACTGATAGCAAGCAAACCACACTTAACACTTAAATGTTTTTGATTATGCAATTATGTGTAAACTATAACTTGTCTGGGCTTAATTCACACTAGAGTTCACACCTCTTTAGTAAATCGTTTTGAGAGTGTTTGCTTTTATTATAATTTAAGTATAGATAAAATACTATATTGATGAACTCATAAATATTTGAATATACTGTCATTGTTTTCCCATTACTGTTTCTCTAGATTTATAAAAATTCCATTTGTCAGAAAGGTCTACACAGTGCTTTGTCTATATTTTAGACTGATGTTTGTAGGGTCACAGAAGTTTTCAATGGAGATGAGAACCTTGGAGTTTCTCTGCAACTGCACAGACAATGGATGATGTGGTTTGATATAAAATTTTTTTTTAACTTTTATTTAATGAATATAAATTTCCAAAGTACAGCTTATGGATTACAATGGCTTCCCCCCCATAATGTCCCTCCCATCCGCAACCCTCCCCTTTCCTACTCCCTCTCCCCTTCCATTCACATGAGGATTCATTTTCAATTCTCTTTATATACAGAAGATCAGTTTAGCATACATTAAGTAAAGATTTCAACAGTTTGCTCCCACACAGAAACATAAAGTGAAAAATAATAGATGACTTTTTAAATGATCATGAAATCAGATCAGACCTATTGTCATGTTTAATCCCAGTGAGAGTAAAGTTGGGATTTGCTAAATTCTTCTTCTTTTTTTTTTTACACAAGATCAGTTTAGTATACATTAAGTAAAGATTTCAACAGTTTGCACCCCCATAGGAACACAAAGTGAAATATACTGTTTGAGTACTCATTATAGCATTAAGCCTCAATGTACAGCACATTAAGGACAGAGATCCTACATGAGGAGTAAGTGCACAGTGACTCCTGTTGTTGACTTTACAAATTGACACTCCTGTTTATGGCATATAAAAATTTACTACAGTTATTCTAAAATCTTATGATATTGACAGAAACTTAATTGGATTATATCTACAACTTACTGGATCATTTTCATGCCAAATGATGTGGTGCCCCCATGATTTAGTATGACTTGAAAGAAATGCCCCTGAAGAGGTCCAGAATTTCTACAGTAGGTGGTATTTAATTCTGTTTAGTTTCATGATGAATATTTAAAATATCCTTGGTCTTTGCTTACCTTTTTAAATGTTTGATAATGTCCATCACCCCAAATTCTCTATGACCAACTATTTGTTCTGCCTACTTTTCCTCTCATTTCACAAATCATCCTGTCTCTGTGTTCTCTGCTCTTTCTATTTAGAGTAGCTGTGTACCGTCACCCTCCATCCCTCCCTCCCTCCCTCTCTACCTCCCTCCTTTCCTTCCTTCTTTCCTTCTTTCCTTTTTGTCTTCCTTCGTTCCTTACTTCCTATCTTCCTTCCTTTCTTCCTCTATACCTTCCTTCCTCTTTGTTTCTTTCTCTTAATTAAATGTTTCCTATATTATTCTGTTTTGGTTCCATCTTCCATGAAGCCTTTCATTATTTCACCTTTTAGTGATTTTTTTCTTTCCTGAAATCCATCGCACCCAATTTTTTTTGCTGATTGTTTTGAACTTGATTCATGTTATGATTCACTGCTGTATATTTTGATACATATATATGGTGTAATTTTCTAATGATGTAATACACCAAGGGCATCTCTGATTTGGAGGAACTGGTACAGTTCAAAGAAATACAAAGAAAAAGTTATCCAGCATGCAATTTATGACTATATGTAGCCTTGACATGAACATTGTTTCTTTGAAAGAGTTGGAGTCACAGAATTTTATTGCAGCTAATTTCTTTTACACATAATCAAATCATGACTTATCTATACAGTTATATAGATTGTATCTATATATATTATATTATTATATTAATATATTATATTATTATATATAATCAAATCATGACTTACTTGCAGATGTATAGAATGTAAAAAAATCAAGCTCTATAGAAACAAAGGATGAAATGATTATTAACAGAAGCTGATGACTGCAAGGACTGGAGAAATATTGGACATAGAACATACAATTACAGTTAGAAGAAATAAGTTCAAGATGTTTATTGTACATTATGCTGACAAAGGTTAGTAAGCAGTACATTGTAAAGGTGAAAATTTGCTGATTGAATAAATTTTATTTATTCTAATCACAAAAAACATGTGAATAAACCTAAATACTAAATAGCTTAACTTAACCATGCTATAACACTACATATATCAAGAATCATATTATACACCATAAATATATATTATTTTATTTGTCAATTGAAAATAAAGAAAAAAAGATTTGCTTATGTAGTAATGAACCCACTGGACCCATAAGTTCATAAGAATATTTAACACCAATTTTGACAAATTTTTGGAGGCTGAGTGTGTATTAGCATAACTTTTAGGGAAGTATTAAGAGGTTCATATAGTTTAGGACTTTTTAATCTCACCAAATTCAGTACAAGAAAAACCCTTTGCTTCTGTTCTGGGAAGGAGAAAAACTAAACATTGTGAAATATGAGCAGAGCATTACCCATTCTTCTAGGTAAAAGACATCATCAAAGCCTTATCTCACTTGGGGAAAACACATTTGATTTATCCTGGTCCTATTTAGACTTCATTTTTGCCTATTGAATAGATAAAAAAAATTTTTGATTGTCAGAGCCCAGGTATACAGTTCCACAAAAAGTTTTAAATTTAATTATAAGGTAATCACTCCCCACCTCCATACCTACTATGATAGGGTACTTTGCAAAGTTCATGGGTAAATGGAATTGACAGCATCAGTGTATTTTGGTATGAAAATACTTTGATGTTAATATTGTTTTTATAATGTATGGGAAATGAGTATTATGTAAAATATTCATGATTTTCATTTTTTGCACCAAAATAAACTCCTATTATGAAATGTTTAAAATATTCTTGTATCAGTTCATCAGCTCTACCATAACTTAGTACTTTGGACTGGTTGACTTAAGCAATAAAAATTTATTTTCCCTTAGTGTGGTGCTTGAATATAAAAGATCAGTTTTTGGCAGATTTTGTTTCTCCGGAGGCCTCTCTCTTTGGCTTATAGATGATCATTTCTAGTTGTGTCCTCACATGGCCTTTTTCCTGTATATGCACATCTCAGGTATTATTTCTTCTTATAAGGACACCAACAATAGCAGATAAGGACTTGCTCAGATGACTTCACTTTATCTTATTTATCTCTCTCAATGTCCTGTCTTCAAATGCAGTCTCATTATGAGGTTGTACCAGGGATAAGATTGCAACCTATGAATTCTAGGATGATACAATTATCTCACAACAATAATTGATCTCACAATAGAAAACGTTTTCTTCTAAATTTTGTGTGGAACACTCGACAAGATAGACTACATTCTGAGCCATAGAACACACCTTAACAAATTTATAATAATAGACATCAAAGTATATTCTCAACTGTCAGTGTAATTAAACTATATATCAAAAATGGGATAATACCTGGACAATCTTCATTTGGTAATTAACCACTTTTAAATAACCATCAATCAAAGAAGTCTAAAGAAATGAAAATGCTGTGAAATATATGACAATCAAAATGAAATATTAGAATTTATGGGTTGTAGTAAAAGGGATTCAGTAGGAAACTGATGGTATAAAATTCTAATATTATAAAGTAAATAAAACATAAAATCAATTATCTAAACGTCCATCTTAAAAAATGAGACACAGAAGATCAAATGAAGTCTCAAGTCAGCAGAAGAAAAATTAATAAAATCAGAGCATAAATCAGTAAGTTTGAAAAAAAGAGAAACTGGAAATAGGAAATAAAAATTTTAAAAATGTAGAAAATTAATGAAACAAAAATCTATTTTTATGAAAAGATCCATAAAATTTAGTCCTTGACCTAACCATGCAGAAAAATTAGTAGACATGGTACTAGTACCAGAAATGAAAGAGTGGCAGTAACAATTGATTGCAACAAATTAAAATGACAGTAACATATCCTTGGAAATAACTTTATGTCCAAAAATTAAAAAATTTAGATGCGATACATTAATTCTTTTATAGACACACATTACCAATACTCACATAAAGATACTTATGCTAATTAAAATATCATATTAACATGACTTTTAACAAGCCCTCTTTTAAAAATTAAATCAATAATTAAAATCTTCAAAACACAAAAGCATCATGACTAATAGTTTTATTAGTAAACACTGCCAAATATTTGAGAAGGAAATAATACCGACTCTGTGTAATCCTATCATCTCAGCCAGGTCATCAAAATTTGAATCAGTATTGATAAGTATTTTTATAGCAAATGATGTGATGTGACAAAATAAACTACCTCTGTTGTCTTCTTTCAAAACCCCAAACACCAGTCTAATCACAATAAAAACATCAGAAAAATCATCATAGAGAGAAGTTACACAAAACGTTTTCAAATATTCCTCAAAATATCCCTCGTCACAACTAAGAAGTAGAGTGCAAATCCGTCACAGCAAAGGGAAGGTTAAGGCAACTAAGAACTAAATGTAATGTCTTATGGTAAAAACAAGAAATGTATATAGCTGGCGCCGTGGCTCACTAGGCTAATCCTCCGCCTAGCGGCGCCGGCACACCAGGTTCTAGTCCTGGTCGGGGCGCCGGATTCTGTCCCGGTTGCCCCTCTTCCAGGCCAGTTCTCTGCTGTGGCCAGGGAGTGCAGTGGAGGATGGTCCAAGTCCTTGGGCCCTGTACCCCATGGGAGACCAGGATAAGTACCTGGCTCCTGCCATGGGATCAGCGCGGTGCGCCGGCCGCAGTGCACTGGCCACGGGGGCCATTGGAGGGTGAACCAATGGCAAAGGAAGACCTTTCTCTCTGTCTCTCTCTCACTGTCCACTCTGCCTGTCAAAAAAAAAAAAAAAAAAAAAAAAAAAAGAAGAAGAAATGTATATAAAGCATGGGATCAGGCACTGATTCATATTCTGGCTGCTCCACTTATGATCCAGCACTGCGCTAATGTCATGGGAAAAGCAGCTGAGGATATTCCAAACATGGGAGACCAACCCTGTCCATTGTCTCCATAAGGTGAGTGGACAAGCAGATAGAAGTTTCTCTCTCTCTCTCTCTCTATGATACCTCCTCTTTCAGCAATTCTTTCAAATAAATTAATAAATCTTTAAAAATAAAGAAAGAGAAAACAAGCTATCAAGCAAGCAAGCATGGGCTTTGTTCAAAACTATTAATTTCACAACATACTATTCAACTGTAAAATGTTAATAATAGGGAAAAATGGGTGAAATAGGCCCTCTGTACTGTTTTCAAACATTTTTATACCAATCTAATACTCAGCTAAGATAGATTTTATTTTATTTTATTTTATTTTATTTTATTTTTTATTTATTTATTGGCAGGCAGCAGCCAGGTGCTTCCTCCTGGTCTCCCATGCGGGTGCAGGGCCCAGGGACTTGGGTCATCCTCCACTGCCTTCCCAGGCCACAGCAGAGAGCTGGACTGGAAGAGGAGCAACCGAGACTGTACCGGCGCCCCAACCAGGACTAGAACCCAGTGTGCCGGCACCACATGTGGAGGATTAGCCAAGTGAGCCCTGGCACTGGCCCCAATAAATTTTATCTTAAACACTCTTATTCACTTACGAGGGTCACTGTTTACTTACTCAAACATTCTATTCTTAAGAACACAAAGCAATGTACTCAACCTGTCCAAAATAGTTTTCTCAATGTGTAAAACGGAGATATAATTATTCACTGTCTTACATGGGGTAGAAATTAAAAGCTAAATGATTTAGAATAACATTTTGCACACAGTAAATATTCAGTAAATGTTGATGAATAGTATTTTTTTTAAATAAGCAAGTTTATTTTATAGTTTGGCTTTAGCTATCACATTAAATAATCTTTGTATGCCCAAATGTCAAAAGAGCTACTTTCATTTAAAAATAGATAAATGAAAATATTTCTTAAATGAAACAATTTTAATATTTTCTATGAAGTTTGTACATTTTCCCAAGACTTTTGATTGAATTCTTTTCATGCTGACTTCTATTTTATAAAAGTCCTGCACCAAGTTCAAATACAAGCATTGGTTTATTCTGTTTTTGTTATTGCCTTGCCCCAGCGTCAGATTAATGTTAGCATTGTCTTAATTACTAAAGGTGTATTGGCCCCTTTTTATTTTCTTAAGTATATGTTGGAAATCTAATTTTGGTAAGAATTTGAGGATTATCTCATTACAGTCTGAGAAAGACACTTTTATAATCTCTGTCAGGATCATACTGAATTTACAGTTTACCTAGAGGAAAAAAAATATAGTCTTTTTGAGATTATATTTGCTCTCTTTCCATTTACATAGACTTTCTGTTATATCATCAATAGTTTTTTATAATTGTATAGTTTTGTAATTCTTAATTTAATTATTCCTAGTTAATTATGGTAAGTGTCGGCCGGCGCCGTGGCTCAATAGGCTAATCCTCCACCTTGCGGCGCCGGCACACCGGGTTCTAGTCCCGGTTGGGGCGCCGGATTCTGTCCCGGTCGCCCCTCTTCCAGGCCAGCTCTCTGCTATGGCCAGGAAGTGCAGTGGAGGATGGCCCAGGTGCTTGGGCCCTGCACCCCATGGGAGACCAGGAAAAGCACCTGGCTCCTGGCTCCTGCCAGGATCAGCGCGGTGCGCCGGCTGCAGCGGCGGCCATTGGAGGGTGAACCAACGGCAAAAAGGAAGACCTTTCTCTCTGTCTCTCTCTCTCACTGTCCACTCTGCCTGTCAAAAAAAAAAAAAAAAAAAAAAAAAAAAAAAAAAAAATTATGGTAAGTGTTGTTCCTGTCAAAGAAGTGTTTTTCTTAATCCTACTGCATTTTTTGTCGTTATTGAAAGCTGTAGGTAGAGCAAGTTCTTTAAATATTGATTTTGTGTACAGGAGCAATATTAAAATAATTACTGAGATAACCTTTTCTGTAAATTATTTTCTATTTTCTATAAAATATTATCTTTTCTATTAATTCCAACAGTTTTTTTCAATTCCTTCCTGAAACTTATAACGTATTTAGGTTTTAACTCATTCCAAATGTATCATATTTGAAATGAATTTCTTATCTTTATCTGGACTTCAGTGTGAAGGTTTCCAACATTTTTATGATGTATGGTTTTTCTCATAAGTTATTATTGATATCATTTATCAGGATGAAGAAGTTCTCTTTAGTCTTAACTTGCTCATTTTTTTCATTGGTATGTATTAAACTTTGAAAAACATATATTCTTATATCTAATAAAATAGTGGCATAGCTTTCCCTTTAGTATGTTAATTCATTCACTTATATTAAATACATTTTCAGATACTGAGTTTTCTTATGCCTGGGATGAATTCTACTCAAACAATGCTATCTTTATTGATATTGCTTCAATTTGGGGCACGTATAGGATATTTACATCTATGTTTATATCATGTTAGTATGGTCATATTTGTTGTAGTTTTTTATACTGTTCTTTTCATATCAGCCTTATAAGAGAAATTTATGTAAGTTTTCTGCATTTGTTCTATTCTTTTAAATATTTAGTACAAGATAGAAATTATTTGATTCTTAAAGCAAAAAAAAATGCCTTCAATTTCATTTCATCATGGCAAATTTTGACTTGAGAGTCTTTACTACTTCTGTATATTTAGTGATTTGTCATGCATGGTTCTCTCTTTTCTATGTCATCTATTTTGAAGATTTTCAGTTAAATAAAGTAGCTTAAAGCCCTTATTCTAGTACCAAACCCAAGGTGATAAAATTTAAAGTATAAACAGACGATTGCAAAGGTAATATAAACAGAATATTAATTAGGTTTCTAAAGCCAAAATGAACGGAACTGTGATCATATGTGGGCATAGGCACTTACTTGTATATTTACTCTGTTTAATTTAATAATGAGGATATGAACTCAATCTTGTTGACTTCTGTTTGAGTCTTCAGTTGACTGTTAAGGATCAGGTTTTAACTGTGGTTTAATTTGTGATAAACTTGATGGTAGGTCCATAATTTTTATTTAACTTTGGTGAAAAAAAAAAAAAAGAGAGAATAAATTTCCAAGGTGAATTCACAGAAGTGACCACAAATGTAATATAAGTTGCTAGTGTTTAGGTGAAATAGCTAAATAAGAGAGATAGACAAAACACTTTTCCATAGTCTTCCTTGGAAATGAGATTTTGACATCATTTGGGATGGGGATTTAAAGTATGCCTGATGCTATAAGGGGGCAGTGCTTTGAAGAAGAGTTGATTACTGCTGTGGTTTGATTAAAGACATAACATGATGCCCAAATGCTGCTCCACCGTATTCTCAGTCCTGCTTTGTGAGAAAAATTCCTCTTGGTGCATAATGGGTAATTGAGTCTGGGAATAGTTGCAGCTGGTGTGCATATTTAAATACTGCCAAAGAATGAGATTATCAAGTTGGACAGAAACCTGTTTTTTCACCTCTCTTTGAGGAGACAATAGACCATTTTTCATGTTATTCTGTGTTTCAAATTGTCTACACAACACCTGTGAAAACATAAAGAGAATGAATGGAAGCCAATGGTATTTACTCTGACAGAAATTTGTGATCCAGCCACACTTTGGATAGCCTCTTTGGACTCCACCAAATATCATTTTTTCTTATTAAACATAAAGAATATACATAGTAGAGTCATTTTAGAAGAGAAACTAGTGAGTGTATATTTAAACTTTCGTCTCCTCTCATTCTTTTTCCTGTAATTGTTTTGATATTTCTTCATTTTTGATGATTACTTTAAAATTTAGTTGGTGAGCACTACTTATATTTGCATTATTTAGTTTTAGTGTGTTAACAGGATATGTAAATTGAATTTCTATTGAAGGAAGATCAATATCTTTGGCATTGTTCAGAATAAACTTATTCCTAAAGGCAAATTAGGCAGTCTGCTTATTTGCCTTTTCTTCTAGACATTTGCATCTTCATTGTTATACTCTTTAAGAATAATAATTATTTTTTTCCTTTTGTCTTTCATGTCTCTAAATTTAGAATTGTTACTTATATTCTAAAATATACTATCTATTTTTATTTTAGTAATATAAATATTTAAATGTAAAAGATAATTCTTAAACTTCACCATTTCATTTTGTGAATGACTAATTAACATATAATACACTCTAATGGCTCATGCAATCACTCAAACATACTTCAAAAGAAGCCAAAGAGTTAATGAACCACTTCTGTATGTTACAAAGGAATATAGATTTGAAAGCAGGGATAAGTTTGCTCTTCAAAGTAAGTGTCTCATTGGTACATACTATTGACTGGAGTTTTTCCCTTGTTTGATTATTCTCCCTGGGCAAATTCTGCCTTCTTCCATTTCTTTAGTATTTCTTTGTAACAGATAAGCTTTTTTCTCTTTTATAGTAGATTTTAGAAAAATGTACAGAGAGCCTCTGACTTACCATTTTTTAAACTTTACAATGACATGCAACCAGAAGAAATCATGTTTTGCATTTGGATTTAGATTTTTTTCCCCTAAACTAGTGACATGACATGGGACACTCTCTTGTGATGATGGGTAGCAGCAGTGAGTTGCATATCCTAGTAAGCCAAATGAGACTACAGTGCATGGTGTTGCTAGCTTAGATTTATTAAATATGTTTTTTATGTTCAGTATTTTCAATTTACAGTAAGTTTATCTGGGCAAAACATCATTTTAAAACAAGGAGCATCTATAGTAACTATATACATCAATTCTTGCCAGTTTTACACTGAATTATGGTTTTCCTATAAACGGGAATTATACAATATTTAGAGAATTATAATTATCCAGGTAAAAGTATTGATATTTAGCACCTTCATTTTTGGAACAATGAGATAGAAGGGAGAAGCCTTTAGTTTTAATTTCACTCAGAAAACCTGTGACTGATTGGGAAGAGAATCAACATAATTTATCTCTGGAGTGTTTCAGAGAGGACTCATTTTCCAAAATACATAAGCCAAAAATATTGAAATAAATAGCTACTTACAATTAAAATTACTTTGCAGATCCGTAGTCCTAAAATAAATTACTTTGTGTCTTAGTCCTCATGATATAATAACACTCGGAAGAATCACACTCTGTTTGCTGTTATAACAACTCAAAAATTCTTAATGAGTTTTAAGTTTTCCTCATTTAAGCATCAAGCATGGAAGAAATTACTGAATTGAAGAAGATGGGGAAGGTGAAAATTAAGAAGAAATATTTTTCTATGTCCCAAATAGAGTCATAATGGCATTAAATAAAAGATATTTTCTGACTCAAAGGATTTTGAGGAATGAATATTGATAACACAGAAAGGTAAACTTGTTGGAGACTGTGAACTTATTGACTACCTACAAGCAAACTTAGGCTGTAAGCATACTAAAATACTCGTTCTATCCCAGAAGAGTAAGCATATTTGTCATTATAAAACTCAGGGTGTCAGAATTCTGTATTTTATAGTTTAAAATAGCACAAGAAAAGAACATTTAAGATACATTCCCTGGTCATTGTTATACAGTTCTTTCTATAGGTATGCCTCATAATAAAATATATAACATTCACCAGTATTTACTATATGCCAAGTACTGTGTTAAACTGTTAAAGTATTTTATTTTGCAGTCAAAAAACAATTTTTTTGGTAGATGACGAATCAAAAACAGATTCAGAGAGATGTGACTTGCCCAAATTAATGAAGGTGACAGTAAGTGGGATAATTGGGATTTGAATGCAAGAAATCTGATTCCAGAGCTATAATTTTGTATGTACAAGCAGGTGGGCAGCTGCAGAGCTACAAATATTCATCAGCTCTCTTACTTGTTTTCTCTCCCAGTGTACTTAAAAACAGCGCCACTGGCCGCTGATGGAGGAAGCTCTTTAGAACACCACTTAGGCTGGTAGTGTAGGTTTTTGCTGTGCTAATTGCTACTGAAAAGAAAATAGACCCTTGCTTACTTTTTTCTGTGAATATCTGGGGAAATATAAAGTCAATCATATCTAGATCGATTGCTTGGGAGAAGTAGTCAAACAAATACTCAGAAGACAAATTTATCTTCTGAAGCGAAGCTCTCTTTCCAAGTACTCTGACCAGTCTCCTTTAAAACATCAATTTCACACTGAGCACTCATATATACACTTTTATAATTTTCAGTTGACTAGAACTTCAAGACAATGACTGCATACACTTATACTTTCAGCTTAATAAGAAATGCTATAACATTTACCTATATTGAAACATTATCACTATATATATTTATATGGTACAGTGATGTTATGATTTTAAATACAAAGCAGAATGATGAAACATAACTGATTAAGCTATCCATGCCCTCAAAGATTTGACATTTTTTACAATGCATACATTTGAGATATTCTTCCTTGGTAATATTGGAATGTGCAAGTACAGTACTCCATTATTAGCTATATTCACCACACTGTATAATAGATTTAAAAATTCAAATTTATTCCTCTTATCTAACTGAGGATTTGTATCCTTTGACTATCATTTTCCAATCAAACCCAAAATGTAAGCAGTTTTTGGAGATGCTCAAAACAAAAATAGATTCAAAGCATATTGCCACCTAGAACCAGCCATAATGATAAGGAAGAAATAAAGTTATCTCCAACTAGAAAATAATGAACAAAATAGGAGTAGTAAGTCTCTTTATAAAAGAGTCTTCTTATAAAGTCTCTTTATAAAAGTCTCTTTATAAAAAGTTTGATTTATTGGGGATGTCATTGTGGTGTAGTGGGTAAAGCTGCTGTCTATGATCCAGCATCCCATGTGGATTCAAGTTCTGGCTGTTCTACCTCTAATCCAACTCCCTGCAATCAGCCTGGGAAAAGCAGCAGAAGATGGCCCAAGTATTTGGGCCCTTGTCATCCATATAGGAGACCTGGGTGAAACTCCTGGCTCCTGGCTTCTGCCTGGCCCAGCCCTGGCCATTGAGGCTATCTGGGAAGTGAACTCACAAATACAAGATGTCTTTTTTCTGTCTTGTCCTCTCTCTCTGAATCTCAGAAATAAAAATAAATAAATAAACATTTTTTGAAAAATGTTGTATTTATTTATCTATTTGAAAGATACACACCCATGGAGGTGGGGGAGAGAAAGACAAAGAGAGATCTCATCCATAGAGTCACTCCTCAAATGCCTCCAAGAGCAGGGACTGTACCGCTACAAAACTGGGACCCAGGAGCCAGGAGCTCATCCACATCTCTCATGTGTGTCTCAGGGACCCAAGTAACTCATTCATAGCCTGCTGCTTCCAAGGGTGCACATCAATAGGAATCTTGAATCTGCAGTGGAACATGGGCTTGAATCCAGGCACTCAGATGTAGGGTGTGGACATGCTGAGCAAAGACTTAACGGCAGTGCCCAGAGGCCCACCTCTAGCAGTAGTTAAGTCTTTAAGACAAATGCAATGAATGTAAGTGAAATAAACTCTCCAACAAAAAGACATAAAGGGAATGACTGATTCAAAACAAAACAAGACAAGACACAACTATGCAATGCCTGTAAGAGACTCACTATTTTTAAAGACGCACATGGGCAGAAGGTGAAGGAATGGAAGATATTTGATAAAAATAGACCACAAGAGAGCAGGTATAGTGATACTTTTATCAGACAACATAGACTTTGATTCGAAAACTCTAAAATGTGACAAAGAAGGACATTATACAGTGTACATCAGAAAGTTTGGGGGAAGATAGAATTAAAAGATAAGTTAGGGTGAGTGGCTTAGAAGTTAAGACACCATCATCCCATGTTGGAGTGCCTGGCTTCAACGACCGCCCCTGCTTCTGATCCAGCCTTCAGCTAATGTGCAATCTGACTTGGGCCATCTTTAAATGCTTTCCCAGGCCGTAGCTGAGAGGTGGATTGTAAATGGAGCAGCCAATACTCGAACCAGAGCCCATATGGGATGTGGCACTGCAGGCTGCAGCTTTGCCCACTGCACCACAGTGCCGGCTGATCTGGGTAATTTTGTAACATGAATGTTATTACTATAAGTCACTTTAAAATATCCTGCTTGCTACACTGATATATTCATGCTTCCAAGTGACTGTTCTATTCTCACAACTGAGGTTGTGCTATTACAAGATGAGTCATTGTTGTAAAACTCCCTCCCACAAAGACTTAAGAACGCACTAAGGCATATGCAATCAATTAGAAATAAATCTTCCTCAGGAAAGTACAGAGTTTTTTTTTTTTATTTCTAATTTTTAACATAACAGTTTGATGAATGTTTCAAGTCAATAAACAGCATTTATCTGAGAGGCAGAGTTACAGAGACACAGGCAAAAGCAGAGGGAGAGAGAGAGAGAGATTCAGAGAGAGAGAGAACACTTCCATCTGCTACTCCACTCTCCAAATGGCTGCAATGGCCAGGGTTAGGCCAAGCCAGGCCAAAGCCATGAGTCAAGAGCTTTCTCCAGGTCTCCCTTGAGGGTGCAGGGACCCAAGTAATTGGGCCACCCCAGCTGCTTTTCCAGGCCATTGGCAGGTGAACTGGATAGAAAGTGGTACAGCCTGGACTTGAACATGTGCCCATATGGAGCACCGGTGCTGCAGGTGGTGCCTTAACTCACTATGCCTTAGCACCAGCACTCCATTTGAACTTTCTAAGAGGAATAATAATTAGCGTTAAAATTAGAGTGCTCTGATCAGAGATTTGTGAAATAGGATAGAAAATCTATCTTAAATTGATTCTAAAGAAGAATTGTGATATATCTTTGAAATTTATTTTCTTTATTATATAAATACGTGAAGTGCAAAATAACCCTTAGTCACATACCAAAAACCCATGCTTAACCACTATTAATATTTTATACATGTATTTCTCAGATAGCTAATAACATTGTCTCTCCCTTTTGCTTCCTCTCTTCTCTCTCTCTCTCCATATATATATATATATATATAAAATCCTTCATATTATATAAAGTTTTTATATTATATAGTAAGTTTTATATTATATAGTAAGTTTTCATCTTACTCTTTAATTAAATATGTTTTCCCCATCTCAAGAAAATATTCATATTTAATAGCTACAGTATATTACATAAAATTGAGAAATTTCTCAGTTCTTGGAATTTTACTGTTGACTCCTCTTTTCAAACTCTAAAGTGTTTCCACTTGTTATTCCAAACTGTCTGTCTTCTCTCCTCCTATTTACTGTCATCTGGTCATGGCTCCAAGTAAGGCTATACAGATCTACCTTTACCAAAACACAATCACTCCGCTTGGCTCTGGATCCAGGCCTGTCTCTTCTGAGGTCATTGTTTATGACATCTCTCTTTCCTTCTCTGTTGTATTATCTACAGAAATGTAAAGCAATCTTTAGGTTCTTTCAGCTACTTAAAACATCTTTCCTGTCTTTCAAATATACCCACATTTCTTTCCTTCTTTTTGCATTGTATCTGATTGCAGAGTTGTCAGCAGTTTCACAGCGGATTCCTCATCTGCATTTTTTTTTTATTCAGGTTCAGCCAGGCTTCTGCTCCTGACCACTCAGCTGAATCTGTTCTTAGTCACTAATGCACTAATGGTCATCGTATTACCAAATGCAGATGCTCTACTACTTACTGCAGAATTTAACCCTGATAAACCAATTTAAATTGAAAAGATCATAAATGGAAATGCATGTAGCATGCCTAAACTATCAGACATGAAAGGTTAGTGACACAGTGTGCTGCAGAGTGCAGTTGTCGTCCTGTGATTGCAGGACCTGCTGCTGTGCCAAACATCCTAATAGAATTCAAGCACATATTTCCAGCTAGAAAGAATGAACACACAGAATTTGAAGCACAATTTCTACTAAATGTCTGCCCCTTTTGTATTATCACAGATTTGAAAAATCGTAAATTGAACCTTCATAAATCAGGGATTACAATTATAGTTGTACCATATCTGCTCTCAAACTACCTAATCATAAGGTTCATTCTGTGTGAGTTGACCAAACCCACTTTTTGAAAACAAACCCTACTCTAAGTTTCCTTTACGTTATATAGTATTACGCTTCTGCTCCAGGTGTCAGGGATTTCCAGAACTCAGATTTGCTAGCATTTCTGTATCTATTTATTAATTTTCTTAGAAAATCTTGTCCATTGCCATGGTTTTAAATACCAATATGATTATTTACTCGAATATTGATCTGTCTCCTGAAGTCCAAACTCATATCTGGCTATGACTAATCTCCATTTGAATGTGTAATAGTTTGGCACAATTAGACTCAGTTCTCAAATTCTTTGCTTAAATGTGTTCAGTAATGTTAATGTCAACTATCAATGGCAGCTTCACTCACTGGTTGCCTAGCTTGCACACAAAGTTGTTTATAATCTATTTACTAAAATTATTTTTACAAAACAGAGTTTTCTGATAATGTGATTCATGCCCCCTATTTGCTTCCTATTGTTTTTACTACAAAGTATAATTTCATTACTCTGGCTTTGTGAGTCCTGAATTAGTCAAATCTTGCCTATCCCTATGATGTCATCTCAAATAATTCTCCTAGCATTTATGGATTCAATCTATTTTTCTTTCTGTTGCCTGAATATGCCAAATTGTGCAATGAATATTTCTGTTCCCAGTATTTGGCATGTTTCTCCCTTTTCCATTGCTATTACTTTTTGTTTCTTCCTTCATATCTTATACTAAATGTCGTTTCTCCGATGAGGCTTCTCAACTTTCTCTCTCAATAAACTGCCTCTCTACCACATTGTATGGTTTTAATTCATTGCGAAACAATTCTTTATTATTTATTTTTAAAATGTTTATCTGTTCTAGAATTTTATCTCTATGAAAATAGTGATCTCATTGTGTCTTTTTCTACTTTATCACTAGTGCCTAAAAATGTATAATAAATAAATATTAAGAGCATAAAGTGAGTATCTTTTATAGATATTTTCGTCTGTTTTTGATGTTATTTTCTTAGAATAGGTCCCTTTGAATAAAATCATTAAGTCTAGCCATTTGTTTTCTAGATAGTTTTTTACCTCTATTAGGATTTCCAGATTTAATACATAAGGAATGTCAGGGAGCCGGTGTTGTGGTATAGCATGGAAAAATGCTACTGGCAATGCTGGCATCTCTCATGGGCACTGGTTAGTGTTCTGATGGCTCCACTTCTGATGCAGCATCTAGCTCCTGCTAAAAGCCTGGAAAAAGCATCAGAAAATGACTCAAGTGCTTCGGTTCCTGTCACCCGCATGGGAGAAAGAGCCTCCTAGCTCCTGGCTTCGGCTTCACTTAGCCCTGTATATTGCAGTCACTTGGGGAGTGACCCAGCAGATAGAATATGCCTCTCTCTCTTTCTCCTCCTCTCTCTTTGTAACTCTGACCTTTGAATAAATAAATAAATCTTAAATAGAGAATTGAGGTATTTCATTTTCTTTTCTTTTTTCTTTTTTTTTTTTGACAGGCAGAGTGGACAGTGACAGAGAGAGACAGAGAGAAAGGTCTTCCTTTGCTGTTGGTTCACCCTCCAATGGCCGCCGAGGCCAGCACGCTGCGGCCAGCGCACCGCGCTGATCCGATGGCAGGAGCCAGGTGCTTCTCCTGGTCTCCCATGGGGTGCAGGGCCCAAGCACCTGGGCCATCCTCCACTGCACTCCCTGGCTACAGCAGAGAGCTGGCCTGGAAGAGGGGCAACCGGGACAGAATCCGGCGCCCCAACCGGGACTAGAACCTGGTGTGCCGGCACCACAAGGCGGAGGATTAGCCTAGTGAGCCACGACACTGGCCGAGGTATTTCATTTCCTTAAAGTTTTATTTATTTATTTATTTGAAAGGAAGAGAGAGTGAGAAAGAGAGAATTTAATTTGTTGGTTCACTCCTCAGATACCTGCAGCAGCCTGGACTGGGCCTGACAGAGCGAAGAATCAGGAACTCCTTCTGTTTCTGCCACGTGGATGGCTGGAACCCAAATAATTTACTCATCAATGGGAGGGAGTAGGAGGTGGGAAGGGAGTGGGGGTGGGGTGTAGATTTCGGGGAAGAACCACTCTATTCTTAAAGTTGTACCTATGAAATTTGCATTCATTAAATACAAGCTTTTAAATATAAAAAATAATTTATCCATCATCTGTTACATTGCAGATGAATTATGAGGAATCTGGATTGAAAGTGGAGGCAGGAAACCAGGCACTTTGCCATGGGATGTGGATTTCCCAAGTCATAGCTTAGCACATTGTACCACAATACTCAGCCTGAGGTATTTTCTTTAACCATTCATATATCAATGGATATGTTGGTTGATTACACATTTTGGCTTTTTACAATAATGCTGAAATGAACATTGCAGTGTATATGTTTAAGATACTAATTTCATTTCCTCTGAATGCATACCCAAATGTTGGGTTGTTGGATCATATGATAGCTCTTTTTTAACCCTTTTTAAAAGATTTATTTATTTATTTGAAAGACAGAGTTACAAATAGGCAGAGGCATAGAGAGAAAAATAGAGAAGTCTTCCATCCATTGGTTCACTCTCCAAATGGCTGCAATGGCTGGGGCCAATCTGAAGCCAGGAGCCAGGAGCCAGGAACTTCTTGTGGGTCTCAAACATGGGTGTAGGGCCCAAGGACTTGGACCATCTTCTACTATTTACCCAGGCCATAGTAGAGAGCTGGATCAGAAGTGGAGCAGCTGGGACATGAAGCAGCACCCATATGGGATGCCAGCACTGCAGTTTCAACTTTATCTTCTATGCCACAGTGCTGGCTCCAGTGATCGCTCTTTTATTCCTTTTTTGATCAGGCTTCATGTGGGTTTCCTATGGCTGTACCCATTTACATACCTAGCAACCATATATAAGGCTATTTCAAAAAGTTCATGGAAACATCAAATCAAAAGGCAAGCTTATTTTGTACTAAAACTTTGAAATCCATTTATAGTGTTTTTATAATATGTTTTTACAATGAATAATTTCATGTATACCTCACACTTACCTTTTCTCTACATCCTTGCCAACACTTACTGTCTCTTGCCTTTTTGGTAATAACCATCCTAGGTAGTTGGATATGATATTTCATTAAAGTTTTCATTTTCATTTACCTGATTAGTAATTTTGAACATTTTTATATATTATTGATAATTTATACCTTCTTTTAAAAAACTACTTATTTATTTCATTAATTCTTTTAAAAGGCAGAGCATTAGAGGGAGAGAGAGAGAGAGAGAGAGGGAGAGAGGGAGAGAGGGAGAGAGGGAGAGGGAGAGGGAGAGGGAGAAGGAGAGGGAGAGGGAGAGGGAGAGACAGGGAGACAGCTCCCATCTGCTAGTTCATTCCCGACATGTTCAAGATAGCTGGAGCTGGGCCAGGCCAAGAGAGGGCTGGGAACTCAGTGCAGATCTCCCACATGGGTAGCAGGGACTCAACTACTTGACCCATCACTTGTTGCCTCCAAGAGTGCACATTAGGAGGCAACTGGAATTATAAGCGGAACTGGAAATCAACCTCAGGGACGGCAATAAGGGATGCAGGCATTCCAAGTGAAGACTAACTGCTACATCAAATGTTTGCACCAATGCATGTCTTCTTTTGAAAATGGCTTTATTTTGCTTTTAAAAAGAAGAAAATCCTGTAATTTAAAACAACATGAGTGAAGCTAGACGACCTTAAGCTATTCAGAATAAAGCTAGCCATAGAAAGACACCTTCTGCATAATCGCTTTTACATATGAAAACTTAAAAAATCAAACTCATAGAAAATAGAGAGAAGGGTGACTACTAGGGATGGGGGTGGGGTAGAATAAATGAACAATATTGATCTAAGGGTATCGATTTTCAGTTATAAGATATATTCTGAAGATAATGTGCAACAATGTCAATATAGTTATTTTTTGTATACCTTAAGTTTGCTAAGAGAATAGATTTTGAAAAATTTCTTTCCACATAAAGAAAAAAAATGTAAAGTATGTTACTTGAAGGGAAGATTAGGTAACTTTATTGTAACATTCATTCCACAATGCATACTTGCATCAAAAATCACATTGTTCATTGCAATATACAAAATTGTACTTGTCAATTATATCTTAATGATGCTAAAAAGGAAAAAAATATCAAGTTAACTTTGAATTTCAGATAAACAAGGAACAATATTTCAGTATAAATGTATTTTCCACCCTAACTGGGGCATATTTAAACTAAAAAACAAAACAAAAACCTCATTTTTTATCAGAAATTCAAATTCAACTGGACTTCCTATACATTATATGGTAATACTAAAGTATATGCATTCCCAACTAAAGTGGGTATACATGATGGTGTCATTGTCTCATTTTGACCATTTAAAAATATGAATGGCCTACACAAACACACACAAATGCATACAACATCTAGCCTACCAGTTACACTGCCCACTTCCTTTAGCAGAGTACCTGAGTCCAACTCCTTGCTCTGTTTTCTGACACCAGCTTCCTGATAATGCAGGACCTACAAGTCATATATAATGGCTCAAGGAATTATGTTCCTACCACTCACATGAGAGACTTGGATTGAATTCCTAGCTCCTGATTCAGGCCCCAGCCTTGTCTGGTTGTCACAGGCATTTATTTGGGATGTGAGCCAGTGGATGAGATTTCAAGATCTCTCCCTTCTTTTTTTCTACCTGATGTCTTTCTGTCTCACGAATGGTAAATAATAAAAGAAAAAAAATGAATATATGTAGAATATAATCTATTTCATGATATATAATTTTATTTCATTAAAATTCTATTTGGTGCTGAAGTTTTTCTACCCAATGTGACTGATTTTCAATCCAGTGTGAATTTTCGTGAATCCTAAGTAGATTGTAATGCTACTTTCACATGAATGGACTTTGGAAACTGTCAGTCTCCTCAGGTAAGCAACACCAGGAAACCCAGTTTTGGCCGCAGAGATGTGGTATGCACATGGGAAAATGATCGACGGCCTGATGTCATATGACAAAAACATATTACAAATTAAAGCCTGGGATGTGTTAGGTCACTGAGGGTACTTAAATAACAATATTTTATGAATCTTGGAAAGCCAGTTTTCTGATCGAGAACTCCCTAAATATCAATTTAATATTGTGTGAGGTTTTTTTTTTTTTTGGAACTCTATAAAGAGATTTGATGCTATAAGTATATATGAGATTAATATTTTAAGAACAACTAGCAAAGAAAGTTCAATGTGCAATTTAATCTTTCTTTTTTGCTGCCATGTTATTGAAAATGCATTTAAGAAAGGTGCTAACTATGAGTGTGAGAGTAATATTAAAATATATTTCTGTCATGTTTTTCTTCATTAATTCTCAATAACGTTCTAACACATTATAGTCTTCAAAAGGAAACATAAAAACCTAGGAGCCACATTAAATGAAACAAAAACATTGAGAACTTCGAAGTAGAAAAGGATTCTCTTTGGGGGGGTCTCTGCATTTTAAAATCCTTAAAATTAAAATAGCTGCAAGTAATTTTCATAAATAGCTGAAGTTCTTGATTTATAGTAGATTAGAGACTGCATTAGAGGCTGAGACTATCTGGTCTATTATTCTCAACCAGAAAGATTTTGAGGGTTTCAGTTAGCATTTCCATAAAATGTCTATTTTCAGAGTTCTTACTATTATTTGTTTGAAATACTTTTCTGTTACTCTTGACTTAAGATAGCAGGACTTGCTATTATGTGTTACAGTGGGAAAGGAAGGAAAGTACGAAAGAGTGATTATGGGACATCTGACTTCACCAGTTTGTAATCATTTTGCCATTATATTCAGAATTATAGAGCATGTAATTATATTTCAACCACATCTTTATCATAAAATAGTTGCAATCGTTAGTGTGTCTTAAGTGCTTACTTTGGTTTGTGTACATATGCATTGCTTGCTAGTTAAGCTAGCTTCTGAAAACGTGAGCTTCCTTTTCCTCTTCACTCCACATGAATGAATAATAATGAAACTTGTAGGTGATTAAACCTGACTTCTTAAATAGAAGGTAGCCACAGCCTGTTCCCCTTGCTCTCTATGCCTTCATGCCTTCAGTGTCTTAGCACTCAGGTTCAGGTGTCAAAGAAAGAGCGGTTTCTCTGGTTTGAAAAAATCCAGATTTGAAGTTTGAACTCTTTAGGAGAAGAAAAATTTATTTTCTCATCCATCCAAGTTTGTGTTTGAGCAAACTATAACAAAAAACAGATTAAAATAAAAATGCATGCAAACTTATTTAACATAGAGCCTTCAGAACTGTAGACTCAAACACAGAAATTTGTATGTGTTTATGCTGCATATGATGAAGTATACACTTGTGTGGTTGCAACAAAGAGAGTACAATGCAATGGAAATAAGCTGGGAACATATTAGTTAACTCTGCCCAGATTCTTTGCTGTGCCCCTGTGTCTTTAGAGCATAAGAGCATTCCTTTCCTCTAGGTACAGGGTGGACATGACTGGAAGGAAGCCTTTATGACCTGCTTCAGGGTCAGGCAAGTGCAAGGTGTTTGCAACCTTCCGGCTTCTGTGGCTTACTAAGATTTTCTGACATCTTGTTCTGAGCTTCACACAATTTATGATATTAACCACATTTCAGTATACAATTACTTTAAATGTCAGTTTCTGACTTTTGACAGTTATTTAATAAGTATATAAGTATCTTAAGAAAAACATGAATCACCATACTCAAGGAATGTAATAGAGATTCAAAAAGCATCACTTAATTCTCTTTTTCTCCTAAGAAGTTGCAGCACCATTATACTTTATCAATAGTTCACTCTCATCAAGTGTGCATTATATGCCAGACAATATCAAATTGCTTTATTTATCATGCTTCCTATTAATCTTCACAACACTTTAATAAGTCATTTCTAAAATTTTTATAATCTCTGTTTCATAGTAGAATAAAATGAGATATTGAGGCTCAAAGTTATTTATCACCTTCCAATGCTTACAATGTTTCTTTCTTTATCTTTGGTTCTCTATGGATGACAATCATTCCGTGACCACATAGAACAAAACAAGAGAACACAGTGTTGTATTCTTGAAATGAGACATTGTTAAAAGCTAAATTACCAAAATATGCAGCTGAGAGTTTATGCACATGCTTATAAAACCTAGTCAACAGGGCAATTTACTCTAGTTAAGGCAACTGAATAAAAATAAAAAGAAAAGTGGATACAGAATTAGGTCAGAGAAATAATTTTAAATGTAGACAGAAAATTCACTTTTCTTTCTGTACCAGATGAGATCATCACATTATATCATGAATTTATTGGTATTTAATTATAATAACATTATAAACACTTTATAAATTTATAAATAAAATTATAATAAAGTTGTAATAAGAAACTTAAAAATAAGACTGCTTGATTCTGTATCTTACAGCATTGGTGTTTCAAAATGAGAAGGTCGTTTTTGTTTTGCTTTGTTTTCCTTTGGTTTGCCTTTTAAATGAAGATCAAATGTTTCAATTTATGTGTAAGAAAATCCCAAGAGAGATATTTTAATAAAATGTAATTAGAAATTGATGAATTAGTAAACTTTGCACAGCTTAACATAAACCTTCTTATGCAGCACCATCGATGTGGGATTAAGGCAGTTGTCTTCTATAATCTCTGTATTGTTCTGAGCCTGAATATAGCATTATTTTGTTTTAAGAAAATGGAGGCCTGTGCCGTGGCTCAATAGGCTAATCCTCCACCTTGCAGCGCCGGCACACGGGGTTCTAGTCCCGGTCAGGGCACCAGATTCTGTCCCGGTTGCCCCTCTTCCAGGCCAGCTCTCTGCTATGGCCCGGGAGTGCAGTGGAGGATGGCCCAAGTGCTTGGGCCCTGCACCCCATGGGAGACCACGATAAGTACCTGGCTCCTGGCTTCGGATTAGCGCAATGCGCCGGCCGCGGCAGCCATTGGAGGGTGAACCAATGGCAAAAAGGAAGACCTTTCTCTCTCTCTCTCTCTCTCACTGTCCACTCTGCCTGTCAAAAAAATTAAAAAAAAAAAAAAAGAAAAGAAAATTGGACATTGGACAGTCAGAATGACTTTACAATATTTACAATATTTAGTATTATATATTCACATTGGGGTAGAAAATTAATTCTAGTTTTCTTTTGGAGTAGTAACAACAACTGGATTGTCAAGTAGGCATTTAGATTATTCATTACTTCAAAGACCAAAATTGCTGTATTAGATTGAATGTGAAACCATCTCACCCTTTGGTTGTTGGTTGATAACAATATTATCTGAAAGGCCACCACAAAACACACCAAGCCATGATCTTCTGGGTAGGAAGCTGAGTATATCCTTGTAGTAATATTTGGTTGACCACCTGGTTGGTGAAGGCTTTGATTTTTTCCATTATCAACTCCTGTAAACACTTAAACAAACAAGGTTCTAAAAAAGCCAGGGGGAGAACATCAATCAATGGTCCTAGAAGTGGCATTAACCAAGTGATGAGAGGGCTCCATAGGGAGGCAGAGAGGAGGGGTTCTTTGGACCCTAGGGCAGATTGTTTAATAGATGTGGCAATTTGTTGGAGCATTTTAACAATTTGTTCTACATAACCTGATTGATTAATGTATTAACAATATTGTTCTCCCAGAAAAACACAAGTTCCCACCCTTTCAGGTGTTCTAAGGTCCTGAGCTCACCTATTTTATAGCACTACCCCCACTAGTGAGGTATTATGATTTTGAAGGCACCAAATAGCATCTGCTGAAGTCTCAATGGATCTGGTGACCTCCTCTTGTAGTTGTTGGAGCTGTTTTTGGAGACAGTTAATATAGACAACATTGGCCTAGAGTAGTTTCCGAGATCACTACCTAAGACAGGGAAGCTGCAAAGCTGATTCCAACCAAGGCTGGGAGAAAGATCACTCATCTCAGTAGAGGGATTAGTCTGTAAAAGAAATTCTGAGTAGTTGTATAATTTTAGGTGGGGGTAAAGGATCACCAATCACATGGACCAGGTGTACAACTGCTAATACAGGTATGTAAGGTATAATTACAAAGAAATGGGCCTCTAGGTGGGCTAGAAAAGTAAGTGGTGGAAGTGACAGTCATATTGATAATACAGGGAATGTTATGTGGCATAAGCTCATTGGACTGTTCTGTTATGTTTATAACCCAACACATTACATCTTGTCCTCCAGAATGGAGAAGAAGATGATCAGTAATTTTTTGATGATTTGGAGTACAGGAGTTTATAAAAGCAGAAATATTAATGAGTAGAGTAGCCCTAATGGAAGGTTCCTGAAGGGGAGCACATATAAAGCATTGTTGTTGGTAAAGGGCAGAGGGTAAAGTAGAATTGGGTAGTTGAT
The DNA here is from genome assembly GCF_964237555.1 of Oryctolagus cuniculus. NCBI lineage: Eukaryota > Metazoa > Chordata > Mammalia > Lagomorpha > Leporidae > Oryctolagus > Oryctolagus cuniculus. The sequence continues at coordinate 57,723,812 of NC_091435.1, forward strand.
AAAGTAGGGTGAGGGACACGTTAAGTAACGACATTAACCACGTTAACCACGTTAACGTAACCACGTTAAGTGAGGTTTGATGCAGTTAATTAGTTGGAACAGGTGTTTAGAGGACTCTTTTATTATATCAACCACAACATCTATGGGAGCTGCCAGAAGCTGAGTGTAGACCCTGATAATCTTTATGGTTCTGTGGGGATCTTCTATATTGAGCCAATATATAAAATGATGGAGATGTAGCTCTTTAATATATAAAAGGAGCCAGGAGGGGTCAATGGGCAAAGAGTGTGTTTGATATTCCTCCCATAGAAGTTGTAGGAACAGTTGGTAGCAATGTTAAGAGAGGATCAGCACTTGTCCGGTGTTGGAAATGGCAGGTGGCTTGGTGGTCTTCATTTTCCCGAGGCAGGTTCATCGAGTGTGGAGGGGTCTTCATTTTCAGGCATCACTGGTATTGGAGCTTGAGTCCAGGTAAACTTGGATGTGACTGGTCCAGAAGGAGTAACTGTATAATGAATGAAGTGGGGAGGAATACTTAAGGTGGATGAAGGGGGCCCAAGGGGGAACCCCTATAATTTTGCTGCAGTAGGAGTAGTGAGAATAACCTAGCAAGGCCTGGACTATTTGGCCTATAGCTTGGTGGGAGTAGGGAAGTGAAATGGACAGGAAGTCCTTGTCTCCCACTGAAATAGGAGGGGTGCTGTCTGAGGTAGTTGAATCTGGAACTGGGCTTTAGATGTCTATATATTCCTGTAACTCTGCTGGGAGATATCTGAGGACAGGTGAGAGCAGATGAGGCAGCAAGACTGGAGATTGCAGGTGTATGGTTGGAGGAACCAAGGTGCATCCATACATTAATTCAAAATATGAAAGATTAAGAGAACTCTTTGGAAAGGCCCTCATTCATAGCAGAGTTCATGGAAGTAGCTTGGTTCAGCCTAGGTGAAGCTCAAAGGAGGGTTTGGTTAGAATGTTTTAGTGTGTGATTTTAATGTATGATCACCCCTGAAGACTGGGGGTGATAAGGAATTTGGAAATGCCAGGGGATGTAGAGTGCCTTACTCAGTAGCTGAGTTACTAGTTAAGTGAATTCAGGACATTAACTGGGGGGAGGCTGGCATCCCAATTCAGGGGATGTTCTCCTGAAATAAGATGCTGTATACTGTTAGTGCTAGTTTGTTAGTGGTCAAGAAGGCTTATACTCCTCCAGAGAAGGTATCTACCAGCACCAAGAAATACTAAAAGTACTTAGGGCATGCAGGTGAAGAGAATTTACCAGTTTGAGGCTGACAGATGTCCTCTGGCTTGATGGGAAGGGAAGAATGGAGACAGAGGTTGGAATTAGGGTTTGCTTGCTGACACATAGAACATGAAGAGTTAAGTTGCTAAAGATATTTGGTATCCTATCGAATGAGATGTAGATATTGTTTGACAACTGATAGGATGTCAAATGAAGGATGTTGAGATGAAACTAGTGTTGGAGGTAAAATAGGATGGCCTGAGTGGAAGGCTGTCGGGGTTGTTGGTCTTGAGAATAATTTATAAGTACAGTGGATAGAGCAGCAGATGAGTTGAAAAGGAGGGAAGACAATGCTGCCTGACAGGCCACATAATCTGCCTTATTGTTACCTGTCATGACACCAGAGTTATCAATCTAATGTGCTTTGCTGTGGATAATTTAAATTGGCATATTATAAGAGACAAGTTACGTAAGCTGCATTAGAGATAGCTGTTCCCTTTGTGGTGAGAAGGCCCTTTCCTTTATAGGTTGCCGAGTGGGACAGGAGGTATATTTGGAGTGGAAGGTATATTTGGAGTCAGTATAAATTGTGATTGATTTATTTTAACCAGTATTAAGGCATGGGTTAGGGCATAAATTTCACTCTGCTGATTAGTAGTTTTGGGAGAGAGTGGTCCAGCCTCGATTTTGTTGGTGGTCAACACCACAGATTTTCCTGCCCTTTTGATTCCTTAATGGTAGAGAGAGCTGCCATCTGTGAGCCATACCAGAGCAGAATTAATGAGGGGAACTTCCTGAATGTTTCAGGTATGGGGTGATAGGTGTTCAATGGTCTCAGTACAGGAGTGAGAGTTGTGGGATCTAAAGATGGCAAGGAAGGGGGAATAAGAGTAGCTGGATTGAAAGGAGGACAGGGTTTAAAAGTGAAGGTAAGGCCTTCAATTAGTGCCACCTGGAGGGCAAGAATGCACAATGGTGGAAGCAACTGGTTAGAAGCTTTGACAGGTGATGAGAAGAAATGATAGTAAGTGGTGATCCAAAAGTCAGTTTTGTTGACTCCTGTATGAGAATTGCTGCTGAGGCTAGCACCTGTAGACAGGGCACCCAGCTCTTGACTGTGGGATCTAGTGGTTTGATAGGCTACAGGAGCAAAACAGGGACCAACCTGATGTCTGAGAATCCCCAAGGCTGTTCCTTGGTTTTCAGTGGCATAGATGAGGAAGGGTCATGTGAGATCTGGTAAGTGTTAGGCAAGGATCTGTAGAATAACCTGTTGGAGCTTATGATATTGGGAAGTTACTAGGGATATGAGAGGTTCTTTGGAGGGATCCCTTTGTGGCTTCATAGAGTAGTTGGGCTAGAAGGTAGAAGTTTGGAATCGATGAGGTGGGAACCCTTCAAGGACTTAAAAGGAAAGAATTTTTTTCTTTGGTAGAAGGAGGTGGGAGGTAGGCTATGAGGCTTCCTTTTTATAGTGATAGCTTTGTGAGAGGGAGTGAGGTATATGCTGAGATAGGTTACCTTAGATACAGAAAGCTGTGCCTTGGTAAAGGACACCTGGTAACCCTTGGCTTCTAGGAGGTTAAGAAGAGTAGCAGTCTGTTGTTGGCTATCCATTTTTGAAGAACTACAAAGGAGGAGGTCATCGACATCCTGGAGAAGGAAGGAGGGGGATAAATCAAGAGTATATAAATCATTGGCCAGGGCTTGACCAAACAAATGGGGGCTGTCTCTGAACCTCTAGGGGAGAACAGTCCAGATTAATTATGTGGGGACATGGGAATCAGGATCAGTCCAAGTGAAAGCAAACAGATCTTGAGAGGAGGAATGTAGAGGGATAGCAAAGAATGAATTTTAAAATCTATAACTGAGACATGAGAAGTGGAGGTAGGGATGGAGGAGAGGAGAGCAAATGGGTTGGGTACTACAGGTTGTATGTGTACACTACAGAATTGATAGGACACAAGTGTTGACCAGGCGGAAAGATCCATTAGGTATTTTTACTGTCAGGATAGGAGGGTTATAAGGGCAGTTGGCTTCATGGAGTAAACTCTGAAGGAGGAGTTTAGTGGTGGTAGGCTTCAATCCTCAAAGACTGGAGAAGGACAAGAGACACTGAGGCTGAGGAGGAAAGGTTGAAGGGTCCCAAACTTAATCTGTACCAGAGTATGATGAGCCACTATCATAGGGTGGCTGATGTCCCACACCTGTTAGTTACCGGTTAACAGGGTATTGATGTAGGCATAGTGGCTGAGACCAGGTCTTTTTGAGAGATAAGTTATAAAAGGAGAGGCAAAGTGGGCCAGAAGATGGGGACAATGGCCAGAGGGTGAAAACCATGTGAACACCGAACTGACAGAGTGTCTCTTTCCAGGAGGGGGTAGGGCATTGAGGTATAATGAGAAAAGAATGGGAAACAGGCATAGTATTAATAATGCAGAGCAGGTTGGGAGTGTGTAGAGGTCTGTAATATTTTACTTCCACCTTGAGTATGGAGGTAGATACAGCAGAAGTAGGACTCCAGTAGTGTAAGAACTGAGAAGGTTGCCCCTGTGTAGATGAGAAAAGAAATTGGCCTACCTGCTACTGTCACAGTTACCATGGGCTTCTATGCAGTGATGGTCATAGTCAGGTGTTGGGTGTCTGGAATTCTTCAATCCTCAATAGCTAGCCCTCAAAGGTCAACCCAGGGCATAGGTGGAGTGCATGGCCTACTGACTCAATGGACAAAAGAACAGTCCACTGCCCAATGGCCCTTTAGTGACATTTAGGGCAGAGTATTTGTGGGTTCCTTGTGCTGGGGTACATTCTGACCCAGTAGTCCATTTGTCCACATTTAAACCACAGACCTCAGGGGCCCTTATTATCAGGCTAATGACTCCAGTGGTTGCCTTGGGGCACTGGATGTAGCAGATTGTTGGAAGGCTTTGACCAGCCTCTGAAACTTGGCCCTTGGGTTCTCTCATCCCTCATCTTATATATCTTTTTTTTTTTTTTTTTTTTTTTTTTTTTTTTTTTGACAGGCAGAGTGGACAGTGAGAGAGAGAGACAGAGAGAGAAAGGTCTTCCTTTGCCGCTGGTTCACCCTCCAATGGCCGCCGCTGCAGCCGGCGCACCGCGCTGATCCTGGCAGGAGCCAGGAGCCAGGTGCTTTTCCTGGTCTCCCATGGGGTGCAGGGCCCAAGCACCTGGGCCATCCTCCACTGCACTCCCTGGCCATAGCAGAGAGCTGGCCTGGAAGAGGGGCAACCGGGACAGAATCCGGCACCCCAACCGGGACTAGAACCCGGTGTGCCGGCGCCGCAAGGTGGAGGATTAGCCTATTGAGCCACGGCGCCGGCTCCATCTTATATATCTTAAAGGCCATCTCTAGAATTGCTGCCTGTGGAGTTAATGGGCCACTCTAGAGCTACTTTAAATTTGGAATCAGGGAAACTCTCAGCAAAGAAATGGCTCATGAGGAGGCCCTGACTGTCGGGAGATTCTGGATCTAGGTTGGTGTATTGGAGAAAGATCTGTGTCAGATGATGTAAAAAGGCAGAAGGGCAGAAGGGTTTTCCTTTGTATCTTGAACAACTTCTCTCAGTTTATCATAATTTACAGCCTTTTGGGTGGATTTTTTTTGAGGCCAGCTAATATGCAGATAATAAAATGATTTCTGGACATTATGCCATTGAGGGAGTTGTAGTTCCAATTGAGGTCCTGTCCTAGGACTGCATCTGCTCCTATGGGGTAAGCAGGGTTAGTTTGATGGGTCTTATCGGCATGGAAACGGGCTTGTTCCCAAACTCACCTTCACTCCTATGGAAGGAAGCTACTGGAGAGGATCACTAAGACATGTGAAAAGTCAGATCACAGGACTGGGTGAGAGATTGTAATTCTTTTATGTACAATACTGGGTTAGAGGTGAAAGAACCATTTTTCTTTAATTTGTGAGAGATCAACAAGTGAGAAAGGAGCTTTGACCCTGACTATGCCCGCTGCTCCTACCACCTCTTGAAGGGGCAACATGGAGAAAAGCTCACCAGTTGTCACATGAGAGTGAGTGACTTGGGGATTAGGCACAGCAGAGGGGCTGGTCAATGATATGAAGTGGTGGTGTCAAGGTGGGAACAGTATTTTGACTCAATGGAATGGGGGAGAGTGAAAATTGGAATGAGGGCTGGGTTTGAGATAAGACAGGGAAAGCAAGGGGAATAAAAATGGACAAGGGGTGGTTTTGAGATAAGGGCAAGTAGGAGGCAGGGGGAATAGAGACAGATGCTGCCTCCTGGAATTCCTGGGCTAAAGAGGTAGTTGTCAATGAAACAGAGCCAGAGAGGACGGTGTGCCTTGAGGTTGTTGAGCAGAAATGACTGGGCTGGGGCCTGAGTAGGAGAGCTGAGCTGGTACTTGTGGTAGGGGGCAGTAAGGTAGGAGCTCATCTGCAGGATCGAATATAACACCAAGGGGTTTTGGCTCTGGCTCTGGGACTTTAGTGGGAGCCTTCAAGGCCAAGTGACCTGAGCTAGGGAACACGAGTTGCAGAGAGAAGGCTTAGATCAGAAAAAGGAGAAAGCTTGAACATAGGGAATCTCCTTCAACTTTACCGAATGCTCACAGAAGGCAGAGCTCCTGAATAATACCAGGGTCAAATGCACCATTAAGCAGCTAGTTGGACTGGTTGCTGAGGGCATACATGGGATCCACCTATTCACAAAGAAAGATGAGGCAATGACATTTAAGATCTGGGTCTAATCAGAGAGGAATAAGATTATTTAGGAGACGATTGAGGAGAGAGTAGGATGGAATGTGGGATGAAAAAGCTCCCATAGCGACTTGTAAATGTTGAATTGGCAGATAGCAGGCATCTCTGAGATTACAAAATTCCGACAAGGGGAGTAAGGGAGTAGAAAGTTGGGGGGGTAGCCACTTACACCCACTGGAGCCAGGGGAGTGAAGCCCATAGAAGGGAAACAGAGGGTTCAGTTGTCACCACACCTGCTGTTGCTGGGAGGGGCATGAGGCTGTAGGAGTTGTGGTGCCTGGTGTCAGGACTTTGGGGTGAAGTTGCATAGAACCACAATCTGTAGAAAGTCACAAAGTGAAAATCCTCTGCCCACCCCATCTTACCTCAGAATTGTTGTTGAAGGGCCGGTGTATAGATGGAGATCACAAAACATTCAGTGGTGAAGAAGCGGATTCAGGAGTGGTTTTGTGGTTGGCAGAAATCCAGGATCCTGAAGCATCCTTACATCACCAAGGGGAGAGCAAAGTTGAAGGGAGAGCCTGGATCCGAGTCATGGTACTAAGGATAGCCACCACAAAACACACCAACACCAGCATAAAGGAAAAGTTTATTGTTGGCCAACAAGGCTGTTTCTCCATGCACAAGAGAAACAGTAGGCTTTACTAGGAGAATAGGTCTTATATAGCTTAGCAGAGATAAGGGAGTAAGAACAGTAAATTGCATTGAGAGTGGTGTAGGCAACACATTTGGTTGGGCCATTTGGTTATCTGATTTCTGGTAAACCAGGCTGGACTTAGGAAACTGAAACTTATTTCAGAGAAGCCAAATTTATTGTACAAGATGGCAACTAGACCAGAGCCCAAGATGAAGCCCAAGGCTTAAGAGGGTACCTCCGATAAGACGGCACCATTTTCACTAACATTATCTGTTGGATTTTGTGTATCAATAAAGATGGTGAATGATTCTTAACGAGAAACTTTTGTTATAAATGTAAGAAAAAAGGCATTTTTAATTTGCTACTTGACAAAGACATTTCTTTGGCATGTCCATTTCAAGCTGCAAAAATATTCAAATCTGCTACTAAAACAAATACTAAAAATGGTTTCTAATTAAATGTCTACATAATTGAAATTTAACTAAATGTGGCATATTATCAAGCTTATTAGCTTAATTTGTTGCAATTCAACCCACTAGTAGGCTGGGCCTTTTCTCATTTTCTACAATTTCTCAATACTTGTTATGAAGTAACTCTTGGATATATCCACTAAAATTGGAAGTATTTTATTTGAATATTCAAAAGTGTGGTAAATATACCATGAACTGCATTTTGAATAATGATAGTTTCAGGAGCCAGCACTGTGGCACACCTGTCAAATCACTGTGTGAGACAACTGCACCTCATATGGGAACTGATGAAAGACCAGGCTCCTCTACTTCCAATCTAATTCCCTGCTAATGTGCTTGGAAAGCAACACATAATGGCTTACCCACTTGAGTTTCTGCCAACCAGGTGAGAAACTGGCATGGAGTTCTTGGCCCCTGTCTTAAGCTTGTCCCAGCCCAGTCTCTCTCTCTCTCTCTCTCTCTTTTTTTTTTTTTTTTTTTTGACAGGCAGAGTGGACAGTGAGAAAGGTCTTCCTTTTCCATTGGTTCACCCTCCAATGGCCGCTGTGGCCAGTGTGCTGCAGCTGGCGCACTGCGCTGATCCAAAGCCAGGAGCCAGGTGCTTCTCCTGGTCTCCCATGTGGGTGCAGGGCCCAAGGACTTGGGCCATCCTCCACTGCATTCCCGGGCCACAGCAGAGAGCTGGACTAGAAGAGGAGCAACCGGGACAGAATCCAGCTCCCCGACCATGACTAGAACCTGGTGTGCCGGTGCCACAGACAGAGGATTACCCTATTGAGCCATGGTGCTGGCCCCAGCCCAGTGTCTTGTGGTGATTTGGGGAGTCAACAAGGAGGTTAAAGATCCCTGTCTCTGTGTCTCTCTGCCTTTCGGTAAATACTGTTTTGGGAAGAGGCTGCTTGAGGCTGGTGTCATGGCTGGTGAAAGAATTCACCAGAGCAGTTGGAGTGCAATGAGTTGGATTTATTAAATGCACACTGCAAAGGAACAGAGCTAGTTTGCTACTTTTGTATCCTGCATAGCAGCCGTTTCAGTGAGAAATGACAACTGCTGCCATGTGTGTTATAGTCTGGGAGATACATATTTGAGGAGGTTTGCTGTTGGGTAGAGTCTTTTCCATCACAAGTGATTTCTTTATTGCTGGAGGTTTTCACCAAGGACTTCCTTATTGCCGGGTGCCCATATGACTTCCACATTCCCCTCTGAGAAGTTAACAAGTGACAAATGCTTGGCATTTGAATGAAGATCTCATCTTTTACAACTACTTCATGCCAAACAGTGGTGTGCCAATAACCTTGCTTAAAATTGTCCATGTGTTAGGCACTGTCCATGTGTTCAAGGTTCCTGGCTGTAGGGATTCAGCAAGTGCTACAGCTACATGGCAGAGGGGTAATTCGTTTCAGAAATGTCTACGGTGTTATCCAGCGGACTTCAGGTGGCATTTTCTGTAGGGATTTGTTGTTGAAAGAGTTGTTACCATTTGGAAATAGATTTGCTGTGTTTTAAAGGAAATAAGCTGAATCAGTGTATTCAAAAGAGGGGCCCAAAGCTTTAGGGTGAGGAAGAGAGATGTTAGAGGAAGCACTAGTGGCTGCAGAGTAAATAGAAGTGAAGTTCTCCAACTGCAGAGGTGAGAACTCAAGCCTAGGGTCTCCAGTTTCTTTTTAATCTCAGACAACCTAACTCCTCACAACATTCAACCTCCACAAAAGTTCTAACATTCATAAAATACCTCAGTCTTTATTCCTATTTTTTCTTCTGGTTTACAATGATACAGGCATTCTATTTTATGGCAAAATTTCATATGCTGTAATTCATATGCAATGCCTTTCTTTTCTACAAATATCTTTCCGTAACTGCCATTACCAAGAATACGTCCTCATGCTATAGCTTCTTTTCTTTTTTCTTTTTTTGATTTTGTTGACAGATAGAGTTATACAATGAGACAGAGAGAGACAGAGAGAAAGGTCTTCCTTCCATTGGTTCTCATCCGAAATGGCCGCTACTGCCGGAGCTACGCTGATCCAAAGTCAGGAGCCAGGTGCTTCTTCCTGGTCTCGCACGTGGGTGCAGGAACCTAAGCACTTGGGCCATCCTCCATTGCCTTCCCGGGCCACAGTAGAGAGCTGGACTGGAAGAGGAGCAACTGGGACTAGAACCTGGTGCCCACACGGGATGCCAGCGCACAGGTGGAGGATCAAGCAAGTGAGCCACGGCGCCAGCCTAAAGCTTCTTTTCTATTTCTCTCTCCTACCTACTGGTTCTTTTAATTTACATTTTGAAGTAATAGTTTTAAAATCTCTAACTTAAGAGATAACATTTTTAGTAAATGAATGTATGTACCTAGCACAATGAACATTAAAACTTTATCTGAATTATTAGTTTTCCTGGCCAGCAAACTCAGACACAAATATATGTCAACAATTCTGAAACTATCTTTACCCTCCTTTTTTAGAAAAAAATTTAAAGCAGCCTATCTATCAAAGATGTACTTAAGCCGTGTGAGCCAATAGGCATTTGGATTAATATAATTTTCTGAACCACTATTTAAGGCATATTCCATTTACTCTTACTGGGTCTCTTTGTATTACAGATTAAAAGTTTACATATATAGAAAGTCAAACAACTCTAGCTGAAAACCAGTGGCTTATCCTAGACAGCTATTAACAGGTAATTTCTCATTCAGTCTCATGGATTACTGAATTCAGGCCATATTACATTGAAGGCCTTACTTGGGTCAGCAATGTCCTACTTTTAGGAAATTTTATGATGGCCAAGTTGTCTTCAGTCAGCATGGGGACTACATGCAGCTGTTAGTTGCTTTCTGCCTCCTGCCTGGAATCCCCTTAAGTGAGACTTTGTGAGATGATACTAATTGTTGTCACTTATGGGAGAGTCAAATGACTTCATGAATCAGGTGATTTGAATCTTGAAGGGCTGGATCTATCATGTCTTCAATCCAGTTTTTTATTTCATGTGTTAACAAAAGGAAGAACAAGGAAACTTTAAGCTAAGAGATGATGGTTAGGAGATAAGTTTGTTGGTATCTGGTGTCTATATTGAAATCCCTATTCAGGGACTCTGTTTCCATCCCCCTTTCCCTATTCCTTGTCACTCCTTTGCCCTTTAGGATTAGGGGAACTGATCATTCTGGCTACTTTCTGATGATAAAGATGTGAGGTAGGGCATGTTTCAGGATTTGAGGAGAGGAGGCAGTGAATATTCTTTTTACTTAACTGAAGTTATCGTGTATCATGGCAGGGTTTGTCCCAGTTAGTTCTTACACAACTGTCTCCTGCATGTGCATCAACATACCAGAGCACCAATGAAATATTTGTATATTTATACAGAAAACCATAAAGGTTAGTAGTTTCTGTCATCGGAAACTTTCAGGCCCAATTCAGGAGTAAAGCCATCAATTTAGACTTAGTGTGGGATCAAATATTGCAGTAATCTGAGTGTGTATATCTTGCATAGTTAAAGAGATATATCCAGCATTATTGGGAATGTATACACAACATTTATTTTTTTGAGAGCACAAATTCCCCATGGAGAAGGACACACAAACCCACTCTGTTTTGGAGAACTGTTTTTCTCAGAAGGAAATCTTTGTTATTTAACAATGACGATCTTCTGGCACTGTCATTTAAGACATTTTAAGTATAGCTGGTCAGGGCTTTCAAGTGCCAAATTAAACTCTCCAGTCCTGTTTGTGGAACAAGGATAACAAAGAATCATGCCAGTGGAGGAGAGATCTGGTCCATCTCTAAAAGGTGTTTGGAAAATTGACAGCCTTCTACACACTTTTTCCCACTTCCTTGAACCCAAGGAAGGACTAACCTACATCTTTGCTCTCTATCCCAGCGGAAGCTGTGGCCACGGACATCCCACATTCCTTACTTAGAGTCAGTGTGCGTGTTTACTCTTTTTTGGTAAGGCATAGGTGAGGAGGAAGGGTTTGAGCTCAGCCTTCTGGGCTGATAACTGACAGGAATGCTACTGTTTGCAAAGTTCCTTGGAGAGTTGCTATCCCATATCCAGTCTTTTATTTTTCTAGTCTGTGAAGCTGTTTCCATCCATGAATGGTTGTAGGTCTGAACTCTCTAAGTAGACATTGTTAAAGTCCAGCCTGCTAAAACACATTTGTTCAATAACCTATGATCAGCCTCACATAGGTTTCCCAAAACTGTCTGGAAGCAAAGTGGTTGGATTTAGAGAATATTTAGGTTACCAAATAGTATGGCTGAGTATTTCCCAAATGGCCAGACATCAGCCATTCACCTTTCTGCTTGCTGCTGCAGCACAACTGTGAGATGTACGCACTATGTGGGGAAGCCCAAAAGTGAACTACTCTGTCTCTTGTGACTGTAACATCACAAGTGACTGTTATCATTTCCAGAAACATCCGGGAATCCTCTGTGGCAATGTCTAGATCCTCGAAATGTACACCATTAGTTGTTTTATTTTTCCCAAATTTTGAGTGACTACTTCCAGTCCTAACCCTTCTTAGGTATAAATAGGTGACAGTTTCCTCAGTATATCACTGTATATATATATATATATATATATATATATAGGCATTACGTATGAGAAAAGCAAGTATCATATCTTGTTAAGGTCTCTCTTTTAAAATGAGTGTCCTCTTTAGACTCTACAGTTCCAACAAAGTCCTTGGTGACAGTTACTATCAGGCAACCATGTATAGGAAACCTTTCTTTTATAATCTCACAGCTTCATCTAACTTTGTTTAGATTTTTATTTCCTCTTTGTGAACAAGATCCTTTTCTGAAAACATTATTGATCAGTCATTCTATAGGTAAGTTCTGTTTGTCTCTTGTCGCTAAGTTGGATTTGAGCTGATTGGAGATTTGGTCCTTTGTTAGGAGGGAAGTGATTGACAACCAGGAGTCATTATCAAAAACCCCTTCAGCCACATTTGAGCAACAGAGTTGTTGGATACAGTGGTTCTTAGGCTACTTGGTTTCCACTATTTATCTGTTTTGTAGGCACAAGACATCATCTCAAAGTGGCAAGCCAGGATCATATTACTGAGAATTACTCTTCTATAGAATACGGACAAGCAATAGATGAAAATCTCAAAAGAAAAACAGATAACAAAGCCAATACAAGCAACAAATTAAGCTTACATCCTAAAACAACTTGAATAACACTACATAGTAGTCATCTTTTAATTTAATACGCATAAAAGTATAGCAATGTGGATGATTAAACATATAGTAATCTCATACTCTGATAACTATTAAGTTAGGAAGTCTCAAAACAATGAACAGAGCTACAATCCAATAGTAAGTATATTTCAGTTTGTTTGACTATTAGCACTAAGTATAGTAAAGAATACTAAGTATAGTAAAGAATATTGCTTTACAATATACAAGTATCATATTTTGAAAACTCTCAAATTATTTTGAAGTATCAGGGGTGACAAAAGAATGACAATTTTATTACTCAATGCAAGGCTGTTAATCCTTTAAGCAAAACAGTCTGTACATATTTTTTAGATACACCAATGTTTTCAACTATAAATATAGGAATTATCTAACATTTCCATCTGTCAACAAAACTCTTGTTTACCAACCATTCTAAACAATAGCGTAGGAATGGTTTCATTTTAAACAATAGACATGTAAATGCACAAATTACATGAATTTGTTTTGTGGATTTTCTGGTTTTTCCCCCTCTCAGTCTTGGAAAGTCATATCTAATCTATTGATCTTAAATTATTCAGAAAACTGATTTTTGAGAACAACTACTAGAGTCTTCCCCACAAATCTGATTGGGAATGTTTTCAGAGAAGAATCAGAACTGTGGCTGACAATGGCTGCAACAAGGATTATAGTCTGGGAGATACATGTGTGAGGCAGAATGCTGCTGGCTAAGGGGATTTCCATCTCAGTGATTTCTTCATAGCTGGGGGTTTTCATTAGTGGCTTCCTTAATGACAAATGCCTTGGTGGCCTTCACAGATATTTTTAGAAAAAAGATAAGAAAGTTTCAGATCACAATTTTGGCAAAAAACACATACATATGAATGCATGTGTTTCAATGCTATGGAAAGGATTGTGGCTGGATAAATACAATATCATTCACTGAGGTTATTTCAGAAGAATGCAACTGGAAAGTAGAAGAAAGCTATTTAATTTTCACTAGTATTCTAGAAATTGTTCCAATTGCAAGACAGGCATCACAAATGTAGATGGAAAAAAGAAATCAATTAGTTTGTATTTAAAGAAATGTATAGAAAAATATGAGAAAACCATACTTAATCATGGGGAAGAAAGAGAACATGACTATGTTAGATCTTCCTCAAATGAAGAGCAAATGATCAAATCATGTTTTTTTTGTTTGTTTGTTTGTTTTTTTTCCCAAAGATTTATTTACCTGAGAGATAGATTTACAGAAGGAGAGAGGGAGAGACACAGAGTGAGGTCTTCCAACTACTGGTTCACTCCCCAAATGGCTACAACAGCTGGAGCTGCGCCAGTCTGAAGATAGGAGCCAGGAGTATCCTGGAGGCCCCCAATAAGGGTGCAGGGGCCCAAATACTTGGGCCATCTTGCACTGCTTTCCCAGGCCTTAGCAGGGAGCTGGTTGGGAAGTGGAGCAGCTGGGACTTGACCTGGCACCCATTAACCTTCCACACCACAGTAATGGCCCCTAAAACTCATGCTTAACATGTCTTGAAATGATATATTCAAGATGTTGTTTTAAGCATGTTTCTTCTTTGATTAGCACATTTATGGAACTGAGAAACATGTTAATACCACATAGCTATTAAATGCTTAACAAAATTCCTATTTTTTTATTTTTTGACAGGCAGAGTGGACAGTGAGAGAGAGAAACAGAGAGAAAGGTCTTCCTTTTGCTGTTGGTTCACCCTCCAATGGCCACCGTGGCCGATGCGCTGTGGCCAGCGCACCGCGCTGGTCTGATGGCAGGAGCCAGGTACTTATCCTGGTCTCCCATGGGGTGCAGGGCCCAAGCACTTGGGCCTTCCTCCACTGCACTCCCGGGCCACAGCAGAGAGCTGGCCTGGAAGAGGGGTAACCGGGACAGAATCCGGTGCCCCGACAGGGACTAGAACCCGGTGTGCTGGCGCCGCAAGGTGGAGGATTAGCCTAGTGAGCCGCGGCGCCGGCCTCCAAAATTCCTATTTTTTATGACCAGTATCTGTGTCCTTTGTGTTTAATGTTTTTATTTATTTGAAAGGCAGAGTTCCAGAAAGGTAGAGGCAGAGGCAGAGAAAGAGAGGTCTTCCTTCTGCTGGTTCACTCCCCAAAGGATTGCAACAGCTGGAGCTGGGCTGATCCAAAGCCAGGACCCTGGAGCTTCTTCCAGGTCTCCCACACGGGTGCAGGGGCCCAAGAAATTGGGCCATCTTCCATTGCTTTCACAGGCTTGTTAGCAGTGAGCTAAATTGGAAATGGAGCATCCGGGACTCAAACATGCACCAATGTGGGATACCGGCACTGCCGGCGGTAGCTTTACCCAATACACCACAGCATCGGCTCCAATACCTGTATTCTTATCACCATCTTATTTTACCTTCAATGATTTCCGAAAAGCTTATTGTATTTCCTTCTGAAATTATCTCTTTTGTTTATATTAAGGAATTAAATAAAATAGTTATTTAATTGATATGTCCATTTTTTGTTTATTAAAACATTGAAACTGCTTGCTTAAGAGGTAATTTGGCAGTTATATGATGATTTGACAATTTAAAACTTATTTTATAACTGTTATTTCTTTTTCTTCATTTTACTCTACTATAAGCAGTCACAGAATAAAAATATGTGTAGCTCATTCTAATTTATGGGTCCACACACAGATATAATATGTTGTATCTGCTATTGATTCACACTATTTTTCCCTCTTTGTTTCAAATACTGTTTCTATTCAATCTGCCAAAAGTGAAAACCATACCAAGGGATTTATATAATCTAACAGAGAATTATTGTAGATGATTGTTGTTTAGTTTTGTTCTGCTTCTTTAAGTTCTATGTACCCTACATAACTTATAATCTATTTGAATTTCTAGAGGAAACAACAAAATTATTTGTAAATATGGAGCTACTGTATGGATATTTAAACTATTCTAACATTTCCTTCAGCTAGATTTTTGAGCTATCATAATCCATAACTATTCATGTTTACTCCTTAAATATTTCTAACACTTGTAATAATTCTTATTTCTCTAAACATTGCAAAATAAGCCACAGAAAATTAAGTAGTTTATATATCTCTTCTATCTTCCACCCATTAACAGATAATATTACTGTTTTAATAAAATCACAAACCTATTATGGCAAAGTCCTAATCATCAATTTTGTTTTGGGTTTTATTAGTGTAATACCAGTTATATTTTTAAAGTTATTATGAGTTTGCAAATGTTTGTTTATCAGTAAATCATTTTATGCCATAGCATTTTTCAGCAGGAGCAGCTGCTAAAGGCTATAGTATAAGATTTATAAGAGAATGAATTGAGTAATACACAGAGGGAGTAATATGCTGAATGGTACCATGTCAAATAACCTTTGGATTCTGCCATTTCAACACATCTCTTATCACTTAGAAAATATGAAATCACTCTCTTTTCTGTTATATATTTCGGATTGACTCTTTTATTCTTTGTCTGGTATTGTCTTCTAATTTTCTTTTTCAACTAGTTGCTGTAGATATTTGGCACAGAGGGTTAAGATGTTACATCCTTTGTTGTAGTATTGGGTTTCAGTCTCAGCTATGCTTCTGATTCCAGTGTCCAGATAATTTGTATGTTAGGAGGCAGGTGATAATTCAAATTGATGAGTCCCTGCCACTGGTGGGAGACCTAAATTGCATTACATGCTTCTGAGTTCAGCCTAGCCCTACTCAACTATTGCAAGCATTTGGGGAGTGAACCAGCAGCAGATGAGATCTCTTTATTTCAGTTTCTCTCTTTCTCTCTCAGTGTGTCTCTGTTTCTCTGCCCTTTAAATAACAAAGTGAATGAAAATTTTAGAAAGTATTTTTTAAAAATATTTCAGACAAGATTTGTAGTGAAGTACTATGTGTTTCTACTACAAAAATATAAACATATATTCTAAGCCCTTCATATGTTCAAATTAATTGAAGAAAGGCAGAGGCACAAAGAAAAATTATCTGTCCTTAAATCTATTGGCAATTTTTGAATGTAATAGAAAGTTAGCATTGAGTATTAGTGATTTGTTGGTTGAAGAAACCCTCAAGGACTCTTTCATTCTACCAGACTTTGTCAACATAACGTAATCTCTCAAAGTTATTGTGTTTTCTGTGATATACATATGAGAATAACAAACAGAGAATTGAGAAAAACAAGAAAAGTAGAAAAAAGTCCATAATGTGCTTTCTGTACAATATTTCACAGAGACATTAAATGTATTATAACAAATACTATAAGCATAATTTACTTAGGATTTTTAGACCATAATTTTAATTTAAATAAATTTGAATGTATTTTCATTTAAATATGTCCCTAATGTTTTATTTTCAAATTTAAATGCTATGACTTAATGCTTCTCAGAGTGAGAACTCTATTAAATAAAATGGTAGTTCAGAAAAAACGTTCAGAAATTTTTAATACTTTATTAGAGGAACCTGTTTTAGTTACTGATGCAGACCTTATTTTTCCCATTCATTCACATGTTAAAACCCTAATCTCCAGTATGCTTTCATTTGAAAATAATGCTTTTTTTTAAAAAGTATTTTATTTTATTTAAAAAATTTTTGACTAACATAATTGTTCATTTTTCCCAAAGAAATTTTTATTTAAGAAATACAAACTTCATGCATTTCATAAAACAACTTTAGGAACATAGTGATTCTTCCCATTGTACTTGTCCTCCCATCCACACTCCCACCCCCTTCCTCCTCCCTCTCCTACTCCAAGTCTTATTTTTTTTGTACTAAGATTTACTTTCAATTAACTTTACACACAGAAGATTAACTCTATACTAAGTGAAAAGTTCAACAAGTTGTATAAAAAAAAAATTGTTCCTCAACTGTCTAAATGAAGGCTGTTCAAAGACATTACATCTTGAAGTTGTTTTCACTTCTTTTTTTTAAGCGTTCTATTTTTTTTGAGAAATTTAATTAACTTTAAAGAAGAACCCAAGAATGATACATCTTTAGTTAGCACTTATACATAGCTATAACTTATGAGACATAAGAGTATACTTAATATACTCAAACAAAGTAAATCTTTGAAAACAAATTTTTTTAATAACTCTCATAATATAACCCTTTGAGGACAGAGGTCCTGTATGGGAATTTGGGACAAAGACTCCCATTATTGATTTAACAATTAACAATCTTATTATGATGTCAGTGATCACCTAAGTCTCTTGACATAAGCTGCCTAGGCTATGGAAGCATTTTGAACCCAAAAACTCCTTCTGTATTTAAACAAAACCATAAGCAAAGTGGAAGTTCTCTCCTCCCGTAAGAAAAAAATATATCTTCTTGTGATGACCATTCTTTCTGCTGAGGTCTCATCCAGGTCTCATTCACAGAGATCCTTCATGTAGGACAGTTTTTGCTACAGAGTCTTGACTTTCCATGCCTGAAATGCTCTCATGGACTTTTCAGCCAGACCAGAACAACTTAAAAGCTGATTTTGAGATCAAAGTTCTACTTAAATCCATTGTCATTCTGAGTCAGCTATATGGAGTGCTTCCCATGTTGGAGCATTCACTTGGTTTTAATTCTATTAGTATTACCAAACATTTATCCTATTTATATGATCACTTTAACACTTGATCCTATCTATATGATCACTTTAACACTTATGATGGTATTTTTACCACCCAGTTTAAAAGGATTTGGGAACCCTGGGCAAGTTTTTAAAAAACCCTTAGAAGTAAGTCATAGGAATGTATGCAGAACTATACAGCTTTATAGTTACAAGCTTCATATATGTCATAATTACAACTGTAGAAACATGGAGATTTTCCCCACCCTGCCTGTTTTCTTCCTCATACTCCCACTCTTATTCTCATATTCTCACTCTTATTTTTTAGTAAGATCTATTTACAATCAACTTTATACACATATGATTAACTCTCATTAATTAAAGCATTCAGCAAATAATGTGGGGAAAAAAAAACCTGTTTCTCAACAGTTGAGACAAGGGCTATTTAAAGTCATTGCTTCTCAAAGCGTCAATTTTAGCTATACACATTGCCTTTTAGGTGTTCCATTTGTTATCACAAGTCAGAAAGAACATATGGCTTTTGTCCCTTTGGAATTGGCTTGTTTCATTATATATGATATTTGCCAGATTCATCCTTTTTGTTGCAAATGACAAGATTTCATTTTTTAACCTCTGTATATTATTCCATGGTGTGCATATCTCATAATTTAGTTACCTAGTCTTCAGTTGATGGGCATTTGTATAGATTTCATGTCTTAGAAAATAAATAATTAAAATTACAGAAGAATAAACAATATTAAAACAAGATAACAACATAAAAGAAGAGAAATGAACTGTTTTTCTGAAAAAAAATAAAAAAATTGACAAATCATTGGCTCAACTAAACAAAAAAAAGAGAAGACCAAAATTAATAAAATAAGAGATTAAAAGGAAATTCAACAACAGACACCACAGATAAAAAAGAATCATCAGGAATTACTACAATGGCTGTATGCCAACAACTGGGAAACTTGGAAGAAATTTATAGATTCGTGGACACATACAATCTACCTAAATTGAGTCATGAAATCATAGAAAACATAAACAGAACAATAACTAAGTCAGAAATTGAATCACTAAGAAAGATGCTCCCAGATGTCACCAGATGACCAGATGGCTTCACTGCTGAATTCTACTAGACATTTAAAGAAGAATTAACTCCAATTCCTCTCAAGTTATTCAAAACAATTGACAGAGAAAGAAGCCTCCCAAATTCTTGCTATAAAGCTAGCATCACCTTAATTACTAAACCTGAAAGAGATACAACAGAGAAAGAGAACTATAGACCAACTTCCCAGATGATCATAAACTCAAAAATGCTCAGCAAAATACTAGCCAATTGAATCCAATAACACATAAGAAAAATCATTCACCCGAACCAAATGGGATTTGTCCCTGGTATGCACGGATGGTTCAGCATTGGCAAATCAATCAATATTACACATCACATTAACAAGTTGAAGAACAAAAATCTTATGATTATCCAAATAGATGCAGAGAAAACATTTGATAAAATACGGCACCCTTTCATGCCAAAAAGTCTAAGGAAATTAAATGGGTATAGAAGGAATATTCCTTAACACAACCAAGGCAATTTAAGACAAATCCACGGACAGTGTCCTATTGAATGGGGAAGAGTTGGAAGCACTCTTACAGAGATCTGCAGCCAGACAAGGATGCCCACTCTCACCATTACTATTCAATATAGTACTGGAAGTTTTAGCCAGAGCCATTAGGCAAGAAAAAGAAATCAAATGGAGGCAAATTTGGAAGAAGGAAGTCAAATTATCTCTATTTGCAGATGACATTATGCTATATATTGGTGATCCAAAAGACTCCACTGAAAGGCCATTAGAATTCATAGAAGAGTTTGGTAAAGTAGCAGGATTAATAAATCAACACCCTTTGAATACACAGACAATTCCATGGCTGAGAAAGAACTTCTAAGATCAATCCTATTCAGATAGCTACCAAAAAAATAAAATACCTTGGAATAAGTATAACCAAGAATGTCAAAGATCTCTATGATAAGAATTACAAAACATTAATGAAAGAAATAGAAGATACAAAAAAATGGAAAAATCTTCCATGTTCATGCATTGAAAGAATCAGTGTCATCAAAATGCCCACACTACTCTAAGTGATTTACAGATTCAGTGTGATACCAATGAAAATACTGAAGTCATTTTTCTCAGACATAAAAAAAAAATGATCCTGAAAAATCATATGGGAACACAGGAGACACCAAACAGCTAAAGCAATCTTATACAACAAAAACAAAGGCAGAGGCAGCACAGTACCATATTTCAAGATATAGCACAGGGCAGTTATAATCAAAGCAGTCTGGTACTGGTACAAAAACAGATGGATAGACCAGTGGAACAGAATAGAAATGGCAGAAATCAATCCACACATCTACAACCAACTTACCTTTTCCATAGAAGCTAAAATCAATCCCTGGAGCAAGGACAATATCTTCAACAAATGGTGCTTAGGAAACTGGATCTCCACATGAAGAAATATGATGCAAGACCTCTATCTTACACCTTTCACAAAATTCCATTCAAAATGGATTTAAGACTTAAATCTATTACCCAATACATCAAATTATTAGAGAACATTGGGAAACCCTGCAAGACATTGGCATAGGCAAAGAGTAGTTGGAAAATACCCCAGAGGCGCAGGCAAAGCCAAAATGACAATGGGATTAAATCAAATGAGAATTTTCTTCACTGCAAAAAAAAAAAAAAAAAAAAAAAAAAAAAAAAAAAAAAAAAAGTGAGGAAGCAACTGACAAAATGAGAGGGATTATTTTCAAATTATGCTACTGAAAAAGGATTCATAGCCAGAATATATATAAAGAGATCAACAAAACAAACTACCCAGTTATTACACGGGCAAAGGACTTAAACAGATATTTTTCAAAAGAGGAAATCCAGATGGCTGACAGATATATGAAAAAATCCTCAGGACCACTAGACATCAGGCAAATGCAAATCAATACCACAATGAGGTTTCACCTCACCCCAGTTAGAATGGCTTTCATAGAGAGATAAATAACAAATGCTGGTGAGGATATAGGAAAAAAGTACCCTAATCCACTGTTGGTAGGAATGTAAACCAGTAAAGCCACTATGGAAGACAGTATGGAGATCCCTCAGAAATCTGAATATAGACCTACCATATTACCTAGCCATCCCACTCCTGGGAATTTACCTAAGGAAAATGAAATAAGTATGTGAAAGAATTATCTGTACCCCCACATTTATTGCAGCTTAATTTGCAATAGCTAAGAAAATAGCACATTTAAGGTGGAAGTTAAGATGGAATA
This sequence comes from Oryctolagus cuniculus, assembly GCF_964237555.1. NCBI lineage: Eukaryota > Metazoa > Chordata > Mammalia > Lagomorpha > Leporidae > Oryctolagus > Oryctolagus cuniculus. The sequence continues at coordinate 57,744,960 of NC_091435.1, forward strand.
ATATACTTAAAAGGGGCTCCTAATCTTATAGGATTGTTGTCTTCTAAGAAGAGGATGAGATGGCAGCTACATACACCTCTGAGAAAAGCCCATGCAAAGACACAGTTGGAAGACTTCCATCTGCAAAACAATTACTGATGCCTCAAGTAAAACCTAACCTTCTGACACCTCGATTTGGGACTTCCAATTTCCAGAACCATGGGAAACTTAATTTCTCTTGTTTAAATCATGTTGTTGTTGTTATGACAACTTTAGCAAATGAACTGAACTTTAATCAATGTACTGAATTTTCTAATATTGAGGTTTTTAATAAAGTGAACTGCAAAACATCAAGACTGTGCTTCTTTCAATGGTGCTATTATTAGTTTCCTAGAGTGCTAGGAAACTAGACCCCTGACTAGACTTGGTCCAAGTTCTTGTTTCCATGCAAGAAAGAATTAAAAGAGGAGACATAGAAAGAAGTGAGTAGAAAGACTGTTATATTTAAAGACAATGAGAAAGTCCACACTCAGTTGAGGGGTTGGTCTTAATTGAATATCCAAATAGAGAATTGTTTGAGGCAGGGTTTGAGTACCACCATTTTCATGCTCCTTTTTCTGGAAGTCTTGTAAATGTCATGATGTTTGGACCATGTGGGTCTGCATTGCCTGTGTTGGAATGTAGGAGATATCATGGCACCTGGTACGTGATAAGAAGTGAGGCACAGGTGCATGATAGACACCTAGGTGTGCTAAGCCTGAAGCCATAATGGACATTTCCAGCTGATACAAACCTCAGGGGCTACATCTGTGATGAAGAGGGTGGGGCTTCTGTGGCTGCACAGCAGAGATGCTGACAGTCCTCTATTCCTCAATACCTCCCTGCCTACATCAAAAAATACCACAAGCAGAGTGGTTTTCAAAATGCAGAAATTGATTGTTCCAGGGTTCTTAAGGCTAGAAAACAAAATCAAAACTAAAGTGCTGATGAGATTGGTTCCTTGTGTGGTCTATGAGAAAAGAATACATTTTAGGCTGGTTTCCTTGTTTTATAAGTGACTGTCTACATTTACATTGCATTTTCCTTGTGGGCATTTCTATGTACAAATTGCCCCTGTTTTGTAAAGGCCTTAGTCATACTTACTACATAGCACCCTGGTTACTTGACTTTAACTTATTTCTATAAAAAAACTTATTGCCATATAAGTTTACATTTTGAGATATTAGAAATTAGGACATCAATTTATGAATGTTATAAGAACAAAATTCAACCCATAACAGGGACATAGTTATATGTCTTAAGAATTTGGATTGAGGGAAGCTGTTGTCTTTTTGGCACAAGGAAATACAAAAGTGAGCACTTACAATCCTAAAAATATATTTTCTTTAAAATAGTTAATGCTGCTTTTCATAAAAATTATCTTAATAACAGTATTCCTAGATCACATATATACATATATATTATGTATATTATATATTATGTTATATATGTGTTATTTTTGAGATAATTGGAATTTATGCATAAGATGTAAATGAACTCAAATGTGTTAGAATACAAGATATTTGAAGTCAATATTCATAGGCTATCTTTGATGATCTGACTCAAATTCAGTTAGTACAGGATACAGTGATCCAACTGTATGGTGACTTGAACTAATAACAAACCTACATTCTCTAACTTATGTTAAAATTTTTCATTCATCACAAAGAGAATTATTTATTTATTATTTATTTAAAATGAAGAGAGACATAGACAGAGAAATAGTGTGGAAGAGAGATCTCCCATCTGCTGGTTTACTCTCTAAATGAATCCAACATTTAAGTCTGGATCAGACTGAAGCCAGGAATCAGGAACTCAGTCCAAGTCACACATTGGGTAGCAAGGACCCAACTACTTGAGCTATCACTTGCTGCCTCACAGGGTGTGCATAAGGTGGAAGCTAATATTTGGAATGGAGCTGGAACTCAAGACCGGGCATTCCAGTATGGGATGCTGGTGTTACAAGCCATGTGTTAACCTCTGTGCCAAATGATTATGAAATTTACCTTCAAATTATTCTATCTGAGGTCTTCATTACCTGTGAATTGTTTCTTCAAAATATCTGCTGACTAGATTGGTTTGATATGCAGCAGAAAGATGGTGAAAAGAGTTCTCTGAGTTGTATTTCTTTTTTTTAAGGTTTATTTATTTTACTTGAAAGAATTACACAGAGAAAGAAGAGGCAGAGAGAGAAGGAGGTGCAGAGAAACAGTGAAAGAGAGAGAGAGAAAGAGAGAGAGAGAGAGAGAGAGAGGTCTTCCATCCACTGGTTCACTTCCCAATTGATTGCAATGGCCAGAGCTGCGCTGATCTGAAGCCAGGAGCCAGGAGGTTCTTCCGGGTTTCCCACACTGGTGCAGGGGCCCAAGGGCTTGGGTCATCTTCTACTGTTTTCCCAGGCCATAGCAGAGAGCTGGATAGGAAGTGGAGCAGCTGGGACTAGAACCAGCGCCCATATGGGATGCTGACACTGCAGGTGGTGGTTTACCTGTTATGCCATAGCGCCGGCCCTATGAGTTGTATTTCTATTATTTATTTACAGAAATTATTGAAGACTTGAAGAACTAACATTGTTGAATAACATAGAGTAGAGGACACCAAAAGTAAAAGAGAATATAAATGAATAAACTTGGTCCAAAAATCTACTCCTGGTGTTCTTTTCTCCTTTGGTTGTAGGGATAAGAAGTGTGGAATTTGAATTACATCAGAGGGGTTATGTGTGTGTCTGCTTTGGAATGATTTATACATAATAAACATTTACTGATCCTCTGTGTTCAGTTTAATGAGAATTTTGCTACTGTCCACAGCAAGACATAAAATATTCCCATTGCCCCCAGGCTGTGCCTATTCCCTTTCTAGGTGGTCACTTTGTGTGTGTGTGTGTGTGTGTGTGTTTTCCTGATAGGCCACTCTTTAACTACTTTTCAGATTTGTTATATCATAGGTGACTTTTGCCCCTTCTTGAATTTAATATAAATGGAATCATACCCTTTCTATACTTTTCCATCTGTATTCTTTTTCACAACATAATCTTTTTGAGGTTCATACCTATGAATGTGATTTCCATATTTACAAACCATTCCTTTTTACTTCTGATTTGTTTCTATCATATGAGTTTGCCACAATATATGTCAGTTTCCTTTCATGGGTACTTGCATTGTTTCCAGGTTTTGAGTATTAAATGTAAGGCTGCTGTGATCTTTCTTTTAAAAGGCATTTTGTAGACACATTCCTTGACTTCTCGTAGGTTGGTACTCAGGAGTGGAGTTGTTGAGAGATAGGTCAGAAATTGTCTATTAGTGTTTTAAAGTTGCACCATTTTACATTCTCATCAAGTGCTTCAGCCTGTGTATGTCACTCCTATCTTCTTTCTCTCAAAAGTTGTTCATCACTTTTTAAAAAATATCCAAGTTGCTAAAATATCCACAAGGCAATAAGAATGCCAACTATACTTCTCTCTGTGACACAATTGAAATCGAGGGTAAATTCAACCTCCTTTTCCATTCCATTCCCCTCAGATCACATTGTGAAGCTGCTCATAATAATAGCTAAAGATATTACCAGAACTTCACTCAAAATGTCATAGAAATGTAAGAACTGATTGATTTTCCAAAGTGGAGGAGTATGACAGTAATGACTATTTTAATGCGCATGTAAGGCAACCTCTGAAGACATCTTCAAATAGTAGGGATTAAGTGCAGTAAGGAATTTAGAAATTCTACAATAAAGCCAAGCCAGAAAAATACCATTTTTTACTCCCTGCCAGAGTGTTAAGGAAAAATATTAATCATTTCTTGAACTTGGAACGCTGCCTGATAAACATAGAGAGAGAAACATGTTTGGAGCACACCTGAATATAAAAAGATGACCTTTTCTCATAAAAACCTGAGCTTACTCTGTATTGCTCTCCTTAGTAACTATTTACATTGTTTGTTTGTTTTTTAAGGATTTTTAAAATTTTTTGAGAGGCAGAGTTACAGAGAGAGGAAGGGAGAGAGATGAGAGAGAGAGAGAGAAAGGGAGGGCTGAATGGAGAGAGAGAGAGAGAGAGAGAGAGAGAAATCCCATCTGATGGATTATTTCCCAAATGGCTTCAGTGGCCAGGGCTGGGCCAGACCAAAGCCAGGAGCCTTAAAATCCACCCAGAATCCCCACATGGATGGAGGGACTAAAGTACTTGGGCCATCTTACGCTGTTTTCCCAGGTACATTAGCAGGGAGATGGATTGAAATTGGAGCCACAGGGATTTGAATGGGTGCCCATATGGGATGCTAGTGTCACAGGCAGTGGGTTAATGCACTGTGCCACCACCCCTACCCCTTAATAATTAGTTTCTAAGTTGTTACAGTGATTGGATTGTGGGGACATGAATATCAGGATAATCACTGAAGCCAGCAACTACATCCGCTATTTTTTTCTATCAGATTAAAACCATGTTTTCTGTTGTTCTTTACCTGAATAAAACAGATGAATTAAACAAATAAGAAAGTCACCGTGTCTTTACCTTATATCTGTTGACATTTGTAATAATTGATCTGTATAAAGTTACTCGAGACTTTTCTTTCAGACAGAAAATTTTTCCACAAAAAGTGAATTATTGGAGGCAAGCATTGTGGCACAGTGGGTCAAAACCACGTCTGTGACACTGGCGTCCATATCAGAATGCTGGTTTGTGTCCTGGTTGCTCTGCTTCTGATCCATCTTTCTGCTAATGGACCTGGAAAAGCAGCAAAAGATGGTCCAAATACTTGGACCCCTGCCACTTCTGTGGGCAACACAAATGAAGTTCCCGGCTCGTGGCTTCAGCTTAGCTCAGATCTAGCTATGGTGGCCATTTGGGGGAGTGGAACCAGTAGATTAAAGATCTCTCTCTTTCTGCTTTTCCAGTAAATAACTAAATAATTGAAGACAAATAAAACTTTTTTTAAAAAAGCCAATTATTTTCATTCCAAAATTACTGTTTCAAATATTTTTCATTTCTAGATCAGGCAGAAAAACAGATGGACTGATATTTATGAATTTTCCACCAAATGTTCATTCAAATTTAGATATTTGAATATAGTCTTATTTCAACACATGAGGGCCTTAAAATTATAGAAAAATTAAATTAAAATATACGGTGGATTTTTCTATGAAAATTTTGCATCCCAATATAAATTAAATTATGTATGCTTGTTAGGTCAAACTCTGAATTTGTGGGTTACCATGGTTTGAAGCATAATATAACCACAAGATAAAGATCAAAGATAAAATCACAAGATAAAGATAAAATTAAAGATCATCTGTAATATCATGTCTAGTATTAGAGCTACAGTGAAAATAATTTCAAGTTCCCGTTTGGATTCTAGCAATATATTTGCATTTCCCTGATAATGGTAGATCACATGTGTACAGATTTCTTGCACTTAATTGTTTCCTGAGTCTCTGGCAGTGGAAGTGACAAAGGTTTTAACTGCTTATTCATTCATGTGGATTAATGGAAGAGATTGAGTCAAAGTAATATCGTATACTAAACTAACTACAAAAACTTTAAAAGGCATAAGAAAGTTTGAGAAGGAGGTACTTTATAAACATCAAAATTGGAATAGGGAAGATATTTAGTGGAGACAAATGATCAGTGGACTCTACTTAGTCAAGGTTTGGTAATTGCTTCTTTTGCTCTCACTTTCTTATCGTCTCCTTCCCTCACCCCTCTTCCCTCTCCCCCTCCCCCTCCCCCTCTTTCTTCTTCTCCTTCTTCTTCTTATTCCTCTTCCTCTTTCTCTCCTTCTCTCCTCTCTCTCTCTCTCTCTCTCTCTCTCTCTCTCTCTCCATACACACACACACACACACACAAACCACCTTAACCTGGATCCAGGGTATTTGTGATATTTTTGGAAGTCGTTAACAATTTGAAATCTCATTCAACTTTCTGATAGAGAATAAATTCTAGTCATTTAGTCTATACTTTCACTCAGTTAAAGATTCAGAATCCCAGGAAGAAAATCCATCTGGCTAAATACATTTGTCTGCATTTCATCAGTGTAATGAAAACCTAAGAGTAGCTACTTACCTACGAAGGAAGAAAGTTTATTACCACTTACACTTCTGAAGGTTCATAGTCCAAGATCGAGTGATTCCATTAATCTGGCATCTGATGAGAGTGGTGGATGGCAGAATAAGTGCAGAGAAATGATCACATGGACAGTAAAAAAAAAAAAAAAAAAGGATAGAGAAAGGGAGCATCATAAACATAAGATTTTGAGTATTAAATATCTGTGTGAATTGTGGGCCCAAATTATGTTTATACTCCAGCATCAAGCAAGAGCACTTCTTCTAAAGTCCAGGCAGGATAGAGTGCACACCAAGAGCGATAATGATCTGGAGGAAAGGTATTAGTCCTTAGAATGATAGCTATAATGGAGCTATGATTCTCAAAAGAATATCACGTACAATTAGGATGATGAATGGTTGGTTATTGGAGACTATCAAAAAACAAGCAAAGTTTTTCCAAATATAATTATCATTTTATGAATTAAATAGCTAGCCATATTGAGTCATTCATAAGAATTTTTAAATCACTATTATCCTAGTTAAAAATCAAATTACAAAACCTTAAAAAAGCAAATGAATCTAGTAGGCATTTGGGCAAAATACTCTTGTTTTTTTTTTTAAAGACTTTTCTATTTTTTTTCTCTCCATCATCATGACCTTGGGTGAATCCTGGCTCTGTCACTTGACAATTTTGTGATCTGGGATATCTCACTCTTCCTTTGGGCCCTCAGATTTACAATATTTAAAGGGAAAAATTCTATAGTTTTTAAATGGTTATACATAATTAACTACAATATGCAAAGCACTTTGCACAATGCCTGACAGTCATCTTTCAATAACATTTATAAAGATATTACAATTATTTTTCAACTATTATCTAACTTACTTTTCATTAATTGGGTAACATTGTTTTTCTTATAAAATAAAATATTGACTGATTTCTATCAAGTTTATTCTGCAATTTCCAGGCAGGGGGAAGAATATCTCAGTAATTGACTACTTCATTTTCCTTAATGTTTTCAGAAAAGCATTATTGCCAAAAAGATCCTGAGGAAGCATTTGATTGTCCTTTAGGGTAATATTTTCACTAACTTCCATCAACTAATAAAGGATGTGTTGCATACACACAGTGTTGAATAGAATTAACAAATATAATACAAAATGGACATGTAGGGACTAAATTAAATGGACATTAGCTCTTCAGAGCACAATTGTTCTTTGTCTCCTGTTTCAGTTTTCAACATTTCATTTTGAAAAATTTTGATATATTCTTCACAACGTCTTTTAGAAGATGATCATGTTCTTTTAATTAAGTGTCCAAACAAGTAAGTAATATACTAAGGGAGACTGAAGATGCAATTTTAAGTGTTGTATTAACATACTTCAAGAAGTTTGCAGAAAATGAAACTTGAAAATAACTATTTCAGTGCAAAAAATTTTAACAATATGTATTTTTTCTTAATATACATTCCATGAACTTTTTGAGATTCCTCATATTAGTATTTTAGGGATGCCATATCAACATATTGCACATTAAGGGACTTAAATAATAGAAATATATTTTCTTACAATTTATGAGCTAAAATACTAAAATCAAGGTCTTCATAGATTCATTTATTCTGAAATTTCTCCTTGGCTATCCTATTCCTTCATATTTTTTTTCTCTATTCACATAATCTTTTCTCTATTCTTGCCTGTGTTATGATCTTTTATAAGGACCCTACTCATATTAGGGCCCATCTTATTGGCCATATTTAATCTCAATTCCTCTTTGAAGCTTCATTCTCCGAACACAGTAGTTTTCTCAGGTACTGGGAGCTAGGATTTCAACATATGCATTTTAGTGAGCCACAAGTTAACTCACAACACTAGTATTTGTAAACTCTTTTGGAAGTTGACTTCAGAAAACTCTGAACTGGAAGCCCTTACTCATTAGAGAGACCGTTTACTAGAGCTCTCTCTCCAGGCTCTTAAAATTGTATTTTAAGATTAAAAAATATTATTATGAATTGTTTCAAATAAGTGTACTTCCTATGAATTTTACACAGTAAATGGAAATCCGAGCAGAAAATTAAAGGTTTCTTTAAGTCCTGGCTATTTTCCAAACATGTATATAAACAGATAATGACTTTTTTATATTTCTTTAAACATTATGGGAACCTGGCTTTATTTCTTAAATGTCAGACAATTGTTCAAAGATGGACAACACCACTTTTTAATTCAATCATGATTCTACTGTGCAGACTAGATTATATTAGATTATAATACTAGATAACAGTATCTTTCCTTTTTTATTTATTTATTTATTTATTTATTTATTTATTTATTTTTTTGACAGGCAGAGTGGATAGTGAGAGAGAGAGACAGAGATAAAGGTCTTCCTTTTCCGTTGGTTCACCCTCCAATGGCTGCCGTGGCCAGCGTACCACGCTGATCCAAAGCCAGGAGCCAGGTGCTTCTCCTGGTCTCCCATGCGGGTGCAGGGCCCAAGGACCTGGGCCATCCTCCACTGCCTTCCTGGGCCATAGCAGAAAGCTGGACTGAAAGAGGAGCAACTGGGACAGAATCCGGTGCCCCACTGGGACTAGAACCCGGTGTGCCGGTGCCGCAAGCAGAGGATTAGCCTATTGAGCTACGGCAGTGCCAGCCAGTATCTTTCCTAACTATGCCCTGAAAGTTAACTAAAAAATCACCTTATCTGTGATATCACAATTAATTTTTTTTTTTTTTTGACAGGCAGAGTGGACAGTGGGAAAGAGAGAGACAGAGAGAAAGGTCTTCCTTTGCCGTTGGTTCACCCTCCAATGGCCGCCGCAGCCGGAGCACTGCGGCCAGCGCACCGCGCTGATCCAATGGTAGGAGCCAGGTGCTTCTCCTGGTCTCCCTTGGGGTGCAGGGCCCAAGCACTTGGGCCATCTCCACTGCACTCCCTGGCCACAGCAGAGAGCTGGCCTGGAAGAGGGGCAACCGGGACAGAATCCGGCGCCCCGACCGGGACTAGAACTGGTGTGCAGGCGCCGCAAGGCGGAGGATTAGCCTAGTGAGCCGCGGCGCCGGCACAACTAGTTTTTAACATGCAAGTATCTGTCTATTCCTCATGATACTGTAAATTTCAAAGATCTTATAACATTTATAGATCATCTGTATATCAAAATCAGACTTTTCCCCTGACATTTGATGTACTTAACAGTTTTGTAATATTTTCCTCCAAATTTTTATTTGCTGCTGATTTATTTTTCTCAGTGCTGATAACAATCTCCTTTTAGAGGTGGAACTCAGTTGCAGCATGTAAGAGTATGTGATAAAAATCTAAGTTTAAAAACTCTTCAGTGCTTAGATAGCAGTCCTCTTATGTTAGATCTTTGAATAAAAAATTCAGTGAGTAAGTATCAACATGATAAATTGTCTATGTTGGTCATTTTAAAGTTTCTCCAAGTAAAGAGCTCCATTTATAAATGCCAACTATTCTAAAATGCAAAGTCTTAGCGTAATAAAAGAGTGCATATAGACATTGAATTAGATTTTCCTCCCCTTCTTAAAGGAGAACTCAACTAATGTGCCTTTGAGAACTTAGCATATTTTTAATCCCTCCTCTCCAACCACCACCACAAATGCTCTATGTTTCCTTTGAGCAATGAGAGCTTTCTGTGATAATGCCCTCACACTTTAATTAGAGAATTGAAGAATGATTTTAACGCTAAAACAGCCCAATAAAATGGAAATTATAAATATTTTTGAAAAAGAAATACCAGCAGAATTGTGCAAAACTCTACTGCTAAAATACTGAAATATAACATGTGCTAGGTTTAATTAACTTTTATTTTTTATCAGAAAGGCTATGTACCTGGCAGCAACAGTGAACAGATGCACAAATACTGGAGGAAACTATTTGTTTGAAAACCCCTAAAGATTTTGCTTAATCAATATATACAGTTTCCTGCTAGAGGACTTATCGCTTTCTAAAATAAAGGCAAACATTCTAAATTTTACATGGAATGATAAATTTTGAAATATTTCTTCAGCATGGAACCATATTTCTACTCCTTAAAATTTATATTGTGTTTAGTTTTTATACTATGTATAAACAATGTTACATGCTGTAGTGTTATCAGATAAATTTAGAAAAAAATTATCGCAGGAAACACCCAAAATAAATAGCCATCCAGTTTGTTTTTACTGAGAACATTAAAAATATGTGAGGGCTTCAAAATATTCATGGGAAATAGAATTAAAATATAATGTGCATTTAAAATAATCTTCTGAAGCTTCCCATATATGTGCAATTATGCAAGCCTATGAAGCATAGGTTACATAGCAATTTGCATCTCTCTATTACTTTTTATATTTTCCTCTTCCATTTGATTATGATTTTGAGAGTACCTAAAATTAGGGGTCAAGTGCAAGTTAGAAGAAAAGGCAATAGGTCACCCCACACCCTCTGGAAGCATGAGGACAGTACCTGGGAAGTACAGCAGAGGATGTCTTCTTGAATAAAGCTCTTCTGCTTTTCATAGCCTCATGTTCCTACCAAAGGAAATGTTGAAGTTAAGACACCTTACAAAAACTATTCAAATGCTTGTTCTGTTCACCAGGACCCTGTGGAGGAAACCCTTGATGGTGCCACCTTGTGCAATTATAATCCAAGACTTCCTCATAGTGTCTAGGATTATAGACTATGAAAGCAACCATATACACAAAGAGTTGGCAAGAGAAAGCGAGAAGGGATGTTTTATGACAAAATACCATTCTTTGGTGTTGTAATTATTACTTTTTCTCTCTGATTAGCCTAATGAGGCCAGGCAACCTTGGGGATCAGTATACCCTTGGTGGGTACCCGGAGGTTTCTAGAGTAAGTGATTTAGCTATTATTTTTTTTTGTTCTTGCTTTTTATCTCTGTTGTACCTTTTATTGCCTTTCCATAACAGGAAATAGGAGAAGATGGACAAAATGAAAGGATGGATGATAAAAAGAGGAGCAGTGAACCAATGAAGAAATCAGGGCAAGGATGATTATTCAACAAGAGATGGGAAGAGAACAATGTTGAATTATTAAGGGATATATAAGAAATAGACACAATTCTGATGGCATCGTCTTTGTCTTGCTTCCACTTGAAAGATACCAGATATCACCAGTATCGCCGATGACACAGAATCTTTAAATCAATCTATGCCAGATTTTCCAGAAACTGGGGATGTTGCAGTTCAGAAATCTCCAAGAGGCCTCATCAAGTGAAAAGAACCTTCTCAAGCTCTAATTGATCTCTTTTCCTACTTACCATGTTACCTCATTTTCAAATTCTAGTCATGAAGAAAAGAAAAATAGATTTGCTAGTACTCATCAAATCTCATATGTACTGGACATCCATTGGTAGTCTCACCTGTCTGCTGGCAAGGCAACTTTTTAAATTTAACTTCAACTGCATTTAGATAAATGTATCTGAAATTCTGCTTTCTATAGATCATGTTAGACTAGTCTTCATGTACAAACTAAAATACAAACACTGGAGACTGAAATTCCATACTCTATCTGTGCAATCTATTGCCTAGACAAATATATCACCAACTATTTTGACTATTTCAGAACAAATACTTCTCTTTCACTCAAATATCTTTTTTCTTCCACTTTAATCAGCCTACTGAGCCTGCTTGGCTTTTGCCATGCTGATTTGCATAATCATTCCCACACCTGAGGCTTTGTTTACAGTCTCCCTTTCAACTGAGGTTTTCTCTTCTCTTGACCCATTCCAATCTGAACAATTCTTCCAGATACAATATGCCACCTTCTCTGAGATACTAGCTTTGAACTATATCTCATTTTTCAATGTCCACTTACATAAGATTTATATATTGCTGTTAAATTTGTCATGGGTTTCTTTTACTTTAGAGATACACAGTTGTAGAAAGGCAGACTTCTAAATTCCTTTGGCTTGAATCTAACAGATAAAAGTTTAATGTTAAAAATTAAGTCTGGGGCTGGTGATATAGTGTAGTGAGTTAAGCCTCTGCCTGTGGCATTGTCATCCCAAATGGGTGCAGGTTCGTGTTCCACCTGCTCCTCTTCCCATCCAAATCCCTGCTACTGGCTTGGGAATGTAGAGGAAGATAGCCAAGTGCTTGGGCCCCTGTATGAGACCCAGAAGAAGCTCCTGGCTCCTGGTCTCTCATTGGCCCAGCTCTAGCTATTGTGTCCATTTGTGGAGTGAACTAACATGATAGAAGATCTCTTTCCCTCTGTCTTTCCCTCTGTCTATCTGGAACTCTGCCTCTCAAATAAATAAATAACTCTTCAAAAAAAAAGTAAGTCTGATAAGTAAGTAATTGCAAAATTAGATTGTAATCCGTACTAAAACCATTCTGTCTCACATACTCTCTTGTTATATATGTATGTGTATTAGTCTACAAATAAGTAAAAATAGCTGAAAAAAATCCAAATGCCAAAAAATCTTTTAATTCTACATCTTATTTGATGTTTAAATAAATCAAAAGAAAAATTGTATTACTCTTGGTTAAATTACAGTGTTCTACGTATGTTTTACCACCATTTTTTAAAAAAAGTAGAAGTTAGGATTGATTTACCAGTAGTTAATGAACATTCCTATGATAATGCAAATTGTATTCTTTTTTAAATTTTTTTATTTATTTATTTGAAAGATAGAGTTACAGACAGTGAGAGGGAAAGATAGAAAAAGAGAAAGATCTTCCATCTGCTGGTTCACTTCCCAAATGGCCATGACAGCCAGAGCTGCACTGATCCAATGCCAGAAGCCAGGAGCTTCCTCCCGGGTCCCACATGGGTGCAGGGGCCCAAGGACTTGGGCCATTTTCTGCTGGTTTCCCAGGACACAGTAGAGAGCTGGACTGGAAGAGGAGCAGCCGGGACTAGAACTGGCGCCCATATGGGATGCCCACAGAGCAGGCAGAGGATTAACCCACTGTGCCACAGTGCCTATCCCAACAAATCACATTCTTAATAAAAATGACAATGCAAAAATGATAGTATAGACATGAAACCAGAATATATTTGCAAATTGATGAGGATTATCTTTTGTAAGGCCTGAAATATCCTTATTAAACTAAGCTAATTGAAATTAAAAAAAATTTCCAAAAATTGTAGAAACTGTATGTTGAATACTTTTTACAAAGACAAGTATGAGAAAAAAATCTCTTCTTACATTGTGAATTTTATTGATGTAAAAAATAGAAAGATGGTAATAAAAGGGCTTCTAAAAATACAAGAAAAATAGCATGACTATTATCCTACTTCTAATAGAAGCTTCAAAAGATTTCTTTCTCTCTTTTGATCATTCATATATTTTGGAACAAAACCCAGGAACCTAATCTCTTGATTAGTTTGGGACATTTGATGATTATGTAGTTTGGCTCATCAAAGAGGCATTGATTGTTGACATTAGCCAGGAGTGTATAAACACTTACAAATATTGCATGAGGAAGAGAATTTGCACTTAGATACATGATTGATAGTCCTGTTCTTAGTAATCTATTGCATCTTTTTTTGTTTTTTTTTTTTTGCATGGAAAAAGCAATTAGAAACGTATTCCTGACTATCTCAGGCAGACTTTTGATGTTTCATAATAGAATATTAAAATTTTAGATACTGCAATTTGTGTAATAAATTTATACTTCAATTATCATGTAATTATTGTAGCTGGACAAGCTTGGCAGAGCACAGTTCGACTTACCTTTCCTCTTTTCAGTATTCCAGTTTTTAAAAATCATGATGTTATTTGCTTTGACAGTGTATGTGAGTACATTTGTGTGTGTGGTATGTAAGAGAGGGAGAGAGAAAGAAAGAAATGAACTCACTACAGAAAAATAAATACATGATGTGGCATTGTGTTGTAATGGACTAAGTACCACCTGCAACGTCAGCATCCCATATGGGTGCCAGTTCTAGTCCCAGCTGCTGCACTTCCAATCTAGCTGTCTGCTAGTATGCGTGGGAAGGCAGTGGAAAATGGCCCAAGTGCTTGGGCTCCTGCACCTACATGGGAGACTCAGATGAAATTCTTGGCTCCTGGTTTCAGCCTGACCTATCCAGGCCATTGTGGCCATTTGGGGAGTGAACCAGTGGAAGGAAGACCTCTCTCTCTCTCTCTCTCTTTCTCTCTTTCTGTAACTTTGACTTTCAAATAAATAAAATGAACTCTAAAAAATAGAAAAATAAATAAAAATGTATAAGAAATGGTATCTTTGGCAACTGTGCCATAGTAGACCTCTGTGCATGCAGGTCAGGATCATAAAACAATGTTCTGGAAATGAATTCTATTATCAAATTTCAAGAGTCTTATTATAACCTTTAAGTACAATTGATTTTTTGAACATGAAAAAATACTTTTATTGTATCTTCAGAATTCTTCATTACATCTACAACAAACTAGATATAAATCAGATAAGTCATTATGGGATAAAACTGCCATATCAGGTTTCTGTCTGGAAGAGAATTATGATTTGTATTCCTATTATCATCACTTACACTGAGGAAATGCTCACATTCTAGGAAAACTTTAAAAAATCAGTTTATGGTAAGTGCAAAAGTATTGAGCTAAGTTCGTGTTATTAAGAATCCATTAAAATACTACATAGGCATTTTCTTGCATTCCTTTTAAATTGCCATGGATACCAAAGGATTGTTTTTCAGCATAGAAATTCAGTCTACAGATGGAAAAAGGTCTGAATTCAGTTTTCACAAATGAGTGCATCTTTTTTTCATTATTATACATAACACAATTACTATACCTCACTAATGAAAAAATCAGAATAAGGTCATTGTTTTATAATTATTAGGTTGGTCCTTATATCAAACTTGTCTTTCAGAAACTTCATATATTTATTTATTTTTTTATTTTTTTATTTATTTTTTTTTTTGACAGGCAGAGTGGACAGTGAGAGAGAGAGACAGAGAGAGAAAGGTCTTCCTTTGCCGTTGGTTCACCCTCCAATGGCCGCCGCTGCAGCCGGCGCACCGCGCTGATCCGATGGCAGGAGCCAGGATCCAGGTGCTTTTCCTGGTCTCCCATGGGGTGCAGGGCCCAAGCACCTGGGCCATCCTCCACTGCACTCCCTGGCCATAGCAGAGAGCTGGCCTGGAAGAGGGGCAACCGGGACAGAATCCAGCACCCCGACCGGGACTAGAACCGGGTGTGCCGGCGCCGCAAGGTGGAGGATTAGCCTATTGAGCCACGGCGCCGGCTAAGAAACTTCATATATTTATATATTTATATATTTTTTATTTGACAGGTATAGTTATAGACTGTGAGAGACAGAGACAGAGAGAAAGGTCTTTCTTCCATTGGTTCACTCCCCAAATGGCCACTATGGCCGGAGCTGCGCTGATCCGAAACCAGGAGCCAGGTGCTTCTTCCTGGTCTCCCATGCATGTGCAGGAGCGTAACCACTTGGACCATCTTCCACTGCCCTCCTGGGCCACAGCAGAGAGCTGGACCGGAAGAGGAGCAACCGGATGCATATATGTGATGCCAGCACCACAGGCAGAGGATTAACCAAGTGAGCCATGGCGCCGGCCCCATCACGCTTAATGAAATAAGCAAAGGGACAAATACCATATGTTCTCCCAGATCTGTGAGAATCAATAGAGCACCTAAACGAAATCTGTAGAAATGAAACTGACACTTCGAGAAGGGATGACTAGAGCCCCATGTTTTTTTTTTTCTTATTTTTTATTTGACAGAGTTAGACAGTGAGAGAAAGACAGAGAGAAAGGTCTTCCTTCCATTGGTTCACCCCCCACATGGCCACTATGACTGGCGCTGTGCCAATCTGAAGCCAAGAGCCAGGTGTTTCTTCCTGGTCTCCCATGCAGGTGCAGTGGCCCAAGCACTTGGGCCATTTTCCACTGCCCTCTTGGGCCACAGCAGAGAGCTGGACTTGAAGAAGAACAACCAGGTGCCCATATGGGATGCTGGCACTACAGGCCGAGGATTAACCAAATGAGCCACAGTGCCCGCCCCCATATATTTATATTTAACCTCAAATTCTAAATGGTCCAATGGTAGAGTGTCATCTTTATATGACAAGAACTTACTATTAGCATCACAAAACCTAAAATGTATATAGTAACTTCTTTATATTATGTTCTCTGCAACCTCTAAGCCATAAAACAAAGTTTTGAGTTGGCCAAGAGGAGTGTTGACAGTCATAGTGATGAATGTTGAAGGGTGTGGATTACTGTTTCAGTTTGCTCAGGATAAAACTTGAAAATGTGCTTGATCTTGCAGTGTGATACCCCATGTCTGTCTGTATATCTTAACAAAAACCCTTATGAATTTCCCTGTCTGTGATAGCAAGAGTGGTTTTGGTAAAACAGAGCAAACATCACAAGACAGAGAAGGGAAGAAGGGATTCCTTTTTTAAAAAAATTAGATTTACTTATTTATTTGAAAGGCAGAGTTACAAAGAGGTCGAGGCAAAGAAAGAGAGAGGTCTTCCATCTGCTGGTTCACTCCCCAAGTGCCCACAATGGACAGATTTGAGCTAATCCGAAGCCAGGAGCCTGGGGCTTCCTTCGAGTCTCCCAGGTGGGTGCAGGGGGCTCAAGGACTTGGGCCATCTTCCATTGCTTTCACAGGCCATAGCAGAGAGCTGAATTAGAAGTAGAGCAGCCAAAACTCAAACTGGTGGCCATGTGGGATGCCTGCACCACAGGTGAACTGTCCCTAAGAAGCAATTCTTTCAGATAATAAACCAATGGCATTTTCTAAAACACATCTTAAATATATTTGCAAATATATAAAATATTCATTTAGTGGTGAATACTGCACAAGAGCTAATTAGGAATAACACACCTACACAGAATAAAGTCCTAAATTAATTTGTGTGTTAATGAAAATTATACAGTACACAATTCCATTAGCCTATAATGATATTGGAAGGAAAATATTAAAAAATATTGAACAATAATAAAGGCTTTTCAGCTAAATGAAAGAAAATTTCTGACTCCTCACATAATTGATTTCCTGGTAACTACTTTTAACTAACTTAGTAAATGCAAGTCCTACAAAGAATGCTTTCCTTGTATTGCTTTTTGTTAGATCTGAGTTGGGATCATCCATAGTCCCTCTGGCCTCCAGTGGTTGTAGTAAGAACCAAGAACACAGAATACATCTTTCAGGCTGACTTGATATATGTGATTTTCTAGCCAACATACAGAGCCAATTTGACTGATTCTATAGAACCAAAAAGCTCAGTTCAATGGCAGTCATCAGATCTCATCAGAAAAGAGGTTACTAAGAGACGTTTTCATTTGGAAAAAGCAACTGTTTCCTCTCCAGATAGAGGTTGAAGGGAGCCAGAGACATGACTTAGGTATTACTTTTGTGACAGTTTTGTAGCAGAGCAGTATTCCTTAATTGCCCATCTAGCTGGGAGAAAGCTTTATTAGACACATTTATTGTTCCCATTGCAATACTGGTGTTCTATAACACTACCCTCCAAGTCAGTTGCATGGCCATTTTTCAGGCCGAGTGAATAATGCAGTATTGAAATAACTGTTGGTTTTGACTATGGGAAGAATCTAATTACATTGATTTTATG
The DNA here is from genome assembly GCF_964237555.1 of Oryctolagus cuniculus. Taxonomy (NCBI): domain Eukaryota; kingdom Metazoa; phylum Chordata; class Mammalia; order Lagomorpha; family Leporidae; genus Oryctolagus; species Oryctolagus cuniculus. The sequence goes on from NC_091435.1 coordinate 57,762,582, forward strand.
GCAGTTTAATTGTTTGTTAAGAATTTAATTTATATTAAAAAAGTGAAATTGTGCTGAAGACAATTGATTTCATATGTATGTTTTGCGGTGTAAAGGTACTCATAATAAAATCATTCATTTGCTAGAAAATTGCATAAAAATAAAATACAGTCAAGATTTAATCACAATTCTCAAATGTACGTAAATACAAAGAGCCTGCCTCTTCCTCAGCTCACTCCTCTGCAGGCTCTTACGTTATTTATAAAACTGATTCCTTTCTGTGCTCTGAAGGAAAGCAAAGCGTTGGGCCACTCCATCTCTGAGAATGACTCTATCCTGAGCAGCTTCCCTGTCCCTCTAGGGCTATTTTTCTGAGAGGACTTGTTTTTGTTCAGTGACATTCAGAGTATACAAACCAAACTGCGTGTGAATTATTGCCCTCCTGCAAAAGCTCTCAAAGGGCACTAAATGAGGGAACCATGCCATGTAAGAAAAATTGTTTCTGGGATAAGAGGATGGTAATATACGAAGGCAATGCTCTCTAGGTAAACCTGAAGTGAGTCATTTGACATATTTCAAGGGGCCCACTGAACAGTTTCAAAAGGCCTGTTTACTAACAGAAAAGGAAAAAGTAGATACAGCCATGCTTTATTGACTTAGATTGGTCCCACATTTGCCAATCCTGAATCCTAGTTTTTCCAATTATAATGTACTTTCTCTTCTCTTCTTCTTTCTTTTTTCTCTTGTCAATAATTTCCCTTACATAATTCTGCTCTAAAACATTCAATAGCCTCTCCAAGTTCATTATGCTCTTTCTTTCCTTGAAATTCCTATGACACCTTGTTTAATTCCACTTTACCTATATATTAAAGATTTTTTTAGTTAAGCATATCACAGGTAAAAACAATTTTGTATGTATCATTAAAGAATAGAAAAATAGTTTTCATATTAGTTTGAATATTAAGTTTTTGGTACTAGCATTATGGAGCAACTAGTTAAGCCACCGCTGTGACACCAGCATCCCATATTAGAGTACTGCTTCAAATCCTGGCTGCTCTGCTTCTTATCTAGCTCCCAGCTAATGCTCTTCGGAAAGCAATGGGAGCTGGCCCAAGCACTTTGATATCTAGGAGTCCCAGAGAGAGAATCTGGCTCCTGGTTTCAGGCTGGCCCAGCTCCAATTGTGGCCATTTAGGGAGTGAATCAGTGGATAGAAGATCTTTCTATCTGTGTCTCTCCATGTCTATCTATGATACTGTGACCTTTCATAAATAAGTAAGTAAATAAATAAATAAATAATAAAATAATTATCACCAACTTTGTGAAATATCTCATTATTTAGCTATCTCGAATAATTAAAACAATCTTATACAAAAAAAAAAAAAAAAACCAAAAACAAAGCCTGAGGCATCACAATACCAGATTTCAGGACATACTACAGGGCAGTTGTTATCAAAACAGCATGGTACTGGTACAGAAACAGATGGATAGACTAATGGAACAGAATAGAAACATGAGAAATCAATCCAAACATCTACAGCCAACATATATTTGATCAAGTATCTAAAACCAATCCCTGGAGTAAGGACAGTCTATTCAATAAATGGTGCTGGGAAAATTGAATTTCCACGTGCAGAAGCATGAAGCAAGACCCCAACCTTTCACCTTACACAAAAAATCACTCAACATGGATTAAAGACCTAAATCTACGACCTGACACCATCAAATTATTAGAGAGCATTGGAGAAACCCTGCAATATATAGGTATTGGCAAAGACTTCCTTGAAAAGACCCTGGAGGCGCAGGCAGTCAAAGCCAAAATCAACCATTTGGATTGCATCAAATTGAGAAGTTTCTGTACTGCAAAAGAAACAGTCAGGAGAGTGAAGAGGCAACCAACAGAATGGGAAAAAACATTTGCAAACTATGCAACAGATAAAGGGTTGATAACCAGAATCTACAAAGAAATCAAGAAACTCCACAACATCAAAACAAACAACCCACTTAAGAGATGGGCCAAGGACCTCAACAGACATTTTTCAAAAGAGGAAATCCAAATGGCCAACAGACACATGAAAAAATGTTCAAGATCACTATCAATCAGGGAAATGCAAATCAAAACCACAATGAGGTTTCACCTCACCCCAGTGAGAATGGATCACATTCAGAAATCTACCAACAATAGATGCTGGAGAGGATGTGGGGAAAAGGGGACACTAACCCACAGTTGGTGGGAATGCAAACTAGTTAAGCCACTATGAAAGTCAGTCTGGAGATTCCTCGGAAACCTGAATATAATCCTACCATGCAACCCAGCCATCCCACTCCTTGGAATTTACCCAAAGGAAATTAAATTAGCAAACAAAAAGCTGTCTGCACATTAATGTTTATTATAGCTCTGTCGCTCCCCCTCTTCGCGGAGGAACGACACAGGACCCTGCGCTGTTCTTTTGTCTGCTCAGCCCTCCCCGGGTTTGCTGCTGGTTCTTCCCGGGTTGGCTACTGTCCCTTCCACCTCCGTGGAAGGGCGGTTCCCCCTGCCACTTTCCCCACTTCCGCAGGGGAACGTCACACCGCCGGCCGGCTCTCTCGGGGGCTGCACAGGTGTTCCTTCAGATAGATGTTCCTGGTGCATGTTGTCTCTCTCCTCCTTTATAGTCCTCTTCCACCAATCCCAACTCTGCTACCCATACGCCGAGTATGCTGCTCTCCTCCAATCAGGAGCAGGTCCTATAGTTTATTGGTTGAACTGGAGGCAGCTGTGTAGAAGTTGTTTACTCCTCTCCCAGCGCCATATTGTGGGAGAGCAGATGCATAGAATAAGTTTTAATTCCAGTGACTTAGTCTAGTCCGAGTTGCTCCCCACATAGCTCAATTCACAATAGCTAAGACCTGGAATCAACCCAAATGCCCATCAACAGTAGACTGGATAAAGAAATTATGGGACATGTACTCTATAGAATACTATACAGCCGTCAAAAACAATGAACCCCAGCCATTGCAACAAGATGGAGGAATCTGGAAAACATTATGCTGAGTGAGTTAAGCCAGTCCCAAAGGGACAAATATCATATGTTCTCCCCGACTGTGGGCAAGTAACCGAGCACCAAAGGGGAAACCTGTTGAAGTGAAATGGACACTATGAGAAACAGTGACTTGATCAGCTCTTGGCCTGACTGTTGATGTACAATGTAATACTACTTTATCCATTTTAGTATTTTTTCTTTGTTTTGTTCTAGTACTATTGGTTGAACTCTGTAATTGATACACAATTGTTCTTCGGTGTATAAATTTTAACTGAAAAGTGATCCCTGTGAAATATAAGAGTGGGAATAAGAGAGGGAGGAGATGTACAATTTGGGACATGCTCAGCCGGACTTCCCCCAAAAGGTGGAGTTAGAAGCATGCCAGGGGATCCCAATACAATCCCATCAAGGTGGCATGTACCAATGCCATCTCACTAGTCCAAGTGATCAATTTCAGTTCACAATTGATCACACTGATAGGTCTGAGAGTCAAAGGGATGACACAAACAGGACTAGTGTCTGCTAATACTAACTGATAGAATCAAAAAGGGAGAGAACAATCCATCATGGGAAGCAGGATACACAGCAGACTCATAGAATGGCAGATGTCCTAAATAGCACTCTGGCCTCAGAATCAGCCCTTAAGGCATTCGGATATGGCTGAAGAGCCCATGAGAGTATTTTAGGCATGGAAAGCCAAGACACCCTGGAAGAAAAAAAAAAAAAAAAAAGAGGATCTAAATCAAAGATCTCTGCGAGTGAGATCCCAGTGGAAAGAATGGGCTATCAAAGAAGGAGTTACCTTTCTCTGAATGGAGGATAGAATTTCCACTTTGACTATGACCCTGTCAGAATAAGATCAGAGCCGATGAACTCAAAAGGCTTCCATAGCCTTGGCAACTCATGACTAGAGCCTAGGGTGATTACTGATGCCATGAACAGGAGTGTCAAATTGCTAAGTCAACAACAGTGTCACTGTGTACTTACTCCTCATGTGGGATCTGTCCTTAATGTGTTGTCCAATGTGAAGTAATGCTGTAACTAGTACTCAAACAGTATTTTATACTTTATGTTCTGTGTGGGTGCAAACTGATGAAATCTTTACTTAATATATACTAAATTGATCTTCTGTATATAAAGATAATTGAAAATGAATCTTGATGTGAATGGAATGGGAGAGGGAGCAGGAGATGGGAGGGGTGCGAGTGGGAGGGAAATTATGTGGGTGGAAGCCATTGTAATCCATAAACTGCACTTTGGAAATTTATATTTACTAAATAAAAAATCAAAAAAAATAAAAAAGAACCATAAAAAAAGAAGAAAATCATTATCACCAACTTTGTGAAATATGTCATTATGCCTTTCCTCAATTTTCTATAAATTGGACTTAATTTTGTGTTCCAATTTTAATATTCCCTTAGTAGTATATTGTAAACTTACCACCAAGTTTGATTTAAAGCATTGAAAAAACTATTTGTAAGGAACTATATGAAACTATCTTCACAAACTTTGGATAAACAAGGTATTTATTTATTTACTTATTAAACAGACATGAAAACACACAGCAGGACCTGGGCTTTATTGCAGCAGCTAAGAAACCACTTGGGACACCACATCCCATATTGCAGTTCCAGTTCTATTTCCCATTCCCACTTTCAGTTAATGTGCACCCTGGGAGTCAGCAGAGGAGGGCTAAAGCACTTGGATTCTTTTCATTCAAATGGGAGTTCTGATTAAGTTACAGACTTCTTTTTTTTTTTTTTTTTTTTTTTTTTTTTTTTTTTTTTTTTTTTTTTTTTGACAGGCATAATGGACAGTGAGAGAGAGAGACAGAGAGAAAGGTCTTCCTTTTGCCATTGGTTCACCCTCCAGTGGCCACCGCGGCTGGTGCGCTGCAGCCAGCGCACTGTGCTGATCTGATGGCAAGAGCCAGGTGCTTCTCCTGGTCTCCCATGGGGTGCAGGGCCCAAGCACTTGGGCCATCCTCCACTGCACTCCCTGGCCACAGCAGAGAGCTGGCCTGGAAGAGAGGCAACCGGGACAGAATCTGGTGCCCCACTGGGACTAGAACCCGGTGTGCCAGCACCGCAAGGTGGAGGATTAGCCTAGTGAGCCGCCGCGTCAGCCCAGACTTCTGGTTTCTATCTGGTTCAGCCTTGACTGTTGTGGGCATTTGGAAAGTGAACTAGCAGATGAAAAAATCTCTCTTCTCACTGCCTTTTTCCCTCTACATTTCAAATTACTAAAAAGAAGAAAAAATCATCCATGTATCATACGGTAAAGAGAATTTTTTTTTAGTAAAAATTTTTCATTTATTTGAGAGGCAGAGAGACAAACAGAGAAATTTGCTGAGTTCCCCTCTACTAGTTCACTCCATAAATGCCTTCCAGACCAGGCAAAACCAGAAATAGGAACTCAGTCTAGGTTTTCATATAATGTCAGGCACACAAGCACTTGAGGAACCATTGCCTGCTACCTCACAGTTTGTGCATTATCAGAGAGCTGAAATTAGGTGCAGAGCAGAGTTTTGAACCCAGGCATCCTAACATAGATGTGAGCATCCCAAGTGACATCTTATCCTCTAAGGCAAACAACTGTCCCTGAGAAATCATTTTAATTAAAAAAAAAAGAATTAAAAAAAAAGTGATACCACAAGTAATTATGCTTTGAGGAGTAGTTTTTCTTACCAATGTGATGACATCATTTCATTCTCTTCTGGTTTCCTTCTTCCCCATTGAGCTATAAGCTCTGTGTCTGATTATCCATCCTTTGTAAGTCAACTCGTCCTGCTCTTTGCTTTACACTGTTTCTGTCCACTGTTTAACCACGGCATGTTTGTGCATTTTCTTTTTATTTATCCTGCTTCAGATTCTTTGGGTTTCCTTAATCTGATGAGAGACATTCTACATAAAACCGATATTTGCTGTGACCTTAGTGAATATCACATTTCCCCTGGACTTTTGATTTTTAGCTCCTTTTAATATGATTAGACACATTCACTCTATCCTCTGTGAATTTATTATGTCTGTTTGTCTTTCTGAATAATTTTAACAGAACTATGTTCCATTTCACTAATTCACCTTATAGCTCTAACTACTTTTAGCTTGAAGTTTTGATAATTAAAATTAGACAATTTAATCTTAGGAACATAGATCTCATGATTAATAGACTAGCATCAAAATTATAATGTATTATATGTGTTTTTCTTTTTTTGGAAGTTTAATTTGTGCTAGTCATTAATTTTCAGGAAAATTTCAACCCTCTTCTTTAACTCTTTATGCATGCATATAGTTATTTTATGTTTTTATCTGATGATTCCATTATTTGAAGGTTGGGAAACAATCAGTTTGACTTTTACTTGTATTCACTTTCTTTTTTTCTTTTTTATTTTTTTATGATTATCTGTTTCATCATGGATTTCATTATTTAGAAAGAAGTATGCTCTTCGGATTTCCATTAATAGGAAGAATTTGGGGACTTTGTTTAAAATATTTTCTCCATAAATAATTTGTGCTTTTTTTTTTTTCCAAACACCCATGGACAAACCAGCACAAAGCTGTGTTGGACTAAATTTTCATTTTCAAGTTTCAAAGCAACAAGTGGTTTGATTTCAGTATGCAGTCTTGTGTGATTGTGAACTTGGGATCAAGGATTTTTTTTATTCTTCCCTCGTTAGTTTTCCTTCCTAGGACAAATCAGTATACTATACTTTGAAGTATAGCATGCTAATTCCATTTGTTTTCAAAATCCACATACTGAGCATGTTATTCTCTAGGGATATTGGCTTCATATGGAGAATTCTTAGTTGAAAATCTTTCTTCTTGGGCTCAGAGTTTATCTGTTTTCCCACTAGGTGATCTTTTTAATACTTGCTACATGAATTCTCAATATTGACGGATGACTTTCAGACAAATGCTAACTTTATTGCTATTCTTGTTTAATCATAATTCCTATACTCTACACTTTGCAGTTTCTATTTTCCTTAATGCACTGCTAATATAGTATGATTTAATATACATATAGCAAACATTGCAGGATATATGTACTGTCCTAGCAGTGGTTTCTTTTATGCTTCTATGCTCTCCTACTATCTTTTATAAAGGAGGTTATAAACTGTCTCTCTTTTTAAAAATATTTATTTATTTATTTGCAAGTAATAGTTACGTAGAGAGAGGGAGATACAGAGAGAGCAATAAAGAAAGACCTTCCATTCGTTGGTTCACTCCCAAACTGGGCCGAATAGCCAGCACTGGGCCAGGCTGAAACCAGGAACCTAGAGCTTCAGCTTCATTCAGGTCTCCCAAGTGTATGACAGAGGCCAAAACACTTGAGCCTCTTATGCCAGATCACCAGCAGTGAGCTGGATCAAAAGAGGGGCAGCTATACATGAACCAGAAATCATTTGGAATGCCAGCTTTGCAGGTGATGGCTTCACCTGCTATGTCATAATGCTGGCCTCATATGTAAACTTCCTTAGGGCAAAAATATCACCATAATTTTCCTTATAGGCTGGAGTTTATCATGCTTAATATCATACATTTAAAGGTTGTTAAATGACATTTCTAAATTTGTAATATTAATATGAGGGTTTTTACAAAAGTTCAGTGAAAATGGAATTAAAATATTTATTTGGGAGACTTTTTTTTGGGAAATCTGTGCATATTTTTTCCCATAGGATGTTTTTTAAAGACCTTTTAAATGATCCTTTCAGAGTATGAATTTCAAGATATTATGCTTCAAAATAAACATCCCTTTTCATTCCATCTCCATGAACTTTTTGATGTCACCTTGTATTTAGTCAATGGGATGTATATCTTCTATATGAACTGCATGCTTCAATCTTACATGATGCAGATGTTTATCAAGGTAATTCAATACCATTGATGAGATTTTCTCATCTATGAGGCATGTGTCACATCCTATCACCACAAAGGGCAGCACCTGAATTCAACTAACAGGAAATATTATAGTAGAATCAGAAGTCCTTTCAAAGAATAAAAGGAAATGGCATATTAATTTTAATTTCATGCTGTATATCACAACTTCCAGCAATGAAAACAATTTTAAAATTCTATACATGTCAGATCACAGACTTGATTTGAATGCCATAAGCAATTGAAATATAATTTAATATTTCTTACTTACCAGCAATACCTTCAAACACATTTTTAAATTTGCTTTTGATTTAAACTTAATGTACTAGTTTCCTTCACTGAAGTGAATGTAAAAAATCCAGCATAACTTAAAAATTCTTCTAAAGATTTGAGAAAGCTGGATGAAATGAAGCCCTTGTTGTCAGGCAAAAAGACCAAGATTGGCTCACTGTGGCATGTTTAAAAAAATGCCAGGGTAATGTTTTGAATGATACTTACTGATCTGTGTGAGAGGGAAATCTAGTAATGTAACCCTAACATTTTAATTATGATTACAGAACAGTATGTGCAAGAGTCAACTCAATAGCTTTAATAAAAAGTTCTGTGTACATTTATTTTATAGAGTCAATAAATGATTTTAACTAGTTTCCATCCCTGACTATATTTTCTGCATTCATTTCATAAATAATGTCTTTGCTTTAAGAAAAGTTTACAGATAACAGAAAATTTCCAAGAATGTTACAGACTTCCCTGTACATATTAAACCTAGATTCTTTTCTTGTTCATGTTACTGCTATGAGGTGGTGATGGTCTAAATGTGTTCTCTAAAGGTTCACATCTTGGAGACTGGGTCCCCAGTGTGGCCTAAGAAATGCTGATACCTTTAAAAGCAGGGCTTAATGGGAGATCAATAGATCACTGAGGCTTACTACCATCAGAAGGATTAAGGCAGTACCTATGAGACCCTGGATACTTCTTGCAGCATGTATTTTAACAACAAGAGCTAACAAGACCTTCTCTTTGTTCTGGCTTCCTTAAACACCATGCATTCCACCATTGTCATGCCATCCTCCATTAGGCCCTCAATAAAGTCAAGCCAATTCCAGAACTATGCCCTTGAAATCCAGAACCCTAAAGTAAATAAACCTGTTTTCTTTTTAAAGTACCTAGACAAAAGCATTTTGTTACAGTACTAAGAAAAAAGGCTGATATAATTACTATGGAACATTTGTCACAAGCAATGAACCAATATTAGTATATTATCATTAACTAAGTCATATGATACATTCTGATATCTTTATTTTGTATGTAATAGTTTTTTTTTTTCTCTTCCAAGGTACCATGTTACATTTAATCATCATATACCAACAAACATTTTTGAACTTATAATTTTCTATACTTTTCATGTTTCTGATAACTTGGATACTTTTGGGAAGTACTGGGTAGATACTTGATACAATGACCCTGAATATGAAAGTTTATGATGATTTTTCTCATGATTACTGTGAAATTATAGGCTTTAGAGAGAAAATATCAGAGGCAAACTGTCATTCTTACCACAATACCATGGATATGGGTATTAAAATTGTTTACCATATATCTTTTCTGACCACAATAGAATGAAGTGTAAATGAAAATATTAACCTTCATCACATCCCTGAAGTACTGATTGTCAAGTTTTTCCATTGCAAAGTTATTCTTTTTTTCTCCCTTTGTTACAAGTAACTATGTATACACCATATTTAATATTAGTGAGTAATACTTCTTTAGGGAAGAGTACTTATAAAAATAATTTGGAGCCGGCGCCGCGGCTCACTAGGCTAATCCTCCGCCTTGCGGCGCCAGCACACCAGGTTCTAGTCCTGGTCGGGGCACCGGATTCTGTCCCGGTTGCCCCTCTTCCAGGCCAGCTCTCTGCTGTGGCCAGGGAGTGCAGTGGAGATGGCCCAAGTGCTTGGGCCCTGCACCCCATGGGAGACCAGGAGAAGCACCTGGCTCCTGCCATTGGATCAGCGCAGTGCGCTCCCCGCAGCGTGCCAGCCATGGTGGCCAAAGACCTTTCTCTCTGTCTCTCTCTCTCACTGTCCACTCTGCCTGTCAAAAAAAAATAATAATTTGGAATAGTTCTACATTAAGTATTTTTCTATTTCCTCATTTAATTTATTTAATTATTAAGTCATCATGAATCACGGATATTTATTTTGTATGTGTGTTACATTGCAATACTACATTATTTGTTTTGTTTCTCAAATTGTCCCACTGGGAGATACTAACTCGCTGTTATTACATTAGCTGATATGAAATGACCTTTGTGTCCTTCTGAAAAAAAAATCCATCATATTGTTTTGTTTTTCTTAATTTCCTTATTGTTAATAACTTAGATGGTCTAGGTTCACCTTATCAATTCTTAACCTTTATCCTAGAATAAGCTTTTCCTCCAATATCTGGTTCCAAAAACAAAATCTGGGTGCTAGCTATTCTCATTGCTACTATGACATCATTGATTCTAGGCACCACTAGTAGACAGAACCAGGAAATATATAAGTGTATGTCAATATGCTCACATATCTATGTCTATGTATTCATGACTATATTTCTCCATATATATCCAGATATATATATTATATATATCTTCATCTCTATTTACTATGAATTTACCTTGATATCTTACCTTTCATTCAAAGCTTCATGGCTCATTTCACCTTAAAATCTCTTAATTACATTATTGAAAAACGTGATTCCTACCATCATCATCTATTTACATATTTGCTCATATTAATGCATATGTGGTGTACTTCTGGAATTATTAACCTACTGGGAAGTAATTTCACCATCTATAATACAGTGCTTCTGTCAGCTGGCTTTTGTTGTTTTCAGTCTGAGAGTTTCCATTCCTTTCCTGTATTATTTATTTATTTACAATGTTTCCACCCTACAGTTCTATAGTCAGTTTCACCATCCTAAAAATTCCCCTTAGTTTCATATGTTCACCCTGCCTTCTCTGCAAATTCTTGGGAACTATCATCATGTAAATAGAATCATAAAACATATGGAATTTTTTTTATTTTTTATTTTTATTTTTTGACAGGCAGAGTGGACAGTGAGAGAGAGAGACAGAGAGAAAGGTCTTCCTTTGACGTTTGGTTCACCCTTCAATGGCCGCCGCGGCCAGCATGCTGCGGCCGGCGCACCGGGCTGATCCGATGGCAGGAGCCAGGTGCTTCTCCTGGTCTCCCATGGGGTGCAGGGCCCAAGCACTTGGGCCATCCTCCATTGCACTCCCTGGCCACAGCAGAGAGCTGGCCTGGAAGAGGGGCAACCGGGACAGAATCCGGTGCCCCGACCGGAACTAGAACCTGGTGTGCTGGCGCCGCAAGGCGGAGGATTAGCCTAGTGAGCCGCCACACCGGCCACATATAGAATTTACTTGCATGGTTCTTTGGCTCATCATACATATTTTTCGATATTGTACATTGATTACTAGTTAACTTCTTTTTATTGGTGGATAATATTCCATTGTAATAATGTATCACACTTTGTGGGCCATCTTACTTGCTTTTATCTTTCAGCAATTAAGAATAAAGCTGTGATGACCATTTAAGTAGAGAATCTTTTGTGGAAGAATCTTAAAATGCTTCCATAAACACATTTTTTTAAACTTTTATTTAATGAATATAAATTTCCAAAGTACGACCTATGGATTACAATGGCTTCCCCCCCATACCGTCCCTCCCACCCACAACCCTCCCCCTTCCCACTCCCTCTCCCCTTCCATTCACATCAAGATTCATTTTTGATTATCTTAATATACAAAGATCAGCTTAGTATACATTAAGTAAGGATTTCAACAGTTTGCTCCCACACAGAAACATAAAGTGAAAAATAATAGATGATTTTTTTAAATGATGATGGAATCAGATCAGACCTATTGTCATGTTTAATCCCATTGAGAGTCAAGTTGGGAATTGATAATTTCTTTTTTTTTTTTTTTTTTAACAGAAGATCAGTTTAGTATGCATTAAGTAAAGATTTCAACAGTTTGCACCCCCATAGAAACACAAAGTGAAATATACTGTTTGAGTACTCATTATAGCACTAAGTCTCAATGTACAGCACGTTAAGGACAGAGATCCTACATGAGGAGTAAGTGCACAGTGACTCGTGTTGTTGACTTTACCAATTGACACTCCTGTCTATGGCATCAGTAATCTCCCTATACTCCAGTCATGAGTTCCCAAGGCTATGGAAGCCCTCTGAGTTCTCCGACTCTTATCCTGTTTAGACAAGGTCATAGTCAAAGTGGAGGTTCTCTCCTCCCTTCAGAGAAAGGTACCTCCTTCTTTGAAGACCTGTTCTTTCCACTGGGATCTCACTCACAGAGATCTTTTTGCCAGAGTGTCTTGGCTTTCCATGCCTGGAATACTCTCATGGGCTTTTCAGCCAGATCCGAATGCCTTTAGAGCTGATTCTGAGGCCAGAGTGCTGTTTAGGACATCCACCATTCTATGAGTCTGCTGAGTATCTCGCTTCCCATGTTGGATTACTCTCCCCTTTATTCTATCAGTTAGTAGTAGCAGGTACTAGACTTGTTTATGTGCTTCCTTTGACTCTTAGTCCTTTCATTATGATCAATTGTGAACTGAAATTGATCACTTGGACTGGTGAGATGGCATTGGTACATGCCACCTTGATGGGATTAAATTGGAGTCCCCTGGTATGTTTCTAACTCTACCATTTGGGGCAAGTCAGCTTGAGTATGTCCCAAATTGTACATCTCTTCCCTCTCTTATTCCCACTCTTATGTTTAACAGGGATCACATTTCAGTTAAATTTCAACACTTAAGAATAACTGTGTGATAATTACAGAATTAAACCAGTCATATTAAGTAGAACAGACAAAAAAACTACTAAGAGGGATAATGTATTAAGTTGTTCATTAACAGTCAGGGCTATGCTGATCAAGTCACCATTTCCCATAGTGTCCATTTCACTTCAACAGGTTTCCTTTTTGGTGTTCAGTCAGTTGTCACCAATCAGGGAGAACATATGGTATTTGTCTCTTTGGTTCTGGCTTATTTCACTCAGCATGATGTGTTCCAGATTCCTCCATTTTGTTGCAAATGACTGGATTTCATTGTTTCTTACTGCGGTACAGTATTCTAAAGAGTACATATGAGAAATTGCTGGATATCATGATCAGACTATGTTTAGCTTTATAAGACACTACCAGAAGTCTTCCATGTTGGGATATTTCCTCATTTCTGAATTCAAAGATCTTAGGAAACAGGAAAAAATGACATTCTTATAATATTTGTTCTTTAAATCCATGAACATAGACCATATATTCACTTGTTTAAACACTTTTTGATCTTGTTTAAATAATTTTCTCTAGATAGGACCTGTTTTTGCTTTATTTGATTAAATGTAATCATACCTACTTTTTATATTATTGTGAATTTTTAAAGCTTAATTTCCCATTGTTTATTGCTATTCTATAGGAAGGCAATTAATTTTTTTCATTTTGTACTTATATAATTGGCATTATATCTGGAAGAGATTGTTGAGAATTAATATTATTTTCCCTTTAAGTGTATGGCAGAATTCAGTAGTGAATCCAATTAAGCTGCTATTTTTAATTCTTTCATTTTTTATTTTTGGAGAACTTTCAAGTTCTAATTCTACTTTAATAGATACATTCTTCTTAGAGTTTATTTTTATATTTGAGTAAGTTTCAATAATGTACGTCTTTCAAGAACTATTTATTTTTCTTTTTAATTTCATTTTTGGACTTTATTCCTTTAGGCTTGTCAGAATTCAGCAAAATACAATTACAGACAGAATAATGATTGATGGTGCAGCACTTTAAGATTATGTCTATAACCTATAGAACAAATTGAATTAAATTTAACATTGATTCCAAGTAAACTTGGTCTAATGACTGCTCTTGATAAAATCATTTTAGTGTTTAATGTAAATTAAGTTTTGACAAGGACACCTGGTTTTCAGTCACTTCACTGCCAAGTAGGACCAGATCGTAGTGGCAAACAGGACAGACCAATCCTGGGAATGAGAAATGATTTATCAGTGCTCTTTTTGAAAAATAATCTTGATCACAAAGAGCGAAATACAAAAGTTGCCAAGATCAAATTGAATTCACTGAACAAGAATAGAACTTGGAATATATTTAACCAAGGAAATGAAAGATCTCTACAATGAAAATTACAAATCATTAAATAAATAAGAGAAGACATGCAAAAAATGGAAAAATATTCCATGTTCATGGATTGGAAGAATTAATACTATCAAAATACTCTGTGCAAAGCAATTTACAGATTCAATGCAATACCAATAAAAATATTAATGACGTTCTTCTCAGATCTAGAAAAAATATTGCTAAAATTCATATTAAAACACAAGAAACACCAAAGAGCTAATGCAATTTTAAACAACAAAAACAAAGGCAGAGGCATCACTACCAGATTTCAAGACATACTACAGGGCATTTATAATCAAAACAACCTGATACTAACATAAAAATAGACATGTAGTTCAATGGAACAGAATAGAAACTCCAGAAATTAATCCACACATCTATAACCAACTAATTTTTGACAAATGAGCTAAAATCAATCCCTGGAGAAAGCACATTCTCTTCAACAAATGATCCCGGGAAAATTGGATCTATACATTCAAAAGCGTGAAACAAGACACCTATCATCCACCTTGATCAAAAATGCAACCAAAATGGATCAAGGACCTAAATCTATGACCTGATACCATCAAAGTACAAGAGAACATTGAGGAAACGCTATAAGACATTGGCATAAAAAAAGATTTCTTGGAAAAGACCACAGAAGCACAGGCAATCAAATTCAAAATTGACAAATGTGATTACACCAAGCTGAGAAGCTTCTGTATTGTGAAATAAACATTTAGAAAGTGAATAGGACTGGCACTGCAGCTCAATAGGCTAATCCTCCACCTGCAGCACTGGCACACCGGGTTCTAGTCCCGGTTGGGGCGCCGGATTCTGTCCTGGTTGCCCCTCTTCCAGGCCAGCTCTCTGCTGTGGCCCGGGAGGGCAGTGGAGGATGGCCCAAGTCCTTGGGCCCTGTACCCATGGGAGACCAGGAGAAGCACATGGCTTCTGCCATCGGATCAGCGCAGTGTGCCGGCCGCAGCGTGCTGGCTGCAGCGACCATTGGAGGGTGAACCAATGGGAAAAGGAAAACCTTTCTCTCTGTCTTTCTCACTGTCCACTCTGCCTGTCAAAAAAAAAAAAAAAAAAAAGAGAGAGAGAAAGAGAGAAAGAAAGAAAGAAAGTGAATAGGCAATGGAAAATATGGGAGAAAATATTCACAAACTACTCAACTGATAAAAGATTAATATCAAGGATCTATAAAGATTTCAAGGTACTCAACAACAAAATGAAAAATCCAGTTGAGAAATGCACAAAGAACATGAATAGGCATTTTTCAAGAGAGGAAATTCAAATGGCCACTGGACATATGAAAAAATGCTCAGGATCACTAGTCATCAGGGAAAGGCAAATCAGAACCACAGTTTTGAATGGCTATAATACAAAAATCAAAAAGAAAAAGAAAAAAAAAACAATAAATTCTGATGAGGATGTGGGGATAAATATAACCAAGTACACTATTTGTGTACTTTCATGGAAGTCAGTATGGAGAAGATTCCTCAGAGATTTGAAAATAGGTATACCATATAACCCAGCTATCCCACTCCTGAGAATTTACCCAAACACATTGAAATTGGTATATTAAAGAGTTATCTGTATCCTCACATCCATTGCAGTGCAACTCACAATAGGTAAGATATAGAATTAACCAAGATGACCACATACTGATGACTGGATAAAGAATATATATATATATATATATATATATATATATATATGATGAAGTACTACTCACTTATAAAAACTATGACATCCTGTCTTTTGCAACAAAATGCTTTAACTAGAAAACATTATACTTAGTGAAGCAAGCCAGTCTCGAAAAGGCAAATATCATATTGTTTTCTGATATCTAGCAGATAATATAGAATGCAAAAATGCATAAGAATGAAACAGAAATCTTGTGATATGTTAGGAAACAGGCACAGTTTTAGCCAGGTGGCCGCATGGCCCAGTTACCTGATCCAGGCTCCACCCCCATCCTAATGGGATTCACTGCTCCTGCTTCCCTGCCCACCCCTAGCAAAGTTTTAAAAGGGCCTGTTTCTGAACACGTGCTCTCTTGGTTCTTCTTTCTTGGTTCTCTCTTGGCCCTTCTCTCCTGTGCTCTCTCTGTTCTTCTCTCTAGCCTCCGCTGGTCTCTTGGCTCTCCTCTCCTGCTCTCTGCTCTCCTCTCCCCCTCTCTTCTCTGCTCTATCTTCTCTCCTCACTAGCTCCTCTCCTCTGGCTCTCTCTCTTATACTTTCTCTTTCCCTTTGCCGTTCCTTCACTCTGGTCTGTTGGGTGTTCTCCAATAAACCCTTTCCCTCACTCCAGTGTTCGGTGTGTTTTGCGATGGCTAACATTAATATATAACATGATATGACTCTTGTTTTATCACTTGCTTATATTCCTTTTGTACTGTGGTCTTTCTGCTTTTTACTTATTGAATATTATGTTTAGTGGTCAATTAAGCCTGGAATTATAGAGTGGGTTGAAATTATATATTATCAAAAAGAAAGGAATCAGAGGGATTGCAGGAGTGAGTTATAGAGGGAAGGATGTATGCTTATCATCTTAGAACTGTACCTGTGAAATACATGAATTATGTTCTGTTTATATTAATAAAATTGTTGCAGAAAAGAGGTTATGGAGAAACATTTCTTACTTATGATTACTTTTTAGTAACTATCACAAGAG
Organism: Oryctolagus cuniculus; assembly: GCF_964237555.1. Classification (NCBI taxonomy): domain Eukaryota; kingdom Metazoa; phylum Chordata; class Mammalia; order Lagomorpha; family Leporidae; genus Oryctolagus; species Oryctolagus cuniculus. Next base: position 57,779,336 of record NC_091435.1, read on the forward strand.
GCTCTATCAGAGCTATTTATTCTACAAAATGTCACCATTTCAAAAAAGAGATGTTGAAAAGATATGATATTTGGATCTCACACGTAATGCTGAAATTGATATATAAAATCTATTCCAGGGTGACTGAACTTGAGAAAGCTCTTCATCCTTTCTGTAAACAAGAGGCAATGATTACTACTAAGAGCAGTAACTCAAGAAAGCTGGCATGTATGAGAAAAATATCAGTCACTTGTTGACATACTTCAAGATGCAGAATATTTCAGTTTTGAGCAGTTTACCACAGGGTATAGAACTCACTGTACTGTCATTACTTGAACAAAAGGCAGATTATTGGTACACTTCTAGCCAATTGGAAATACCAAGCCTTATTAGTTAATTAATAAATTATTACTCTAACAAACTGTATCACCTTTAAATGTGGTCACCTTACTTACTCCTAGACCTTTCTGGCTTACCTATGTATGACTGATTTCCAGTTATTGAACAGTTGTATTCCAACAGAATATAATTGACAAATGTCCTCTAGAAACTCCGGATCTGGAACTCTTGATGTATGATAGCCAAGGAAATCAAAAGCCTTAACATACAGCAACAATCTTTGAAACACTGTAAACAAAAATATTGCCATCAGTCCTTTATCCCAAAAGGCTGAACTCAAACCCCTCACATAAGTTTCATGACCTGGAAGACGTAAAAGAGTAAATATTTATGTTGACTCTAAGTATGTTTCTTGTGTAGTACATGCCCATGGAGCTATTTAGAAGCAAAGAGGATTGTCCTTGTTAAATTATGAATGTTTTCAGCTGTGGAAACTCAATGGCTTTCGATATCTTTATAGTTGCCCACGGGTATACTTGTTCATTCATTAAAAGTGAATATTTTGGCCAGCGCCATGGCTCATTAGGCTAATCCTCCACCTTGCAGCACCGGCACACTGGGTTCTAGTCCCGGTCGGGGCACCAGATTCTGTCCCGGTTGCCCCTCTTCCAGGCCAGCTCTCTGCTGTGGCCAGGGAGTGCAGTGGAGGATGGCCCAAGTGCTTGGGCCCTGCACCCCATGGGAGACCAGGAGAAGCACCTGGCTCCTGGCTCCTGCCATCGGATCAGCGCGGTACGCCGGCCGCAGAGCGCTGGCCACGGCGGCCATTGGAGGGTGAACCAACAGCAAAGGAAGACCTTTCTCTCTGTCTCTCCCACTGTCCACTCTGCCTGTCCAAAAACACAAAAGTGAATATTTTGTGTACATCGACCATGGCCCGGGGATTATTTCCCTAGCTGTAAGTCTGAACCCATGCTGAGCCTTAATAGCTTTACTCCTGATTTGTGGCTAGAAGTCATTTGTGACAAAAACTTCTGATTTTTCTGATTTGCACTTTGGATATAGGAATATTGGTATTTTGTTGCTTTCATTGTTGGTGTAGATTATGATGGATCTTTCAAGATGACATTATGCAGAAAATACTTGGTCCAAACCACATCATGGTGTGGAAAATATCCTCAGTTAAACAGGACTAGAAACTTTCTAGAATTATTGCTATACTTGTAAACCTCGTGGTTGAAGAGTAATAAGAAATTGAGGAGTCTGAAGCTGAGCCTGCACCGGCAATGTCTGATCTAGAACTTATAAGATTGCCGTGTTTCTACCTCAGCTTGCAGTTTCCATGTACTTCCTCTAATGATTGCAAGCCTACTCCTTAAAAAAGATGAATTAAATCGGTGGCAAGAAGATAAGCCTGGCTCCAAACGCTCAAATCACAAAAACACAGAGATAATAGTTAATTTCTCAGCACTAGAATATTCTGAAAGCTTAATGGAACTTGTAGTCCATGATCAAACAAAGCAACTATCAATCTACATACAGACCTCTGGCAGACCATTGTTGACTACTGGTAGTACAAATGAAACACACTAGCCTGTATCACAGATCCATAAAAGAAAGACTGCTTCTTGATCATATACTATTCAATCCCAAGTCTATGAGATTCACTTCTTTTAGTCCCTTCAGGGGTTTTTGAGATGAGCAATAACTCCCTAACTCCTGGCTCTGCTCATAAGAAATAAATTACTGTTTTCAATCACCATTGTGTCATTAATGGCCTTGTGGCATGTCAGGAGACCTGCCTCAGTTTTGGTATTCTTTTTATATTTTATTTTATTTAATGAACATAAATTTCCAAGTACAGCTTATGGATTACAATAGCTCCCCCCCATAACTTCCCTCCCACCCACAACACTCCTCTCCCCCACTCCCTCTCCCCTTCCATTCACATCAAGGTTAATTTTCAATTATCTTTATATACAGAAGATCAGTTTAGCATATATTAAGTAAAGATTTCAACAGTTTGCACCCACACAGAAACACAAAGTGTAAAATACTATTTGAGTACTAGTTATAGCATTAATTAAACACCTAAGAGTAATTGTGTATTAATTACAGAGTTCAACCAATAGTTTTAAGTAGAACATAAAAAATACTAAAAGGGTAAAGTATTAATATTTTTTTCTTTTTTTGTTTGTTATATAGTTTTTTTTATTTAATAAATGTGAATTTACAAAGTGCAACTTTTGTATTGTTGTGTAAGCAAATAATGAAGGATAGAATTAAAAGGGAGAGAATGATCCTGCGGGGGAAACAGGACACACAGCAGACTCATAGAATGGCAGCACTCCTGCCTCAGAATCAACCCTTGGGACATTCGGATCTGGCTAAAAGGTCCATGAGAGTCTCACAGGCATGGAAAGCCATGACACGGTGGCAAAAAGCAATCTAAATGAAAGATCCTGGTGAACAAGACCGCAGCAGAAGGAACAGGCCATCAAGGAGAGAGGCACCTTTCTCTGAAGGGAGGAAGGAACCTCCACTGTGATATGGCCTTGACTAAACAAGTTCAGAGTCGGTGAACTCAAGGGGCTTCCATAGCCTAGACAGCTCATAGCAAGGGTCTCGGGTGATTGCTGACATCATAAATAAGAGTGCCAATTGTTAATCAACAGCGGGAGTCACTGGGTTCATGCTCCCCACGCAGGATCTCTGTCCTTAATGTGTTTTACTATGAAACTTAAAAACAACACTACTAGTCGAACAATACCCTATACCTTGTGTGGTTGTGTGAGGGCAGCCTGTTGAAATCCTTGCTTAGTATATACTAAGTTGATCTTCAGTATATGAAGTTAATTGAAAATGAAACTCGATGAAGGGTGGGATGGGAGAGGGAGTGGGAGAGGGGAGGGCCACAGGAGGGAGGGAGGTTGGGGGGGGAGTCACAACAATACACAAGTTTTGGTATTTTGTAGCAATTCCTCCATCCAGTTTTGAGGATGTTATATAACATCATTTGACATTATTCAACAGTCTTTTCTAAAATTATAATTATGATATACAAATTTAACTATTTCATATATACAGGTTCAGAAACATAATGATACTTCCCAACCTACCATCCCTCCTGCCCATGTTCCCACCATTGTTTCTCCTCCTTCCAGTTGCATCCATTTTGTTGTAAATGACAGGATTTTATTTTTTATAGGTGTGTAGTATTCCACAGTGTGTATACACCAAAATTTCTTTTTTTTAACTTTTATTTAATGAATATAAATTTCCAAAGTACGACTTATGGATTACAATGGCTTCCCCCCCAATACCGTCCCTCCCACTCACAACCCTCCCCTTTCCCACTCCCTCTCCCCTTCCATTCACATCAAGATTCATTTTCGATTATCTTAATATACAGAAGATCAGCTTAGTATACATTAAGTAAGGATTTCAACAGTTTGCTCCCACACAGAAACATAAAGTGAAAAATAATAGATGATTTTTTTAATGATGATGAAATCAGATCAGACCTATTGTCATGTTTAATCCCAGTGAGAGTCAAGTTGGGAATTGATAATTTCTTTTTTTTTTTTTTTTTTTTTTACAGAGGATCAGTTTAGTATGCATTAAGTGAAGATTTCAACAGTTTGCACCCCCATAGAAACACAAAGTGAAATATATTGTTTGAGTACTCGTTATAGCATTAAATCTCAATGCACAGCACATTAAGGACAGGGATTCTACATGAGGAGTAAGTGCACCATGACTCCTGTTGTTGACTTTACCAATTGACATTCCTGTCTATGGCATCAGTAATCTCCCTATGCTCCAGTCATGAGTTTCCAAGGCTATGGAAGCCCTCTGAGTTCTCCGACTCTTATCTTGTTTAGACAAGGTCATAGTCAAAGTGGAGGTTCTTTCCTCCCTTCAGAGAAAGGTACCTCCTTCTTTGATGACCTGTTCTTTCCACTGGGATCTCACTCACAGAAATCTTTTGCCAGAGTGTCTTGGCTTTCCATGCCTGGAATACTCTCATGGGCTTTTCAGCCAGATCCAAATGCCTTTAGGGCTGATTCTGAGGCCAGAGTGCTGTTTAGGACATCTGCCATTCTATGAGTCTGCTGAGTATCTCGCTTCCCATGTTGGATCACTCTCCCCTTTATTTATTCTATCAGTTAGTATTAGCAGGTATTAGACTTGTTTATGTGCTCCCTTTGACTCTTAGTCCTTTCATTATGATCAATTGTGAACTGAAATTGATCACTTGGACTAGTGAGATGGCATTGGTACATGCCACCTTGATGGGATTGTATTGGGATCCCCTGGCATGCTTCTAACTCTACCATTTGGGGCAAGTCAGCTTGAGCATGTCCCAAACTGTACATCTTTTCCCTCTCTTATCCACTCTTATGTTTAACAGGGATCACATTTCAGTTAAATTTCAACACTTAAGAATAACTGTGTGATAATTACAGAATTAAACCAGTCATATTAAGTAGTACAGACAAAAAAAAAAAAAAACTACTAAGAGGGATAATGTATTAAGTTGTTCATTAACAGTCAGGGCTATGCTGATCAAGTCACCGTTTCTCACAGTGTCGATTTCACTTCAACAGGTTTCCTGTTTGGTGTTCAGTCAGTTGTCACCAATCAGGGAGGACATATGGTATTTGTCCCTTTGGGACTGGCTTATTTCACTCAGCATGATGTGTTCCAGATTCCTCCATTTTGTTGCAAATGACTGGATTTCGTTGTTTCTTACTGCGGTATAGTATTCTAAAGAGTACATATCCCATAATTTCTTTATCCAGTCTACCGTTGATGGGCATTTAGGTTGGTTCCAGGTCTTGGCTATTGTGAATTGAGCTGCAATAAACATTAGGGTGCAGACCGCTTTTTTGTTTGCCAATTTAAATTCCTTTGGGTAAATTCCAAGGAGTGGGATGGCTGGGTTGAATGGTAGGGTTATATTCAGGTCCTGAGGAATCTCCAGACTGACTTCCATAGTGGCTTGACCAGTTTGCATTCCCACCAACAGTGGGTTAGTGTCCCTTTTTCCCCACATCCTCTCCAGCATCTGTTGTTGGTAGATTTCTGAATGTGAGCCATTCTAACCGGGGTGAGGTGAAACCTCATTGTTGTTTTGATTTGCATTTCCCTGATTGCTAGCGACCTTGAACATTTTTTCATGTGCCTGTTGGCCATTTGGATTTCCTCTTTTGAAAAATGTCTATTGAGGTCCTTGGCCCATCTCTTAAGTGGGTTGTTTGTTTTGTTGTTGTGGAGTTTCTTGATCTCTTTGTAGATTCTGGTTATCAACCCTTTATCTGTTGCATAGTTTGCAAATATTTTTTTCCCATTCTGTCGGTTGTCTCTTCACTCTCCTGACTGTTTGTTTTGCAGTACAGAAACTTCTCAATTTGATGCAATCCCAATAGTTGATTTTGGCTTTGACTGCCTGTGCCTGCCGGGTCTTTTCCAGAAATTCTTTGCCTGTGCCAATATCTTGAAGGGTTTCTCCAATGTTCTCTAGTAACTTGATGGTGTCAGGTCATAGATTTAGGTCTTTAATCCACGTTGAGTGGATTTTTGTGTAAGGTGTAACGTAGGGGTCTTGCTTCATGCTTCTGCACGTGGAAATCCAGTTTTCCCAGCACCATTTATTGAATAGACTGTCCTTGCTCCAGGAATTGGTTTTAGATCCTTGATCAAATATAAGTTGGCTGTAGATGTTTGGGTTGATTTCTGGTGTTTCAATTCTGTTCCATTGGTCTATCCATCTGTTTCTGTACCAGTACCATGCAGTTTTGATTACAACTGCCCTGTAGTATGTCCTTTCTTGTTCTTGCCTAATAGCTCTGGCTAGAACCTCCAGAACTATATTGAATAGCAGTGGTGAGAGTGGACATCCCTGTGTGGTACCAGATCTCAGTGGAAATGCTTCCAACTTTTCCCCATTCAATAGGATGTTGGCTGTGGGTTTTTCATAGCTTGCTTTGATTGTATTGAGGAATGTTCCTTCCAAACCCAGTTTGCTTAGAGTTTTCATCATAAACAGGTGTTGTATTTTATCAAATGCTTTTTCGGCGTCTATTGAGATAATCACATGGTTTTTCTTCTGCAGTCTGTTAATGTGGTGTATCACATTGATTGTTTTGCGCACATTAAACCATCCCTGCATACCAGGGATAAATCCCACTTGGTCTGGGTGGATGATCTTTCCGATGTGTTGTTGCATTCTATAGGCGAGAATTTTATTGAGGATTTTTGCATCTATGTTCATCAGGGATATTGGTCTGTAATTCTCTTTCAGTGCTGCATCTTTTTCCGGCTTAGGAATTAAGGTGATGCTGGCTTCATAGAAAGAATTTGGGAGGACTCCCTCTTTTTCGATTCTTCTGAATAGTTTGAGAAGAATTGGAGTTAGTTCTTCTTTAAATGTCTGGTATAATTCAGCAGTGAATCCATCTGGTCCTGGGCTTTTCTTTGTTGGGAGGGCCTTTATTACTGTTTCAATTTCTGTCTCAGTTATGGGTCTGTTTAGGTTTTCGATGTCTTCTGGTTCAATTTAGGTAGGTTGCATGTGTCCAGGAATCTATCCATTTCTGATAGGTTTCCCTGTTTGCTGGCATACAAGTCCTTGTAGTAATTTCTGATGATTCTTTTTATTTCTGTGGTGTCTGTTGTTACATTTCCTTTTTCATCTCTGATTTTATTGATTTGGTCTTTTCTCTTCTTTTTTTAGTTAGTTGGGCCAATGGGGTGTCAGTTTTGTTTATTTTTTTCAAAAAACCAGCTCCTCCTTTGGCTGATTCTTTGTAATGTTTTTTTGGATTCAATCCTGTTGATTTCTTCTCTGATTTTAATTATTTCTCTTCTCCTACTAGATTTGGGTCTGGTTTGCTGTAGGTTTTCTAGATCCTTGAGGTGAATTAAAAGCTCATCTATTTGGTGCCTTTCCAATTTCTTGATGTAGGCACCTACTGATATAAACATTCCTCTTAACAATGATTTTGCTGTATCCCATAAGTTTTGGTATGTTGTGCTGTTATCCTCATTTACTTCCAGAAAATTTTTGATTTCTCTTTTAATTTCTTCTATGACCCATTGTTCATTCAGGAGCATGTTGTTCAATCTCCATGTGTTTGTGTATGCTGTTGGGATTCCTGAGTTGCTAATTTCCAACTTCATTCCTTTATGGTCTGAGAAGCTGCATGGTATGATTGTAATTCTTTTGAATTTGCTGAGACTTGCTTTATGGCCTAGTATGTGGTCAATCCTAGAGAAGGTTCCATGTACTGCTGAGAAGAATGTAAAATCTTTAGCTGTAGGATTGAAAGTTCTGTATATATCTGTTAGATCCATTTGGGCTATAGTGTCGTTTAAATCTACTGTATCCTTGTTGATCTTCTGTCCTGTTGATCTGTCTATTTCTGAGAGTGGAGTATTGAAGTCCCCAGTACTATTGTATTGGGGTCTAAGTCTCCCTTTAAGTCTGTTAACAAATCTTTTAGATAAACTATGCCCTGTAGTTAGGTGCATATACCTTGATAATTGTTATATCTTCCTGTTGAATTGATCCCTTAATCATTATATAGTGTCCCTCTTTGTCTCTCTTAACAGTTTTTGTGGTAAAGTTTATGTTGTCCAATATTTAGATGGCTACGCCCACTCTTTTTTCATTTCTGTTGGCATGGTATTAGCAGAAAATTTCCCAGGTTTGGAGAAGGACATAGAAATCCTAGTACAGGAAGCTCACAGAACCCCTAATAAACACGACCAAAAGAGATCCTCACCATGACACGTTGTAATTAAACTCTCCACAGTGAAACATAAAGAAAAGATCCTAAAATGTGCAAGAGAGAAACGTCAAATTACTCTCAGAGGATCTCCAATCAGACTCACAGCTGACTTCTCATCAGAAACCCTATAAGCTAGGAGGGAATGGCGAGATAGAGCCCAGGTACTAAGAGAGAACAACTGCCAGCCCAGAATATTATATCCTGCAAAGCTATCATTTGTGAATGAAGGTGAAATAAAGACTTTTCATAGCAAACAGAAATTGAAAGAATTTGTTGCCACTCGTCCAGCCCTGCAAAAGATGCTTAAAGATGTGTTACACACAGAAACACAGAAACACGGTCATCAATATGAAAGAAGGTAAAGGAAGGAAACCTCACAGCAAAAGATCACAGGGAATTCAAAGCATATATTAGAACTTATCTTTGGCAAATGGCAAGGCAAAGTTACCACTTATCATTAGTCACATTGAACGTTAATGGCCTGAACTGTCCAGTTAAAAGACACAGATTGGCTGATTGGGTTAAGGAACAAAACCCATCTATTTGCTGCTTACAAGAAACACATCTTTCCAACAAACATCCATACAGACTGAAAGTGAAAGGCTGGAAAAAGATATACCATGCCAAAGACAATATTAAATGATTCATCTGTGCATATTTTATAACTAATTTGAAGTTGCACTAGTAATGTAAATTAGGATCTATCACAGCCCTAGTACATAGTATTCAGCACTTGAAATTATTACCTAACTGCTTAATGTTTAGATGTTTGAGAGGATATTAAAGGTTATCTCAAATTAGAATTGACTTACATCTGCTGGTTACCTATTTTGTACATCACTTCAAATATTCATTATCCATATTTTTCTTCCTTATAGAGTAACTTTCTGAAGTAATGGATTATTTGGTTTCTTCCTTTTTTCTTACTGGTTTGTAGCTCTTTTTATTCTTCAAATTATTTTGCCTGTAAACGTGTTGCAAATATTTATTTCACATGTGTACCATAGATTTTGATGTCCCTTAGGGTGTGCATTGATGAAGAAACAGTCTTAATCTTTATGTAAACTAATATGTTGAGTGCTATGTATAATCTCAGATATTTTATTGTTTTTTTTATAATTTTTTCTTACCTTCAGATTAAAAAGTTTTACATTTAAATTTAAATTTCTAGTGTATCTTGAGTTGATTGTTATAGTTGCCTCATCTTTATTTTTCATTGCAATATAAAAGATAAAGGTACAATTTGATTTTTATATCACTTTTTGTATTTAATCTACCATTCTTGTTTGGCCACAAATTTGTTTACTCTATTATGATTATATTAACTAATCCATGTTGTTCTGTGAATCAATTTGGTTATCCTAAAACATGTATCTTGTTTATTATAGCTTTATTATCATCTTCAAATATGGCAAGATAAGTAAACATATTTTATAGACCTTTGTCTTTCCATATACACTATATTATAAATTTATAACAAATTGAATATGACCAATTTGCTCTGAAGATTCTCTTTGAAACTTCAATGAATATACAGATTCATTTGGGAAAAATTAACATGTTTAAGTTAGGAAGTTTTCCTATTCGTATCTATGAGAAATTTTCTTTCATTTATCTTACAGTAATTTTGAAAATTGCTTCTGTTTTCAATGTTTCTATCATTTGAAAATAATGACCCTTTTATTTCCTCCTTTACAATCATTTGTGTTTAATTCATTTAGTTGAGGTATCACACTGGAGTTACAATAGTAAACAGAAAAGCTAACAGAAGCCTAACTTATATTATTTAAATATCTTTTATTGTCCAATATTAAATGTGATCAGATAAGAAATATCCTGATGTAATTTCCAAAGGTGTTTTAAAATGACAGTTGTTGCTCTTCATTTAGTTTTTATGGCAGAAGCAGTGTAAAAGAAGTAATACTAATTTTCAAATGACACAATCATTCAAATTTCTAATATTATTTGTATGACTCATTGGGTGCTGGCTTTAGAGTTTCTTAGGGAATTAAAATGGGCTCTAGTACTTGTCTTTAAAGTCCAAGTGAAGGGTCCATTGGAGAGCAAATTAATCTAGGAGAGGGTAGATATAGAAATACTTACAAGTAAGGCCCAATACCATCAGAGGGAAGATCATTAGATAACTGAATTTCCTCTGCTCATCATGTTGAAGAAATATTTCTGGAAGTTGTCAGGGGAAGGAAGCCTGACATGTACTTCCTTATTTTAAATAGTTTTCCCCAGAGCTTTCATATTCTTTATTGGAATTCTTCTTCTACCTGGCTGTTCTGTGGTTTGTGATCACCCCTGCTCTTTTAGAAGTGGTAAGAAGACCTGTTGCTAATTTGATCTGTTTTGTAAGATGATTTGGTAGAACTCTTAAACTAGTCACTGCCAGGCTTTCTCTTGGTTCCATTTATGAGAAAGGACAAGTTATATTCTGATTTATCTCCATGTAGAAAAAATTAGCTCCTGCCTATTAGTATGCACTCCAGGGTAAGGATCATATGGTAAAAATGTCTATATCCATGAAGAATATCTATGCTTTATTTTCACTTGAATATATCTCTCTTGGACTTCAATATGGGACTAGGGGTAGAGATAAAAATATATTTAAAAAAATCACTCGGAGTTCAGAGTCACTCTCCATTAAACATGTAAGGCTTTTCTGTTAGCTTCAATTCAATGCTAGGCAATGTGACTTCTGGGTATAATAGTGAATTAATTAAGCCCTCTGCCACCAGCTTCAAACAGATAAATCTGAACCAAAAGCAGAGTTGGCAAAATCTAGAGACAGTTGAAAAATAAAACAAGACAAAACTCCCCTATACAAAATATAATATATGATTAATGAGAGGCTTCCTATCTGTTTATTTTTATGTTATGAAAAACAGTGTAGTCCACATGGCATTGAATGTGGAGTAAGTCAGGCCAGGTTTAAATTGGGTTTTCTCCATTCAGTTACTTGTAATGCACTTAGTACAAATTATTTGGCAATTAGTGTCTTTCTATAGTGTGAGAAAGAGGTGTAAAGTCAACTTCACAATTTCAATCAATTAACTTGAATAAAATTTTTGAAAATAATTATTTAGAAACTCTTAGATCTTTGGTATATTTCTATTTTTGCTCAGATTTAATGAATATAACACCACAAAGATACACATCATTTTCCAACAGACCAATTCCATGATTAAATAGGTGAGTCTGATATTTGATGTTCTTCTTGGACAAAAATATTTCACTAATTGAATGTATATTTTACTTTGTGATCAGACAGGAATTCAACTCAATCTGAGATTTTTAAAGTGTATATCACTAATAACACATATTGCTGAATTTATGGCCATAGTTCTTATTTAATATTTTTGTTATAGGGATGACTTCCCCCCAAATAAAACATAATAGACATTTTTGTCATAATCTTAATAGTATAAGCCAATTGTGCTAACTGCTCATTAAAAATCATTTAAAAATCTGACTTAAACAAAGTATGTTCAAATAAGAGAAATAGAATTTCCTAAATAGTTTAATGCTTAAAATAGAGATAGTTCATGTGGAATTGCAAAGATTGTCAATGGTATGTTTTTGCAAGTGAATTAAGTTTTTAGATATATTTTCATTTCACTACCAGTAAAGTGAGAATTACCTTACGTCAACCAATTTGTCAAATATACCTCAAAGTTATTATGCAAAAAAATAGTGATGTGAGAAATACTGCATATATGTTGCTTCATTATTTGTCCCATAAAAAATCACATTGATTTGTAGGGAAAATGTATTCCAAAGAGACCCAGTGATTTCCTTTTGATCATACATGTGGATACAAGCAGGGTAAGGCCAAGAATGTGCACATTTCTAGTTGGGTCTTCCTGTCATGTGATTCAAAAGTAAAACTCGCTCAAAGTGTAAAATGATGCCAATAAACATGGTGTCATTCAAGTCAGTGATTTAATCCTGGAGCCATGAATGCAAGATTGAAGCTCTTCTCAGTAATGCTGGTTAGTCTATCTACTGAAGACAAAGAACGCCATCTTCTTTTTTTTTTTTTTCTCTTGATTAAAATCCTTTTATTTGTATGATAACTTATGGAAATGGACAATATGTCTTAGAAACCAGAAACGTAAGAACACCATCTTCTAAAGTTGGAGAAAGCAGGTGTGGGCTAAAGAGAGAAAATAAGGCTCTGTCCTAGTCCCAAATGTGAGACTAGAGGAAGAGTTCTCAGAACCCCAATATGACTCAAAGAACACTGAAAGCAGGAGCTGTGGGTCTGTTGACGAATAGTGGGGAAAATATACAGTAATGCAATACAGATAAATGTTATTAAATGAATGTTATATCATTTACAATAAAATTCAAATAATTAAGTATGAACATGTAATTCAAATAGAAGTATAAAATTTAAGAGCTAAGAATCAGCACCGTGGCTCACTTGGTTAATCCTCCACCTTGCGGCGCTGGCATCCCATATGGGTGCTGGTTCTAGTCCCAGTTGCTCCTCTTCCTGTCCATCTCTCTGCTGTGGCCTGGGAAGGCAGTGGAGGATGGCCGAAGTGTTTGGGTCCCTGCACCCGCATGGGAGACCAGGAGGAAGCATCTGGCTCCTGGCTTCGGATCAGTGCAGCTCCAGCCGTAGCATCCATTTTGGGGGGTGAACCAGCGGAAGGAAGTCCTTTCTCTCTGTCTCTCTCTTTCTCACTATCTAATTCTGTCAAATAAAAAAAAGAAGAGAAAATTTTAAGAGCTACAATGAGGTTATATTTCACAATGGAGCAGCCAAAGGAACTAACAACAGAATTGACATGTCTAACTGTACAGTTTGTTCAAAATACAGAAATAATATTCAGAGATGCATGGTGTAATTTTTCAGAGACTTGTTTGAGATTCACTTTACTTGCTGGGAAAACACATTTAACTTTTTCTGAAATTTGAAAAATGGATTATTTAAAATATTTTTCTTGTACATATTTTTAGAGTAAGACTGTAGCCAGTCCATGATGATTTATGTGCAATAAAATAAATACAGAATACTTTATCCCATAACATAATTTTTCACTTATTTATTTGAAAGGCAAGAGAGGGTCTCCCATCCACTGGTTCATTCCGTTAAGTGCTTCAACAGCAAAAGCTGAGCCAGGTTGAAGCCAGGAGACTGGGACTTCATTTAGGTCTCCAACATGGGTGGCAGGTGTCTAGGAATTTGGGCCATCATCGCAGCTTAGCCAGGTGCATTATCTGGGCTCTGATATGGATGCTAGCACCAGAAGCAGCTGCTTACCCCACTGTGACACCACTCTGACCCAGAATTTTTCACTTCCAGCAGGAAAAAGTTAATTCTCAAAAGCGCAGTCATATGTATCAATTGTTATATATATATATATATTTTTTTTGACAGGCAGACTGGACAATGAGAGAGAGAGAGAGAGAGAGAGAGAGAGAGAGAGAAAGGTCTTCCTTTGCCATTGGTTCACCCTCCAATGGCTGCCATGCCGGTGCACTGCGGCCAGCGCACTGCGCTGATCCGATGCCAGGAGCCAGGTACTTATCCTGGTCTCCCATGGGGTGCAGGGCCCAAGCACTTGGGCCATCCTCCACTGCACTCCCTGGCCACAGCAGAGAGCTGGCCTGGAAGAGGGACAACCGGGACAGAATCCGGTGCCCCGACCGGGACTAGAATTGGTGTGCTGGTGCCGCAAGGCAGAGGATTAACCTAGTGAGCTGCGGCGCCAGCCAAATTGTTATATTTTTGTAAACTAAGTGAATGAAAAGTTGTAATTTTTTCAAATTTCTGTGTTTGTGTGTTTTCAGTAATATTATGACACTTAAGGAAAGCATAGCTTTGGACAGCGTGTCACCACACTAGGCGAATTATTTAGATATGTACTCAATCCTTCTTTGCATACATTTTACTGATAATTCAGTCAAGATTTACTTAAGTATATGTAATTTCCCTTTATAGTATTGTTCTATAGGATTCTGAGTTAAGAAAATGTGGTATTACTACTCTCTAATTGCCTAAATATAGACGTACTTCATCTTTTAAGTTTGGGCATTAATGAGCTATCTACATTTTTGTGGCAAGTCTTCCAACCACAGCATCAATGAAAGTTATCATTTAAGGAAGATCAATAATTGTATACGATTTTCTTTTATGCAGTCCAGCTTACAACTCACTTTTCATATCACTTAAAAAGTACGTAAGCAAATCCTACATAACATTTTTATTACCATTGTAAAATCTCAAGTTTAATTTTTGGCAGCAAAGATAGTCTACTATAAGCTTAAGAGCAGAGAACAAAAAAGAAAAATGAGTTTAGTTTTGATTTATTTAGTACTTTGCCTTCTGGGGGCGAATGCAATTTTTGTAAAAGACACATGTGCATATGAAGAATCTGATAGAGTCTGATTTTCAAGTGACCTCCAGTGGCATTATTTTGTTTTTAGCAGATGTCATATTTTACAAAATCTAACACAATTTATAACTATAATTTTACCAAGTATCAGTATCATTCTTAGGCGTTTAAAATTAACAGAAAAGTGATCTCTGTTAAACATAGGAGTGGGAATAAGAGAGGGAGGAGATATATAGGTTGGCACATGCTCACTTGGACTTACCTCCAATGGTGGAACTAGAAATGTGCCAGGGGATTTCAACTCAATCTTACCAAGGAGGCAGGTACCAATGTCAGCGCACTTGGTAAAGTGATAAGTATAAATACACAACCGATCAAAAAGATAGGGTATGTGTTGATGATATTTCACAAATAAGCAAATAATGAAGGATAGAATTAAAAGGGAGAGAATGATCCTGCGGGGGAAACAGGACACACAGCAGACTCATAGAATGGCAGCACTCCTGCCTCAGAATCAACCCTTGGGACATTCGGATCTGGCTAAAAGGTCCATGGGAGTCTCACAGGCATGGAAAGCCATGACACGGTGGCAAAAAACAATCTAAATGAAAGATCCTGGTGAACAAGACCGCAGCCAAGGAACAGGCCATCAAGGAGAGAGGCACCTTTCTCTGAAGGGAGGAAGGAACCTCCACTGTGATATGGCCTTGACTAAACAAGTTCAGAGTCGGTGAACTCAAGGGGCTTCCATAGCCTAGAGAGCTCATAGCAAGAGTCTCGGGTGATTGCTGACGTCATAAATAAGAGTGCCAATTGTTAATCAACAACGGGAGTCACTGGGTACATGCTCCCCATGTAGGATCTCTGTCCTTAATGCGTTTAACTATGAAACTTAAAAACAACACTACTAGTCGAACAATACCTTATACCTTGTGCGGTTGTGTGAGTGCAGCCTGTTGAAATCCTTGCTTAGTATATACTAAGTTGATCTTCTGTATGTGAAGGTAATTGAAAATGAAACTCGATGAAGGGTGGGATGGGAGAGGGAGTGGGAGAGGGGAGGGCCACGGGAGGGAGTGAGGTTTGGTGGGGGGAAGCCACAACAATACACAAGTTGCACTTTGTAAATTCACATTTATTAAATAAAAAAAAACTATATAACAAACTAAAAAAAAAACTTAAAAAAAAGTTCTTTATCGCCATTACATCAATTGATTTTAATTGATTTAATTTCCAAATTTATAGACAATTTATATATTTTTAAAATCTCCATATTAATTAAAGAGAATTAAGAACCAAAGATGGACAGTTTGCTTTTGATTATATATTTAATTCTTAATACAAATGTTAGGAATCTGCTACTTAAAAGAAAAAAGTAGGTTAAAGGTCAGAATGCTGGTTTCACACTCATATTGGTTTTCATTTTCTACACTAACATTTTTAATAATTGGATAATCTATAGAGAAGCAATTAATTTATGCAGTGCTGATATGCCACTTGGGATGCCAATATCCCATTTGGAAGTGCATGGGTTTGAGTCCTGACTCTACTTCCCAATCCAAAACTCCCTGATAATGAGCACCTGCAGGGGCAACAGTAGTTCGGTCTCTCCCACCCATGTGGGAGACCTGGATTGAATTCCAGACTTCTGGAATTGGTCTGGCTCAGTCTCAGCTGTTGTGATCATTTGGGAAGTGAACTAGCAGATGGAAGATCTCTGTCTTTCTCTCTCTCTGCCTTTAATATCAATAAAAATAATAAATAAAATCACTTTTACATTTGAAAAATCTGGGCTAGACAACTCATCCTACTTACTTTTTCATATACATATCTGTAAAAGGGTTGAAGAAAGTATTTATGGCTCAAAATTATTGTAAGCATAGTTATAATATTACACATGTAGACCACAGTAGACTACATAGCATATCACAAACTAAAAATTAATTCTTATTCTTAACACTATTCCCTGGTCTAGGAATAGTTAGTAAGGTAATAGAAGGTGATGCTATCCAGGAGAGAATATACAGCATTTATAATCTGTAGAGATGATCAAATAAAAGTTATGGGAACAGCCCAGATCTCATACCAGAGTGTGTTCTGCCATTATCCTGGGAATATATGATAATGGTCCCCAAATATTGTAAGTAAGACGAATCATGGCTAGGTTTATTTTTCTGGTTCTTGATCCTTGCTCCTCAAAGATTCACTAGAGTTAAATAATGATGTGTTTGTGAGTTGTCAAAAGCAATCCACTTCAAAAACACAATGAAATATATGCTAAGTAAGATTCACAAGGATAATGTGAACAAGTGATGAAATGTTCATCATGTTACCAGCACTGTAAAATTTTTATTGAAATATAGGATAACTTTTTTTTGACGTTCCCTTCTATTTCTTGCTTTTGCACATAGGTGAAAACTTTGGACTGCTTTGAAAAAGCAATGATTTAGTAGAAACATTGTTACTGCTGTGGCCCTTTATGGAAAAACTCAAAGCTAACATATAAATGATAGGAATTGCAGTAGTGTACGTGTACATTTGAAAGTACTGACTGCTTTAAATGCCCAATATTCTAAAGCATTTTATGCTTTTAAGGTTTGTACCTAAGAAAATTGTGGATTTCTGATTTAGCTCCACTTTGAGTTCCTTTTTAGCTGTTATGTATTTTAATAATCCTATCAGCAAAGCTTTTAATTTCTTGCTGTGTTTGGAAGCCACTTCAGCCAAAGAGTGGACATCCTGCAGCGTAGCATTCACTTGCTCTTGGCATCGAGTAAGAGTGGATTAGTGAATGAGCACTCACAGCCTGCTTGGGCTGAATCATCAGTACTATGTAAAAGTGTGATTTACTTGATTCCCCTTCTATGCCTCATATCTTATTCTTTTAATTAGTATCATGCAATGTCTGTTTCAAGTTATAGCACCTTGAATTTGCTGTTTCAGGAATGTTATCATTTGAGTTTATGAAGAAAATTTATTATTTTAAAATTTATTTGAGAAGCATAGAAATAGAGAAAGATAGAGAGCACCTGTTTCTGTTAATTTCCACTGATATGCTCCCCATATGCCTGCAATGGCCAGGATTTGACCAAAGCCAGTGTCTGGAGCTGGACACAATCCAGATCTTCCATGTGGGTGTCATGATCCTGACTGCTTGAGCCCTCATCATTCATCCCAGAGTCTGCATTGATAGGATGTTGGAAATAAAAGCCAGAGCTGGTATCAAACCAAGGAATTCTGAGTTTAGATGCAGCCATATAATGGATAGGCTGAACATTTGCTCCTAATTGAAATATTTAAAAAAATAAATTGTTAAAGTAAGCCTGAGTTCTTGGTGCCTCACTAAAACATTTTTATTATGCAATAAAGTTGGTAATGTAAAATATTTACATTTTAAATCAAATAAATAAAGATGTCTTGTGGAAATGAAAGAGATGACTGCGCCATTGATTTCAATGAAACTGATGTGTAACTATTCCAAACAGAGTCAAAAGCTCTTTTGCCCGAAATGCATGTCTTCCTTTCAAAGCAACTGAACAGACTGAGGATGCTTTCAAAATGGTATACAGAAAATAATTAGCAACCAACCTTTTCATTGCCCTCTCCTTAATCTCCTAAAATAACTAGAGATGCATTTTTATTTCAAGTGTTAGTAGTTAATTTTGTGTTTTTTTCTAATTCAGTTACACTTCTCATTAAAACATCCTCTCTTAAAAGAAAAAAAATCTATCCGTGTGTGTGTGTGTGTGTGTGTGTATGTGCATCTATATATCTAACATTTATTACATGGAAGCTGACTCATTAATTTTTTTTTCTTTTCTTTAGGTAACAAAATACTCATAACATTAATTCAAGTTTGAGTTCAAATGTATATACTGTTCTTTATTGCCATTTTCACTTGTTTACAATTAGGATTTCAAATACAGGAATTATGGGTATGAATATTGGTATGGAGGAAAAAATCTCTTTTAACTACAAAATAGTAATTGAAGATAGAAAGAAACTGAAAATTTTAAATATTTGGAAACTACTTTTATCTCATATTTTTTTTTTCACTGATACATTCAGCTGGCTCACATGGAGCCATGTGGACAAAACTTCAGTTGAATTTAATTTATTAAGAACATCTATGGGGTTGGTGGTGTGGTACATAAGTTTTCTTTTTTTTTTTTTATTTGACAGGTAGGGTTATAGACAGTGAGAGAGAGAGAGAGAGACAGAGAGAGAAAGGTCATCCTTCCACTGGTTCACTCCCCAAGCTGGCGCTGCACCGATCCGAAGCCAGGAGCCAGGTGCTTCTTCCAGGTCTCCCATGCGGGTTCAGGGGCCCAAGGAATTGGGCCATCCTGCACTGCTATCCCAGGCCACAGCAGAGAGCTGGGCTGGAAGAGGAGCAATCTGGGCTAGAACCCTGCACCCATATGGGATGCCAGCACCACAGGCAGAGGATTAACCAAGTGAGCCACGGCGGTACATCAGTTTACGCTGCCATCTGCAATACTAGGATCTCATAGGATCCAACTGCACCACTTCAGATCTGGATCTCTTAATGCACTTGTGAAAGTAGCAGAGGATAACCTGAATCCTTGGGCCCTTGTTACATGGGAGATATGGTTGGAGGTACAGACACCTGGCTTTGTTCCGGAACGGCCCAAGCCTTTGTGATTATTTGAGCAGTGAACCAACAGATGAAGGATCTCTCTCTGTCTCTATCTTGTTCTCTGTAACTCTGCTTTTCAAATTAAATTAAATTAAATTAAAAAAATGTTTTAAAAAGAGCAGCTACAATTACATTAAGAGTAAACAGATGAAAACCTAAAATGAAGAGGAGAGGGAGAAGGAGAGAGAGGGAGGGAGATGTGGGCATATCTTCTCAATAATCACAATATTGAGCAAAACTGTAAATAGAAGTACTCATTGATCCCACAATTTCATATTTTGGATATCATCTTCAGATCCATTTCACACACAAGTAGGAATGGACATATGTAAAACGATACACATTTCCACATTGTTGAAATAGCAATGAATTATTGACAGTCAATATGTCTACACTTAGGAGGCTACTAAATAAATTATAGTCCAGTAATTAAAAATAAAAATATTTTCTTCTTCTGCCATAAAAAAGCCATTACAAATTTTACAGTGAGAGAGAAATTACAAGTATACTTGTTAGTATGTTTATAATATAACTATTGAAAGATAAGCCAGAGATTAATTACAGTTGTTTCCCTGTATGTGATGACAAACGGGTAGCTAAAAAAATGAAAATTTTCAATGTATGTATTTTCTTCTTTTCTGCTTTGGAGCCATGCGATTGTACAGTCTATGTAAAAATATGTTATAGAATTCAAAGTTAATAGAACTGAGATGTGATTAAATTAGCTGGTGTGCTTTGATTTCTAGATAATTGTTCTCTGTGGACATAAAATCAACATACATACCTGCATAAAATGATTGCCTTCTACAACATGCATAGAAAGTTTACAAAGGAACCAAAAATACTGGTTAAGCAATTTTGCATTTTATAACTGATTGAATAGTATTGTTGTCATAATAAGTATGTTCATATTTCAAATCCCTGTCTTTTCATTGGCTGCTCATAAAATTTTTGAAATTTTTCTCCTTTGTCTTCTATTTGTTTATCTGTGGATCATTGTTCATTCTCTGAGCTCTGTCCAAATATTAGTTTAAAAATATGTTTAGCCCAATAAGCCTTATTGTTTGCTATTTCTTAAAGACTGTGATTATATATATATAATAGCATTTATCATCTTCTTTTGTATTTCTTAATCGATTTCCTTAGTCTGTTGTAATCTGTAGAAGAGGCAGAGACAGTACCTTATTCAATTAATATTCCCAGCACTTGTCAATGTTTTACATATCACAGGATACCAATACACAGTAATAGAATCATTTAACAAAATAATAATTAAATGATAAACTGTGTCAGGTAATCAAACAGATTCCAGAAATATAACTATTTTAAAGAGAAATGTAAAGTAATAATGTCTTTTTTTTTTTTTTTTTTGACAGACAGAGTGGACAGTGAGAGAGAGAGAGACAGAGAGAAAGGTCTTCCTTAGCCATTGGTTCACCTTCCAATGGCCGCCGCGGCCGGTGCACCACGCTGATCCAATGGCAAGAGCCAGGTGCTTCTCCTGGTCTCCCATGGGGTGCAGGGCCCAAGGACTTGGGCCATCCTCCACTGCACTCCCCGGTCACAGCAGAGAGCTGGCCTGGAAGAGGGGCAACCGGGACAGAATCCGGCACCCCAACCGGAACTAGAACCTGGTGTGCCGGCGCTGCAAGGCAGAGGATTAGACTAGTGAGCCGCGGCGCCAGCCCAATAACGACTTTTAAGATGAATTGTAAGGGGTCAGATCTGTGGCATAGTGTATATATATATATATATATATACACACATTATATATATTTATTTATGTATTATATATTATTATATATACATATATATCTGTTTAGGAACATAATGATATTTCCTGCCTTAATTTCCCTCTAGCTCACACTTCCACTGTCCCTCCCTCTTTCTGATTCTTTCTACTAATTTTCACAATGATACCTACACAAAAATTAGAAGACTCGTCCATGCTCAATGATTGGAAGAATTAATATCATCAAAATTCCCATAATACTGAAAACAATTTAGAGAATCAATGTTTTCC
This sequence comes from Oryctolagus cuniculus, assembly GCF_964237555.1. NCBI lineage: Eukaryota > Metazoa > Chordata > Mammalia > Lagomorpha > Leporidae > Oryctolagus > Oryctolagus cuniculus. Next base: position 57,800,486 of record NC_091435.1, read on the forward strand.
CAAAATCCCAATGGCATTCTACTCAGATCTAAAAAAATGGTGTTAAGATTATACAGAACACAAGAGATGCCCAAATAGCTAAACTTATCCAAAACATGAGAAACAAAGCCAGAGGAATCACAATACCAGATTTCAAGACATACTACAAGGCAGTTATAAAAACAAAATCCTAATACTGGCACAATACCTTATAAAAAAATCAACTCAAAATGAGTCAAGGATCTAAATCTACTACCAGATAACAGCAACATGCTAGAGGAGAACTTCGGGTTTTCTGTAATAGATTGACACAGGTATAGAATTCTTGGGAAAGACCCCAGAAGCATGGATGATGAATTCTTAAAATTATGATCAAATTATTTTACTTACTCAGCATTCTGAATGCTAAATTAGTAAATAATTTAATTTTAGTTCTTAGTTTATCTGTTACCCGTTCCCTCTTTATTGCTAACCTTTAAGGTTTTTTAGAAATAGTATATATCAAAGGCAATATTGCTTATTTATATTGCCTGAGATATTTATGATGCATCAATTTCCTTATTTTAATTGGCTTATATGTGCTTACCGATCTATTTTTGATACTTTGTACACCTCATTGGTAATGACATTGCTTGTTCAAAAACAAAAATAATAAAGATGAGAAACTATGAAGGTGGCATGTACCAATGCCATCTCACTAGTCCAAGTGATCAATTTATGTTCACAGTTGATCATAATGATAGGACTTATAGCCAAAGGGATCACATAAACAAGACTAGTGTCTGTAAATACTAACTGATAGAGTAAAAAAGGGAGAGAACGATTGAACATAGGAAGCGAGATACACAGCAGACTCATAGAATGGCAGATTTCCTAAACAGAACTCTGGCTTAAGAATCAGACCTTAAGCACGTGGATCTGGCTGAAAAGCCCATGAGAGTATTTTAGGCATGGAAAGCCAAGACACTCTGGAAAAAATAAAAAAGAAGACCTAAATGAAAGATCTCTGTGAGTGAGATCCCAGTGGAAAGAACAGGTCATCAAAGAAGGAGGTACCTTTCTCTGAAGGGAGGAGAGAACTTCCACTTTGACTACAACCTTGTCTAAATATGATCAGAGTTGGTGAACTCAAAAGGCTTCCATAGCCTTGGCAACTCATGACAAGAGCCTAGGGTGATTACTGATGCCATAAACAAGAGTGTCAATTTGTTAAGTCAACAACAGGAGTCACTGTGCACTTACTCCTCATGTAGGATCTCTGTCCTTAATGTGCTGTACAGTGTGATTTAATGCTATAACTAGTACTCAAACAGTATTTTTCACTTTGTGTTTCTATGTGGGTGCAAACTGTTGAAATCTTTACTTAATATATGCTAAGCTGATCTTCTGTATATAAAGAGAATTGAAAATGAATCTTGATGTGAATGGAATGGGGAGAGGGAGCGGGAAAGGGGAGGGTTGTGGGTGGTAGGGAAGGTATGGGGGGAAGCCATTGTAATCCATAAGCTGTACTTTGGAAATTTATATTCATTAAATAAAAGCTTAAAAAAATGAGAAACTAAGACACCAATAAATTAATTTCAAACTTAGTGAGAACACTTCTGTTCATTCTGCTAGATTAAGTTGTATTCTGCTTTATTTTCCTTTCATAAGTTTTAACTTAATAGTTCGGAAAACAAAAAAAGCAATATAATAAATGCTAACTAATATGTGTATCATCTGATTATTCTATTTTATATGCTTTAATGTTTGCAAAATTGTTATGTGCATTAAATACAGGAATGGTATGGAAATGCATTGATGTTTGTTAAATAGTTTGAAAGTCTTTACAGAAACTGACATTTATGACCCCTGTTGTGTATATGATTTCAGATGTTTATCATGTTTACTTTTCAAGTAGTCATGAACTCTTCTTTGTCCTTGAAAAGTCAAATTTTTATTCAGACAATGATCTTTTAGACATATTAAAATATATTACTCAAGTGTGTATCAGATAGTTAAGCCAATACTTTTGCCTCAGAGATGTCTATTTCCTCCTGAAAATTATTCTCTTCGTTGTTTGAATCTATTATGCAATTTCATTATTTATGTGCAATCTTCTGTAATGTATTATTCTTAAAAATCTATCCACAGACCAGGAACTCACTAAAACTTTGATATATACAATGAAAAACGAATGTACAAAGGAATGGATAAACTTATAAGAAAGCAGAATAGGAATAATTTCTATTTCCATACTGCATGTATTTGAAGGAGCGCAAGGCAAGTGATGAAAACAACATGAAACTATATACAATGTCATTTTCTTTCAGGTACTGTATCTAAGAGCAAATAATACATTGTGTAATGTGCTCAGAAATCTTTATAGCCATTTGTTAACCTGTGATCTGATCCTGACTGGAAGGAATGCTCAGGCAGGATTTGTACATTTCTCTGTTAATCCAAGACACACTCATTTTTCAAGCCTTGCTGAAGCCCCTCTTCCATGTAACCTCAGAATGCTTTAACCTGAGTATCCTCTTCTTTCTCAGAAATCCTGTTGGGTTTTCAGTCTGTTAAAACTTCGTGTCTTAGAATGGACTGGCAACCAGTATGCCAATGTAGATTGCAAAGTAGCAGTTAATTGAATAAAAATCACAGGTTCTTTTTTTTTTTTTTTCTACAATTATTATTTTGTTTTGGGTTTTCCCTGCCCTTCTCCATAAAGATGAAGCATGTCTTCCTATCTAGAATTCCAGAGGCTTTGTTAACTGTGATCAATGGAGGTTGATCTCTTAAAAATATAAATCCTGGAAGAGATAGTGCAGCAATACACAGACATAAATCTATGGAAAGAAAGAAGAGGTAAAATGGAAAAAGGGAATTAGGAAAGTCAATGCTGTTCATTTTAGTCTGTTTCATCAACTATCCTAGTATTAACTTAATCCAGAATAATTTAAATCTAATGTTTCATTATTATTGTGGATCACTAAGAAATTTATGTGAAAAATTGATTTGGTCCAGTTGTTCAGTGGCCACTACATGGGGCAACTTTAAACAAATATACAACCTAAAAGTAGAGCACATATGTTTGCGCATCTTCTCTTCAACTCTAAACAGCTGGTCTCTTTTCTTCTGCTCTATTCTTTTTATAATAAGAATAAATAAACAGGTTATATTAGAATATGCACATTTCTTAGCCCTCTTTCATATCAAAGGGTCACTGTCTTTTAAAATAAGGGACAACTGCAGCAAAGCAGAATAATAAGATATCTCTCTGGAAAGGTGCATAGTAGAGTTGAATTTTAAAATGACATAGATATATTGAAGTCCATGATATCTTTTCTTATTCAGTCAACAATGCTATGTTCGAATGCCCCTCACCCACTTCTTATGTCTGCAAATTCTTACTCCTTGAGCATATTTCTAACTTAGATTAACAGTTTTAAAATAAAACTTTGCATTTCCTTAGAGGAACTCAGTCTTTTCAAAATGTATGGAAGCATGCAGTGTTTTAAGGAACTAAGACAAACATTTCACCCTACTCCAATGCTGATCTGTCTCTTTGAGAAGCCAGGAGTCTGTAAGGAAACGTTTAATGCTTTCCTTTCTACCCTTTCAAACTCATTCTCCCACTTTGCAATGGGAAAACATTAATCTAAGCCAACTTGAAACTTATTACAGTAGCATTATCTCCTGAGGGTGCACAGAATCTAACAAATAGTTCCCCAATGCATTTAATCAAGTTACCAAAAGATGTTCTGCTCTTATCTATATTTTTAAGATGTGCACTTACAATAATTTTTACATAATTATTTTGTCAGTTTTTCAATATATTGTTTTGATCAACTGTATATCAGTCATACTTATATACTGCTAACAATTATGACAATAACTCAACAGAATACACAACACAATTTAATCTAAAAGCATTCGAAATTTGGTTCTGGGAGACGTGTTTTTATGATTAATAAAAATTCCTATCAGCAAACAAATAAATAACATTTTGTGAGGTAATTTAAATGTATACATGAGTTTAAGAACACAAATGACACAATTTGAGACTTGAAGATGAGCTTGTTTATATTTGTTAATTAATAGATGATTTTGTTTAAAGATTGATTAATTAATTAATTAGAAAGGCAGAGCTACAGATGAGCAGAAGCAGAGAGAGAGAAACATGGAGAGATTTTTCCATGTGCTGGTCACTACCCAAATGGCCACAATGGCAGGGGCTAGGCCAGTCCAAAGCCAGAAATCAGAAGCTTCTTCTGGTCCCCAACATGGATGGAGCAGTCCAATCACTTGGACCATCCTCTGTTACTTTTCCAGGTGTGTTAGCAGGGAACTGGACGGCAAGTGGGGTAGCAGGAACTTCAAACAGCACCCATACATGATGCTGGCATAGCAGGTGGTGGCTTTAGCAGCTATGCCAAAACATCAGCCCCAGGGTTTATCAATTCTAATAGTTTTTGGTGGAGTGTTTAGGTTTCTCCATGTACAACATAATGCCATCTGAAACATGGATAATTTGACTTCCTCTTTTCCAATTCTGATGCCAATTATTTCTTTCTATTTCTTTATTGCTCTTGCTAAAACTTCCCAGCACTGTACTTTCAGTACTGTACTGAAAAAGAGTGATGAAAGTAAATATCCTTGTCTTGTTCCTGAACTGAGGGGACATTATTTAATTTTTCCCCACTCAGGATCATATTGTCTGTTGGCTTGAGATAAATAACTTTTATATTTTGAGGAATGTTCCTTCAGCACCTAATTTTAGATTGTTTTTATCATGAAGGAGTGTTGAATCTTATTAAATGCTTTCTCTGCATCTATCGGATGATCACATGGTTTTTGTTCTTATTCTATTGTGTTTTATTTTTATTGATTTGTGAAAGTTAAATCACCCCTGTATTTCTAGGGTAAATCCCACTTGATCATGATGTATGATCTTTTTTATGTTGATTTGGATTTGCTTTGATAGTAATTTGTTGAGAATCTTTGCATCTATGTTTATCATGGATATAGGTCTATAGTTGCTTATTGTGCCATGTCTTTGGTTTTTGTATCAGAGAAATTCTGGTCCCATAAAAATAGTTAGGCAGAATTCCATCCTGTTCAATATTGTGGAATAGCTTGAAGAGTATTAAAGTTACTTCCTTTTTGAATGTTTCATAGAATTCAGTAGTTAAAGCAACTGCCCTAGACTTTTCCTGGACAGAAGATCTTTGATTACTGTTTTAATCTCATTGCTTGTTACAGGTCTATTCAAATTGTCTATATCTTCTTGATTTCATCTTGGTAGGTTATACGAATCCAGGAATTTATCGATTTATTTAAGTTTTTCCAGTTAATTGACATATAATTTTTCATAGTAGTTTCTTATGATCCTTTGTATCAGTGGTGTCTGCTGCAATGTCTCCATTTTCATCTCTAATTTTATTTTTTGAATTTTTCTCCTTTTTTTCTTTGTTAGTCTGGCTTGAGGTTTATATATTTCATTTATCTTTTTAAAAATCAACTTTTTGTTTCATTGATCTTTCATTTTTTAACTTTTTTTTAACTTTCAGTGAACTTTACTTACTATATACTAAATTGATCTTCTGTATTTAAAGATAATTGAAAATGAATCTTGATGTGAATGGAATGGGAGAGGGAGTGGGAGTTGGGAGGGTTGAGGGTGGGAGGGAAGTTATGGGGGGGAGCCATTGTAATCCATCAACTGTACTTTGGAAGTTTATATTTACTAAATAAAAGTTAATAAAGGCCCATTCTACACTCTACTCAAGTTATATCCACATGAGGACCAAATGGGAGAAGGGGAGTTCACACACTCAGAAGTTAGAGTGATGCAAAGCTGCTTGAGAAGCTTTGAGACTGAAAGTGCCTTAGTGGTCTTAAAAGAAGCAGCAGTTTTTTCACAGGAGCCTTTCACCTTCAGAAACTGTGCAGCTGCGTCTTGACTTAGATACAACTATTCACTGGGGCTAACACAACATTCTGAGCAGAGTATGTCACATTAGAGAAAAGCAGGGACTTCTTCTACAGTGGGAATTGGAGGATTTTGAAAGGATTTTCACTAAAAAATATCTTTTCCCTGCCCAGCATTCACACGTCTTCTTCCTCCTCTCTGTTACTATATAGACATGGGGGTTGAAGTCCCTTGCACACATCATCATGTTTTATGCTTTGTACTTTAATTACTCTTTTGCCTTGGCATTCTGCTCTTTCATTTTCTGATTTGGTACCAATTTCTCTTCTTATGCTTCAGTATAATATTTTCAAGATAATCAAACTCCCTTCAGTATTCTACATTTGCCTTCCAGTCTCTTTTCTCTTGTTACAGAGATATATTGGTGGTTTCCCCTTCCCAATATCAGACCCATCCATTTTCACACTCTTCCATTCAAAGGAAAGTAAGCTTTAAAGAACATACCTAGATAGGACTTGATTTTATCTTCAGATATCTCCAAGGATAGGCTCTTCTGTGAATTGCCCTCTCTCCTATTTCTACAAATTTTCTAAGGTAAAATCTTTTAAATAAGCAAATCATTCCTATCTTAAAACAAAACAAAACAAAGCTCTACTTTGATCTCTATACCCCTTTAGCTTTTAGCCTCTGCTTGCCTACCTTCAGAGATAAGATTATTGATTTTTTTAAAGTCCATGAATTCTCTGTGTTATAGTAAGTGAAATTTTGCTTCTGCCCTATTTCTCTTCTGAAACCCAACAAAATGTAAAGGCTTTATGATCTGCAAAATTCCAGCATATTAGACACACAGCACAAAATATGTAGTGAATAAAAGTTCTTTTGATTCATTACTAGATCCCAAAATTTCATTTTATATCTTTATACTTCTGATTATATTAATTTTTTCCTTTTAGCTTTAGATTGATAAATTATAGGCATAAAAATTTTATCTTACTTTTATCATTTTCAATTGTATAGTGAGATATTTAATGTTGGATGGTGATTTTTCTAGGACCCAATGTTCACCAGGAGGTAAAGAAAAGGAAAACAAAAAAAGTGGGCACCTTTTTTTTTTTAGAAGTACGGAAGAGTGGCTGGCGCCACGGCTCACTAGGCTAATCCTCTGCCTTCAGCGCCAGCACACCAGGTTCTAGTCCTGGTTGGGGTGCTTGTTCTATCCTGGTTGCTCCTCTTCCAGTCCAGCTCTCTGCTGTGGCCCAGGAGTGCAGTGGAGGATGGCCCAAGTGCTTGGGCCCTGCACCTGCATGGGAGACCAGGAGGAAGCACTTGGCTCCTGGTTTCAGATCCGCGCAGCGCGCCGGCTGTAGCGGCCATTTGGGGGGTGGTGAACCAATTGAAGGAAAACCTTTCTCTCTGTCTCTCTGTCTCTCTGATCTGTCTCTCTCTCTCTCACTGTCTAACTCTGCCTGTCCAAAAAAAAAAAAAAAAAAAGTACAGAAGAGTAACTAAACCAATTTCACAATAAACACTGCTGCATAGATGTGTGCATGGTTCACCAACATCCAGGGGTTACTCATAAAACAGAAATGTGTAATGTATAAATTACATTTCTTTAAATTTATATCAACTATCAGGCTACTCAGGCACCCATTGAACAAATGTTATTATCCCAATGTCCAAAAGGTTTTTAACTAGAGAAAAAGCCAGGTGTAATGCAGATATGAGGTAATTTTAAAAATTTAGTAAAATAAAATGTTAGCATGTAATTAAAAAATAAAGTATGTTTATGAAATAAATTTTTAAACCCATGCAAAAGCTTTTCATAATACTCATTCTCAAAAACATTTTGAGGATCTCTTAAATATATGTGTGTGTGTATATATATATATATATAAAACTTCATTTTTTTTGGTATCAAAAGGGTTGGGTAGGACAAAAGCTAGGAGTCAGGAATCTAACACAGATTTCCTGTGCTGGTGGCAGGGACTTGCACTGTTAGTTGCTCCTCCTGGAGTGCACAGTATCAGGAAGCATGATCAGAAGCAGGGCAGCTGAGATTCAAATCAAGTATCCTGATATTGGATGTCTACATCCCATGCTGTAGCTTAATCTCTGTGCCAAACACCCATGCCTATCTTTTAATTCCACATTTCTATGAGCTTTGGAAGTACCCTTATATGTTCCTTCCTCTTCATTTATTTTTAAAGATTTATTTATTTATTTGAAAGGAAGAATTACAGAGGGAGAAAGGGGGAGAGAGAGAGAGAATTTTCCTTCCACTGGTTCACTCCCCAAATGGCCAGAAAGGCCAGGACTGGGCCAGGCAGAAATTAGCAGCATGCAGTTTCATTCAGGTCTCTCACATGGGTTTCAGTGGCCCAAGTACTTGGGGCATCTTCTGCCCCTGTTACCAGGTAAACTAGCATGGAGCTGGATCAGAAGTGGAGCAGCCAGACATGGACCAACACCCATATGGGATGCCAGCATTACAGGCAGTGGCTTTACCTGCTACTCCACATGCCAGTCCCACTTTTTCTTAATTTCTGTTCCTTTCCTAATGGTATACTCTTTATCTGCTATTACAAATGCAAACTAAGGGCTATTGGTTGGCATAGAAATTAAGATACCAGTTAAGACTTCTAGGTCTCATAATGAAATTATGGACAAATTATGAGTTGATTCCTGACTGGTCCCTGACTCCAATTTCCTTCTAATACTGAACGTGAGAGGCCACCATGATGGCTCAAGCAATTAGGTTCTTGCCACCCACATGAAAGAGCTGGATTGAATTTGGGGAGTGAGCCAACTGATAGGAGCTCTCTCTGTCTCTTTCACTGCTTCTCAATTAAAAATAAAATACATTTGAAAAATGCAAATAAAGGATATGAGTTCAGTGGATGTGGTTGCATAGCAGGTTAAGCTGCTGTTTGCAACACCACTAGAATATACAGAAATGCCTGTTATGGTCCAAGCAACTCTGCTTTCCATCCAGCTTCCTGCCAGCGTGCTTAGGCAAATAGTAGACGACAGCTCAAGTACTTAGGAGCTGCCACCCATGTGGAAGACCCAAATGGAGTTCTTCCCTTCTGGAAATGACCTTGCCCAATCTTGGCTGTTGTGTTCATGTGGGGAGTTAACCAGATGGTGGAAGCTAATTCTGTCTGTGTCCTTCTACCTTCTAAATTAATTAATTAATTAATTGGAAAGAAGACATATTTGAAATCTTTTATACCTCAATTAGTAATTCCAGGGGTGGATCTTTGGTGCAGAATTTAAAGCATTGCTTGTGATGCCCATGGCCAATAACGGAGTGCCTGGGTTTGAACCCCCACTAGCTTCTGAGTCCAGCTGCCTGCTATTATGTACCTGGACGAGCATGCAATTGCTCCTGTGTTGGGTCACTGCCATCCCAGTCGGAGATCCAGATGGAGCTCCTGGCACCTGTCTTTGGCTTTGCACAGCCCCATTTGTTGTGGCATTTAGGAGTGAACCAGTGAGTGGAAGATCTCTGTGATTCTGTCTGTCTGTCTCTCTCTCTACTTTTCAACCAATAGAAAAATACATAAATTTTAAAATTTCAAGTTTCCATAGAGTGGGTAATTTGAAGGATAGGAAGGAAAAAGGAGAAAAAGTCTCAGTAACACCCAAGGAGGAACTGAGGAATAAATGACCAAAAAAAAAAAGTATCTTGCTCTTTTAAGCTTAAATATACCATTTCCTTTCCTGTGACCCTTAGTTCACCTTTATACCTCTATAATGAGTGGGATCTATGGGTATTTTTTAAATTTACATAGCATATCACAGCTATTTAAAAGAGGCAATGAGATTTTATAAAAATATGAATTTCATATAGTACTTTGCACAGTATTTTAATATAATTGAAATTATGGTTAAAAAGTAGGATGAAGTATTTGCTATTATATATTACATAAATGTTAAATCACTTTAAATAATAGAGTACATGAGAGTCTTTAGATAGATTTTTCTCTTACTCTACAGGGAGGAAAGATGCAAAAATTAAATGAAGGAGGAATGATGTATATACACATTTTAGTATCGACTGCATCTCCAATATCATCCTTTGCTAGAATCCTTAACCATCTCTTATTCTAGCAAGTACAACAGTCGCAGCAGCTGCATTTTCCTGAGATGACCAAAATCCACAGTGGTAATGAGTAGGTTCAAAGTTAGGCAGCTGGTTCATGCTTCTTCAATAAAAATCCCTTCTGTTAGAAGTGGCCCAATAGAGAATCAGACGTTTCATCTTTCTGAGTCTGTGACAAATAAACGCAGAACTCCCAGTGGAAAGAACAGGTCATCAAAGAAGGAGGTACCTTTCTCTGAAGGGAGGAGAGAACTTCCACTTTGACCATGGCCTTGTTTAAATATGATCAGAGTCGGTGAACTCAAAAGGCTTCCATAGCCTTGGCAACTCATGACAAGAGCCTGGGGAGATTACTGATGCCATAAACAAGAGTGTCAATTTGTTAAGTCAACAACAGGAGTCACTGTGCACTTACTCCTCATGTAGGATCCTTGGCCTTAGTGTGCTGTACATTGAGATTTAATGCTATAACTAGTACTCAAACAGTATTTTTCACTTTGTGTTTCTATGTGGGTGCAAACTGTTGAAATCTTTACTTAATATATGCTAAACTGATCTTCTGTATATAAAGAGAATTGAAAATGAATCTTGATGTGAATGGTAGGGGAGAGGGAGCGGGAAAGGGGAGGGTTGTGGGTGGGTGGGACGTTATGGCGGGGGGGAAGCCATTGTAATCCATAAGCTGTACTTTGGGAATTTATATTCAGTAAATAAAAGTTAAAAAAAAAATAAAAAAAAATACAGTGCCAATGAATGAGCCCCAAAATGGAGATCTCCAAATTGCCTCACAATAAATAAATAAATAAATAAATAGACGCAGAACTTACTAACATTCTGATTTGGCTGTATTTTATATGAATAGAGGAGGTCTATCTGAATACATATAATTCATAGATGAATGCAAAGGGGGGGGGAGAGAGAGGGAGAGAGAGAGGCTGAATATATTATCAGAGGCACTAGTGACTTCATTTCTCAACTTTCAGTTCTTCCTGCTAACTAGCTACACTTTCGACCCTGAATTTTACAAGGTGTGCATACATCATTATAATATAATTCCTTCTTTTTTCCTGAAGCTTTCAAGTTCGTTTCTGCTACTTAAAACCAAAGAGACTTAACTTACAGAGGTCTCAAAAAGTCTTGCTAAGGGATTATTAGTCTGTTTTGTCAGTGTGTAGTGGCTTGACCTATATATTTATATACTTTATTTAATTTTAATGTTTTTCCTCAAGGACCTGAAATAGTTTATTTGAACAATCAGTTTAGGTTGGTTACATAAAATGAAAAGGAATAACTGACAAAAATTAAATGAGTGTTTCCTTATATTTAATTATATGAAGGTTTATTCATAGGAGGATGGATATGAAAACTAAGAGATCAATAAACAAATTTATTAATTAATGAAATATTCTCCCAAAGAGTTCTTTTTTCTTCATACTAAGTTTCGGTTGATGCGATAATATTTAGTTGAATGCTAAAACCTGTACATTTAGTTCAGATGCAAACTGTGCCAAACCTATCTACTCAACCCTATTATCAATGTTGTATATTGATTCACACAGTGTCATCAAAAAAACTAAGACCCATTAACGAAATTGAAGACTACGTGTAAAGGCATCAGAAATGGCTATTTTGTTAACTGCTGAATCATCTTCCTGGTGGAAACAGCAGCTAAGATAAAAGAAAAGTTCCTTGCAGTAGATTAGAACTAAGAGGTTAAACACCCAGTTTTAGAAAAGGTGAAATTAAGGTAAGAATAGATATAATGTTTTAGATTACAGATTTGGCTGGGTGCTACCCGAACACAATGGGACTAAGGACAGTATTCTCACTGACACAACACAAAATAATTGCTGTGGAAATTCCTTTTGATTAACAGGTGACACATAATTTTGGATAGATGATTATAGATGAGAAAATCTTCCCTAGTCAGAGTGATGGGGATGACAGCTGGATGCCATTTTCTTTGTACACAAAGGTTAAAATATTGCAAACATGTTAAAACCCAAAAATACTTGTGTTAGAATGTGTTGTGGGATTTCTTCTTTTTTTTAACATTTCACTTTTTAAAAAAAAAACTCACCCCTCAGCTTTGAGTGATTTTTATTCATTTTCTCTTGGTTCTCTAGGCCCAGTTTTCTAATAAAATTATCTGTTTTAATAATGCATCTATTTTTAGCAAATTCTTAGAAGATATATGCCCAATTGATTTAATTCATGTCATAATGTAAAATGGCAGGAATGAGTTTCTCTCTTCATTTGTTCCTTCAGAAATCAATTATCAGATTTCTATTATACGCCTGATGCTGACAGTTACTAAGCATCAGAATTCAGACCTTCATGGAAAACCTAGCAAAAAATTCGAAAGCAAAATTTATAATGAACTATTAAGTTTCCTTGGCAGAGATATTCAAATATTAAATAATTATACAAATAAGAGTATGGTTAATTATAGCTGATTATAGAGGGTTCTTAAAATTTGGTTCTTAAAATTGTAAAGAGCAGGGCCAGCTCTGTGGCAGAGCGGGTAAAACCAGCGCCTGCAGGGCTGGCATCCCATATGGGCACTGATTTGAGTCCCGGCTGTAACACTTCTGATCCAGCTCTCTGCTATGGTCTAGGAAAGCAGTAGAAGATGGCCCAAGGGCTTAGGCCCATGCACCTGCATGGGAGACCTCGACAAAGCTCACAGTTCCTGGCTTCGGATTAGCACAGCTTAGGCCCTAGCCCATCCAGAGAGTGACCCAGTGGATGGAAGACCTCTCTGACTCTCTCTCTTCTGCCTCTCTCTGTAACTCTGCCATTCAAATAAATAAATAAATAAATCTTTAAAAAATTGTAAAGACCTACTGGTTCCTTTTGTAGACAGAGAAGGAGTACACTCTAGGAACAAGGGACATTAGATCATGTCCCAAATTTTGGAGGTAGCAAACACATCAAAGCTACTGACAAATGATTTTCTTTGGATCTTTAGATTATACACTGCAAAGAGAACAGTTAAAAAAAAGACATTGGAGAGGGGGGCATTGTTTAATTCTATAAAACTTCATATAATTATATAGTATTTCAACCATATACTCTGGGAAATGGAAGCTATAGAATATATGCAAGATCTGAAGCAAAAATCCACAGATACTTTGCAGCAGATTCTGACTTAAACAAGATAATCAAGGAAGACATCTTTGGAGAAATGAACTGTCAAATGTAATTATCAAAAATTAAATTAATGACTCTCATAAGGATGTATTAAAAGTGTTAAAGATTTTAACTAAGTTACAACAGAATCATGCAGATGTTATAAGGAGTTGAGAGACAGAATACACAAATGGGCAATGGCCAGGTCATATACACAACATATATCCTAATCCACAGGGTCCATAGTAATCAACCCAACAAGGCAAGATACATCTTCCACAGAAATTCTCCCAGAATAGGACAAGACTTGCTCAATGGCTGGTAACTTCCTTAATTTTTATGCCTGCTTACAACTCAAGATCAACTAGAGAAAGTCCAATGTGCTGTCTGCTATGTTCAGAATGTCTCCTTCCAATGTCTTTCTTAGAACCTAATATCAGAATTAAGGGGTAGGGTTGAGGCTGGATTGTGGCATAGTACATAAAGTAATGGTCTGCGACATCAGCATCCCATATGGGAGCTGCTTCATATCCCAGCTGCTCCACTTATCTTTAAAAAAAAAAAAAAAAAAAAAAAAAACAAAAACAAAAAAAAACAAGATTTATTTATTGATTTCAGTGGAAGAGTTATACAAAGAGAGAGGGAGATAAAGGGAAAGAGGTCTTCTATCCCTGGTTCACTCCCCAAATGGCTCAAGGGTCAGAACTGGGCCTATCTGAAGTCAGGAGCCAGGAGCTTCTTTCAGGTCTCCCTCATTGGTGCAGGGCCCCAAGCACTCGGGCCATCTTCTACTGCTTTCCCAGGCCAGAAGCAGAAGACAGTTTACATGAAGAGCAGCTGGGACACAACCTACCACCCACATGGGATGTTAGTGCCACAGGCAGAGGCTTAACCTACTATGCTATAGCCTCAGCCCCTACTCCACTTTTAATCCAGCTCCCTACTATTGACTTGTGAATGCAGCAGAAGATGGCCCAAGTGATTGGGCCCCTGCCACTCACATGTGACGCCTATATTAAGCTCCTGGTTGCTGGCTGTTGGCTTCAGCTTGGCTCAGCCCTGACTATTGTGGCCATCGGGGGAATGAACTAGTGGATAGATGATCTCAATATCTCCACCCCGTCTCCTTCTTTCTCTCTTTCTGTCTTAAATTTTGACTCTTAAAAAAATAAAAAATAGGTAGGTTCACTTGAGATGTGTTTGATTAATGGAAGTGAAGCCCTAAGAGTGGGATTAGTGCCCCTTAAACGTGGTTGAAGGTAGACCCCTAGCTCTTTACACTTCTTGAGGCACATGAGGACACAAATGTGCCATCTTTCAAGAAGGGAGCCCCAATGGGTCACAAAAATCTGCTGAGGCCTGAATCTTGGAATTGTAGGACTATAAATAATAGTTTTATTCTTTATAAATTACTCATTTTTTTTGTTATTCTATGACAGCAGCCTGTAAAGCTAAAACACTCTCCAAACCAATCACATTAAATGTCTTCAGTTGGTAGCATGCTCCCATCTTCCCCATAACAGCATCTTTCAATCAGAATATTCCTAAAGCCTTCCCTCTCAACTATTTTTTTCTTATGCAAAGCCTCCCAGCTCCTCTGCCTGCCATCACATCTCTGGCAAATACAACTGATGGTGTCTGACTCCCTTGCTGTAAGATTCTCTGAATAAATTGTTTTTAAAATTGGGGGGTTTTTATTTACAGAGTTCTCCTCTGTGATGTGATCTAGACTGCCCATTGCTAGGGGACCCAGACTCCACTGATGTGTAGTAATCACAAAGGCCCCTTGTGCCTTGTTGCTTATGGCTTATAAAATCCACATCACAGTGGGAAGTCAGCACCAGATCTGAAATACACACTCGCTGGTCTTAGTTCAGCACTGATGTTTGATATTGGTTATCATCTGACATCCGTGGTAGAATGAGGTCATTCTCTGTCATCCAGTTTTTCTCTTTTTTTTTTTTTTAGTTTTTGTTGTTGTTGTTGTTTTGTATTGCACTACCTAAAAGTGTTACTCACCATAAAAAGGAGAAATTTAGGTAAAACAATCACATCAGCACTGTAAGTCTGTTGTTTGAATTGGCCTCACAGACTAGTTAGTGAGCTTGAGGTTTTCACTGAACTAGCGTCCATTTTATCACACTTCTTTTTTTCCTGTACAATGAGTTTCAGAAATGGATAGATGAATAGATTGTATTCTGGTTTCAAAAGTAGCTAATCATTAGGCTGAGTGCTCAAAACATAGGCATCATATTTTTACCTACTGGGGCCAGCTCTCATCTGTTCATTTAAATCTAAATCTTCCTCTTCAGAAAAGGAAGTAAACAAACACTGTGTGATTACTAATACACATTCCTATAATTGCATTTAGATCTCTAAATAGTAGAACTCCACCAAGGATATTTTAGGGCTTCAGTGGTCACATCAGAAAACATTTGGGAAAATTAATTATTCATTCCAGATGTAGCTTTCAAAATAAATGGAATCAGATTAGTTAGGCCTAACATACAATATTTTCTTGACTGATATGGGAAGGCTACAAACCCTTTGTTAATATAACAATCAAAATTCTGAATAAAAATTACATAAATAAATGACTATTTATTCAAAACCAGTTAGAAATTTGACAATGTTAAGCAATAATAAACTACTTAAAATTCAGTAAATCCTCTCTCAATCTTTTCATTTTCTTCCCATATACAACCCCCCTCTTTTTTTTCTTCTAGTCTTTCCCTTTCCACATATCTATCAACCTCTCTTACTTCTTTCTCTTTTCTTTTTTATAGAAGAATTTTTTGATGCATAAATTCTAGGATTATTCAACCAATATTACTTGTGCATATGTTGGTGTGAACCTTAGAAGTTAAGTTATTGAGTAGCAAACCTTTTTGGACTTGCCCAGAAAGAAACCTGTAAGATTTATTTTTCCTTATAGTTTGAAAAAAGTCCTGAAATAATTTAAAATCTTTCAAAAGCCTTAATGAAACCTTTCCAATAAAAAAAATTAACTGTAGTTGAGATATGCCAATAGAAAAAAGTTGAAACTCTGAGAGTTTTTTTTTTTTTGAATGTACTAGAAAAAGATATCTTAAGGAAGATACTGATATAATAGCAATCTTTATATTCATTTTATCTTTGAAGTTAAATGTGAAATTAGAGACTTAATTCTGAAACAAATTAGAAGAGGTAATAGTCCATTTACCTGGGTTACAACAGTGGGCAGACCATTTTAAAATGACTTTATTACAAAAATGAGACATTTATTTTGTAACTTGAAATTACTGAATTGGTTTATCAATTCTAATAGCTTTTTTATTGAGTGTTTAGATTTTTCCACATACAACATCATGTTATCTGCAAACATGGGTATTTTGACTTCCTCCTTCCTAATTTTTATGCCCTTTATTTCTCCACCTTAATTGCTCTTGCTCATACTACCAGTACTACATTTAGTAAGAGTGATGAAAAAGGACATCCTTGTCTTGTTCCAGAACTAAGGAGTAATGCTTTCAGCTTTTCCCCATTCAGCATGCTATTAACTATTGATTTGTCATATACAGCCTTTGTAATTTTAAGGTATGTTCCTTCTTTATCTAATTTGTGGAGGGTTTTATCAAGAAGGGATTTTGAATCTTATCAAATGCTTTCTCTGCATCTGTTGATTTGACCATATGGTTTCTGTTCTTTTTCCTGTTGATGTGATTTATAACATTTATTGATTCGAGAATGTTGAAGAACCCTGACATCTTAGGGATAAATCCCACTTGATAGTGACATATGATCTTTGTAGTTGGATTTCTAGTATTTTGTTGAGAATCTTTGCCTCTGTGTTCACCCAGAATATAAGTCTGTTATTTTCTTTTCATGTGTCTTTGTTTGGTTTTGGTATCAAAGAAAGAGTTTGGCAGAGTTCCATCCTATTGAATAGGTTGGAATAGTTTGAAAAATATGTGAGTTAGTTGCTCTTTATATTTTTTGTAGAATTCAGTCATAAAGCCATCAGGTCCTGGACTTTTCCTTGATATAAGACTCTCAATTGCTGCTTCAATTTCATTGCTTGTTATGGGTCTGTTTAGATTTTCTGCTTCTTCTTGATTTAATCTTGGTAGTTATATGTATACAGAAATTAATTAATTTCCTCAAGATTTCTGGCTTATTAGCATTTAATTTTTCATATTGGTTTCTTACGATCCTTTTTATTTCAATGCTGTCAGTTTTGATGTCTTCTTTTTATGTCTAATATTATTTATTTGAGTTTTGTTTTCTTTGTCAGAGTGGCTAAAGATTTGTCTATTTTTGTTCATTTCTCAAAAAACAAGTTTTGATTTGTTAAACTTTCATGTTTTTTTCAATTTCAATTTCATTTATTTTTGTTCTGATCCTTATAATTTCCTGCCTCCTGCCAATTTGAGGCTAAGCTTGTTTTTGCTTTTCAAATTGTTGCGATACATTATTAAATCATTTATTTCAAAGATTCCTTTTTTAAAAATGTAAGCACTTAATGCTATAAACTTCCTGCTTACCATTGTTTTTGCTGTATCACACGTTTTGATAAGTGAAATATACAAAACAGTAGTTTTTGTATGCTAATGATGAGTTTATTGTAGAAATCAAGAAAAAAATCAGATTCACAATAGCCACAAAAAATCAAATACTTAGGAATAAATTTAATCAAAGAAGCGAGATATCTCTACAATGAAAATTGTGAAACATTTATTAAATAATTCATCAAGAAAAAAAAAAGTTAAGCTATTCCTTGCTCATGGATTGGAAGAATTAATATTATTAAAATGGCTATCTTACCAAAAGCAATCTACAGATTCAATGAAATCCTTATCAAAACAGTAGTTGGCATTCTTTACAAAATTAGAAAAAAAGTCTTAAAACTCATATGGAATCACAGAAAATCTAGAATGGCCAAAGCGATCCTGCATTAAAAAAATAAATAAATAAAGCAAGAGGCATCACAATACCTGACTTCAAAGCAAACTATAAAACTTTAGTAATTAAACCAGCATAGTACTGGCATAAAAGCTGAGATGTAAATCAGTGGAACAGAATATAGAGCACAGAAATTAATCCATGTACATACAGCCAACTCATTTTCGGTGAACAGAAATTTTTGGTGAACAGTGCTGGCAAAACTGGATGAACATACATAGAACAATGAAATTAGATCCTTACCTCTCTGTGTTTACAAAAACCGTCCCAAGATGGATCAAGAACTAAATTTAAGACCTAAGACTATGAAGTTGCTGGAAAAAAACCTAAGAGCTTGTGTAGGTGATGATTTCTTGGCTAAGACCCTCAAAGCACAGGTAACAAAAGCAAAACTAGACAAATGGGATTTATCAAACCCAGAAGCTTCTGTACAAAGGATTAAAAGCTAGATTATATCAACAATTCAAAAAACTCAACAACAAAACATCACTAACCATTGAGAAAATGCAAATCAAAACCACAATGAGATGTCAGCTCACCACTGTCAGAATAACTATTATCCAAAAGACAAAAAGTAACAAATGCTGGCAAAGATGTGAAGAAAGGGGAACCCTTATTTACTGTAGGTGGAAATGTAAATTAGTAAAGCCACTATGGAAAACAGTACACAGAGTCCTTAAAAAATTAGAAATAGACTTGTCATATGATCTAGCAGTCTCACTACAAGGTATATATCCAAATGACAAGACCACATTTTACCAAAGAGATACCTGCCCCACCATGTTTATAGCAACACTGTCCACAACAATCAAAGTGGGGAGATGCTGGCACTGTGGCACAGTGGATTAATGCCCTGGCCTGAAGCGCTGGAATCCTATATCAGTGCCGGTTCAAGACCCGGCTGCTTCACTTCTGATCCAGCTCTTTGCTATGGCCTGGAAAAGCAGCCCAAGTCCTTGAACCCCTGCACCCACGTGGGAGACCCGGAAGAAGCTCCTGGCTTTTGGCTTAGGATCGGCACAGCTCCGGCCCTTGCGGCCATTTGGGGAGTGAACCGTCAGATGGAAGACCTCTCTCTCTCTCTTTCTCTCTCTCTCTGCTTTTCCTCTCTCTGTGCAACTCTGATTTTCAAATAAATAAATAAATGAATAAATCTTAAAAAAAATCAATGAAAATGTGGACTCAACCAATGTGTTCATCAACAGATGAATAGACATAGAAAATGTGGTATTTATTATTGTGGTAAATAATAAATGGGATATGTAATGATACCTTCTTATTATTATTATTATAAATACACACATTGAGATATTGTTCAGCTATATACAAATGAAATTTTATCATTTGCATCAAAATGGATGCAAAAGGAGGACATTATGTTGAATTGAAATAAATGACACAGAAAGACAAATATTGCATGTTCTTCCTTATATGTGGGAGCTACTCTTTGCAAATGTAATTATAGTAAATGTACACTAGAGGTGCTGTTTTTCAAAGGTGCATAGGATATTGCCATTCAAAATAAAGCTGCTTATTGTCTGATGTACTTTTTCCTTCTCTATTATATTTAATGCACCCCTCAGATGAAGATTTTGATGGTGGAGTTTACAGTCAATGGGCTACAATTTCCATGGACATAACAAAAATAACTGGAGCAGAACCCATTAAATTCACATCCTTAGAAACGATTATCTAACCTTACCAAATATCATTTGAAGCCAGAATCAAAAGAAAGGCTCAAATTACAATAAAAAAAACCCTACAGTTGAAGGCCTTAGTTATATCTGTCTTATTGACCCCTACAAAAGTATCGCAACACTCTAATTTGCCAGTTAAGAAACCAAATCAATGCAAATATTGATTTTTTGGGGCCATCAACCAAAGTTTTATCCTTCATTTCTCTGTAGTACCTAACCCACACACTATCCTCACATTTTCTTCTCTGTAGTAATTTTTTTAAAAAAAAATATTTTGTTTATTTGAAAGACAGAGTTACAGAGAGAGGTAGAGGCACAGAGAGAGGTCTTCCATATTCTGGTTTACTCCCCAGATGGCTGCATCCAAATCCAGGAGCCAGGAGCTTCCTCCGGGTCTCCCACCCGGGTGCAGGGGTCCAATGACTTGGGGCAATCTCTGCTGCTTTCCCAGACCATAGCAGAGAGCTGAATCAGAAGAGGAGAAGCCGGGAGTAGGTACCCATATGGGATGCCAACGCTTCAGGCCATAGCTTTAACCGGCTGTGCCACAGCGCCTGCCCCTCTCTGTAGTGACTCTGCCTTTCCTATTTGCCTCTAGATTAGAACTTCCAATAGCTTTGTGCCTTTATCCAGGGAGGACAGGCTATCTGAACAATAATACTCCAGGGAGTCTCTGCAGCCCACTCCCTGAATCAAACTTAAATGATGGATTTTCCTTGCATTTCATTTCTGATATAATATGTAGATGATCTACTTACATCAGAGACTAAGGAAGACTATAAAACATGATTTCATGTACTCGGTCTTAGTCTTAGCTGAAAGAGACATAGGTTTTAAAAGGAATATAATAATTTTGCTAAAACATAGTTCATTTGATAGGCCTATGCTGATAGAGTAAGACTAAAAACTTATCCTAGATTCCTGACAAAGGATAGTTTGGAATGTTTTTAGGCTTCTCTGGATATTGCCAACAATTGGTGTAAAGTATTCTGAGTTTTTGACACCTTTTTATGAGTTGATTCAATCTGTAACAAGATATCATTACACTAGGAACCCAACAGTGAAAGGGTGTTATGAAATCTGGGTAAGATTCTTCAAAATTCTTTTTCCTATATACCACTAATTATTAATGCATGAGTAGTCTGGACAAAACTTGGAGTTTTAATTAACCAGATAGGGACCACCAAAATCCAATAACTTGTGGCTGGTGTAGTGCAGCAGGTTAAGCCACCTCCTGCACTGCTTGGGAAGCCATGAGAACTCCAGTTCAAGTCCCTGCAAATGTGCCTAGGAAAGCAATTAAAGATGGCCCAGTGGACGATACCACCCATATGGGAATCTGGATGAAGCTCTGGTTGCTGGTTTTAGCCAGGCCCAGACACAGGCAGTTTGGGTAGTAAACCAGTGGATGGAAGATTCTTGTTCTCAATCTGTCTCTGTCTCTCTCCCTTTCCTTTCTCTCTGTAATGTTGCCTTTCAAATAAAGAAATAAATATTTTAAAATATACCCATAAATTATTATATCCTCATGCTGATCTGGTTGAAAAACTTGGCACCAAAAACACATCAATATATGTGTTGAAGTAATTTTGGGTTCCCTGTTTGACCTGATGGTCCTACATTCATTATAGGCATTATTGCTCTCTAAGAACTCACAATGCCTTTCAGTCAGTTGATTAAACATTCATGAGATTGTTTTACTCTCTCCATTCCATATTAATACTCATCACTGCACACCCCTGAGTGCCCCCGTCAGAAGAGAGAGAACTTGCTGACTGTGATACTGGAAATAGGAAAATTTATCTACCTTGCTCACATTCATCAGGTATGCCTTTCCAGTTACATGGCTGTGTAAAACTATTCTCACATTAGGATCACCACGATGATATAACAACAAAATGTCAACAACTTGGATCGCTTGACTATGGCTATGACTGAATAATCTCTTCATAGTGAAGAAACAGGAATGTAGTAACCTTCCTTGAATTTGTTACCCTTCCTCAAGTGAGAGAGTGATTGAAACTGACTACTGAGAGGCTGAATATATAGAAAATGGCTAGACCACACCTAATAGTAAAACTGCTTCACACAAACTCTGCAGAAAATATCCTGGAAAGCCAAACCACAATATGCATAGAAAGTCAGGACTTGGTCAGTGACTTCCAGCCTTCCTATTATGCCCCTGCTTCCAACTAGGACCAACTCAAGAAATCCAAATGTGCTTCCCAAACTGCACAAGATATCCCAGGTGAAGTTAGCTCACCTCCACTTTCACCAGCCAACAACCTCTATGCAGAGCATACCTAAACTCTTCCTTTAAAACAAACAAGCAAACAAACAAACAAACAAACCACAGAGCCTCAGTATCTCCATGGAAGCATGAATCATTCCTGTAGGGCATTAGTTCACTGTAAGCTAAACTCTTGAGTTTTGAGAAGAAAAACTAGGCATGGGACAAAAATTAGTAAAGGATGCTTTACCAATGCACTGTTCTTGGTGACTTCTTTTTATTTCTTTAAGATCTCAAACTCTCAATACAATTGCATACTCAGCAGATACAAAGTCAGCCTTTTTCTCCATTCTGAGTGTTTCCCATTTACCACCAATAACCTTGTTCATTCAATCCAGCTGAAACGCATCATTTGTTTTTCAAGAAGCAAGTGAGTTTTCTTATCAATTTTTACCAGATTATGAAATAGAGACAAAAACAGGTGATATGAATAATTTAATATGGTTTTCATAGTGTGTTACCAGAATCCATATAAAAGAGCTTTAAGTTTAACTTTCTTCATTTAAATCATATAATGTTTTCATGCACATGGTTCCCTCTGAAGGCCAATATCTTACTAAACACAATTCTGTGGCACAATTTTTGAATATTTTAAGTGAAAGCAAATTTAAAGGGGAGGAGAGGAGGATGAAAGAACCTGATGAAACTAGCACAAGTTGTGAACAGATTTAGCAATATTAGTAAGCACTTATTTCCTATTTGGCAGTGAATCTGACATTACAGTTTGAATATTGGATGAATATTTTTAATGGTAAATAATCCTCTTGAACAGTATCAGTTATTTTTTATGTCTCCCCATAAGTGTTCAAGTCATTGTTTATTGTGTAACTATCTGATATCTTATTAATATAGATGATGTATCTTTTTATGTCTCCAAGTCTCCATTAATGATACACAAACCAATTAGGTAGAGATTTAGTTTGCCGAATTATACCAATCCCATTTATTGGAAAATATTTTTCTTCTTTTTGATTTATCTAGCTCGTGTCTATGCTGTACCCAAGGGATTGTAAT
This sequence comes from Oryctolagus cuniculus, assembly GCF_964237555.1. Taxonomy (NCBI): domain Eukaryota; kingdom Metazoa; phylum Chordata; class Mammalia; order Lagomorpha; family Leporidae; genus Oryctolagus; species Oryctolagus cuniculus. The sequence goes on from NC_091435.1 coordinate 57,823,555, forward strand.
TATATTTGAAGATTGACTTCTAAATTCCTTCCCACCCAAAATATTGGCAAGAGGTTTTGATTCCCAAAGTCAGGACCCAGAAGATTCTTCTGGGTTTCCATGTTCTATCTTCTGCTGCTTTTCTCAGGCCATTAGCAGGGATCTGGATCACATGTATAGTATCCAGGGATGCTCCCATATGGGAGGCCAGCTTCGCCTACAGTGGCTTCATGTGCTTTGCCACAACACTGGCTCCCTTTATTCATTCATTCATTCATTCATTCATTCCTCTATTGATAGGCTTTGATTCTCGCCCACTTTTCATTGCTTTACCTGTGGATTCCTGCTTCCACTAAGACATTTTATTGTTAATTTACTTATTGTTCTAGAGACAGACTATTATATCATTCCTTATGATTGACCCTCCCACTTTACATGACAAGTTGTCATGGTAAAATTATTGGAATATAATTTTTCAAATGTATATGTCTGTAAGGTCACTAATATTAATATATGGAAATTTACTGCTGGGTGATCCTTGTTAGCTAATTTATTGTTATGCAGTGAACATATATAGAGCTGAAGTTTATTTTTAACAAAGGGATGCATTTTTTAACCTCCATCACAGTCATGTATAATGCGGTATTAGGCACTATGCAGGACATAAACGTATATTAAGCATTTTATAAGGAAATAAAAATAATGATGATGGTTTGTTCAGAAATTGCTATAATAGAAGGCTGTACATTTTGTAGTATAGGAGTACTATTACCACTACATACTCTGGAGTAAAAGAAAGAGATCATATCCAGATTTAACACAAGATTTTGGTTAGACTTCAAAGGATGAGTGATATTTTGAATCATACAGAATATGATAAGTGGAAACAATGTAACTAGTCAGAGCTGGTGAGTCCCAACAAGTATCCAGACAATGGAAGTCATTCACTCAGTTCTAAGATAGGTTATTCAATAGAGGATAATAGGATAACAGGATCATATATATCTAAAAGAGAAAGGAAGAGGAGAAAGGAATTACTGATTTATTGAGAATTTTACATATTGTTAAGGACTCAAGGTATTAGCATAATTTGATATTCTGCTACAAGGATTGATCTGTTTATTGTGGACAGGTTGGAATGTGATGTGTTGAGTGGAACACATGAGACGAAATAGGGAGAAAGTGTTAGAATTTTTTTTTCTTAAAGATTTGTTAAGATATTTGAAAGGCAGAATTACAGAGATAGAAATCTTCCATACACTGGTTCACATGTCAAATGGCCACAATGGGAGTGGCTGGTCCAAGCCAAAGCCAGGAGCCTGGAACTCCATCCTAGTGCAGGGGCCCAAACACTTGGGCTACCTTCTGCTGCTTTCCCAAATGCATTAGCAGGGAGCTGGATTGAAAGTGGAGCAGAAGGGACTTGATCTGACATTACAGGTAGTGAATTAAACTTGTGCCACAGCACTTGCTCAGATGTGTGTCAATTTAAGAATCTTACATTTTTCTCTTACTTCTAATCTTGTTATTCATTTAATATTTAATGATGTCATATTTTCATGTATTATTATTTTGAATGCAATCATTGGAGAATTAGACCAATAGGTTAATGGGAATAAAACAGAAAAAAGTGACACATTTTGAAGATAAGAACTGTGAATTTCAATTCTAACAATGATTATAACCTAGGTGGTGGGAAGGGTTAATAATGAAGAGTCAGAAATCTTCATCATTCAGGTTAATATTGAAGCTGTGATACTATATTAAATTCCCTAGTGAAAGATATTTGCATAAATTTACACATATATTTTTCCTAAATTCCAAATACACCTCTGCACATTATAATAATGCCTCATTCATTTGAACTACTCAAATAAGAATTTGTGATGATTTGAAAGCAGCTATGCCATCTGTGAAAGACAGAACTTGCTGAGTAAATCCATAGGGTAATAAAATCTGTAGATTGGGGAAATGAGTAGTCAACTGCTCCCAGAGAACAAATTGTTTTTAAATATTTAAATGTGTTAAAAGGAAGCATCATTAAAAATGAATTGCATCTCCTTTTTTAACACATACAAGCTTTCAGAGGTTGAGAACAATATTTTATATAGAAGCAGGTGGCATACTAAATGAAATGCATTCAGCAATTATGAAATATATGCAACTGTATAAATGTTTCAGTCTACTATTCCAACATTCCTTCCAAAATTCTCTGGTAGTGATAATGCACAAAGGCTGTGGATTTGTCAAACGTGGGCACTAACTATAGCATTTACTTCTGTAAAAGTAATTTTCAATAATAATTAAAATACTAGCTATTTCAGTTTTATAATAAGGAGTTATAAAACAGTGCACATGAAAGAGAACAATGAAAATGTGTTTTTACTCAATAAAATTAAGATAAAAAACACTGATTGATAATACATAACAATAGAAGCTCCTTGTGCTCTTCTACTCCCAAATAAGATTTAGGTAGATATGTATTAATTGGGTCAAGTGTACTGTTTGAGTCACAGTACAATTCTGTGAAGCTCCCACTATCCTGAAAAAAAGAAGCCAGGTAGTGCCTCCATGGGGATTTATTTTGGCATATTTTCTCTTTTCAGTGAGAGTCTGGAGAACAAAGTCACGCTTAGTGGTATACCAGCTTTGAGATCTGTTCCTCCACAAGGAGAGTCAAAGAGAGTTTGAGTCCACATTCTGTCTTTTTAGCTATGCCATTCTTGAAATAGCTTATTGCTGGCTGGTTTGAACCACTCCTTGCTTCTGGAATTGCAAATTGCAGCTGAATACTTAAATTAATGTGGAGTGAGGGAAGAATGGTTTTAAGAAGGCTACTCTGTGGTTGTTAGTCCTAGGTCTTAGAAATGGTTCAGGTCTGAGCAAAAAGTTTTAGGAATTGTTCAGTCAAGTCAGGTAAGAGACTACATTAGCATTTGTGGTCATACTTCATAGCAGCACAGAATAATAAGGGAAAGTATGAAGAGGTTACTGTGCTGTCATTGATCTAGGAATTTCAGGTTTTTGCCTTTCACCATCTCTGTTACATATTTAAATATTCATTGGTTATCTTTGGAATACAGCAGTTTGTTATTTTAATTTCTGCAGTATACAAAAACTACAATTATATTATCTACTATAGGTATCAATAATATTGTGTGTCCCATAAGTATTTATTGAGTGTTTCCTCTTTATAAGTAAAAATGCTAAGCATTCTCAAGAATTCTGAAAGGAATTATATACTCATTGCTCCCCAGGAAACCTTCAGTACAATGTGGAATAAATAATATGAACAATGCATTAAGTCAAAGGTGAATATTTTAAATTTGAAGACAGTGATGACAATAACATTGAAAAGGTGCCACAACTTCTTGAAATCTAAGGTGAAGAACTCAGATATAGACACAGAGTTTGAGACAAATCCAGCATGACTCAGCAAATGCATTCAATAGTCAATGAGTAATGTGAGGCTGGATTTGGGAAAAGGGACAGCGTTAGAGTGGAGCAAAATAAGGAGTAGATGACACAACACTAAACAAGTTGATCTGTAAAAGCGAGAATATAGATTAGCACTTTCCTTTGTAGCTGTCATATTGTTCTCTGACAATCATTCCTTTAAAATATATTTATTGACCATCAGTGATTTCATCAGTATTTGGGGATTTTGCAGTGAGCACAATAGTTTAAGACCTTTGTCCACATGGACCTTGCAGTCTAAGAGATGATATGAAATCAAGCAAATTTAAAAACCTAAAAATAAACATAATATATACAGTTAAGTGCTTTGAAGAAAGATAAAGCCATGTAAGAATACAGGGAATGCTATAATTTGAGAGGAGAATTCCTGCCTTACACAGCAGGTTGTTGAGAAAATAAAAAAAAAAATTGAAGGGTGTAGTTGAGGGAGAAATGTAGATATGGGTGGAAATAACATTTCTGACTGAGGGAATAAAGCATGTAAAGTCCCTGAGGTGCATTTGGAATATTTCTGTTTAAACAGTAGCACAGAGACTAAAATGCCTTTAAGGTAGAGATCAAGATGGATAGAAGTAGATGAATTCAGAAGTTAATTGGGGAGTGAGAGAATTCTATTGGAAGAAACCTATTTTGAGAATTTTTGGCAGGCACTGCGGCTCAATAGGCTAGTCCTCCACTTGCGGCGCCAGCACACCAGGTTCTAGTCCCAGTCAGGGCACCGGATTCTGTCCCGGTTGCCCCTCTTCCAGGCCAGCTCTCTGCTGTGGCCCGGGAGTGCAGTGGAGGATGGCCCAAGTCCTTGGGCCCTGCACCCCATGGGAGACCAGGATAAGTACCTGGCTCCTGCCATTGGATCAGTGCGGTGTGCCAGCCGCAGCACGCAGGCCGAGGCGGCCATTGGAGGGTGAACCAATGGCAAAGGAAGACCTTTCTCTCTCTCTCTCTCTCTCTCTCTCTCTCTCACTGTCCACTCTGCCTGTCAAAAAAAAAAAAAAAAAAAGAATTTTTACGGGGCTGGTGCTGTGGTCTAACAGGTAATGCGGCTGCCTGCAGTACCAACATCCCATATGGACGTCGGTTTGTATTCTGGCTGCTCCACTTCCAATCCAGCTCTCTGCTATAGCCTGGGAAAACAGTAGAAGATGGCCAGGGTCCTTGAACCCCTGCACCCATGTGGGAAGACCTGGAGGAAGCTCCTGGCTCCTGGCTGCAGATTGGCTCAGCTCCAGCCATTGTAGCCAATTGGGGAGTGAACCACAGGATGGAAGACCTCTCTCTCTCTCTCTCTGTCTCTCTCTCTCTCTGTCTCTCTCTCTCTCTCTCTCTGCTTCTCCTTCTCTTTATATGTAACTCTGACTTTCAAATAAATAAAATAAACCTTAAAAAAAATTGTGGGCCGGTGCTGTGGCATAGCGGGTAGAGCCCCTGCCTGCAGTGCTGGCATCCCAGATGGGCGCTGGTTCGAGTCCTGGAAGCTCCACTTCTGATCCAGCTCTCTGCTGTGGCCTGGGAAAGCACTGGAAGATGGCCCAATTCCTTGGGCCCCTGCACCCACATGAGAAGACCCTGAGGAAGCTCCTGGCCCCCTGGCTTCGGATGGGCACAGTTCCAGCCATTGTGGCCATTTGTGGAATGAACCAGTGGATGGAAGACCTCTCTCTCTCTCTCTGTCTCTCCTCTCTCTGTGTAACTCTGACTTTCAAGTAAATACATAAATCTTTAAGGAAAAAAATTGACTTTCTCTCTGGGTGATGAGTATATGAGACATCATTTGAGCAGAAGAGTGAGCAGGATCTGAATTATATTCTTACTTTGTGTAAATTAATACATGGAGAAAAGAGACCAGAGCAGGAAAATGAGTGAAAATTGGCAGCAATAGCTCAGGCAAAAGATGACAATGAACTGGACTAGCATGTTAGTTTTTAACTGGTTAAACATAATAGTTTCAAAATATATTTTAAAAATTAAGTTGAATTTGTTGATGTATTCAATATGCTGTTTGTGTTTGCTTTCTCTTGCCAACTAGAATAGTTGAGTTATTGCTTGCTAAAAATGAGAGAAGATACATTCTAGGAGATATCTGTAATTTTGGGCATTTTAAGTTTTAGATGCCTTTTTCATATTCAAATATAAATGCAAAAAGACAATTGAATAAACAAGTTGGTAAGAAAACTCAGGTCTAAAGATACAAATGTTGGATATATAGGAGTAAAGAAATATAGGTAAAGCCCTTGTATTTGATGAATATAAGTGGAATGGTAGTAGAGAATAAATATCCATGGATTGAGCCCCTGGTCTCTCCTATGTTTAAAGAATTTTGACTAAATTATGAAAATTTAAAAGCAAAACTAGTTATCAGGGAGGCAAAAGAGGAAGAAAAGAGAGATCTAAAATCTGAATAAAATTTTTAAATGGTGAATTAATTGATCTATTGAATTGTGACACTCATTATTCAATTAAAAAGAGGAACGAGAATTGAGGCCGGTGCCATGGCTCACTTGGGTAATCCTCCACCTGCAGTGCTGGCATCCCATATGGGCGTCTGGTTCTAGTCCTGGTTGCTCCTCTTCCAGTCCAGCTCTCTGCTGTGGCCCAGGAGGGCAGTGGAGGATGGCCCAAGTGTTTGGGCTCCTGTACCTGTATGGGAGACCAGAAATAAGCACCTAGCTCCTGGCTTCGGATTGGCACAGCGTCTGCCGTGGTGGCCATTTGGGGAGTGAACCAACGGAAGGAAGACCTTTCTCTCTGTCTCTCCCTCTCACTGTCTATAACTCTACATGTCAAATTAAAAAAAATTAACAAAAAAGAGGAATGAGAATTAACTACCAGATTTAGGAATGGAAAAGTCATTGATAATTGGACTACCAAGTACATATGACTAGCGAATATGAATAGATCCAAGAAACAAATGGAAGGAGTGTGGTGAAAAACTAGAGTTTTTCCAAATGATGTTCATGTTCATTCGGTTATCATTTTATTTCTACATTGACAAAGCTATTTCTCTTAAGGTTGTCTTGAGGCAAAAACAAACAACCAACAAAACAACAACAACAATAACAAAAAACCACAAACACAAACAGAACAACAGAGGCCAACATCCAGTCACTGAAAAGTATATCTAACCTGTTTGACAAGCAGATGGAGCCAGGTCCTGGTATGGCATTGGAGAATGCTCAACACCTTGTGGAGAGTTGGCTTCCCTTCATTTGATGAATTTAATGTTTAGTCTTGTACATTTTCCTTTTTCTGAAACAACATATTTCTTGACTGATTTTATGTGATGTAGAATAGGTCTTACTCTTTGTGGTATACAAATATATGATAGTTCTTTGAAAAATACTGTGATATTATCCTACATGTATTCACATCTATTTGAAATGTGATTTTTTCAGATATTTCCTGAATTTCTGAAAGAGGGAATAAAGCATGTAAAGTCCCTGAGGTGAGATGCATTTGGAATATTTCTGCTTTTAAAAAATACCATAGAGATTAAAATGCTTTTAGTAGAGTGATCGATAGTACTAGATTATTTCAGAAGTTAATTTGGAAGTGAGAGAATTCTATACATCTATCTATCCATAAATATGTATTTTTCCTACTCCTTAATTCTTGCATTGATTTGATTAGTAGAACATCACAGATGCAGAACTGTGTCAGTTGTGAAAACAGATTTGGTATGCTTTGACTGACTCTTCTAGTACCATGCACAGATGAGGCCATTCTTTTTTTTTTTTTAAGATTTATTTACTTATTTGAAAGGCAGAGTTACAGAGAGGCAGAGAGAGCGAGGGGGTGGGACTTCCATCAGCTGGTTCACTTCCTAGATAGTCACAACAGTGGAGCTGCACCAATCAGAAGCCAGGAGTCAGGAGCTTCATCCAAGTCTCTCATGTGGGTGCAGGGGCCCAAGTACTTGAGCCATCTTCCACTGCTTTCCCAGGCCATCAGCAGGAAGCTGGATTGGAAGTGGAGCAGCTGGGACTCAAACTGGTGCCTATAAGAAATGCTGGCACTGAAGTTTACAGCTATATTGGCTATGCCAGAGCTCCAGCCCCAGAGACCATTCCTTTTTTTTTTTTTTTAAGATTTATTTATTTATTTGAAAGTCAGAGTTACACAGAAATGGAGAAGCAGAGAGAGAGAGAGAGAGAGAGAGAGAGAGAGAGAGAGGTCTTCCATCCACTTG